>NC_090935.1:123134765-123734765 GCF_040938575.1 Ambystoma mexicanum | reverse complement strand
CTACCGTCTCCTCATATTGATCATCCTTGTGCCAAGATAGTCTTTCTTCAATGGTTGCATCTGCTTGGATTTCCTTTACGCGCTCCTTCGTCCCTTCCATAGTCACATCCCTCCCCACTATGAGCTGTCGGGCTTCCCACCGAGTGTCCCTTGTGGCAGCTAGTTTAGCCATCTGGTCAGCCAAAGAATTTCCCTGCGTGACATAATCCAGTGTTTTTTTATGCGCTGAGCACTTCACTACGGCCACCATTTTGGGCAGCGTAAGGGCTTGCAATAATTCAGCAATCAATCGGGCATGTTTAATAGTATCACCTTGGGAGGTTAAAAACCCACGCTCTCCCCAGAGTTTACCAAAACTGGAAACCACCCCGTGCGCGTAGGCTGAATCAGTATAAATTGTCACTTTCATACCGCTGCTTAACACTAATGCTCTCGTTAGCGCAATCAATTCTGCTGCCTGGGCCGATTTTTCACACACTAACCCACTCTCAATCAACCGTTCCCCTGTAGTTACTGCATACCCTGCTGTTGTCTCCCCATTTGGCAGTTTGAAACAGGAACCATAACAGAATAATATACCCTCATTATCAACCAGCGGGGTGTCTTGCAGGTCTGCTCTACCCTTAGTGTGTTCTTCCATTTGAATCACACAATCATGCCTAATGTCATCAGGTGAGGTGGGCAAAGGAAGCAGTGTCGCTGGATTCAAAGTGTTACACCGTTCAATTTTTACATTACTGGCAAACAGGATCATCTCATACTGTGTGAGTCTAGCTGTGGTCAAATGCTGTGTATGCACTCTATTCAGAAGAACATCTACCGTATGTGGAACCTTTACTGTTACTTCACTCCCTAGGATGATACCTGCACTTTGTTTTAGGGCTGTCGCTGCTGCAGCTACTGCTCTCATGCATGGGGGTAGGCCTCAAGCTACTGAGTCCAGAGTGCTAGAAAAATATGCACATGGTCTCTGTTTACCCCCTTGTTCCTGTGTCAAGACTGACACAGCGCAACCTTCCTGTTCATCAACAAAAAGGCAAAATCTCTTAGTATAATCAGGTGTGCCTAAGGCCGGTGCGTGGCATAGAACATCCTTCATAGCTGTCAGGGCTTTTTCCATCTCAGGTGTCCATTCTAATGGGCCGTTTTCTTGTATTTCTTTTAAGGCTTTTAGCATGGGCTGGATCAATACAGAGAATTCAGGAATCCAGTGCCTACAGTAGGATAAAACACCAATTATCCTTCGGAGACCCTTTGCCGTGTCTGGACCTTTTATGGACTGTATCAAAGCAATGCGATCAGTAGACAGGGTTCGCCCCTCTTCGGACAGCTCAAAGCCTAAATAATGGACCTTTTGTTTTACATACTGCATTTTGGCTAGCGCTACCTTGTGCTTATTCTCTGCTAAGTGCATTAGCACCAATCTGGTCACATAATGGCATTCTTCTTCGGTGGCTGCACATAATAGCAAATCATCAACATATTGTATCAGAGCAGTGTTAGCGGGTAGGGCTAGGTTATCCATCTGTGTTTTTAGTGCTTGGCTGAATATGGCGGGACTTTCTGTATATCCCTGCGGGGCTCTAGTAAATCGATACTGTCTATCTCGAAGAGTGAAACTAAACAGGTACCTGCTTTCTTCGGCAATAGGAATGCTGAAGAAGGCATTTTTCAAATCAATTACCGTAAACCATTTCGCTGTTTTGGGAATTAAAGTGAGTACACTTGAAATATTAGAGACAACTGGATATCTGGGTTCTACTATTTTGTTTATTTCTCTCAAATCAATAATAAAATGATAGGGTACGGCTTCATCACCTTTCTTGTGTACTGGAAGGATCGGAGAGTTACAAGGGCTATCATTTGTTGGCTCTACCACCCCTAACCGTATCATGTCCTGTACTATTTGATATAGTGCCTGCTCTCCCTCGTGTGATATGCGATATTGTTTTATCCTGGGCAACCTGGCACCGGGCTTTAGTTTGATTACTACTGGGGAAACATCCAACACTCCTACATAATTCCCATGAGTGGCCCATAGTTCATTCGGGATGTCTTGGAGTTCCGGGGGCAGGGTTTGCATTACTCCTATCATACTCATAGGTTTGCTTATGGTCATTCTCACTCTCTGGGGGGAGCAATATATTGTGGCCCCTAGCGTTTTTAATGCATCAATACCTAACAAGTTTTCTGGGCAGTGATTGGTCAACAGCCACCCATTCTCCCATTTTACCCCATGAAGTTCCGCTTCTACTATTTCACTTACAGGAGTCTTTATTGGATTTCCCCCAAATCCAACTGATACCTTGCTTTTATCCGATAATGGGACAGCGGGGACGGCTCGGATATTCACAGAACTGTTTCCAGCTCCCGTGTCTACCAGACATCTCAAGTTTCGGTGGGGGCCGATCCGAATAGAGGCATAAGGCCCCCTTTGGTCTATAGGAACCTGCACCACTCCCGCTATCTCATTCCGGCATCCTCAGGACATATCGCTTGTGTTATCCTGAAAATCATCGTTATAGTATACCCCTTCTCCACATTCTTCACCCTGGCATACACCTTGTACTTGTGTCGTTTGTCGTGGCTGATACAGTAGATTGGGGGGAGGCGGGGCCGGCCACGGAACATCCCCTCTTGCTTGTCCGTCAAAGGCATTGGGTTGAGGGGGTTTAAACATTCTATTGTCTTGGTTGCCGTACCCACCAGTCCTATTTCCTGGGGCAAATGTTGTCTGTGAAGGGGGCCATACGCCCCTTCCTCTCCCACCACTCTGGGGACACTGGGATTTCCAGTGTCCGGGTCTCTTGCAGAAGGCACATACATCTTGGGGTAGCCCATCCCTCCTCCCATATAGCGCACCTCCTTGCACTGTACCTCTTCCTGTCCCTTGGCCCCCTATCATGTTGCTACTATAGCCCTGTGACGGGCCGTTATAATTGTAGTTATACCTGCCTTGGGGCCCTTGATGCAACTGTTGCATCAACACTTTGGTTTTTAAATCCTTCTCTTGTCGTGCCTTTTGTTGTCCCTTCACTCTTTCCCCTCTTTCGTAATACCTAGCCATTTCGAGGAGATCCCGGGGGTTTCTAGTCATCCATGTACTTTCTGCCCTCCTAATGTTCTCCTGAATTGGCCCGTGGAGCCCCTCTACAAAGTTTGTGGCAAAGTACCGTTGGCCCGTTTCAGACCCTATCTCTAGCCCACTGTGCGCTTTGAATGCTGCTTCATAACGCAGAAAGTACTGTGCTACTTCCTCACTTGCACCCTGTATCACAGCGGACAGTTTCACCACATTCACATCAAATGGGGGTAACACCTTTTCTAGAGCCCTCAGGACTGCCATGCCATGCCCCCTTAGGGGTTCAGGATATTCCTCATGCAGTTTTCTATTTTTGCTCGCATCCATTACATCTTTCCATTTTATTGTTTCATTGTCTTTGGCACGAAAGGGGGTCCATATTTCTTCTGGGACAATGGCTAACAATATGTTATCTACATCCTCTACGGTAAATAACCATGGTCTGAATAACTTTCCTACTTCTTTGTAGAATCCTGCCGGGTCTATACGGGGGTCGGGGATGGACTTGGTGATATGCATTAATTCAATTCGGGATAAAGGGACATACACATAGGTGCGCATCATGTTACCAGTGGCTGCCTCTATGGTGGGTTGGCACTCTCTCATTGGCATTAATAGTAACTTTTCTGTATTTGTTTGTTCACTCCCAGGGGCCTGCGCTGGTGGCGAAACAGAGGATTGATGACTAAGAGCTTTCTCTTTCATTTTTTTATAATCTTTTAATAGTTTCTCCACCTTAGCCATCCTCCATTCTTCCGCCCCTGAATCATCCACTCTTATATTAGATAGCAGTTTCTTATCCAATTCCGTCCTAATCCTATTCCACTGGGACACATATCTAGGCTCCTTTTCCTCTTCTATATCATCCACCCTAATAAGAAGATATTTAATTACGTTTACTTGTATAGGCCAGCCAAGGCCCTCCATCAGACTCACCAGGGTGGACATGGACTGCGAGTGTATGGATGCTATCATACGATTAGCTACGTTTTGGCCCGCCTGGTCTGCATCTTTGAGTTTAGCCTCTCTTTCCCTCACCTCTCTTTCCCATGCCCTCTTTTCCTTCTCCCATTCAACACCGCCCCTTATGACTTCCGCTATTAAGTCGGACATACATCCCCATAACTGAACACTGGACGCAGTCACTGGTAGTAACGCGACAGCGTCCTGATATGCTGAGGGCAGATCCGCAGTACTCTGTCCTCTCAATTTACAGTTACCCTCATGAAAGGTATATAGTTTAGTGGCCACTGTCCTAAATTCCAAAGGTGTCAAACGCCCCAATTGGTCCCGTAGGCTGTCATTGAGGGGTATGCTATACAGCCCGGTCATAAGGATTTGCAAGTCTCCATCTCTATCCTTTTCTACAGTAGTCGTTCTCCTATGGTCTATCAACCTATCTGGGTCTCCATACTTCATTGGGAATTCCACCCTTTCACCCTCACTGTCTGCCGGTGAAGCTGTAGCTCCTGGAAACAATAATTCAGTCGTTGTTTGTTCTGCTTCTAGCCCTATCACATCTTCATATCGAGGCACCGGCACGGCAGGATACATACCCCCACTGTTCTTAATCATCATATGTCTATCCAACTGATCTAGCCTCTCACCCTTCTCTTTTATCTCTAGATCATGTAATTTTTGATTTACCGTTCTCTTCTGCTCCTTTGCTTTTTGTTTATTCTGAGCATTGCGCCTGCGCATTGCTTCTACCCTCCATAGTCGTATAGCCTCAAACTGTGCGGGTCTAACCCGTCTTTTTACTAACTCTATTTCTATTTTGGATATGCGGTCTATGTCAAAGGACCCGGTATCTGGCCAATTATGTTCAATCGAATCTTTTGTATATTCAGACCACTCCCTTAAAAACAATGTCGAGTTCAATCCATGTTTAATCAACATATCAAATGCAGGGGTTCCTTCAAGGGGGGCATAGTGTCTCTTGCCTATACCTCCCTTGTGGGAAGCCGTTTGACCCATCTTGGCGGTATACCGCAATTGCCTAAAACACTCACCTTTCCCAAATATGCACCTATTGGCTAACAATAATAATACATCCTCCTGGCGTATCTAACATATCATATCATCATTTCAACATTACTTCTTCATAGACGGACTTACCACCGTCCTCTTCACAAACCCTGAATCATTATTTCCTTATTCCATCATGCATCCGTCCATACCACTTATCTTAAGGGTCCCGCCAGAGTGTTGCGGACCCGAAGGGCGACAGCCTGCTGTTCCACCGCCTACGGAGCCGGAAAAACAAGGATGATGCGTTGGTTGCAATCAAAGGTGCGGATTCAGTTGTTGGGGCCCCGTGATCAATTCCTTCTCCGGTTCCGCCGCGGCGTTCCTCACCCAGTGACGGACTGTCACTCCTTCGCATCCCACTTCTGACACCAAAATTGTGGGTGCGATTTCTCGCCGTCACCATAACCAGTACAAGAGGGACCCTATAAAAACTCAAACAGAAAAGAGTTGAGTAAACATTGCTTTATTAACACACAAGCATTCGCGAATGGGCCACAAGTTCAACCGTCTCGCAAAGCAAGTCGTCAAAGTGCCGCCCTTTCCCCTGCACATCGTGGTCCTTTTATACCCATCTGTTTTACATTGTCATACATTGCTGCACATAGATTATGTCCACCACAAGGCGGTTCCTCCCAGTCATGACTTTGCATCAACGGTCAACAGTTCAACATCTGCTATTGTGGTTTCCTGTTATCTGTTATTCGCTCTCTCTCGTGCCCCTCTGTGTCCTTATCTCTGTGCACGAGGCTGTGCTTACTCATTCCTTCCCCCCACCCGCATCCTGCAGACAGTTTCAGTTAGACTCAGCTCATTTCGACACACATGGAGCAAGCACAATCCTTCTGCAAAACAAGCTCTTGTCAGGTTAAACAGGCCTCTGTCTAATTTACAATTACTATCCCTATATGGACATTCTCAACAACTCATGCTAGTTTCGGCATCTGCAAGTATCGCCATCAAAAGGAAAGCCTCTTTTCTTTTATAAACGCACATTCATTTAGCGCACATAGTGAAAAATACAAAACTCCAAGTGTGAGCACAATATTACACATGCGGGCTCACCTTCAATCTCATATTTACACCATTTCCCTTGTACTGCGAGCATCTCATATGTGTACCATTTATTTATACTGTGAGCATTTCATATTTACACCATCTACTTTATACTGCGTGCATCTCATATTTACACCATCTCCCTTATACTGCGAGCATTTCATATTTACACCATCTCCCTTATACTGCGAGCATCTCATATTTACACCATTTCCCTTGTACTGCGAGCATCTCACATGTGTACCATTTATTTATACTGTGAGCATATCATATTTACACCATCTACTTTATACTGTGAGCATCTCATATGTGCACCATCTACCTTATACTGTGAGCATTTCATATTTACACCATCTCCCTTATACTGCGTGCATCTCATATTTACACCATCTCCCTTATACTGCGAGCATCTCATATTTACACCATCTATCTTATACTGTGAGCATTTCATATTTACACCATCTCCCTTATACTGCGAGCATCTCATATTTACACCATCTCCCTTATACTGCGAGCATCTCATATTTACACCATTTCCCTTATACTGTGAGCATCTCATATGTGCACCACCTACCTTATACTGTGAGCATTTCATATTTACACCATCTCCCTTATACTGTGAGCATCTCATATTTACACCATTTCTCTTATGCTGAGAGCATCTCATATGTGCACCATCTACCTTATACTGTGAGCATTTCATATTTACACCATCTCCCTTATACTGCGAGCATCTCATATTTACACCATTTCCCTTATACTGTGAGCATCTCATATGTGCACCATTTACCTTATACTGTGAGCATTACATATTTACACCATCTCCCTTATACTGCGTGCATCTCATATTTACACCATCTCCCTTATACTGCGAGTATCTCATATTTACACCATCTACCTTATACTGTGAGCATTTCATATTTACACCATCTCCCTTATACTGCATGCATCTCATATTTACACCATCTCCCTTATACTGCGAACATCTCATATTTACACCATATATCTTATACTGTGAGCATCTCATATGTGCACCATCTACCTTATACTGTGAGCATTTCATATTTACACCATCTACTTTATACTGTGAGCATTTAATATTTACACGATCTACCTTATACTGTGAGCATTTCATATTTACACCATCTCCCTTATACTGCGTGCATTTCATATTTACACCATCTCCCTTATACTGCGAGCATCTCATATTTACACCATCTATCTTATACTGCGAGCATCTCATATTTACACCATTTCCCTTATACTGTGAGCATCTCATATGTGCACCATCTACCTTATACTGTGAGCATTTCATATTTACACCATCTCCCTTATACTGCGTGCATCTCATATTTACACCATCTCCCTTATACTGCGAGCATCTCATATTTACTCCATCTATCTTATACTGTGAGCATTTCATATTTACACCATTTCCCTTATACTGTGAGCATCTCATATGTGCACCATTTACCTTATACTGTGAGCATTACATATTTACACCATCTCCCTTATACTGCGTGCATCTCATATTTACACCATCTCCCTTATACTGCGAGTATCTCATATTTACACCATCTACCTTATACTGTGAGCATTTCATATTTACACCATCTCCCTTATACTGCATGCATCTCATATTTACACCATCTCCCTTATACTGCGAACATCTCATATTTACACCATATATCTTATACTGTGAGCATCTCATATGTGCACCATCTACCTTATACTGTGAGCATTTCATATTTACACCATCTACTTTATACTGTGAGCATTTAATATTTCCACGATCTACCTTATACTGTGAGCATTTCATATTTACACCATCTCCCTTATACTGCGTGCATTTCATATTTACACCATCTCCCTTATACTGCGAGCATCTCATATTTACACCATCTATCTTATACTGCGAGCATCTCATATTTACACCATTTCCCTTATACTGTGAGCATCTCATATGTGCACCATCTACCTTATACTGTGAGCATTTCATATTTACACCATCTCCCTTATACTGCGTGCATCTCATATTTACACCATCTCCCTTATACTGCGAGCATCTCATATTTACTCCATCTATCTTATACTGTGAGCATTTCATATTTACACCATCTCCCTTATACTGCGAGCATCTCATATTTACACCATCTCCCTTATACTGCGAGCATCTCATATTTACACCATTTCCCTTGTACTGCGAGCATCTCATATGTGTACCATTTATTTATACTGTGAGCATTTCATATTTACACCATCTACTTTATACTGCGTGCATCTCATATTTACACCATCTCCCTTATACTGCGAGCATTTCATATTTACACCATCTCCCTTATACTGCGAGCATCTCATATTTACACCATTTCCCTTGTACTGCGAGCATCTCACATGTGTACCATTTATTTATACTGTGAGCATATCATATTTACACCATCTACTTTATACTGTGAGCATCTCATAAGTGCACCATCTACCTTATACTGTGAGCATTTCATATTTACACCATCTCTCTTATACTGCGTGCATCTCATATTTACACCATCTCCCTTATACTGCGAGCATCTCATATTTACACCATCTATCTTATACTGTGAGCATTTCATATTTACACCATCTCCCTTATACTGCGAGCATCTCATATTTACACCATCTCCCTTATACTGCGAGCATCTCATATTTACACCATTTCCCTTATACTGTGAGCATCTCATATGTGCACCACCTACCTTATACTGTGAGCATTTCATATTTACACCATCTCCCTTATACTGTGAGCATCTCATATTTACACCATTTCCCTTATGCTGAGAGCATCTCATATGTGCACCATCTACCTTATACTGTGAGCATTTCATATTTACACCATCTCCCTTATACTGCGAGCATCTCATATTTACACCATTTCCCTTATACTGTGAGCATCTCATATGTGCACCATTTACCTTATACTGTGAGCATTTCATATTTACACCATCTCCCTTATACTGCGTGCATCTCATATTTACACCATCTCCCTTATACTGCGAGTATCTCATATTTACACCATCTACCTTATACTGTGAGCATTTCATATTTACACCATCTCCCTTATACTGCATGCATCTCATATTTACACCATCTCCCTTATACTGCGAACATCTCATATTTACACCATATATCTTATACTGTGAGCATCTCATATGTGCACCATCTACCTTATACTGTGAGCATTTCATATTTACACCATCTCCCTTATACTGTGAGCATCTCATATTTACACCATTTCCCTTATACTGTGAGCATCTCATATGTGCACCATCTACCTTATACTGTGAGCATTTCATATTTACACCATCTCCCTTATACTGCGAGCATCTCATATTTACTCCATCTATCTTATACTGTGAGCATTTCATATTTACACCATCTCCCTTATACTGCGAGCATCTCATATTTACACCATCTCCCTTATACTGCGAGCATCTCATATTTACACAATTTCCCTTATACTGTGAGCATCTCATATGTGCACCATCTACCTTATACTGTGAGCATTTCATATTTACACCATCTCTCTTATACTGCATGCATCTCATATTTACACCATCTCCCTTATACTGCGAGCATCTCATATTTACACCATCTATCTTATACTGTGAGCATTTCATATTTAAACCATCTCCCTTATACTGCGAGCATCTCATATTTACACCATCTCCCTTATTCTGCGAGCATCTCATATGTGCATCTATTTGTACCATGAGCATTTCATATTTACACCATCTACCATGTACTGTGAGCATCTCCTATTTGCACCATCTAGCTTATACTGCGAGCATCTCATATTTACACCATCTAGCTTATACCGTGGCATCTCATATTTACACCATCTAGCTTATACTGTGGCATCTTATATGTACACCATCTACCTTATACTGTGGCATCTCATATTTACACCATCTAGCTTATACTGCGAGCATCTCATATTTACACCATCTAGCTTATACCGCGCCATCTCATATTTACACCATCTAGCTTATTCTGTGGCATCTCATATGTACACCATCTAGCTTATACTGTGGCATCTCATATTTACAGCATCTACCTTATACTGGGGCATCTCATCTTTGCACCATCTAGCTTATACCGTGGCATCTCATATGTACACCATCTAGCTTATACTGGGTCATCTCATCTTTGCACCATCTACCTTATACTGCAAGCATCTCATATTTACACCATCTAGCTTATACCGTGGCATCTCATATTTACACCATCTAGCTTATACTGTGGCATCTCATATGTACACCATCTACCTTATACTGGGGCATCTCATCTTTGCACCATCTACCTTATACTGCGAGCATCTCATATGTACACCATCTAGCTTATACCGTGGCATCTCATATTTACACCATCTACCTTATACTGGGTCATCTCATCTTTGCACCATCTACCTTATACTGCGAGCATCTCATATTTACACCATCTACCTTATACTGTGACATCTCATATTTACACCATCTAGCTTATACTGCGAGCATCTCATATTTACACCATCTAGCTTATACCGTGGCATCTCATATTTACACCATCTACCTTAATGTGATGAAAAAACTACATCCGATCAACTCTAGAGATGCCCAGTCATTTCTGAGATGCTCACGTGTAAATCTGATTCAGAAACTTCAGCCAATGTGCAACTCCGAGATGCTGGCGGCATCTCCAGATGTGTTCAAGTTTTGGGCTTTGTGAATCAGGGTTAAGGCAGCAGGTGCAAACATGAGGTGTTCTCTTATGGCCTGATTCATGGAATTTTTGTACTATTCAAAGTGACTTTGCACCGCTGAAAAGTGACTTTGCACTGCCGACACAACCCCTGAACCATGGAACTGTGCAAAGTGTATTTTTGCCATGCAAAGGCCTGGCAACCGCCATTTTGTACTGCAAAAATGACTATTCGCTGACTGTTCCCGGACTTTGCACTACAAATACATTTTGCACGGTTCCATGAATCAGGGTTTGTGTTGGCAGTGCAAAGTCACCTTTCACCGGTGCAAAGTCACTTTCAACCCGGCAAATAGTCCATGAATCGGTCCCATAGAGTGTAGAAACAATGTAAATGGGTAACAGAGGCAAGTTGAGAAAGAATAATGGAAATAAAAATATTAACTGAAAAAGAGAATGCAGTAGGGATTACATGAAATGAAGTAAAGAGTACAAAGGAGTGCCAAGGAAGCAGGCAACACAAGAAAGATGGGAAAGAGAGTGCACGCGTGTGAAAAGGAGCAGGAAGAGGGTCACTGGAGCCATATGCACTCACCAGCCACAAGTACGGCTCATGATACCTGCTGTCTCGCCCTGGGGCTGGTCCAAGATGTTGTACAATCTGAAGGAAGCACAAAGAGACAAGTGGGCTTGGCCGACTTCCCTCAGCTCCTTGGCAAGGAGCCCAGTCCCCAGACAGAGCCCCAGGCTCTCCCTCTTCTTGACTGTATACACAGAAGCCACCCTGTGTGCTCAGCAGTGCCACCCGCGCCAGGAGTCCGTGCCAGCTCCGCTGCAGCGAGGCTGCCAAGGTTGGCGAGTTCATCCGGAGCACGGTGGGGGCATGGCAGGGGGGATGTAGGGTTGGGGCGAGTATTAAATTATCTTTCACATTCTGCATCCTCAGTCTCCAGACACCCATCAGCAGTCGGCATCACTTTAGGGAGGATTCTTTTACATTTAGCATCCATGTGCAAGCATTATCAGCACACAACCAGCACATGTGTGTTACATCGATCGCAGTGAGTATGATATGATAGGATCGTTTATTTATATAGCGCCTATACACAATGTGTTTCAAAGCGCTTCAAGGCAAGGGAGGGAACAAGGGAAAGTACAATGATATTCTTACAGGCCATGGACAGTAAGGATGTGAAATTAACTGTCATACTCGGCCTGGCGACATTTCAGATAGTGCAAGAGCTAAGACATAGATAAGGAAGGGAGGGGGAGAGTGGGAAGGAAATGGAAACAGAGAGGCGACTACCGTACTAGGCCTGATGACATTTCTGGCAGAGCCAGAAAAAAAACAGGAGGTGAGGGAGAGGGGTGCAGAAAGGGAGGGGAGGAACAAAACAAGCGACTATCGTACTCGGCCTGGCGACATTTCAGATAGTGCAAGAGCTAAGACATAGATAAGGAAGGGAGGGCGAGAGTGGGAAGGAAATGGAAACAGACAGGCGACTACCGTACTAGGCCTGATGACATTTCTGGCAGAGCCAGAAAAAAAACAAGAGGTGAGGGAGAGGGATGCAAAAAGGGAGGGGAGGAACAAAACAAGCGACTATCGTACTCGGCCTGACAACATTTCAGATAGTGCAAGAGCTAAGAAATAGATAAGGAAGGGAGGGGGAGAGTGGGAAGGAAATGGAAACAGGCGACTACTGTACTAGGCCTGATGACATTTCTGGGAGAGCCGGAGAAAAACAAAAGGTGAGGGAGATGGGTGCAGAAAGGGAGGGGAGGAACAAAACAAGTGACTATCTACTAAGCCTGACAACATTTCAGATAGTGCAAGAGCTAAGACATAGATAAAGAAGGGAGGGGGAGAGTGGGAAGGGAATGGAAACAGACAGGCGACTACCGTACTGGGCCTGACGACATTTCAGATAGTGCAAAGCAAATAGGATGCAGAATTGTGGCACCATCCACATGCTCTTGCATGCAGAAGAGGACCAATCTGTGGCAGGTGAGAGCTATGAGACAAATTTGGTTTTCATAAAATACACACAGATAAAAGAATGTTAGGCTGAGCGCACTTCCAGGGTACACAGTATATCCACCCACTTTTTTGCCATAGGGCTGACTCCTGCCCCCTTTCAAAAAATGATTTTAAGCCACCAGGAACACAAGATAAGTTGCCCCGTTTAATTCAATTATTGGTTATGGGCCCGATTCATGGACTATTTGCACGGTTCAAAGTGATTTGGCACTGCTGAAAGGTGTCTTTGCACTGCCGACACGAACCCTGATTCATAGAACCATGCAAAGTGTATTTTTGTAGTGCACAGTACAGGCAAAGTCAGCGCGTAGTAATTTTTGCAGTACAAAGTGACTTTGCCCAGACTTTGCATAGCAAAATTACACTTTGCACAGTTCCATGAATCAGGGTTTGTGTGTGCAGTGCAAAGTCACTTTTCAGCAGTGCAAATTCACTTTGAACCAGGCAAATATTCCATGAATCGGGCCCTATAACTGGTGTCACTGCACAACCGAAGATGCCCTGGGCTGTGGACATTTTGAATCTGAAATGGCCCTCTACACTGTCTGACTTTGTCCTGGAGACTCTGTATAATGTCTATTAGCAATCCGTACAGGGCTTGAAATTAAGGTTCAATCAGTGGTCGAAGTGAACGAAAAAGAAGTAGTGGAACTATGTCCCCTGCTGGCCTGTCTCCGTTGCCCACAAACCCCATTGCCACGCAACATACAAACCCCTAAGCAAATGCGCCTGCTGTTTAAGGGAACAGTCAGTGTAGTGCACTGAAGTGCAAGTTTCAACTTCCTACAATTTTATTTTCAAACGAAACCATTTCTGTAACGGTTTATTCTTAAAATAAAAGTATAGACAGTAAAATAAATTTTACAAAATAGAGAAGCACTGCTCCCATCTGATCCCGCAAACTTCGACCCCTGGGTTTCATGATCAAGAGCTAAAACCAGCTCCTGGATGTTGGCATCACCCAGTAAACCTGAGCAATCGCTCGGGAACCAGGAGCTGGTATACATTGCACTTTCAATTATTGGTAGTTATATATTATCCATTATGTTTATATTTGTCCTAGATGTGACCTAATTCTTGTTTATTAACATTCTCAAACACTCAAAGTTAATGTCACATCTGCATGTTCGTAATGCACCGGTTGACCTGGAGAGCCCAAAGTAGCTTCTGGCAGCGGTTGTTTTCAAGCTAACCAGGCTCCCCTAGGCTAGATGCTGGAGCTAAATAGCCTCCAGCTTCCAGCAGATTCAAACCCGCCTTTTGAATCTTCGCATTGTGTGACTTTTGGCTACTGATTCCCCCTCTCAACTATGGAAGTGTTTGCATGTGTTATTAACTTCCTTTTTTTGTCTATCCTATTTTCTAGGTGTGGCGGGGAGCAGAGGAGTGGGGTATATCTGTTCCCTAGGTCTGCATGTAGACAGTCACATATTCATACCCCACCTCCATTCACTGGATAATGGTATTTGAGGACAGCCCTATTCCACTCCATTCCAGCTCACATCAATCACTAAACTGATCAATTGCTTATTAATATTCTTTATTGATACATTATCAATGTTGTATACTTGCTAATTCTGTCTCAAAGACATATTTAGCCTCGGTTGCTGGGTACCCGGGTTCTCCGATGCCTGGCCATCCACCAGACAAATTAAATCTGAGTCTAGACATCCTCTCCCTAGAGCTCACCCAATCCATCATCTTCCTAAATCTGGGCCAATCCATCGTCTCCCTAGATCTGGGTCAATCCATTTTCTCCCTAGATCTGGGTCAAAACATCCTCTCCTTAGATATGGGCCAAATCCATCATTTCCTTAGATCTGGGCCAAGCTATCCTCTCCCTAGATCTGGGCAAAGCCATCCTCTCCCTAGATCTGGACCAATCCATATTCTCCCTAGATCTGAGCCAAGCCATCCTCTCCCTTATATTTTGTTGTGAAAGCAGTACATAACGAACATAATAACCTAGGGGTACCGTAATACCGTTCGCAAACAACTTCTTCCATAATGGTATTTCAAACTAATGGGTTTATGATGGCGTGCACATCAAAGCTTATACGCCACAGAAATGAGCAATCAACTGAGTGTAGCCAGGGGGCCTGAAAAATCCAAGCCTGTGTGGGGCTGGGCTTTAAAGGATGGATTTTAAATGCACAATTATTTATTGAACACTGGGCCAAAAACCATAATATTTACACCCGTTTCTGTAGAGGACAACATAACAAATTGCAAGAAATACCAGGTCACAACAATACATTGGGGCATTTTTCAAAGGCAACCCCTACTTTTAGGGAACATGGCAATTGATATTGTTAAATTAGAGTAAGGGGAGTTTGTTGAAAGGTTGAACATGTCCATTGTTATGTCATGTTATCTTCCATTTGTATAGCGCCTACCACCACAGTTCATGGTGTCGAAGCACTGGTGCCTGTCGGAGAGGCAAACGAGGAGTATGATAAAAAATTCAGCAGTGGTAGGGAGGAGCAAAGCCAGCTAGATAGTTGGAATGAGGGCAAGAGATAGATAAAGTGCTCAAGAAGGAATGAGAAGGAAAAGGTGGAAGAGCTATGTGTACAATTGGACAGAATTTATCGTGGGACTCAACTTTATTCTATGGGGTGCAGCGCTGAAAGGGGAGAGAGCTGGAGAAGTCGAGTTTGCTGCACTGTTGGTATGTCTGGAATGAATTCGCTGCATTGTGAGCTGGGGCATGTTGAAGCCATGTCCAAGATAACACAGTCGTCAACACCATTTTACGTACTTCCCTAGGCCACCAACAACAATTGGCAGGGGTTGTATGACTGAAAGCCAAATTAGCCATCAGTTCCCTGAAAGCGAAGCAAAAAAAAACCTCAAATGTTTTGGTATCCTTATACATTTTTGTCATGGCTACCAAAACCATAGGCAACGTTCTAAAGAACAACAAGCCTGTCTATGGCTTAGTCGTGGTCTGACTTCTAAGCCTCCCACAGTGTCATGGTGAGCCAATGCATGTAGAAAGCATGCACAAGAAAACACAGCGTGCAAAGTCCCTCTATTCGCTCCCCTAAGCCATGAACGGCCAGGGTTTATAGATGGTAAAGTTGGAAGGAAATTTGGTCACATTTAACTGAGGGTGGGATTTAACCCCGGCTTTCTTGGAGGAAGAAGGCAGATCCTGGCCTTTCTTGAGGGTCCTGAGTTCTGCTAGGGCCTTTAAGGTAATGGTTATATTGTTGTGTGAGGCAGAAACACTATTAGGATGAAGCAGGACACTTATGGGAGTTAATTTACATAATCACGTCTTTGACTAGCCTGCTTACCCTGGGCTGCAGTTACGGTGTCCTGTTAATAGAGGACATCATCGGAATGGTAGGTGAAAACAGGGGAGTATGATCTAGTGAATTGATTAGATTTCCTAGTCTACCCTTTCTTTATATCTGCTGTCTTGTGGCAGCTATAAAGTCACTTGAAAATTAGACATTTAAAGCAAAACATTATAATGAAACCCCAACATTATATAACATGACCTATCTAGCTAGTATAAAAGGAAACCAACATTGAATTCCCCTGTCCTACCCCCACCCTCCCGAAGGTATGAATGAGTAGATACAGTAGCACTTAGGTACATTCTAGTTAACATGCATTTAGCTTTGCTGTGAATTAATGTTTTAGAAGGAATCATGCAAAAAGACTGTATCCATTCGTACAAATGTTACAAAAGACTGAGAAAGGCCTGTACCGTTTGTTTGGACATGAGGAGCGGGGGTTGTGAGGGTGTCCTTTGCTCCCCATATTTGGCATTTTTGGATTTGGTGGTTGCGGAGGTGTCCCCTGCATAGGGAACATCCCTTATGTAAAAAAAAAGAAAAAATGAGAGGTCCCTGCAGCGCCGATTCCAAAGCACTTATGTGAAGGGATCCAGTGCGATAGAGGGATGTTGGAGACAGTGACACACACAGAAGATGGTTTGCCCACAGGTAAGTAGGGGGTGGGGGCAAGGGCAAAGTCTGAAATGTTCATGGGAATGAAATCTGAATTGTTTCTCAAGTCTGAAATGTTACTCCCTCAAACATTTCAGCTACAGGCTTACAACCCAAATCCGTATTAGTAGAGGTGTCTTTATAAATTCAAGTGGAATGAATCAATACATTGACCACCACACCTACCCACTCACTTTTCTGGCCACCTGAGCTGGTTAGCTGGAGTGCCACATGCATCGCCTATCAAAACGTGTGATTTTCTGCGACCCTCACACTCCACAGAATTGATGGTGATGACTAAAGTCTCCCCCTCCCTTGTACACAATGCTCAATGTGGAGTGAGCATTGTGAAATGTGCAATTATCCCCACGCGAAAGTAGCTCTTTATATAGGGTACACAAATATAACAGCTAGCCGAGCCAAAGGCTGGCAAACATGCTCCTGATCAGGCATGGAGCAAAGTACAGGATGACCTGCTATGCTTCTAAAATTAAGTGACCGGCAGGGACTGTGCAATGTGCAGTCATGATCAGGGAGAAAATCACATTGGGACACTCATTGATTAATATCCCACGAACGCTATGGTGAGTTTAAAAAAGGCTTGAAAAAAGCCCTTTAACATGAAATGTGAAAGTAGTAAAGTCCATTTGAGCCAAGTCACACCTTCCACAATGCCACCTAGCAGCCATTGCTGGAAGTTCACCTCCAGTTCTGAGCCTCTTCAGCAAGACATTGGGCCTCATTACAAGTGAGGCAGAACGGGTTAACGGGACCCGCTAAAGGAGGTTAAACCCGTTCCGCCTTATTACAAGCTCCCCTCTCGGTTACTTACCGGGTCCCCTCTCGGGACCCGGTAAGTAACGCCTGGTCAAACCAGGCGTGCTTACCGGGTCCCGCGAGGGGAAGAGGGAGCAAAAAACGGGTTGCTCGTAATCGGCACGTTGTTTGCTCCCTCCCCCATTCCCATTCAGCCCTATAAGGGCTGAAAAGGGAATGGGGAAGGTCCGGGCCCGGGTTCCTGGAGGGAGGAATTACCGGGCCCTCCATACTTGGAATGGCCCGGTAATTACCCATTCTGGGAACCCGGACCCGATTTTGGCTACTGCCAAAATCGTAATGAGGCCCATTGTGTCTATACAAAATAGACTAAAAGCAAGCACCTTTTTTCAGGAAATTGTCTTTGTCTTAGAAGGCAGTGCTACTTTATACATAGCTTAATCAACCCAAGAAAGACATTTTGCAAGACTGTCAGGACAACTACATACCCGGTTTGTCCGTTATTAGGGCTCAACAGTGCAGTATAGTCCCGACAGCCTTGTGTTTGGAATATTGGGGCATGTATACAATACGTTAAGAAAGGTATAGTAGGTTTAAAAAGGGTTAAACAAAAAATCGTTCATATCAAATTTAGTTAGGTCGTTATTTTCCCATTGTATTCGCGAATTAATCTTTCCAAGATTAGTTCTGGCTAATGTTGTGTATTGCATACTGATCTTGCATCACTGGCATCCGACCACTTGAAGTCAGTTTCACTTCCTCTTTTCTTATTTGGTAAGCAACAAGTTCCAAATCCGCAACACTGTGGTGTTTTTGGCAAGAGGAGTTTTGGAACATTTTCCATTGGAAATTGGCATTTTCTCTGCCCAATGCTACAATCGAGATAAGTAACAGATGTTCTCCAATGCAGGAGCAATGATTTGAATTCTAAATCAGCCTAATCCTGTCCTTTTCGAAGCCAAGGAGCCCAGCTGCCCTGTAACGTGCGTATGCCGATGTCATAGCATTGAGCCATATCGCCTACGCCCCATGCAAATCTTTCAAATGCTTGGTGGGGCTACACAAGGATTCAGCCATACATGGCACAGCTGTACTTCTCACTTGCAATATGATTCCATGGCTTTTACCTCTACAAAGGAATATTGACCCTTCTTGACAATTAAGTGTAATCGCGTAGAAAGTGTATTGGTATGTATTCAAATTGCCCAGGCAACGCAGAGCAGGTGGACCATTAGTGGTGAGAGAAGCTGAATACATTGTCGTTTTATTTGGCAATCTTATCGTTATTAAGTGTCCTAGATAATGGTGAAATAACACTTTGGTGAAGTTTCCTCTGTGCACCCCTACATGTGGTAGTAGTTTGTCTTAATTGAGTGAAGCATTCTTAATACAGAGGATCAGAGCTGTCAAGTTCTTTGGTGGACATATATATTCTGTTGCAGGTAACTGGGGGCAGGGACGTCATTTCACCAAAATGCCAGTGGTAGCGGAAGTGACAGCACACTACCTTTGTCCTCCCTGATGACATCACGTCATTTGAACCCACCCCAAAGTGATATCACGGGAAGCGATGGCACACAACCTTTCATCCGTTGACAAAACAGGAAGTGGCATCACATAGCATTGTATACTACGAAAAATATGGTTACAATATCATTATATTGTGATGTACATTTCATACAAGAATGGATCGCCATATGTATCGTTAAGATCAGTGTGTAAAGGCCCATATTACCAAATGACTGTGAATGTAAGCAGACGTCCATGACCACATTATAATGATGTGTTATTATACAGCACTTACGCTTAAACGCTTTATATAGAAAACATATACATCCAATATCACCCAACCTGTGTTGGTACTCATTTATCGACCTCAGAAGGATGAAAGGCTTAATCGAGGCGTTTAAGAACTGACCAAATCAGTGACTCACCCCCTGAAGTGTACCTGAAATAAACCTTTGATGAGTCTAGCAATTATTGTATAGAATTCCAGTTCTTATTTTTCTTGTTTTTTTTAACGGGCCTGAAAAAGAAAGCCAGCCACTCCAGAAGTAAAGAGCCACATGGTGCTGGCCACATCTCAGGAGCTTGCATTACAAAAAAAAAAAAAAATGTTTTTGTTTTTTTGTTAGAGGTCGCAAGGGAGACCACAGAGGTCGCAAGGGGGACCTCAAAGGTCGCAGTTGTGACCTCTGGCGACCACTAAATGACATCCTTCACGATGGGTTTGAAGGCAGTGGAATTGGTGATCAGTGATGCTTGGCCGACATGGGCCGGAAGCATGAGTCTTGGTTAAGATGATGTGATTGCTATATATTCCAATGTGATATATGTAAGGTAGGAGAACAATTATAGATGTGCAGGGGTATTGATGGCTGCATACTATTCATAAAGTAAAAGGCACACAGGGGTTATTTTATTGGTAATGGAGTGTGAAACACCCTGCAAGTTGCAAGCCATATATCGAGAGACATTTTTTCAAGAGCTAGAAGAGTTTATAAGAGAGTGTTGCAGATTTGAGCTGTGGACCAAGGTACTCTCCCATGACGTCTTGATGCCGCCAGGTCTTGCTGCGCTCTATAAATCCTTACACAATATAATACAATCCATGACCATCCAGACAGTTAATTGTGTACGTGTGGAAGTGGCTTGAATGCCTCTGGCAGTTCTTGATATGATATTACTTCCAGGCCTTCTCCAGTGTCATGACACTTCTCTGAATGGTGCTGTTCTCCATTGTCACCAACCGTCATGTAATTCGATGGCCATTGCGATTTTTGAGGAAAATGATCTGGCAGACCCTAGCTAATACCCTGCTCAGACCATCCAGTGCTGAATTATTTGTTTGTGTGGTTTGGCAGGCAGTGGTGCAGGAACGTAGTCTTTCACATGAGCCCCCAAAATCGATGGAGACAGTAGATCTAGCATCTTTGGTGGCATTGGAGATCTGCCGGGACATGACCAATGTTAGGTGGTTGGTTTGTTAGACCTATGTAAATGATTGTGGAGCAGATGTGAAAAATCTTTCTACCACTGTAACTGGATTACTGGATAGCTGAAATCGTGTATATTTTAACCATTCAATTAGTCTTGTATTCATTCATTTATTAAATGTATTTCTACTTTCATTCATGATACAAGCATCATCAAAGTACCACAGTCATCAATAATAAAAGGGAACCCTCATTGTAAGTAGAAACTTCAAGTTAAGAATGCTGAATTCATCATAAGAATAATCTCATTTCATTCATCTTACTATACCCTTAGCCAAAATAACGTGATTCGAGGGGATCCATATAGGTTTACAAACAATTATCTATTTTCACCGAACGATACATTTCTGTAGAATGACACTCTGTGCCTCTCTTCCAAAGTTCCTTGTGGACTGATACATTTTATTTGTCCTTCTATTTGTTTCCACAGTAGCAGGTCTGACCAATCGTTTTCAAATATCCTTGACATGTTTAAACCAGGGGTTAATATTACTCCCTGGGTAATTCAGTTAATCAAGAAGTGCTTGTTTATAAACTGAGTGTAATGGATTTGACCATAGCCTTACCCGGTATACCACAAGGTTCAGCATTACCCTTGACCTCAACTTTAACCCATACAAATCTAAAGAGATTGAAGTAATCAATGTTCCCTTCGGGGGACCCAATATATGCTTAAAAAATGAATGTCCACTTGTAGCTAGAGAATTTATATTAGACCAACCCCACAGCTTTGCGCCATAAAGAGAGCTATGGAAAGACTAAATGTCATACATTTTAAGAACAGGGTAAATCACACTATTGCCACGTGTATGTGCACGTCTTGCAATAACAACACTGTTTCTGATTAAATTAGTACTGCTCTTATTAATTTGTCTATTCTATTCACCCTTCTCAGAAAAGCGGATCCTGGAATCCTTGTGAAAAAAAGTAACCTTCTCCAAAGACAGACCATTCAATGAGATGTTAACACTCTTAGGTGCTTTCTTATGACCACGACACACCATGATCTTTGTGTTTTCCTGGTAAATTTCAAGACCCTTTTTCATACATGATTCAAAGAACTGAATACGTTGTCTATTAAACCCACCTGGAGTCTGCGAGATAAGGACAGTATCATCAGCGTATGCAGAGATGTTGCACGGCTGGCAATATATATGTGGGGTCGAGAACGCATCCTTACCTACCCTCTTTGTCAACAGGGAAATTCTATGTTTTCGTAAACCGGGGAGTCATTTGACTGCACAGTTGTATTTCCATAGCATTGTTGCAGATTGTTACATGTATTGCCATGTTTTTAAGTTTCTAATTGTGTAATAAATACAGGTTTGATGGTCATCTCCCCTTTTCTTTGCAGTAACTATTATAGGTCTGTACATTTCCCAAAATGAACCAGTTAGGTAGAGGATCTTGGTAGTCACTTGAAGTGTTCAAGAATAATTGGCGAGTGTAGGGTAGATTTGTTGCCAAGGTTTTGTCTAGCAGCTGTGTTCTGGGTGTGTAAATGATGGAAGATCAGTCTTTCAGTAAAAACAAAATGAATAGGAATTGGAGCAGACAGGACAGGGGTTATTGGTTGCTCCGATTACTGCTTATGTACATGTTTTCTATGGCCGTTCAAATGGATGGATCGGACATCTAGTGGGATGTTCTAGTGATTTGAGGCTCAGACAAGGGAACTTCACTATATATGGATTGTAATGGGCCACTCAGACGTGACCCCTAGTCTTTAGGAAAGAGGGTGTAGAGGGATTTGGGTTGAATGCCTGAGAAGGAAATGTTCGAGGGAGAAAAGACTGAAGATAATTTTTCCGACATAACCTTCGGTCTTTTCTCCCGTGAACATTTCCGACTTGGCTCCTGCCCCCACCCTCACCCACACCCCACACCCGTACTTACCTTGCTGCCGACTCGCTGTGTCCCTGTGACACCTGTTCCCTTTCAATTCCATAATCGGGAACCGGCACCGCTGGGTCCTTTCCTTTATTTTCCTTTTTTTTTAAGAACCGGCTTTGGGGGACCCACCGCAACCTCCACTCACAATATATTGAGCAAGTGTGTGTGGGACACCCCTGCAGCCTCTGTCACCGAATGGGGGATTTGGTCAAACTTTTCAGTATGTTTGAAAGGCCGAAATCCAGCCAATTCTCGCATTCATTCTTTTAATCTCTTTTTTTTTGGCCGTTTCCCGTAGAGAGTGGGTGGTGAGGTGGCTGGAGTTGCCCTCGTAGTCTAGAAAGGGTCATCTAGGCAGAGTCACTGTTTCAATGCGCCTTCAGAGACTCTGCTGACGGCCATATGTTGATAATCATAGTCCAATACCCCGAGTCCTCCTTCTTAGGAATGACTGATCTTCAAACCTTTAACACCTAATCACTTCCCAAATGATGCAGCTGCGACTTGACTGAAGTGTCTGAGGCATTCTCTGCATAAGAATGAGCTCCTTGGCTCTCACTCATTCCTGATCTTGTTCCTTCGTTTCATCCCATAGGTAAAAGGAGAACGATGTCGGGACTGACATAACACATTTTTGCCAGACCAAGACCTGCTCAACAATTGGGTCTCCCTTTGAATACAACCTGTGTAATGCTCCCCTGGTCTTCCCAAATAGAATGAAAGCCCTCTGTCGTCTTAAGGGGAGGGTGAGGACCCAGACAGGAAATGGGGCACCTTATTAAAATCGAACTTCCAGTTTACAGTTTCATACACATGTGAGTCACTCCTTTCCCGAAAAAAACCTTCTAATGCGCGGCAAACACCCTTGCTCCAACCCATTCCAACGCAGAAACAGAGGTAAGGCCGTAAAATGGGTGATGTTGTAACTTTGGGCTAATGACAGCTGTCACACTAGACAGAGAGGCTGGACATAAGCCGGCCATTAACACGGAAGCTCTAGGCCGGGAGCAGTTAGGCGTGCTTACACTGCCTGGCGAAGGCACACACATGTACAATTCATCCTTGTGCTCGGGGTATGCCAGGACTCGTTAACTGGCCCTGACGATTATGTGGTCACATTTAATGCAAAGTAACGCGTTAACTGAGAGAACATTGCACCGTGTGCGCCCAGTGCTTCAGCGTCATAATCTCTGGCCACGGAGGCTTTTGAACAACAGCTGCTGAAACAGAATACATTGAGGTATTGGGGACGGCCTGCTGTTTTGGGATTGGACATCGAGAAAGGTGTAAAGAATAGTTTGGAGAAAAGGGGGTCTACATTAGGAGGCATTTTGAGAAAAAAAAGCTCAAGGCATTCCGAGGTGTTTGAGGATCAAAGACACAGCTTTGAAAGTATTAAGAGGGATTCCGTAAATATGGCGGCCTCTGTCCACTGGTTTGTGTTTTTAAAGCAGGTGAAATTAATAAGGGGAGGGACGTTTTTACAATCACACATAAATCTTTTACTGCTATTTTGGATCGTTGGTTGTCTTTAGTCCACAGCATTCTGTTGATTAGATCCACGAGTGCTACCCCGGGGATGTAATTGTTGAGACAACGCCTGTGGTAAATGTTAACAGCCAAGTGACGCCCCAGCAGGAGCGGGCAACGGCGTTGATTGGTGTAAACGTAGGGTCCGCTTCATAAAGCGACAGAGGGCTAAAGGGCGCGGGAAGTGAGGCATTCCCACTCCCAGCCAGTGTTCCAAAGCAGCAAAGCACGCCGCCTCGAGCACGGTCCGCGCTGCGGTCTTCCGCGGCGCGTTGTGGTCTTGTGACCAAAATAACTAGCTTGCATGCATTACAATCCGACATGTTGTCTGTGCGAAGAGCAGCGCGTGTACAAATTGTTTCCTATTACACATACACACGCTTCCCTAAATAAAGGCAGGTTTGAGCAGAGCAGGAGAGAGTTGATTCCAAGATGGCTGCCGCCTTAACAGAAATGATCCTTGTTGTTTTTCTTTAGCTGCATTAGTTAACTTTTTTCACTAAACCAAATGCCTTACTGATTAAACAAAGCAGAAAACCACACACCAAGGGCGAGAACCGAAAATCCACATAAGGGTGAGAGTAGAAATCCCACACTAAGGGTGATGGTGAAAGTGAAATACCACCTTATTTGGAGTCAGAACCGAATTGCTTATTTTGGTCATGGGCAACATAGAGCGTACTGCTTTGGGTACATTACCAATATTTACCCCATGAAGTAATTTCTGTGTTTCCCATGCAATAAATATCCTATTGCAGTCCAACATTAATTAGGTAACATTTTTTAAAAAATGTGCAGTATTTAAAATACCACAAGTTGTTACCATTACCACCAGAAACATAATAAGGCCCTAATGAGCTGATTCAATGAGTAGCCAATGCAAATAAAGGCCTCATCGATGGAATCTTTTGCACGATTCAAGATTCAAAGTGAAAAGTACTTTGCACTGCCGACACAAACCCAGGCGGTAAGTTACCGCCTGGGCCGTGACTTTACCACCATGGCGTAAACTACGTTTACGCCATGGTGGTTGGCGGACTTACCGCCCCATTCCGACCTTGGCGGGGCGGTAAGTCCCCAATCCCCATTTACCCTTCCCCATTCCCATTTTTGCCCCATAGGGCATAATGGGAGTGGGGAAGGCGTTAATTACGCCACCGTAAATTACGGTGGCGTAATTAACTCCATGGTCCCTTAGCACCATGGATTTTAACACCTGCTAAAAGCAGGTGTTAAAAGCGCCATGGCGCTAAGGGACCTCGTAATTGGCGGTAAGGGGTCGGCGCAGCTAACGCTGGCGTAAACCCCTTACCGCCAGGGTCGTAATGAGGCCCAAACCCTGATTCAAGGAACTGTGCAAAGTGTATTTTTGCAGTGCAAAGTCCGTGCAAAGTAATTTTGTGCTGCAAAAATGACTGCACTGACTTTCCACGGACTTTGCACTGCAAAAATACGCTTTGCTCAGTTCAACGAATCAGGGTTTGTGTCGGCAGTGCAAAGTCACTTTGAATCGTGCATAAAAAGTTCCATGAATCAGGCCCATAAAGTACAAGGAAACTTCAAACCGGGACTAGAACAAAATGGGAAATATAGTTCAGTAACCTTGAAAGACTTGCTAACCCAGTATCGGGCAAAGAGAACCGAACCACCCGCAAACAGACAGGCGCAAATACAGGAACACAGAATAATACCACAGTCAAAACAAAACAAAAAAGAGTATTGTAGAGTTTCATAGGAAGGCTGAGATTCACAAACGACAATAAGAACGCCTACAGTTGTACCGTCTATGAAAATGATGAGCAAGCACCCCAATGGCATACCGTGCCACCAACGCACTAGACCTGTTTGCAAGTGTGCATCTCCTGATGTACAGTACATCTGTGCTGGTCTGTGTAGAATGTCACAGTGCTGCACACATTGTCACTCCCTATGATCCGTGATCGACCCAGCACAAAACGGTATCACCCTATTGCTGCGCTGTCGAAAATACCAAAGCCCAAAATACCGAATTTAAAATGCTGCACTTCGCGGCACACATGTGTCAGGGTGGTGTAGGGTGATAATAAATATGAGTGGGTATGGAAGACTGCAGGGGTCTCCCCCGCCTATATTTGATGCAAAATGGATTTCAAGGAGAAAAAACAAATGCATTTTGTATTTGTTTTTGTGAAGAAATCCCATAGATTGCCACAAAACTAGTGAAAAGTAGCAGCCAGTCACAATATTTGGCACCATCTCTGCCACAATGTGTGATGGGTGGCAGTAAGACCATGAATATGTGTCATGCCTCCCCAATTACATTTTCTCAGGGGTCACTTCGTCCCGCACTTATTAGACACCTGTTGTCCACTCCTTAGTCTTGCACTTGCCACCTGCTAGCCGCACTACCTGTCGTTTTATCACGTGTTCAGCACTTTCCACTGCTCCCCTACCCCTCGCACTTTCCCCTTTCTCTCTCCCATGCACTTGCGTGTTCTCAATGTCACTGGGCCCAGTAAGATCATTTCTTTTTGTCGTCCCTTGTTCCCCCCCACTGCCTCGTCGCGCTCTGAAAGACTTGTGTGTGAGCGCGATACAAATCAAATATCAATATCAATATCTATGGCATACTATTAGGACACTTCAATCATGTACTCCGTACTCCCCAGCTATACGTAAACATGAAGCGCTGACTTGCCCCGTGCAGTGAGTACGCTGTGCCAACCCAAAGTTTCCAATAGGCCAGGATCGCTGGTCCTGCTTGGGCATGTCCATAACTGTGCCGCATCTTCCCAGCCCCTAGGTGATCTAACCATGCTCAACTTTTAGCTCCTACTTCTACTCATCCTACCTGTTTCACTATGTATCTTTTTGAAACATAAAGTTTCACGCCATCCTAGTGAATACGGATCAGATGGACTACCCGCTGCATTTATGTTGCACTGTGACTTGTTGGGGGACCACTGTTGGCCGAGCAATTCCAGCTGCTGTGCTTGGATTTAGGGTTTCGTGCCCCAGTAGGAATGTCATGACAACTATGATGCATCGCTGGAAATTGTCTGCGATTGCAACGGGTCCTAGATCGTGCTTAAAGTAATAAACTCCCTAATCCCCAAAACGTGTTATACAATAGAAGCTCTATTAACCGGCAACTGTGTTTGGCCATAACGGTAAGCACTCTCATCGTGACTTTTTCCACTTTTCCCGGATCTCTGCCTTCCAGAATTCTGACATTTGGTTATCTGGAATATGTGGTCAATCAGCAACATTTAGTCCCCCATTGGTGCCAGATAACACATGTTTTCCTGCAGTCCGCATGAACAGAAGGAGGAGTCGAGGGGTACTCTGCTGCTTGCGTAGTCTTTGATTTACGCAGTATCTGAGTGGTAGCGTTGAAGGCCAAACACAATGTTCTTCTGATCTTTGGAGAATAACTGTGCAGAATCCACAGTAATCCCTTTGGTCTGGAAAATGTCTTTCATAAGTGGGTATGTAAACTTGGCTTAAAAGATAATATGCGCAGCCCCGCGGAGGCCAGGAGGCCGCCATGCTTCTACATTCTGAAAATACTTTATGCAGAGAGAGCAGGTCCTCCAGGACCAAAGGAAACAGCTTGCCTGAGGATACTGTTCTCCTTAGACTGAATTGGTGCCTTTTTTGGAATCCCTTCCAGCTGAACACCCTTGACACCCCTTGGTGTGAAGCCAATGCTGGCACGCTCTCAGCTGCTACGCCTCTCTCCACTCTCTTTTTGTGAGTGCCTCTAGGTGAATGGCAAACACAGCCAGGGTCCGATGTAGACAGCGGGGGCTGTGTGGTGTCCATTCCTGGAATTCATGGCTGAGCCGTGCCTGTTCCAGCACCGTGCCTGACGGCCTGACAGGATGGCAGGGCGAACCAAACCAATGCCTGTGTGCAGATGCAGTGTGTAGATGCAGTGTGTAGAGGCAGTGTGTTGGTGCAGTGTGTAGGTGCAGTGTGTAGATGCAGGTTGTAGATACAGTTCATCCCTGGAATTTATGGCTGAGCCATGTCTGGGACAGCACCGGGCCTGGTGGGATGGCAAAGCAAACCAATGTCATTGTGTAGATGCAGTGTGTAGATGCTGTGTGTTGGTGTAGTGTGTAGGTGCAGTGTGTAGATGCAGGCTGTAGATACAGTTCATCCCTGGAATTCATGGCTGAGCTGTGTCTGGGCCAACACCGGTCCTGGTGGGATGGCAGGGCAAATCAATGTCATTGTTTAGATGCAGTGTGTAGATGCAGTGTGTAGAGGCAGTGTGTTGGTGCAGTGTGTAGGTGCAGTGTGTAGATGCAGTGTGTAGATGCAGGCTGTAGATACAGTTCATCCCTGGAATTCATGGCTGAGCTGTGCCTGGGCCAGCACCGTGCCTGGTGGGATGGCAGGGCAAACCAATGTCATTGTTTAGATGCAGTGTGTAGATGCAGTGTGTAGAGGCAGTGTGTTGGTGCAGTGTGTAGGTGCAGTGTGTAGATGCACTGTGTAGATGCAGGCTGTAGATACAGTTCATCCCTAGAATTCATGGCTGAGCTGTGTCTGGGCCAGCACCGGGTCTGGTGGGATGGCAGGGCAAACCAATGTCATTGTGTAGATGCAGTGTGTAGATGCAGTGTGTAGATGCAGTTCGTCCTTGGAATTCATGGCTGAGCCGTGTCTGTGACAGCACCAGACCCGACGGGATGGCACGGCAAACCAATGCCTGTGTGTAGATGGAACGTGTTGGTGCAGTGTGTAGGTGCAGTGTGTAGATGCAGTCTGTAGTTACAGTTCATCCCTGGAAATCATGGCTGAGCCGTGTCTGAGCCAGCACTAGGCCTGACGGGATGGCAAGGCAAACCAATGTCTGTGTGTAGATGCAGAGAATTGCAGAAACATCGAGGGAGGTACACTTTCTGAGAGCCACTTCAATGAAGCAATTAACTGTACAGATCCCATGTAAGAATCTGCATCAAACATGGTAACATAATAACCCACCTCCCGGCCTATCACTCATAAAGCTACCGGATGGTTCAGCCTCCACTTCAGAAGGATTTCGAGCCTTATTTGTCAGCATCTTTGTTGTCCAATTTGCGTGCACTTAGACCACTGAGCACTACGTGATGGGCTTCACTTCAGAGTTATTATTTTTCTCCAATTAAATCACGGTCCCTCAAAATTGCAACATTCCTTACTCCTCCACGCCATTACCGACCTTTGAAAAACAACCATCTCTGGGATTCAAAGATGCTCTGTCAAACTCTGTCTGGGCTGTAAAAGCCACAAGTAGGGTGCGCAGTGGGTTAGGATGTTCGTCCCAGAATGCCAGAGACTGTTTTTCTGTGGTACTTATGGTGGCCATCTACGGCCACTTCCATTATTTCCTGCTTTCTCTTGTTCTTTCTGATTTTGACTGTCTCTTCATATTGTTAAGGATATTTTGTAATCATACAATAGCTGCACTCTAGTGAACCAAACTGTCCTCTCTGCAACCTCGTCGCCTTTAGGGGTGAGGGCAATTCTCACCCGCAAAATGAAAAGTGTGGAATCCGCCCGTTCCGCAAAATCGACATCACGGTTCCGTCACCACTGAAATGTTGTCCAGTTTCCTGCGGTTTCGCAAAGTGCATGGTGTTTCTTTCCCATGTAACGTGTAGTGTGACGGCAAAGTTTACACTGGTCTTTTTGTTCAATTTGTGATATTCTCACGCAGCGCCATGCAAAATATTGTGTGGGTCTTTTTTCATCTATGCTACTTTCACGACACAAGAACATTTCTGTGGTTCTTTTTTCGATCTGTACTAGCTTTGTGCGGTGGCAGGCAAATATTTGTGCTGGTCTTTTTGGCTCTGTGATAGTTTTTTGCAGGCACGAGAAACTTTTGCATGGTTTTTCACAATACATGCTAGTTTCATGCACAACACAAGAAACTTTGTGCCAACTTATTCTAGATCTGTAATAGTTTCGCGTTGCGATAGGACACACTTTGCAGGGTTTTTCATATTGTGCTAGGTTCATGAAACGGAAACGAGGAACATTGCACAGCTTTTTGTTTCATTCGTGGTAGGTTCATGCATGGGCACGAGAACCTTTGTGCTGCTCTTTTCGTTTCATGCTAGGTTCGTGCAATGGCACAAGAAACTTTGAGCAGCTTTTTCTTTGATTTGTGGTAGGTGCCACAGCGGCACGAGAAACTACTTGCCACCCTTTTTGATTTGTGCTAGATTCCTGCATCACCACGAGAAACCTTGTGCCGTTCTTTTCAATTCATGCTAGGTTCTTGCAGTGGCACAAGAAACTTTGTGCCGCTCTTTTCGATAAGCAGGGGTGGGGGACGGCGGATTGTGGGAAACTGATCAAAATCTTACCGTTTTCACTTCTTCGACAAGCGGAACGTAATTTGACAATTTTGCCCTCCTTCTTTGTAGGCCATGGCCATGCAACAGTTTATTGAGAGACCAGTCTCAACACAGGGAGTTCCTTCCCTCCCCAGTCCAGCTGTCATACAATAAACGGATTAATGTTAGTTATTTTATTCAACCCTATCTCCATTTCATCTAATACCCCTTGGATCCTTCCCCCTGAGCTACAAATGAGCCAAGAACCAGGCCATTGTACAGGAAATATAGTTATATTTATTTGAATTAGATGTTAAAAGAAATCACACTAAAACTTCAAACAACACTTTACCCATGGAACAACACAATAAACTTCTCTCAACATAAACAAATCACACAAGTGTGTTGAAAAAACACAATTAACAATTATTTACCTTCTATAAAATTCACTTCAAGAAACAATTACATTAAACTGATCAATAAAAAAAAAACAACTCCATATAGTCAATACTGTGCACTTTCGATTTTCCTGCACTCTTAAAAGGCTAGCAATTTAATTTTACAAATTTGTGCCAATGCATATGGCAATTATTATTTCACCCACACTTTTGCTTCAAAATTAAACCAAGGTGATGTAGCAGTTTATTTTTTGAACCCTCTTACCCCGATTTGGTCTTTGTTGGGAAAGTCCGACAGAAATATTTGACTGATTTGGGAATTTGGGATTTCAGACCCACATCCCCCTAAAGTTCTCTGGTGGGGAAGCTGGATAGTAAACATTGGGATGATTGGAGAATTTTGTATTTCAGACCTCCTTCCACTTAAAGGCCTGTGTGGGGGAAGCTGAAAAGCAAGATTGCTCAATTAAATTATTGTGTATCATTTTCAGCGCACACTAGGAATGAGTTTATTAATTTTGAATATTAACAAAAATCACCCCGTGGTGTTCTGCCAAGGGGAGTTAAAAAAATATATTTGTTTTAATCAAATTAGGCTAAGGATCTACACAGTTTTGCAACCCTGCCCGCTATAAAGGGAAAGGATTAAAGGTCAGTAGATCCCCCCCAACCTTTTTGATTGCAAAGGGTCCAATTCTACTTACATAGACAACCTCTGTTTAAAGTTATGGAATGCTAGCTGCATGTCAGGACCCTCAGGAAGGAAAGGCAGGGGTCTCATCACTCCACTTTCAAGGATGGTTCCCAGCTTTTCATCATAGAGTCCAGTCAGCTTTTTTAAGACCTCCCTAGCAATAGACAGTTCAACCCAGATGCAATCTCCTTTTGTGATTCCTTGTGGCTGTCAGATGGTAAGTTTCACCTGCTCTCTCCCTTCCTTATATTGCATCCACTCAATATAGCAGTGATGACACCATTAAGTTTACAATCTTGGGCAGTACCCTGCAAGAGTTCTCATTCATACAAATGCACAGTTACCCTTCTCTCTCTCCTCCCAAGTCTGCTCCCTCTCCAAGGATTGGCTTAGTAGTCAGGAGCAGGCATATAGCAGCTTCCATTTGCAATTCCTATTTGTTCTCATGTGAACGTTTTGCAAAAAATAGTTATGTGTCAAAAGTTTTGTGATTTACTAGTAACTGCCATCATATATGTATTTTCTGATTCAGCTAGGGGGAATTTAATAAAACAACAGCCGCGTCTGCACCATGTTGCATGGGTGTTTGGTTATATTGCACTGTTTTTACAAAAAACATAATTGTTAGGAAAATGCAATTTATTCCCCAAATACCCAATTTTCCCTCCACCAGCATGCCAACTCTCACATTCGAGACATGTTAAAAACAGCCAGAAACCCATTTAAGATGGTCATTACAGTTCCCTGAGTCGCAGGTGGATGAATTGTATAACACAAAAATTGCCTGGAAATGAGCTAAGTAATGAAACATTCATGTCATCAGTGTGACTTGTGGTTGCTGAGAAAAATGTCAAAGTTATAATAGTCCTTTTAAACAAAGGGAATCTTCATATGTGCAAATATGAACTTCCGTTTCTACAAACCATTTGTCACTCTCGGCCAATGTTTTTATTAGTCTATTTGAAGTTGGTCGGGGAAGTCGTAAATACCTGGGATGCACCAGCTAGTGCATTTGTTCTGCTCAGAACCGCCCTTTCAAAGAAACCAGGTATAGGGAAAGTCTGTTTTCAACACCTCCTTGCAGCCACACCTCATTGCAAATAGCTGGGGGGATGTAAATGCCAGGATTGCAGAGGGGTGAGTTCTTTGTGACCACTAACAAGCCAAAAGGGGTTGCCTTGGGACTGAATGAAATCTTCATGTGGCATTAGAACAACGTTTTGCTTTTCCCTCATTGACAGTATTTTGCATGTGAAACATAATATACATTACATCTTGTTTACATGCACCATTTCTTTTATCTGACATCATTATGTTGGCAGGGGAATATTTTTCTCTTGTCTTGCTTTAAACTGCAAACACACATGAAAAGCCATTTTGGTGTCAGTGTTTAAAAATCCTGTTTTTCATATGAACGGGACCTTTGGATTTCTTCTGCCTTTGTCAATTAAAATGCTGCTTTTACTTTGGTAAGGACAAGTAGTCCTTTTTCACATGGTCTTTCCTTTCCATTGGCTTGGGGGCCTTTGATTACTCCACAAAGCCCCTTTTGTGTCTGAATAACTCAGGTGTGACAAACTTCCTTTTGTCCCAATTGTTTTCCCTGTTCCTTCTCTAACCCTCCCTGTCCCTTTAAGCCTAGGCATCCTAATATGTTAAGTAATTCTTGAGAGGCCTCCAAGTGCCTTCAACATCATGTGTGCCCATGATCAAAGGGCAGGTGACCTCATTATAGTATTTTGTAACATGCAGCAAAAAGGGGCACCACCAAGAAATACATTGATCAGTAGCTCCTCTGGGATTTTTTTTCAAGATATACGTCATATTCCAAATATATGCAGACACGTGCGTTGCTTGAACATGTCTTCCTTCATAGACTTTGTATGCACAGTTAGGCTGCCAATGGAAGAACTATAACTGCAATTTTGTGGACGTTTACGGTCAAGCAGGCATTGGGTTAAAACAAGATGGCATACTGTGAATAACCCCCCCAAAAAAATAAAATAAAATATATATATATACAAAACAAAGGGGGTTCTGGGAGTCTCTCTACCAGCACAAACACACCCCATTGACCTGTTCTTGGGTGGATGGCCCCCGGGAGAGTCTCAACCAAGTCTTTAGCTCACTGCCCCTTTCACAGAGGCGAAATATCCTGCATATCAGTCTGTGTCCTGCTCAGGGGCAGTCCAGCGCCAAAATGCTAGGAAATGCTCCTCTGAACAAGAGTACCAACAGCAGCCCCACACACGTGTTTCAGCCTTGTTGGGTATTATCAGTGAGGTGGAATATATGAACATTTAAAAACGTATTTGTGTTTGACAAAATGTTATTACTGGGCCATGATATTCATGCTCCAATATGTTGTAACTTATTTAGAGGTATATATGACATCTTCTTCTCTTTGCACAATGCCTGTCAATGTAGTCCTACCTAGCTACAGAATTCATTCAGATGTCTATTTGGGGAGGGGTGCAACAAGTGGGATCCCAGGTCATTGCTCATAACTCAGGGTCTGCAGGTGGAATAACCTCATCATTCATCACCTGCATGGTCGGACTGTGGCATAAAGGGCACCAATGAAAAAGTGTCCCACCGTTGCAAATGGCAATTCATTCCTTTTGTGACAGGCTGTCTAAATAGTGTCCAAGGGGTATTTTTTCAAATAAAACGTAATGGAAATTGTGCACTTTATAGATGATGTATTCAACAACAACAGTAAAAGCTACGAGCTGCATAGTGAAGTAATTCATCAAACTTACCCGCATAGGCCAACAAATTAGCCCACTTTGACCAAATGAAATGACCCACACTAGCATTTTGTCTTTTGGTTCTGGCATTGCCCTATTGCCCCATACAGCCGTCCAAGCCAGATAACATGCCTTAACCCTTTAAATATGTCTCCAAGGATTCTAAAGGCTCTGATGCTGCCTGGTTAGATCGTTTCTTTCCAGGTTACGACATTCCTGAATCTACAAAAAGCGAAGGAACATGTGATAGACAAGACCATCAGACAGCGGAGGCTGTCGTGGATTTTTGTGGTTGGGAGCTGAAGGCCAAGAACAATTACAGCTGACAAAGACCCGAAACTGCGCTCCAGTCTGTGGGGTGGTGGAATTCTAGCACAAACAAACGTGCATGCTTCACATAACCGTCACGAGGAGGGTATTTTTCCATCTACCAATAAGCAACGACAGAAGCAGGAGCGAGGCGGCTGTCATGTAGGCCCAAAGCACGTTGTAATAATTGAGTTTATATTTGAACCCAAAGCTAATCAGAATTATACAGGCTGAGGTTGGGCAAGTGGAGAGAAGACAATGCCTGTTGAAGTTGATAGTGACTGACATGGCGGAACGGTTGCAGCCTCCTCCGCTGCTTCCAGAAGTGGAAAAATCAGGTGTAGTTGCATCAGATGATGGTTGATAGTGCCAAGAAGGTCACCGTCTAAGATGATTGTTCCTTTTAGCAACACTCTATGGTTCAGGCTGTTCATTTACAGCGCCTTGCATCCTATTAAGGCAGTTCAGCTACTATGAAAACTTGAAAAGATATTCATAAAGTTCATGAAGTACCTAATGCCAAGAGCTGCATGAAGAAATTTAGCCAAAGACAGATGTGGATCGTCTCCTTTGGGGTCAACAAATACACTCATGCTGATTTTTCTGTCTATCTCTCTGAAGTGGTAATTTATGGCATCATATATTTATATATAGGAGGAAAGAATTGAACATAATGCCTTGAGAAAGCGCAGCTTGGGGTTGAAAACCTTGGCTGTTGTTAATTAGAATCCTTTAATAGTAGTAGTAATATGTATTTATTAATCGCAAAGCGGATTACCAACCCAGGCCAGTTTCAAGGCGCATTTACTCATTTGACTGCCATCTTTCTCATTCTCTTTGATAGGGTGGTTGTTCTGCGGGGGGTGCTTGATAAAGCCAGCAGGCTGCTCTGAAACTAAAAACAAGATGTCTTTCTGGGCAGAATTCAGTAGTTTCATTGAAAGTGTCCCTTCTCTCTAAAATCGATCTTATACATTTGAGGGTGGATGTTTGTTCTGCTAGGGAGTACATGTGTTATCATTAGGTGTTTTATCAGCATCCTGTATTTCACCAATTTGCTTTTAAGCTACTCACAACAGAAATCATTTTTGCGCAGTGCAGGGTATGGGCCAGAACAATACTGAGAGACCGTCCATCCAAAAATGTCTTGTTGGCGCACCATTCCACCCCCCCCCCCAGACCCAGGGGCCAGCACATGACTCACACAGGGGCCGGCAAATGTCCATCCCATGTCCTGCACCTTAACGAGCAGACTGCTTTCAGAAGATTCAGCACAGAGCGCTGCCTAGTCTTCTGAGAGCAGTCTGCTCTTGAAAGCTCAGGTTACGCCATGTGCAGTTCTTTGGTTGGGCTCGCTCGCACAAGTAACCAGCTCTTCAACGAGCTTTCAGAGGTCTCGGCAATGGAAACTGCCAAAGTCTCACAAACAGTTCTGCAGCTGTCCAAACAGATATATATGTCATACAATTTACAGACAACTCTTTATTAGGGTGAATATCGTGACCAATCAAAACAGACATCTCCACTATTCACCTAAAATGGCTTCTTACTGAATCCATTTTTTAAATTGTTGTATTTTTACTGTGTTGTATTTGTTAAATAAGCTTATACACATGAACAAACATTTGACACTTAGGAAGATAAAGAGCATTTCAACATCGAAAATTAAATTCATTATAAAACATATAAAAATACCTAGGAGAAGATATGTGAAAGTGCACAATGTACAATAAATTAATATGATGTTATCAAAAAATTATTTTATAACAACTCTAATATCTTTATCCACATGTTGTAAACCGCAGCGTTTAAGGTCATTGCGTTTCCTAAAAATATATTCATCCATAAATGGTCATATATGTAGTTTGTAAAATGATATTTCAATCCGCCATAATCTTTTTAATTTATTTCCATCAATTTAGGACACTCAGTTAATAGATGTCTCTGAGTTTCAACAGCTAGTTTGCAGAACCTGCAAAGTCTAAGTCCTTATCGGATACCTGCCCACGCACCTGTACGTGAAAGCGTAGGGAGTAGATCTAAACGTAAGGACATTATAAACCTTCTAACCGCAGTATCAAAGAGTTTAGTTAGATAAGTGCACAGAGCATCCCATGCGAGTCCTTGTTGCACGTATAGGCCATATCTTTTGAAGTTTCCCGGGTAGTATACATAAGCATTGCGGTCCTACATTAAGGCACATTTTTTAAGTTTCCTTTCCATAACCCCAAGGGGATGATCAGCACTAATGTGGAAGCCAGTCTCCTCAAGGAATAGGTGAATATCAGGTACCCAAACCATTAGAGGATTCTTAGCACAACCTTCCATTAGTAAATTCCTAAAATCTGCAAACAAGGAATACCTATCATATTTTTATCGGGTATACGACGAAGGAATGTTTGCATTCTTATTTTTAAATGTGTGTCAAGGGATGTTAAAACCAACTCACAGTTGATCACCTCTATTAGAGTATTTCTGGGTAGTCCAAACGCTCTTCTCCATATCTTCTCTTCCAGTTTCTTTACCCACTGTCTTTATTTGTTTGTGAATATTTCCAGGACATAGTCTATACATGGCATGATGCAAGATTTGCATTTTTTTAGCAAGGCTTTAATCAAGTAACCTGCCCGCTGTTGATCAGATTCAGGACCACCACAAATCTCCTCTCAACTTTCTGCCTGACTAAACTGTATAGACATTTCACACTCAAGGAGCTAGATATGTAGCCCCCAAGATAAATATAGGAACTTACAACTTTGATGGGCTAACCATCCATTGTCCATCTGTATTTGTTTCTGCTCTTAATATTTGTGCTAATATGCATTATTTAAATTTTACTGTAATGTATACTTAAGTTATTAGCATGGGAATGTTCACATAGTCTGGGCATACTGCGCTGGAGTCCAATCTGGGTGTGGTCAATTAGGAGGGTTTAATTGACATATACGCTAACCAGCTTACAAATTCCTTATCTATTTTCAGAGGGAAGTTATGAACATTCCCCAGGTGCTGCCCCATATCAGCTATGTATAAATTGTAAAGAGTTGGGGCCAAAGTACCGCTTTGCTTGAATCCAAAATTCATTTTTATTTTTTCACTGAGAGAGCCCTCCTGATTGTGTCACACTTGGATTACAGTTTCAGAGCATAATTCTCGAATAAAGAACAAGATAGTCAAGTTCAGATTCCAGTTTTTTAGCTTAGACCATAATATTTCTCTATCTACCGTGTGGAAAGCACTCTTATAATCTATAAAGCAGATATATAGTGAATCCTGCTTCCTGAACTTACATTGTCTCATATGATAAGTGAAGGTCCACTGATTTGACAGGGATCCCTTACCCTACCTAAATCCAGTTTGAAATTTAGGTAATAACATCACTTTCTTAATCTACTTCTTCAATTCAGCTAATAATTGAAGAGAGAAGATCTTGGAACAGGCGTCTGTCATGGCTAAAAGTCTGTAATTCTCAGGTTTGTCTCTAGAGCCCTTGTTAAATACTGGTATGAGTATGATGGCCTTCCAGATAAGCTGTATGAATCCATTATTAATAACATTTACAAATAGATGAGATAAGATGGAACCCCAATATTCTGGTTTGTGCTTATAGATTAGGTTGGGAATCCCATCAGCTCCGGGAGCCTTGGAAGGCTTCAAGTTCCTGATAATCGCCACCACTGTGTCATTTTCAGTATCTATAGTAGCTTCTATATCCCCTTTACTCAACACATCTTTTGGGGAAACCTCATCAGTTGTTATATAATATAGCTCAACAATATGTCTAATCCATTCCCTTTCAGCTATGGGATTTATCTGAATTCCTGTTTTTAATTCGGTGGCTATATGGGTTTTATAGATGAGCCAAAATGTACCCCATCTACTTGTCTTAATGCTTTGTGCATGGAGAACTATGTAGAAGTATGTATTGAGGATTTAAGGCTTTTGAGAGAGTTTTTATATTTAGTTTTAATTTGACATATTTTTTGTCTTTCAATGTTATATTCATAAGCCTCGATTTCTTCACTAATCTTAAAGCTCACTCATATTTGTGTTTTCCACATGCGGGCTCTGAATCATATGGTTTTCTTTTAGTGGTGGTTTCTGAATATAGTTCTTACCGCACTCAGATAGCCAGACAAGCAGGTCAGCAGTAATCTCCTCCTTTTGCATGTTACAGGGGTAGTGGAGGTAAAAAAAAGAGATATATCTCTCAATCTTTTTAATCAACCAATATGTCCTATTACCAGTCAGATTTACCCCGCCCTCTCCTACCATCTTTGATTTGGTATTTACTATTATAATGGTAGTGCACTTCTTTACCACATGATCACTTGCACAAGCTGGAACGATCTCCAGTTTACCAATGAGTTGAGACATAGCATAGGGAACCAAAATATAATCAATCCATGACTTACAATATCTGGCAGACCAGGCATAAGGATGGCCATCAGATTCCTAACTACCAAGATACAGCTGTAGTAAGCCTTTAGTATTAATAAAAATGTCCTGAATCAATATAAAACCTATTTTACATTTAAATTGTAGCCATTATGATGTTCCCATAATGCCCTTTGCTTTTATGCAAATCATTAGAATTGGGTTTGATGAAGAGATACTGTGTTGCACAAACTGGCTGGGGGCCACAACCCTTGGTCCTGCGCCCACTTCCCCACAGTGTGGCCCCTAGAAAGAGGTGGCAGTTCACCCAAGAATTGTTTCCATTTCCAGCTCTGGTGTTGCGACTACCCTCCCGGTGGTTGGTTTGCCTTCTCGTTACTTGATAGTTGGATGCACCACAAATGAAAATCGTGTTATACAGAAAGTTCCTCCTATTCAGTAGTTAACTGAAAGTTTGGAGACATCTCCAGAACAGCAATAACAAAATACATCACTTTCTCTGTCACACAAACCATGTTTGTCTGCATAGAGTGAGGTTGCCTTTTAAATTTGTTCAATTGTACAATCAAGGCACTGTTGACAAGCTTCCCTTTTATTTTTACTTTTAAAATAAATTCTAGCTTCAGACTGCTATGCTCTAGCCTTACTGCTTTGCTGTTGCCTCCACTCTCCTGGGCTGCCTGTGCCAGACATGGCGTTGCAGGCATACACTTTAAGTTTGCACACATGTGAAATGGACAGCTTTTTCTATTATTTATCATTTTGTATATTTTTATTTGATAAACGTAGCTCGAGATCAACCCAGCAATGTCCAGTTCATAGAGAAAAACATTGATAGTGAGACTTCAACAAGTCATCAAGAAAATATTATTTTTAATTATACGGATTGGGATGTTAAGAAAAGAGAGCATGCCTAATAAAAACTAAAAACAAATGTGCGTGCCAAAACTATTGCTCCTGTGTGCTAATATTATGAACTACTTCTTTGATGGGATGAAAGAGCCGGTAACAGCCCTGAGCACTCGTAAAGCCTGCACTACACTCATCCCTGCCTGGGTCACAGGCCGGTTTGTCCAACTCCAGCCCTTCAGGACCAGATCCAGGCTGCGTTTTCCCGATACCCCTCATTAATATCCATGTGATAATGTTGCATACAATGATTCTAAATGGATTTGCCTTTTTCCTCATGAATATTCATGAGTGATTTCCTGAAAACCCATCGGGATTATGGTCCTCGAGTCCCGGAGTTGAACAATTCTGGGCTAGGGGAACATTACTGACCATGTTCTCCGCACAGGCCAGAAGTTAACACTATGTCTATCATCGTTCCAAACACCATAGATCTCTTATGCAACAGTGTTCCAATCCTTCAGGCACTCATAAGTGGCAGTCTTCCAAACTTTCAGAACTAATATTAATCAACTCTCCACACCCCTGAGCACTCCTATGGCACAAAGATTCCATTTCTTGAGCATCTGCATTGCACACGCCCAAATGTTGGTTTGCATGGGTGTTCCAACCTCCTAATCATTGCAATGCATCAGTGTCCCACCAAACTTCTAAGAACATATGGGCATCATCGTTCCAAAGCCATGTTCATTCCTAGTCACCAGTGTTCCAAACTGTTGAGGATTTCTGAGAACGGGTGTTCCATACTTTTTCAAAGTCCCAACCATGAGTTTTCTAAGATCCTGGGTGTGTTGGTGCATCACTGTTCCAAACTGCTAAGCACTTATACACATCAGGGTTCTGGACATCAGGGTTCAAACCTCTGGTGCATCCCCACTCTGGGCATTGCTGCCAGTCAGTGTAACAATCGACTTAACTCCATACCCCAGACAGTTAGTGTGCTTTACTCCACTGTTGAAAGGAACCAAAGCCTCAGTGTTTCCTAGGATAGATTTTCCCAAAATCTAGGTCAACTCTGAAACTGCTGGGCCAGTAAGGCTACTCAAAGCAGCTTCTCCTGGCACCACTAGCAGAGGCTCACCAGGTCTCCATTTTGAACCTAAACATATGAAACTTGCTTCCATTATACGTGGAACAGATCTTTTTTTGGGGCTGCATAAATCCATGTACCGACTGAAGCATCCGTGTTCTACTGTGGTATGGTAAGGTGGTATGGGCAGGGAGCACATCCATTTCTGTGCTCTGGTAAAATCCTTCCACTCCTGCATTACTACTAGCTCCTCTTAACATTGTGTTATTTGCACTGTGCTCTGAGGGTCGCCTTAGTGTTGCCATTGTATTGCATTTAAAAGAGAGAATGGGAGGGGGGAGGCCGGGAGGCAGGTCAGAATTTAGATAGATTTTGAGGGTAGCCAATATATTGAATTTGGATGGATTTTGAGGGTAGCCAATGTATAAACTTTGGATGGATCTTGAGGGTGTTTGATGTATTAAATTTGGATGGATTTTGACGGTAGCTGATGTGTTGACTTTGGATGGAATTTGAGGGTGGTTGATGTGTTGAATTTGGGTGAATTTTGAGGGTGGCTGATGTGTTGAATTCGGATGGATTTTGAGGGTAGCCAATGTGTTGCATGTGGATGACTTTGGGGGGTAGCAATGTGTTGCATTTAGATGAACATGATGCAACTGCCCACAAACTCACTAACAACTCTCATCCTCTCAAATATTCTGTGTACTCACCCTAAATAAATACCAAACATAACACACCATACCTCTCCCGCCCCAAAGCACAACACCATCAGAAACTGCACACAACACCGAACAAGAAACTAATCTAGCCACACAAAACTCCACACACACATTCACACTCACAACCTAAGCGCCACATAGCGACTAATGTGGAGCAGTTGGAAATTGCCACAATCACAGGAATGCGTCAGTGTATCAGCATCCAGTCGCCCTAAAAAAAACTCTGCATCTGTCCCGCGCCCTCGTAGGCATCAATGTGCCCGACTCTGACACCAGAATAACCAATCCGTGAACTCTGCAGAGCATCTGAGTTTGTGTGGAAAATCTGAGTGTGCCAAACTCTTGAGCACTCTGGAATTTCAGTATGAACATCAGGAAAATATAACTGTTCACTGCTGATGAGTTTGCACTTCCTGATATTAAAAATAGGAACCAAAATGGAACTTTTTGCTTTTTTTTAATTTTTATGGTGCCGTTTCATGGCATTTTTTTCCTTGTCTATTCAAGTTCCAAATACCAACCTAAGCCACTGTCAATTCATTGCATCCTCCCGCAGCGTCCGATTAATAATTTGGTTCAAGAGTACCTAATAAAATGTTGCACAAAAACCGAACCATCGTTTTAGGCCTCTGTGGAGTGGATGCAGTCTGTGGACAGTGCCATGCCAGCAGCATGAAAATATGCCTGCAAGGAAACCTATGGAGAGGTGAGGTGAGCGTGGGTGCACGTGTTCGCTCTGTGACGTCATATGAGGGCTCTGAACTGGGATTCCGAACATGGCGGCTAGAGACTGAGTGTGAGAGAGTGAGGTGCGCTTCTCCGCCTGTCTCCTTTCGGGCCATGGCGATAGCCAATTCCAGGGTGAGTTCCTTGACCAGCAGGAACCGCTCTTGTTCACCTCCCTAAAAGAAATCTTGAACATGTTGAAGGACTCTCAGTAAAACAGGAAAAAGGCCATTCGGGGTTGCAGCGTGTGGATATGTGCTGGTGTGCCCCTGCGGCCCTGTGAACCCCCAGCATATGGAACACAGGCAACACAGTGTTCTCTCTCCAGGCTCCATGGCTGCACTGGCGATCCGTGGCATGCCCCATTTAATATGTGCATATGCGGCGTAGCTACGTCACTCCGCCGTGTGTGTGCCTTTAAAGGTAAATGCACCACACAGAGGTCACCTATTTAGGTCATGTCCTAAATGCTCATGGCATTCATCTGAAACTGAGCATATCACTGTGGTGAACGATGCCCGCCCTAAGCACATTACTAGGACACGCTGAGTATGCCTCAAAGTTTGCTCAAAATGTTGCAACCAAATGCAGACCACTACAGGAATTGCTGTGAAGAATTTGGAAGTTTGGTCAAATTTACATGAATGGGCATTCATGCAAATTAAAGATAACAGTGCTGAGGGGCCACAAACTAGATATGTTCAATCCACGCAACCACACTTTTCTCACATCGGACGCCAGCAGAGTGGGACTAGGAGCGGCGCTCACACAAGTGCGCCTGGGCAAGATGTGATTGTGGCCTTCACTTCACTCACCCTACAGATTGTGGTGAGGAAGCAATTATTCAGCTGTCTGAAAGGATTTGCTTGCGTGTTGATGACGAAAGCTAAACAATGGGTGCCTGCCAGGGCTAAAAGGGATTAGTGATCAGTTCCATCAAATTCACAAAGAATTGTGGACAGCGGACAATATGTTGTTCAAGGAGAAAAAAACTGTTCCTCCCAAGGGAGCGAACCACCCATCCTAGACATAGCTCATAAAGGACACCTCAGCTACGCCATGACGAAATGCAGTGTTTGTACTGTTAACCAGAAATGGATCACCACTCCAAATGGCCTTGTGTTGCATGGTCAGGAAAGGCTATTAGCTGCTCCATAGTTTGATTCTTAGAGAATGTATTGCATGAAGGGGCTTCACCTGTATTCTTCGAACTGAAATTTGGGTCCAATTCGGTTCTAATATGGTCTCAGATGTTTTGAGAAAAATGTGGGTACACCACTAGACTGTGCACTGTATTGCCCCAGACAAAATGGTCTGGCAGAAAGGTTTAATGGGAGAATGAAATCGGTGCCTCCTTGGGTTCTCAGTCCACCCCAGACACAAGACCTGCTTAAAGACATAATTTTGGACTGCTCAACCACATCACACTGGAGCACTGGCATCACACCATTCTCAGCCATAGGGGTGTGATGGTTGGTATACAAATTGGCCTCTATGTGATTGTCGGCATCAGACTCTTTGAGTATTGGCAGATGGGAACTCAGAAGGAGAGCTGACTGGTGCCAGAAAAAGCAGGTGTTATAGTAACATTACCTAAGGATGGGTGGCCAGGGCCTGTATGATATTTCGAGAGGGAATGAGGCAGCAGACCCAAAGGGGCACTGAGAGGGAACTGCTGAAGTACAGAGGGGAGATCTTGATTTTCAAAAAGGTGTACCTAAGGTACACTTATGGGTATTCAGAAATTATAAGAAAACGTGGAAGGCGATCTTAAGAGCTGGAAGGGGCCACATATTAAATATTTTGCCAGTGGAGGCCTTTGAAGCTACTTTCTTTGCTCCTCCCACACCTCTGGCTGACTCACACCCTGACACAGCCCTCTCTCACGTGCATCTTTCTATCTCCAACACACTAGATGTCCTTGCCCCTTTCATGAGAATCAGGCCGAAGCCTACCTCCAACTGCAATTCTTGGAATGACTCCGATCTCGCCACCGTAAAACGCAAGTGTAGGGTGACTGAGGGGAAGTGGAGGGAATCAGACGCATCCTCTGCCAAACTGGACTGCTGCCTGCTCCAAAGGCAATGCAGAATCTCTGTCGTGACCAAGAAAAGAGCCCACATCCAAGCCCACATTTCTGCAGCCTCTAACAACACGACCAAACTCTTTCAAATCTGCAAGGAGCTGACCAATCCTTCTGCAGTCTCCAAATCTACTGTTCTCTTCCAGGCCCTCTGTACGGCACTTGCTTCACACTTCACCACTAAAACTCAGGACATCCTGTCCTCTCTATCCTCTTCCTATACCTCTCTTGGCCCCCCTCTGGCCACTTCTTCCTCTCCTCCTCCTTTCTCCTCTTTCTCTCCAACCAGTCCTGACAAGGTTTCTGGACAAGTGTCATCCAAGCAGGTGCTCCCCTGCTCCGCCCGAACCGTCAAGGACCACATTGACACCCTTGCTCCAAGCTTTGCCGATTTTTGCAATCAATCTTTTGCCATTGGTACTTTCCCCTCTCCCCTCAAGCACTCCCTTGTGCACCCCCTCCATCAAAAAGCAGTCTGTCAATTCTTCCTGTCCGGCAAACTACCATCCGATCTCTATCACTCCTTTCCTGGGCAAACCCCTGGAAAAGCTGTCTATCTCCCAGCTTATTCCCCACACCAAATATTTTGGTTGTCTCTATGACCATCAGTCTGGTTTCAGAGCAGCCAGATGCACAGACACTGCTCTCCTGAACACCCATGAAGATCCGCTCACTAATCTGGATTCTAGCCTTCTTTCTGTGCTCATCCTCCTTTATATTTCCTTTTCTTTTGACACGGTCAATCATGCTATCCTGATTAATCATCTTGGTGGCATCATGGATTAGGCCTTGGCCTGGTTGACCACCTTCCTCCTGGATTGTCTCTCCGAGGTCCAACTTGGGACCTTTCCCTCCACCACCTCTCTCTCCACATGTGGTGTCCCCAAGGGCTCTAACCTCTCACCCTGGCTTTTCAATGTCTACTTGGCCCATTTGACCCACCTTATCTCTACCTTTTCCTCTAACTTTCAGTGTTATGCGAATGAATTGGCCTCAAGCCAAGGGACCTTATCTCTCCAGCACTGAAATCTCTCCACTGGTTCCCGGTGGCTGCAACGGTCAGGTTCAAGACCCTCTGCATCATCCACAAAGCTTTTGGGGTGGGGCTCACACTACATCCAACTCTCTCTTCCTTCTCGAGCCCTTCGCTCAGCCACTCCAACTCTCTGAGGGCCAGACAATTCTTCAGGCAGAGAGTGGGGGGTAGATCTCTCTCCTCTGCAGGTACATACCTTTGGAAAGGCCTTCCTGCCCCTCTCAAACTTGAGCCGGTCCACATGACGTTCCGGAAGTAGCTCAAGACCTTCCTTTTCGCTTCTGCTCTCGCTCTCTCTCTCTCTCTCTCTCCCCTGCCGACTAACCTTTGTGCTGCACTGACTGGTTGCCTGGCTACTCTCAGAGTCTCTCGGGTACCAGGCTCCCCCTGACCAATAGCCCCTGGACTGCCTCCACGCATACCATACACTTAGGGGCTGTATCTGGAACCCTACAATCCCTTGCCTCCTTGCACTTATCCAGAGCTGCGCTGCCCTGGCTGCAATTACTCAGAGCACTGCTGCCCAGATTGCACTTCCCCTTCCCTCCCCTTGGCACTTCCCCTCTCTCTCCTCCCTCCTCCCTGCACTTTTTTGTATCACACTTGCTTGATCTGAATGACACAAGACCTAGTAAGATTGTTTGCATTGTCCCTCTCTGTCTTCCCTCTGTTGTCTTATTCGCGCCTAGAAACACTTGTGTACAGCCACATAATAAATGATTCATATCATGTCATAACTCATGCATTATTCAAATCTTTGTTAGTTTGCATACTCTCAAACCTCTCCTGCCACCCGGCTGCTGATTATTTTTCTTCTTCAGTAAGACAAAGACTATTTCATATTTTCCGTCATCTGGTTCAAATTGAGGAGATGCAATTAGATGTATGAGGTATTCAGAAAATGTAGATGCACAATGAGCCACTGCAGAATTAACCCACAACCCTAGAGTGATATACATCTGCTGTCTACATTTATTAAATATAGACATTAGATGTTTAGTCCCATACATTGCTAATCCATGTACATGACTACTGTGCTATGCCCCAGCGCCCTTAGCCATAGGGATTTGACTTCCTTGTCTTGCCCTCTCAGCTTACTCATGGTAGACATCCTCAGGAAAATGTGTAGGGCTAATCCACACCCATTTTCCTATGCTCACACCACAACAAACAAATAGACTTGTGTACTCTGGGTAGACACAGCCTACGGGCACAGTCCGACCTGTCATATTTATTTGGAATGTGACAGCCAAGTATGTCATCTCTGGCATGTCTTCCCCCTGACATGGCCACCATTATTAACTAACAAAGGCTCCATAGATCCACACTACTCTTTTGTTAGGCCCTGCGTCTAGTGACAGTGATTCACATACTAATAAATGGTGCTTCAAACAGGCCAACATGGGGCCAGGCTGCAGAGGTTAACAAAGAAGACAGGAAACCCTACACACCTTTCATTTGTAACTGTGTCAACCTGAAGCCATCCCCTGCCCTCAGTATCAATGACAGTGAGCTGTCATGTTTTGGACTGCTGTTTACAGTAAGCCCGCTGGTGGACCCCATTCATAAGGTACGAGAATATAATTTGCAGGAGCCAGAGAGTCGGAGCTCGCCACCGCTTCAAGGGATACCTGCCACTTTAACAAGGATCACATATAGAGCACCATTAACCAGAGAGACTCGTTGAAAGCAACACACAGGTAGATGGATGGGATTTAGTGTCACAAGGGAGTGATCCATAGCTCTTTTTGCTGACAGAAGGATACAGCCATTTTAGTTCTGGGACACACCTTGTTCCTGTTTATTCCCAAGTACCTTTTCTGTTGCAAAGCACTCTGGTTATGACCTCACTCATACAGGAGATTGTTGGTAGGGACACGAGGATTGGATAATTAATGTATGCTTAGCCTACGGCAGTCACTGTGGCTTATTTGGCTTTTAAAGAGGGTTGGAGCTCTTCTTTAAGCACATCACCTGAAGACTTCACAAGATGTCAATAAGACAAACTCATCCTTGGACCCTGACTGAAGGTACATCCTCCATCAGTGATTGAAGGCCAGGATATCTGAAGAGGGAAGCAAGATCTCTCCCCTAAACATCGCCCAGGGAAAAGAGGGAGATACAGAACTCAGAGGACCCTCCAGCCGCTCCAGAACCAATACCCATCCAGCACACAGCGTGCCATGCTAGGCTCTGCAGCAAGTTTCCTGGATAGGAAGTGCCAGAAGGTCTCTGAACATGCAAACAAGGACAAGGCAGCTGCCTGCAACACACTCCACAGCTGTTGACCGTCCACCTTAAAAGAGGACACAAGCCCATTGTAGAAGCTAGGAGAAGTGCCTCGACAAGCATCCACCGACATCTGCCTTAAAGGACATTTTTGAGCCAGTTGAGTTCCTCGATCTGCAACCGACGTTAACGATGTCAGCTCTATCTGACATTCGAGATATTTAGACTAGTTCTTCAGAACCACCGATATGCAATGAGACAGCGATTCATGACCCTGAGATGCTGTGTAGACCAGCCTGTAGCCATTCGTCCAGTTTGCTCACTAAACCGCCTTGCCGTCTGATACCGGCAGCTGACTTCCATCTCGAACTCTGTCGCAAAAGCCTTCAAGCCAACTCGACCCTATCAAGCACCAAGAACACCTACATCACAAGATACATTTTGATTCTGTCCCCCTGGTCCATCCCATAAGGCCCCTAGAAACATTTGAAGGCCCATTGCTCCCTTGTGTGCTGAAGCCAACAAACCTTAAACTGTTGTCGTTATTAACCATGCCAACTACCCTCCTGTCAGTGTCCAGAGTGCATCCCTTTTCCTTCTTTGAAATTATCCTCAGCATTCCTTTACAGTGTGGGTTGTATTTTGTAATGTTGCTAGAACTCTGTTGTTATATAAATAAAGTAGATATGTTTGATACAACCTTGACTGGACAGCCCCTTTCATCATTGGGTTATAATTGTATTTTTGCTGTGTTGCAACTAACCAATGATCCACAACCCTTCAAGATAAGCCTGCCTTTCCGTGCACGTTACCAAAATTGGACAAGCTGGTTAATAATTTGCTTGTTATTCCAATCTGTTCGGATCCCTTCTAGTGTATTAACAGTTGGGGCCTATTGATGGTTTATAAACCGATATTGACCCCTGCACCACGGGTACCCCGGAGGTTGATTCATCACAAGGACACACAGCTCTTTGTCAGAGGAATACAACTCCAATATCATGCTCTCATTGATGTGCATTTTTTAAGTATGTTTGTGCTATCCTCAACAGCTCTTTGTCACAGAACTGGGACAACTGTACAAAGTCCCCACAGCCCTGAGTCATCGATATATTGACTGCAGTGTTTTGATATTGCATTTCTTGGCTCAAAATAGTACTCAACGCTCAGATTTCACATACACAAGACTACACCAGATGACCAACAATCTTGCAGTGTTGTTTTCTGGTATCTCAATGATGTTTTTGTGTGATGCAAGTGGTATTACTACAGAAACTCTGGCCTAGTGCAAGTGCAATTAGTGCACTAGTGCGAAACACATATGTTTTCAATGCATGTAATTTTGCACTAGGGCAAAGGACTAGGGACTCAAAATGAACTGAAAGAATATTGATGAACTTTTGCCAATTGCCAAATGTTTCTCCTCCTCGGCCCACAAGCCTGGAAGCTGTTACTAGCCGTTCTTCGTGACTTTGATTCCCTTCCTCCGTTCAGGAAGGGGTTAAAAACCTTTCCCTTTCAATAATGGCTATTGACTTTGGTTCAGCTCCTGCTCTTTTTGATTTTAACATCTGCACCCAGATGCAGTTTCTGCCTGGGCCTATGTGAAGTGTGCATTACTAATCATCAGATCAAATCAATACTGCACACGGACTTCCTTATCGCATGGTTCATGTGTTCTGAAAGCCTCAACGATCTAATTGCGTTGCCATCTATAACATTTCTTTCTATATTCCCATAACAACTAGCTTCACTGATCCCTGCTCTTGCTGTCTCTGCTCTCTCTGGAATGCATCCTCGTAAAGTGAAAAATAAGGCCCTGTCAGTAAATCACAGGTTTTATCACTCTGCTAGATACAGAGACAGTTTGCGAACCCAGACTGCGGATTTTGGCGGAAGTGCATGTCTCCCATAAGGAGTTCTTGTCGACAGCATGGCTGACATTGTCGAATGTTTTCAAGCCTCCACAACCTGGACTGATTTAATCCAGTTGATGCAATCACCCCACCTGCTGACTGTGACTGTCGCACAGGTGGGAGGCTGCATTCCTGGAGTGGAGCATTATTTTTCCATGCACACAAATTACACACAGGGGATGTCAACAAACCAGCTTATAGCTTAACTGGGGCAAACACAGCACACATGGGCCTCCTTTTACACTTCTGCGTATGTTGTGTAACATAATGGGGAGAAACACACACAAAGATAAATGGAACATAATAGGCTTCCAGGCGTAATAATTGTTTATTATGGTTCTACAAGCCAACATTTAATAAGGAGATATTGGCGCAGAAAGAGAAACAATTGAATTTCCCTTTTAAGTGCCATTGGAGTGTGCTCTGCCTTAGAAACCAAAGGTCAAAATGGGTTTTTAAATGCTAAGATTTCAAGAATAAAAGGAGTGGTTCTACCCTTTTAAAGATGGACAGATTGTAAATACGAGCAATCTAGTGAGTTCTCCAGAAGGGGGAACTCCCGTCCCCTGCACTCTATCCTGCGCTAATCACCAAACATATAAATAAATAATCTTGTTAAAAAAGGATATCGAAATAGTCGATATTTGTGAATAAATAAACACTTTCAGGCATTACATTAATTTTCCATACAATCCTTTAGATAAGGCAGTGTAAAAAGATCAAACATCTGCAATCAAAAAATGAGTGGGTGGTTTTGTCCAACGTGTTTCGAGAGGTTCTCTCTTCATCAGGGGGATTCTGGTTATTACATTTCAGTGTCTTTACAAATTGTGTACTCTTCTCATGAATTAGTAGAGTATTGCATAGGTTCTGCTGTTATTCAGTCTCCTGACTGCTCTGATTTGAGCAGCTGCACTATCCTCTAAAATGAATTCCTTGTGTGTCTTGAACACCCTGCCTGTGGGTCAATCAGGATTATATGCGGGTCCTTTTTCAGGGAATGTCTTCAGTTGTATACTCGCATCGGAATTACATCTGATCATGTCTCTATGGATAATGATATTTTATGCCTGAAAGTATTTATCTATTCACACATATCAACTACATTTTCTTCATAGAAGACAGACTCTATCCTTTTTGAACAGGATTATTTATATCTATATACACTGTTTGGCGATTAGCCCAGGATAGTGTGCAGGGGACGCAAGTTCCCAGTCTAGGGAACTCACTCTATTGCTCATGTTTTCACTGTCCATGTGCCAGGAGAGTCTGTTCTCCCCACACCTGACCTTATGTAAATGTTGTAAAACTTCATACACTGCAGACAGAGATCTAAAATACTGACTACCTAAGGGTGTGCATAGTGCTACATTTGATACATTGACGATGTATGAATGCTTAAGGGTACCTACTTATTTTGAGCAAATCTAAAGAGGAAACACCAATAAAGAACCAAGAACAATAAAGAACCTTGCAGAGACTTTTCTGATTCCCAAGTGAGGATGAAATGTTTCAATGGCATGGGTGTAAAATGTGACATTCACTCCCTTTGTCGCCTCCTCGAGGCAACCACTTGTGGAATAGACCTGCCCTTCCTTCATCTCCTACAAGAAATGTATGAGCGTGATGGGCTAAAGCTTTGTGGTAAAAATGCAAAGCTCAATACATCTCATACTAAGTAACTGTAAGTGTATCTTATATCATTTTGGCTAGGTTCACATAGACGTGACATGCACATTTAATGCCCCCTGCGCCCATTTCATAAAACCCCACCCCATAATTCAAGGAGAAGAACAGACAGTGAGGTAGTTAAAAATTAAAATGTATTTTTAAAAGAATTAGACCAAATTTAGACAACCAGGTCTTCAGCTTTACTCTGGAACCAACTACAATATGGCATATATAAAATAATACAAAACAAAAGTATACCTGCCTATAGGAATCTCAATATTACAAGTCCACCAAGGCATCCATGTCCATTCACAACAATTTCTATATGTAGCTGCTGTAAGTTATAAACAGTTGACATACAGACAATTCTGCTTAGCAGGGATTCTCTATGACCATTACGAACATTTCAATGGGACATGTTACAGAAGGCCAATATTGTTAAAGCATTTGAATCTCTCCCCCATCAAGAGAAGTATGTTGCAGGAGAAATTGACATCAACGACATTGAATATATCTATGCACAAACGAAACTGTATATATAAAAGATTTTGAATGCATTAGCTATGTAGAGGCCACTTAACATATAGGCAATGACTGGCTAACATAAAACCATGTGTTAAGACATTTACATGCAGAAGACACCTAGTTACTATTGGCTCATGTAAATTTGAATTCACTGTTAATGTTCTCAGGAATCTAAATGAGCCCACATATGTTATGCAAATGTTATGTTGTTGTGCATTTGCATAGTGCCTTATATACCATTGGTATGATCTCAAAGTGCTGTGGGTTGAACGCGCTTGGGAACCCTAGTCCAGGTTAGTGGAGAGTGTAGGGTATCCTATAGTGCTTGGATGCACTAGGTATGTCTGCAGCCAGTGTGGTTTGCGCAGAGGTGGCCACATTCAAATGATAGGTGCAGTGCCGTGGTTGTGAGAGATCAGTGGAATGTGCAGAGCAAGGTAGTTGGTCTCTGAGTCACAGGCCCCATACTAGTGGGGCCTGTGAAAGAGATTATTTGGGCAGGTAGGCTGATTTTGTTGTGGGGTATAACAGTGTTCTAACAGACTGTTAGAGGTGTTCAAGGAGTGGTGTAGGTATGTGTGCAGCTAGGCCGAAATTGATCGAGTGGTATAGCTGCATGTTCAACCATCCTCACATGAATGAGCTTTTTTGATTTTTTGATAAATGAAAATGAATGATGGGAGACCAACGTCCGAGAAATGAGTGGGGCCTTTCCGCACCCATTTCATCTACTTCCCGCACCAAACACATAGTCACCTTTACACTGGGAAGACACAGCCTACAGGTGCCGTCTTCCCCTGTCATATTCACATGGAATGTGAAATCCCTGGGTACATCAAAGAATTCCAAGAAGGGGGAAGGCACACCTTCCTCCAGCCTTGAGCAGCCTAATTAAAATATGAAAGGCTCCATGGACTCCATTCCATTGTTCTCCAGCTAGTGGCAGTGCATTCTAATGAGAGATAATAGAGGCAAGCTTGCCAAGTTGGCTTGGTTGCCGAAGAGACACCAGGAAGGCGGAGTCACACCCCTTTGGTGTACAATGTGTCAACTTGAAGCTAGCCCCCGCCCGTCTCTATGAAATGTATGTCTGGGTCTACTATTTAACATAGGCAAACCCCTGCAGAGCTGACCCCTTTAAGAGGGGAGAAGTATGTGGTTTGGGGGAGACAGGAAGTCTGCTCCAGAACATACTTCAAGGGAAAACCTGCGCTTTAATCAAGAGTCAAAAAGGGCTCAGTTAACTAGAGAGACACTTTGATCTACAACAGATAGGAAGATGGGTGGGTCTTACGGATATGTTGTCACACCCTTGTCTGTCCTGTTGCAGAGCACTCTGGTCCTAACCACATGCATAACAGAAGATTGTTGGTGGGGACCCAGGATTGGTTCATTAAGGTAGGCTTAGCCTACACCAATCACTGGGGCCCATTTGGCTTTAAAAGAGGGCTGAGCACCTCAGTTAGCAGATCATATTAAGACTTTGCAAGGAGTAAGAAGAAGGACCCAGTTGGACTTAGCTGAAGGTACAGTCTACCTTACATCCTCCGACCAGTAAAGGAAAGCCAGGGGTCCGAAGAGGGAAGTAAGATCCCTCCCCTAAACATCTCTAAGGGAACAAAGGGAGATAAAGGACTCAGGGGACCCATCCAGCAGCCAGCACACAGCATGCCTTGCTTGGATCTGACAGGAAACATTCTAAGTGGGAAGTGCAGAGGGTCTCTAGACAAAGGACAAGGTTGTTGCCTGCTAACACCTTCCTGAGTATTGAGCCGTCTGTCTTGAAAGGGCACACTCCCTGCAAAGAAGCTAGGAGGATTGCCACACAAGTATCATGAAGCATCATCTTTGTATGGACAATTTTGAGACAGTCGAGTCCTCGAACCGTATCCTGCTGTACCGCTGACAGTTGTCACACGGCAGTCTCCAGAGCATTCCGAGACGCCTCGACCGACATTGCAGATCCACCAACCAGCACAGAGACAACGATTCATGGCCCCGAGCGGTCACACCGTACAGCCTGCAGACATCTGTCCAGCCACACTTGCCAACCTGCCTGCTGCCTGGTACCCTAGCTGTCTCCCCCCCTAACTCTGTCTCATGGGATGATAAGCATCTTGGAATCACCTTGATGCGGTGGAGCACCAAGAACGTCTTCAGCACCAGGTACATTGGGTTCTGCCCCTCTGGTCTTTCTCTCAAGGACACTAGAGACAGTTATGACCCTGTGGCCCCTTGGTGCCGAAACCAAATAACCTTGAACATTGAGACTGATTGCTTTACCAACTACCCTCCTGTCCATATCCAGTGTGCATCCCTTTCCTACGTGAAACTGCCTGTCCTCTGTGTTCCTTTACAGTGTGGGTTGCCATTGTAGTGTGCTAGAACTGTCTGGTATAGTAATAATAAGGTGGATATGTGTATACAACTTTGAGTAGACAGTCCCTTTTATCATTGGGTAATAATTGTATTTTTTCTGTGTTGCAACTAACAAACAATCCACGACTTTGCTGAGATAAGCTTGAGGTTCCGTCCACATTACCAAAAATTGGACAAGCAGGTCATATAATTCACTTGTATTCCAATCTGTTCAGACAGATCCCTCTGGTGTACTAGAGGTGTGGGGTTGATTGATGGTTTAGTAAACGATATTCATCCCTAGACCACTGGCCTGGAAGTTGATTTATCACACTGCATTCTATTACTTGTTGGTGTAAAATGGAGAGTGAGGATATTGGTAGGAGTGAGTGTCTGTGCTTACTGGTAGGAGGCCCCTGTTACTAGGTACTTTCAGGAACCCAATGACCTGGCCATGCCTGCCCTGATAGTTCCGAGAGAGAGATTCTCTGGCTGGTGTGGAGTATGTTGTGTTTGCCCGGGTGGAGGGTCCTTGTTTCTGAGGCTCTGTTATAGGTGTCATAGGGCCCATTTTACAGGTCCCTGATCATAGTTTATGGCCAGTAGCCGAGAAATTCCTGACACATTTGTGGTTACAGGTGTGGAATTATATTGCTGTCGCTGTCGCATCGAGAGCAGGGGTGCTGGAGAACTGATTGGATGGAGGCCGGCATAGTTGCTATATTGCCTCGGGTGTGGTCATTCTTGGCCTTATTCCTTGGTAAGCCAGGGCTGACTGACTTGAGCATATACCACCTTGTGTACATGATAGGTGACATTAATATGGCCCAATCATAATGTTGAATCACAGTCCTATGAGGCTCTGCAGTAGTAGCTCTGTGGGTTGATTCCCCAGTAGGTAGAGCTTGACACAGGATTAACAGGAAACCGTGCCAAGTGTAGTTGGCTGACTGGGGAGCCTCCGATGGTGGCTTTGCTTGTTAAATCCCCATTCAGTAAGGTTTGTCAAGAGCAGGTCCAATCACATTTTGCTGTCAGAGGATCTATTTCACTCTGGGATTGTGGTGGTGCGCAGATGTCTGCGGATGGGTTGTATGACCTTGGTTGGCATCTCCTGGAGTGATAGTGCTCTGCTTCCTTGTGTTTCCTGCATGTGTGGACTCAGAACAGAAGGTGTTTGTGGATGTGTGTGTGTATTACATATTCTGGCGTGCACATTTTTTCAATGTGGATATGTCCACACAAAATAAATGCACCTGTGTGTGAATTATGCTAAACCTACATATTGCATTTCAACATATATACATTACACCATTTTAAAAGGGGTTTCCATGTGTTGCTTTCAAACTCTTCAGATGTCTGGGCTGGAGACTATTATCTAGTAACTGATATTTAGTTTAAAAATCTCTCTTCCCTCGCACACTACACCTGACCCCACCTGTGATTTGACAGACTGGAGAATGCAGAGGATTTGCATTTTGCACAGTTCTTAATGAATCAAATTATTTCACCATAAATATCATTGCTTGAACATTGAGACTATACTATGGCTTTCCCCTGTGCCATTATCTGTGTGATGTCACTACAGGCAATAGTACCATGCATTTGTACTATGACCTGACCTAGCTCTACACAGATTCCAACCACTACTTATTTTCAAAGTAATACTGATCTTTACAAAGGCAATCTCACTTTAAAATGTCTGCCAAAATGTTTTCAGTTTTGAATTTCATTTTTCACTCAAAGAGGAATGGACCAAAAATAAACCGCATGTCACTTTTGTATTTGACATTGGAATATTATCAACATTTTCCCTAATTTAAAATGGCACCCCCTTTGCATCTGCCTTTCCTTTTCCCTTCCTGGATTTCAACCTGAACAAAGTGGACAACTTTAGGGAAAGGGTAAGAGTTTCCTTTGATTTACCTTTTACGATGCAACTCTGATTTTGGGAAAACCAGCTAGGGGCCCAGTCAGCCAGATGCAATCCTATCAGAAAACACACTGTTCTGCTGGTGTTTTAGAATCAGTCAATACATGATGGCTTTCTTCTCTCAATTGATCAGCATTCCCCTTCTGGGTCCTTTTACTCCCAAATCTCCAAATCTCCAGTGTGTCCCCCTTCTTAATTTTCATTACCCAAACTAATCTTACCTGATTAAGCCTTCTTTCCTTCCCCCCACTGTGTCCTATGTGTATGCCATTATATCTCCTCTAACTCCACCTATGGCTGGTTAGAGGTGTGGCATTCTAGACCTGAGAGTGGGAAAAAGCCCACCTATTGAGAAAAGCCTATTTTGTTTTGTTTTTATGTTCTAGTTTGTTGACTCATCTGTTCTAACTTACAAAATAATGTTCTGATATTCTTCGACAATTTTATATGTTTTTGCCGTTTGTAAGACATTTCCAAAATGACAACATCTAATTCTGTTTCATGGTCCTGATAGAGCTTCTTTTTATTTTCAACATAAGAAAAACTGAAATCAGCTAGAGCGTGCATGACAATGCAGTGCTTCATTTTGATTTTGTACATTTGATGCAATATTTTATGTCATGTGAATCCATTGAGATTTCTTTGATGTGCCCTTGAAGCCGTGATTCACAAGAGGGCAGAGATGACACATTCTCTAAATAGTCTTTCTCCAAGTCACCACTATTCAAAGTAATTGCTCTTGGTTGGACACATCTTCAATGACCTTTAACCTTGACTAATCCAAGACAACTGGCTAATTCCATGCATCTGAGTGTCAGTGACCTCCTTAGGTGAACCCTTGATAGGCTTATGGATACGGTTTACAATTTTCTGCAAAATAAAGCATGTGGCATCTCTTAGAAGCAAGTCTTGGTGCTATTAGTGCATACCTGAAAACAATTTACAATGTTTGCATGCTCATTTTGGGGTTCTCATTAGCCATCTGGTCTGATCATAACCTATAATTATGTTATAGCCATTTCTGACTAGACTGGAGACTTTTCTTCTCCTCAATATGCCTACACTTGAGAACAGAAACTTAAATGCAATGTGATTCTGCTCTTTCATTCCACCTCCCTTAAATTGAATTTATTCACTTATAATTGCAGACCTGCCTTTCAATGTACACCACACAAAAACATGAAATTATTGTAATTTCCATTCCTATCTATGAGTTTCAAACAATATAATTTGAATTAATTACTCACATGGCAGAATAAAGGAACACCGTATATATTTCCACATTGAGTGGAATACAAGATTTTCTGTAATGACATCATATTTGCATATGCTGTTCACATTGTAAGGACCCATGAAGAGACCCAATTATAAAACTTTGATTACATGGCTTGCAGTATTCCCTGCAAAATGGCTATTTTAATTCTCAGCCTGCCTTTCACATGTAGCATGGTTCATACTTAGAACACTTCTTACAGTTTTCTATGTTCAAAGCTGTATCCCCAAATGAATAACATCATGTGTTTGATATTCTGGGCTGAGGATTTCACACATGGCAGTAATGTGCTTTGACAAGAAGGCCTCTGTACTGTGCAACACATATTTAAGATGTCATGGACAGAAATACATGTATACACTTCTTGTGAGTTGCACAATTGCTGTAATAAAATATGTCTGTATACATTGGTTCCATGAAATCTGGCTCTGAAATAATTCACTTTTGCAATCTTTTCTCAACATTTTACCATGCTCTATAATTTGACAAATATCCCTTTTTAACTTGAGAGGTAGTACAATGTTGAAATCACAGATAAGCAACACATCTGGTACACTCTCGCTCATGCTAGGAAGTTATTTCTCATTGTATCCCTTTTAGGCCTCATCTTTATTATAACATGGCTGACACATGCCAGCTAGTGCAGTCAATAAAGAAGGACATGAGAAGGAAAGGAATTTAATGACAAAGAAGGTTAAATGAAAAACTACCTAGTTTATATCTTGTTGGCCTTGAAAGCCCAGCTAACCGATAACTGGGTGTGTCATCTTGCGTTATTGCTTCTCTTTTATGTTTTAATTTGTACTTGTTATTTTACTTTACAAAAATGTTCTGATTATTGTGGCTTAGTTAGTACACTTAAATAGGTAGTATATTTATATTGCATAGCTGAATATGCCACTGTATAACGTGGCATGCAATGCAGAGTGCACAATTATTATTTAAAATGATGATTCTGATCTATATGTTTTAATGGCAATTATCTTTTAGTGATAACCATACAGTTACTGAATGCTTACTAAGATTCAGGAGATCAACAAATGAAACACTGTCTCTCACTTACCTAATTCTTGCAGGTTTCGTTTTATGTTGCATAACTTAATTTATGTTGGCATTTGTCTTTGGACATCTGTTTTTCTCTTGACAATTATATTTATGGCAACAAATAACGTTTTAATAGTTGCCAATATTTAGCCAATGCATTTCACTTGTAATGCATGTTGCACCAATGCTATTGTTGGATATTTTATAGTGTGGCAACAGTAGGGAAGCCCATCTCATATGTTTTAGAATACAGTTAACTGATAACGTATGTCTACATCTCCTGAACTGGATGTTTATCTCTGCATTATAAGGAGAAATATTTCCCTGCTATAGGTAGATACAGATCACTCACATTTTAAGGCCTCCTACGGCCTTCTGCTCCCATCTATTGGTTCACAGTGTTTTATGGAACCTAGCATCGATCACCCAATCTTCTCCGCCTTCATGTGGCTTGGATGGCATTGAGATACGCCCCTCTTCCCTTTCCTGCTTTCTCCTTATGTGTTCCCCCCATTTTCCTTTACATTGCTAGCTCTTGGCTCTGGCACAGCTAGCAGATTGGCACCCGCAGATTCTCCTTCTTCTTTTCAGGGATGGCAATTAAAACTTACCTGGTTAAGATGTCTTAACACTCCAAGTACCCACTTGTGCACATTTAAAGTCCATCAGAGAAACATGCATCAATAATGATAGTACAACATAGGCAATGTAAGAGAAACTGCCTTCTCAGAAGTATTGTCCACATAAACTGGTGGGTTTTGTTCCTTTGTTTCCTGGTTAATATGTATTTGTACCACTACCAATGATTGCATTCACAATCTTGCTCCCAGAATCATACATCTTTCAACATAGAACCTTTTGTCCCTCTCAAATTTCTTGTTATGTCCTCTTTGTTCTACTGTCATTTTTTTTTATCTTTTCATCTTGGTCTGGTTAATCTTGTGCGTGTGCACAAAGAGCCACTGTCCTGCAGGCATTTGTGCCATAAGACCACTACATCGGTGATGAGTACACTATACATGCTTGCTAACATAGCATAATACAACAGAATATTGTTGTCTGAGAACTATAATTAAGTTATTGGGACTTTCACTGTGCATTGCTGCCCTTTTCATGGTCTCCAGGTACTCATGTTGTTGATTCATTTATATAATTAGTGTACTAACTTACTATAATTACACAATGTAGGAACATACTGTGATTATGTAAGTAATATAGCACATTAGGTTGTGCAGCTGCATAATTAGGTAGCTAATATACTAATTAAGTACATTTAGTTGTCTGGTTAATGTAGTTGCCAAGTAAGTATATTTACATATAGTTATATACTTAGCAAACTTAAATAGGTAGTCATAGAACATAGTGCAGGTGCTAAGTTGCCCAGTCATTGCAGGTGCCTAGTAGATATAATTAAGTAAGTACTATAGTTATATGCCAAATATATGTTCATACTTAGTATATGTATGTACTTTGTAGTTAGTATAGTTGCATGGTTACCACACATAAATAGAACATATAGTTCTATAGGTTATGGTTAGTTTAGTTACTGAATATTTTCATAGTGCAACCTTTGACCTTTGTGTGACCTTTTGGAAATGTGGGTTCTATAAGAAAAGGCTGTTGGCTGTGGGCTAGGCGGTGCAGAGTATATACATATAAGTGGTATGTTTAGGCAATACATGTTGGCACTACATTTACTTTATAATTATGAAGGTAGTATTTTGACAGCCAATATAATTACTTCATCGCACAGCCTTCACTTTCACTATCAATTTCTATATGCAGTAATAACCCTTACAACATTGAATAATCTAAGTGACTCCATAGTATCAGGCTACCTGTCATACAACATGGAGATTCTTTAAGAAATACTGAAGGCAGCATTTCAGAAAAACCACATGCCATGTATTAAAAAGATATGTTGATCCCATTTTGAGGGATGGAAAAGTTATGGTACTGTAGCAGACCATACCACAAGTGTACCATGTGAGAGATAGCACATAAGGAGGTGAACAAGTGCGAAACTGAGATGCCCAATTTTCTCTCGCTCCAGTAGTGCCCCCAATATACATGTGTCCCTTAAGTGAAGGGTTCACATAAGGGGAAACACGTGTTTCTATGTTATTTTATATTTATTTATTTATTTGTACATTTTTATAGCGCGCCTAACCCTGAGGCATCTGACCGCATTTATTGACAGGTAGGATAAAGGTTGCAGATACTACCACGTTCAGGGTTTGAGGTAAACATTCCTACGTGGTATTCAGACATATAATAATTTGATAATCGCCTTATACTGTATTACCAGAATACACCATGTACAGGAAGGAATTCATAAACTCACAATCTGACATTCAGTAAATATCCAGGTAATAATAAATACTGCCGGTTACATGGTGTGGACATATAGATACATAGTGTGAGTGATTGCATACAGACATAAGGCCTTTGGAGTTTAACTAATTCCATTTGCTGATTCCTTAGCTGTGCATGTCAGCCCATAGACTTTGTGGATCATGTTTCTTCTCCACTAACGCATTCTACCATATCTAAACTCCCAGCAGATCCTTCAGTTTCCATGGAGAAGTATTTTGTCCTGCTTCTGATCGCTGTTCAGGACTGCTAGATTTAGGATCACACCTGTGTTGGAAATTGAGAGACTCCCTAGTATGGGACGCAATTACTGGCATTAGAGGATTACAATCCAAGAACAAAGGATGGATTATCTGGTAGTTGGCTGAATGTCAATGATATGCTCTGGGGGAATGGAATGTTGTTCGGAGAGAAAGTGGAAAATAAGATCCTTTCCAGATAAATTGAATTCTTCCGAGAGCGTGCCACAAAGCAAGCACGGCACGTTGCCATGTCATGTTCTGTGCATGTTCAAGTACTCTGCTCGCTGGATGTTTCCTACAGCTAGCCAAATTGCTTATGTTCTGGTGTAATTATGTACCACTCTTCAGTGGGGATGGTTAACCGAGGTTTTCCCCAAAAAAAGTTTAACTGGGCCAGTTCCCATGCAGTAGAAATGTTCTACACCCCCACACCCACTTACCCTTTCAGATAAATGTTTAGATCAAGGGCCTCACATTTCGGCCCTCAGTAAAGTGCACTCCATCTTTCTTTTCGTATATCCACACAACACATGTTTGAGTTTTTTACATAGTCAGTGGTTATGATGAAAAACAGGTTTTCAGCAGTGCAAATTCACCTTGAACAGGGCAAATATTCCATGAATCAGGCCCTGTGAGTCAGCAATTTCACATGACCCCTTGCATCTCAGCAGCTGACCCTCCTACGTGGGAAACTCTAAGAATACTACATTAGGGGGATGAGCAGCCGTTGTCATGAATTAATTCTTTATTTTTACCTCATAACATCAAATATGCGCAACACCCTTCACTACTTCTATCTTCTTCTACCTCAAAAACCACAGCATTCGGGCATGGATCAGATGTCCAGCGGTGCGCATCTGCAGGAGGAAGTGAAAGCGATGAGCAACACTGACGCAGGAAATAGTTCGGCTTTTATTTGTGGCATCTGAGAATTGTGCCAAGCTCGCATTCCTTTGACTTTGGATCCCTTCATCAGCATTGTTGCTCCGGGATATCCCTGCACTTTCCCTTGCTTAGTTTCGCTTCCTGTCCAGAGGTCCCTGAGGAAGTCACGGCCTTCCCTGATGCCCTCATTTCACCTCATGCCTCTCCTGGCCTGCTCTGGAAGCCCAGGCCTTGCTCTGGGGATGCTTAGTGACTGACAGAATTAATTTCTGTCTAGAACAGAATCTTCCACCTCATAGAAGGCTTAGAACAGGGCATTAAAATCCGCTGCACCGTTTCACAGGCATTCCATGAAAAGTCAATGAAAATGTCGCATGACGTTCCCCCTCTGTGCTTGTTTGGAGTTGCTGGAATTTCCAAACTTTGGCACTAGCCATTAATAGAATTAACTGACGCAATCATCGATACATTACATGGAGTAGATGTTTCTCCAATTGGACTCAACCCTTTCTTTTTCCGGCACCGTGAACAGTGCTTTGGAATTACAGAATCAATACACTGGTGTCTTCTGTAGCCTTATCTCCTGATAGCATTAGACCTGAAGCACGTCTGTCCTTTTGGCTTGTGAATGTTCTTTCGGAGACCTCAGCAGTGAATTATGTCATGACAGTAGCAATGCCCTTCTGCTGCACACCTGATGTATCCCCGTACCATGAGGCAAGGCTTTACTGGATTGTGTACCCATTCAATGTTTTTGCATGCCCTTCTGCACACCTGACGTAACCCCTGTACCATGAGGCAAGTCTTTACTGGATTGTGTACCCATTCAATGTTTGTGCATGCCCTTCTGCACACCTGACGTAACCCCTGTACCAGGAGGCAAGGCTTTACCAGATTGTGTACCCATTCAATGTTGGTGTATGCCCTTCTGCACACCTGACGTAACCCCTGTACCATGAGGCAAGGCTTTACCAGATTGTGTACCCATTTAATGTTGTTGTATGCCCTTCTGCAGCCCTGACGTAGCCCCCTGTACCATGAAGTGAGGCTTCATCGCAGTGTACTCTTATGATCTGTCCTTATGTTGTAGCTCTTATGCGTGGTCCTACACATTGTAGAATGAACTATTGTTCTTGTACTGTAACTTGCCCCTAGATGCCTCAGGGCTTTGTGCGCTGCTATAAATGTAAAAATAAAATAAATACAAATAAATAGCTGGACCTGATCATACTTTGGCAGGGGACAAGTTCTAAAATAAAGTGAGGGATTCATTAGCATACCAATTCAATGTGACATCACCAGAAATTAGCATATCAAGGTGTCCTCTGAAAATAGTGGTGGGACTCTGTTCACCCTCGTGTACCCTCGACTTGAGCCCTGTACTCTGGCGATCTGTGGCCCTAATGCAGACGGTACTACTTCTCCAGCTGTGCCATAATACCACCACGCTACTAGCCCCTCGTAAACAAGAGTCGGATGCCACCATGGTATCCGCCTCATGGTATCTCGGCTATCTGTGCTAATGCCCTTCAGAGCGACAGTGCTGTGAAGACCTTTAAATCGGGTATACAGAAGTATTGACTGTGACAATGTGAGCTGCCACGTGAGGTTACACTAGGGATAATATCAATAGTGATGGCTGTGGGACACTGCCATTAACAGATGAAAGGCTATTGCCCTGATGGTTACACAAACCATTACTGTGGAGGAAACTGACAAAGTGAAATTCTAGCCATTTGTGATTGAGCTTGACATTAATCGTTGTTGCGGGATTGATTTCATGTTTAGGACACAATTGATAACTCTGCATTTTCCATTTTACCCTGCCCTGAAGAAGGCTATTTTATATAGAGATATTGGGGATCATTACGAGTGAGGCGGTAAGGGGTTAACAGCGCCGGTAAATGTGCCGAAGCCGTCAACCCCTTACCGCTTCATTACTAGTCTGCTCGCTGGAACCCGCTACAATCAGGCACCCTTAGCGAGTCCAGCAAGCAGACCAGGGTGCTAACAATGGGCCCGTTATGAACAAGCCCGTTGTTAGCACCCTCCCCATTCCCTTTGAGCCCTATGGAGGCTCGAATGGTAATGGGGATGGGTTCCTTGAATGAGGAATTACCGGTTCCTCCAAGGTCAGAATGGCCCGGTAATTCCTCATTCAATGAACCCGGACCCGGTACCCGGTAAGGGGGTAGCCATGCCGCTAATAGGGGCATAGTTACCCCCTACCTCGTAATGACCTCCATTGTCACGGTCCATTTGAAAGCAGATCGGCCCAATAATGTTGTTTTCATACACTTACCTCCTGCTTTGCCACTTCTACCCACCACACTTCCCTAATGTGTTTTAAGTGATTTTAACCCTGTAAGCCCTTTCAATTTAATCAACTTATTTTTAGGTATATTTGAAGTTGAGCTTATTGTAAAAGACATTGGCCCTCATTCTGGGGTTGGTGCTAGTCATGGTGCTATTAGCGCAATGACTAGCACCAATACCGGTACCACCACCGACGTGGCGGTATGGGGACTTACCGGTCCATTCCATCCTTTGCAGGACCGGTAAGTCCCTATTTGAAATGCCATTCCCCATTCCCATTTGAGCCCTCATGGGAAGGGGGAAGGCGGCAATAACGGTACCGCAAATTGCGGTACCCTTATTGATCCCGGTATCCCTTTGTGGGTCCCGTCCTTAACGCCTGCTAAAACCAGGCGTTAAGGGAAGGACCCGCAAATGCACCTCGGAATAGGGCGCAAAGGGATTACCGGCACCGGTGTCATTACCGGTGCCCGGTATCCTTTTGCGCCCGGGTCGTAATGACCCCCAGTATTTTAAAGTCATTTGCTTCTGTTTCCTTCTGCCTTGTGGCTGTGTGCACTTTGTTAGAGGAGTTTTGAGGCTTTCTGGAGACATTGGGGTGACATATTGGTAAAATGACCATGGATTCTTACCCGTGCCACGATTTTCTGATGAATGCCTGATAAACGCCGTCCAATGCTCCAATGGGCAAAGGACCCACCTTTGGCAAAGAGCAAGTTAGATTGAGGTTTTAGTCAGTGTGCCGCCTGGCAGACTACATACTCATACAGTTGAATGGGCACTGCAGGGTACCTTCATATCTCCAACAGCTGTTTCTCTGAACCAATATGTTTTTGCCTATCATAACCCTTAGTTGCTACCTCAGATTAAAGAGTAGAGCCTTTAGAAGGCCCCTTTCCTACATCGGCCCATTCTCAAATGCTTGTGGAACACACTGTAAAAAGAAAGAGTGAGCGAGAGATAGACTTTATTGACAGTGCAAAGTGTGAAAGTGATTTGGGATCTATCTGCAAAACGCAAGGGGGAACTCCTGATTTTAATAATTATAATAATTGGTTATTTATAACGCACTTAATGCCCAGAGGATTTTAAGCGCGGAACCAAGGATCAAACTGTGTTGCTCCGCACTGTCTTGTTTCCAAGGCAAGCGTGTTGTCCCTGAGCTCTCAGATGCCTTTCATATGTGTTTCAAAGAATTCTAATGCTTTGTGATGGCAGTCATGCCTTGCTATGCCATGCTTGGGTCTGCTGTACCTGTTTTCATGCCTGTCTGCCCATCTCTTCAAGGTCTCTGATTGCTCTCTGCACTAACCCACTTGAATCCCATTTCCAACGCAGAACACACATGGGGCCTCATTACGACCCTGGCGTTAAGGGTTTAACGGCACCGTAAAAGGTGGCCGTGCCGTTAAACCCTTAACGCCTCATTACGAGTTCCCTTTGCGGGACCCGACCTTAACGCCTGCTTTTAGCAGGCTTTAAAGTAGGGTGCCGCAAAGGGACCTTGGTGCTAAGTACGGTGCCGCAATTTGCGGCACCGTACTTAGCGCCTTCCCCATTCCCATTGAGCCCTATGGGGCAAAAATGGGAATGGGGAAGGGCCCATGGTGAATGGGGAATTACCGCCCGCCAACCTTGGAATGGAGCGGTAATTCCGCCATTCACCATGGCGGACCCTGGCATGGACCATGGTGCTAATAGCACCATGGTTTAGAGCCGGGGTCGTAATGAGGCCCATGGAAATGGAACTCCCCTCCCTAAGATGTGAAACTTTATATCAATGCACCTCTATACCCAACTTACATACCACGCCTCAGAGCAATGTTTTCTAACACTACGGGCATACGAGGCCCTCCTAGACAAAAGCCTCTATGCCCTCTCACCAGAGGATCTAAAGACGTACCCATACACAGAAGGCAGGGTGTTTCCGTTCTCATGCATCAACACAACAGAAAAGCTATCTTTCATTTCCCCTCGCTCCCAATACCCTCGTCGGTTTGGGTCTATTTGGCCTTAAACATTTGACCTAATCACATTTGATCAAATTTATTTGACATTTTCTTCAGTCTAAAATGCAGAGGCAGACCCCCGTAACTCCCCCCCCACTTACCCTCAACCTAATATATACCCTTACCTGCCCCATATATATATATATATATATATATATATATATATATTAAATTTGACCACAAAAAGGTCAAACAAATGTGAACACATGTTTTAGGGCAAATGTTTTTACGTCAATAATGCTAACTTCCCCTCTTGCAAAGCACTCTCTTTCAGATCCACCAGAGTGTGCACATGATAGCGTAGAGTGGAATGAATCCCAATAATGTAGAGTAAAATTGTCAAAGCCCTGTATTAACACTATAACTATGCCCAGGGTGGATCTAAATTGGTGCATCCTTCACCCACCACCATATGCCCCACACACCAATCCATCCCATGCAGTGGCGTAGACAGGGTAGGGCCTGAGCGGGCAAGGCCCACTCAAAATCTATAAATGCTCACTCAGCAGCGCTGTGTGGGCATTTGCAGCGTTAATGTCACTGTGGTGGGATTAACCCATGGCCATGATTGAGGCATCGTAAAATCACGTCCATGGTTACTCACGAGTTTTGATTGGTGCGTACACAAACCTCTGTTCCACAGGAGAGAGCACGTGATGTTCAGTCTGGGGCTTGCTAAATATCTATGCTTCAAGTGTGCAAAACTATTTTACCTTAGCTTCAGGCCCCACTTGCAAGACGATCCTGGCTACGCCTCGGATCCCATGTCTGCTTCTGTTTCATGGTGTTACCTGCACTCATGGGAACATTTTGTCCACGTTCAATTTTTTAAACTTTTTCCAAAAGAGATGAGTATGCATCTTAAAAACGACATGATAGTGGTGATTTAACAGTCGTGTCAACGTGTCCTCAACTACACAATACGTAAGAGCCAAAAGAAGTGCAACCCGTAGCAACTGAGTAAAATACTACAACTTATCAATACAACAATAAAGAATGCAATGCATGAAAATAGTTTTGCACACTTGCAGCATAGATATTTAGTAAGCCCCAGACTGAACGTCACGTGCTCTCTCCTGTGGAACAGAGGTTTGTGTACGCATCAATCAAAACTAGTGAGTAACCATGGACGTGTTTTTACGATGCCTCAATCATGGGCTTACTTTTCAAGCTTTGTAAACAAAAGGGTCCATATTTTGTCTTGGGGAGGGGAAAGTTGTAACCACAGATTCCACGTAGTACAAGGTATAACACAAAATGTGTGTGGGGGAGGGGGGTGCCTGTGAGCCATTCTGAAAGGACCCCTCCCCCCAAGTCCGGCAAGAAAGCACGAGATTTGGTAGTACAGTGCCAGGAGTGGAACGTTGACAAAGGCTCAGAAGACGACCGTGGACAAGGGGGTGGCGATGTTGGCTGCACTGGTGAGGTTTAATGCTGTTTTCCCTCAGCGTCGACACAGGGCACACTTTACGAGTGGGTTCAAAGACCCTCTTTCATCCGGGCATTGGAGAGTGTGCGAACACACCCACCGCCACCCACCGGTGTCATTATCACATTCACCTGTTGAGCTACACACTGACGTTTGTATACTGCAAACTTTGAAACAGCAACAAGGTGGTAGGAAGCACTGTATACGATACACACTTATTTATTTATTTTGAAATTTGCATAGCGCACCTAACCCGGATGCATCTACACACTGTTCTTGACAATAAAGAGCATACATGTTACAAGGCTGCGCACAATTCTTGATAATAATGTACATTAGTTACAAGGTTATGCATATACGAAGAAAGGTTCCTAACAAAGTACATCATAAGTTCCAATATTCATACATACATAAATATATACCTAGGTGCAAAGAATAGGAAAAAGCATGCAAGGTTCCATAAGGAAATACATCGAAGTGTTAAAATACAGGGCGAAGGGGGGCAGTCGTTGATTAGGAGTATGGTGTTAGTTGAAGGAGTTGTTTGTGAATTCAACAAAGCACTAGCAGGTAAGGGTGGCAGTATGCTGGGTACAGAGGTATGGGCAGATCCAATCACTGCCTGTGTTGCAGCGCTACTTCCAATATTCAGGTGCATCAACAGAGGGGCTTGTGGGACTCCAGGATGTGCAGGTATGGCTTTCCACACTACAAAACATATAACTAGGTGGGTCTAACATCCATATTGCCAATAACCACACCTGTGGTGTACGAGGAATTGAGCAAGACCTGTAAGAAATGACATCTGTTTGTCTAGCGAAAGGAGGGGAAGGCAGGAGGAAGCAGCTCTTTAAGATGGTGTACAGAGAACACAAAATAGTTTGCTCAGCCAAATCTTGCACTTGCATTTCTAATTTTGGCATACATGAGTGCCAACCATGAAGGAACAGAGGCACCTTACAGTTCCCCTCTTTAACACTGAGTCACCGTTACATTTACTACGTTTAATCGAGAGCTTAAGTGAGCTAAAAGGATGAGCCTAGAGTGTGGTTGTGGAAAGGGAAGAGGCAAGTGTTTCTATGGCTTGGGGTCTTAGGGCTGGACTGAGTCTGTTTCTTACCACCTTGCATAATGTGAGCTGAACTGTTAATCGCTGGCAGAGCCCAGCACAGCCCCTGCTTCCTCATAAGAGCCCTCAGGATCCCAGCTTTGGAAGGTATGGGAGTCACAGTAGGTTAAAGAGGTAACATGATGCTCGCACACGGAACAAATTGGACCGTAATAACACAGATCTATGCCCCTGCAAAAGTTGTTTGCCAGAGAGGCGTCCCGGGCACAAATCTTGCCCAAGCTTATTCCAGCATTCTCCTGAAAGTTGTGCGTTTGGATATGTGATTTTTCAACCTGAAATTAAAGTTGTGTTTTGTACACCTGGACAGCCAAACAATAAAACAGTCGTAAGCTGTATTTATGTCTCATGCCTTGCACACATTTTACTGCTGTGGTGACTATTCTGACAGATGAAATGAGCACCACACCCAGTGTGCATTGCATGCTCTGAAAGAATGCATTTTTCAATTACTATTACAGTAATGTTTGGTAAATTGGTGGTCAATCTTGGGTTCCCAAAATGCATTTTGTTCTCATGCAAATCAAGCAGCATCCTATATTTAAGGTGTCCACGTTATTCAACACTTAACTCCACCCTCTATTGCTCCCACCACAGAAAATCTGCCCCCACCTGCTTACCCCTTAACCGTGTATGAAGAGGGGTGGAGGAGGTGTAGTTCCCCCAGTATATTTTCTCTATTTCCATCACTGAGCACCGGCCTATTTAGACATTTACCTCTGGCAATGAGTAAGAAGTCAGTGATCTTTGGATTGTGGTTGGGTTTTCACAATTTCCATCGCTTTCTATTTTCTTTTGTTACGTTCTGTCGCGTTCAGCGCTCCACTTAATTTTATAGGAGATGGGCCATACAATGGGCAACCATTTATGAGATGTCAAGGCATAGATGCTGTCAGAGAGTGGGTCCTTTTTAAGGGAGCCCACGTCAAGGCCGTCTAGAGCCAGCCCAACAAAAGAATGTTTATGAAGTTGCAGTTACAGGAAGAGCAGTAGAAAAGCAAGAGTAAATTAACATCAACTGCTCACCTCCTCTCCAAGCCAGACTCACTCCAACTGTCACAGATCGAACCGTGCCCACCTAACATTCCACTCAAGAACCCTCAGCACAAGAGACATGCACGAAGGCTCCTGGACCAGCATTCTAGGGAGAAAGAAATGACAAGTGATGCATTACAAGAGTCCTCCAGCAAGAGTCTGCCCAGATCAATCATCATCACTCCAGCAACCGCCGGCCGATTTTGTTTTTTCTCCATGCCCACCCATACCTGACGCTGAAGTGGTTGGCGGGAACACACTCATTATCAGAATCTCTCCAGGATAGTGTTATCTGCAGCCCACTCATGACTACTAGTCGATAGCCTATTGTTTCAGGAAAACCTGCCTCCGCTGATAGGCCAGCACAGGTATTCCATTTTGTCTGGCTATGTGGGGTGTAAATTCAGCTCATGCGTGACAGAGACTGAGAGGCCATGCAAGGCCCTATTGTGAGAATGAAGCTGGCTGGTGTTGAAACACATTGCTAAATGCAGGCCAGTTCAAATATTGATTTCCAACATATGGCCGAGTGAAGGAACAAAAATGGGCCAATTTCAACATTATCAAAATGGACATGTGCTCAAGCGAAGGCAAATGTGCATGAGAAATGAAAACTGCTGGATGTGCCCAATACATTACAAAAGCCAGTTGTGAATGAAAATGCTGTTTTCATTAAATATGAAAAGCTACCATTTAATTTAAGGAGACGGATATCAGCATGTCACATTGACTTTAATGCAGCATGGGGCTGTGATCTAGAAATCTAAAGTGAAGCCAAGCACTTTTCATTTGTCACAAATAACACCCTTTTCAACCTTCAAAATGACATAATTAAAAAAAGGAGAGGCCCACTTGTTGTAGAAGGGAACCCGAGTTTCCTATGTTAACTGTGGCCTATGTGTGAATAATACTGAACGTGAGATTCTTTTTTTAATTTGTATTATAATGTTTTAAATGGTGTGACCAAAATGTCAACATTTAAACATTTGTTCCTAGATCATTGCGGTATAAGACTAGATTCATATATTTTTAATTATTGTATTAAAGAAAGATTTCATTCCTGGACAATAGACCCAGATGCAATACAACATGTTACATGTTAAACACATCTTTTCAATTAAAACAATATATTCTGTTAGAATTATGTGTGTAGCTTTTTTCTCCACTGAGCTGAAAGGTCTGTGCCTATGAAACTTTGAACACCAGGAAAACAGATCTGTTTCTGGTAAATAATAAGAAATACAACATTTGAGATTGAATCAATGGATGGGTTAGATAAGGAAAACCAAGGCCTTTCCTCTCGCCCCATAAACTGTGCATTAGCTTAAAACAGAGCCTTTGAAGACATGTCAGGGCTGGAATAACATGGAGCCAGGCAGATGTCTGTGTCATGTGACTTGGGAGAGATAAAAACTCATTGGCTGTTGAGCTAGATGTGGAACTCAGGGGCCCATATTATGCATTGCCATTGATTAGCATTGGATGCCTTTTCCTTAATAAAAAAGAGAATTGTGTGTCCTAGTGATCTCATCCAGGACTCAAATTAAAGATCGATAGAATTTGAATTAGGAAAGAAACCATGATCCTGGCCTTCTCATAAATCAGAGGGACTTGAAAGTTGGTGAACCGATAGAATGCAACATTAATGTTTGGATTGTGAAGTGTCATATTTGTAACTATTACAGCTCAGGAACAAACCACTAAAAACCACAACCACAAAAATACCACAACCACAAAAAAAGCTCAGGAACAAACCACAAAAAATAATAGCTTCTCCCAGGAAGGTTGGGTCAAAATAAAGTTAGTATTGCCCGGTTAACCATAAAATATTGAATTCAAAAATAAATATATTATTGCAGTTATCTGAAAAGTGGAGGTAGTTGCCATGTACTGAGATTTTGAGAAAAACATACAAAGTCCCCGTGGAGTCCCCGCTTTGCCGCTACACGCTGCTGGATTCTGCTGGAGTCTGCTCCGTTACTATTTGGACTTTTGGACTCTTTAAACTACAACGCCCAGCAGGTGAAATCGTCACCTAAGAAAGCCTATTGTTGTGCTATATTTATATATACAAGGGGGACTATACATCATCTATACCTTGTTTATATTTATTATTTTTTTTATTTTTTTATTTATTTGTTTAGGCTTTCTCCCTGTTGGAGGCGGGCTTATATAAGCACCAAGCCGCGCGCACCGCGCGCGCGCACCCGAGCGAGTCCCCGTGGAGTCCCCGCTTTGCCGCTTCGCCACGGCGCTCGGGGCACCTCGGGGCCTTTTCCTCTTTTCTTTCCTCTTTTTTTTTTTTTTTTTTTTTTTTTTCTCTCCTCTATTTGTTTTAGTGCATCAGTACTTTTCATCATAGGTTGCTCTGGTTATAAATTTGGTGACGCTATACGTAAATATGTCCACCAAAAGAAACGATATTTATCGCCTTACAACTGACATGCCCTTGAATACAAGGCTGCGAATAATGTCAGAAACCCAGCCACTGCTGGCTGCGTCGGTGGTCGAAAGACTCCCATTAAGTACTGCAGGAAATGTATGTTCCACGCCTGATCAACAGTCTGCTCGAATCCAATGTAAATCAAAAGGAAAAATGAAAAAGCCATCAATGGACAACGCTGATATTCGGAAATATGGCTTTGGGGCGCAGTGTGGAATGACTAACCCCGCCCCTCTGCCTATTCAGATGGCAACTGTTGCACATGACAATAATATTACTAACATTGTGCCGATTGATTCTGAAACAGGCAGTGGGGAAGAACGAGTGATTATATTAGATGACAACTTAGACTCAAAAGAGACACTGGTAACCTCTAAAATCACTGCCTCTATGTCAGATAGTATGCTTTTAAAAAATGCCTTGTCTGGTGCAGTGACAACTGGAGTTGCGGCAACTTTTGAAAAATCAAGTGAACTAACAAATGTATTAGAAAATAACAACTCGGTTTGCTCGGCTAGAGCAGAGGGCTCTAAATTATCACAATCCCCAGATATGTTCCATCGTCCTGATTGTAATATATCGACCTTGGAGATATCATTTATACCACCAACCCCACGAAGATCGAATAACATCTTTACGAGTCCTGAAAGATATTCTACTAATCCCAAATCCGGAAATCTGACTTTGGAAGTCATGAACATAGCATTAATGGCCCTTGCAAAGCTGTTTGAATCAGTGGATAGCACCTTAAAGTGCCTCACTGTTAATGTTAATACTCTTGAAAATAACCAAACTAAACTGTTATCAGAGATGTCCCTCTTACATGATAACATAAATGCAAAAATAAATAATTTCACCCATTTACAACAAAAAATAGCTGAGTCTCTGGCCCAGAAGCCGAGTTGTATATCTAAAGAAAGTGTGACTGGGAACTGTATAAGCACTCAAACCACAGAAGACCCAGACTGTCAAATCGTAGAAATTATTATGGACTCTCAAATCTGTCCTGAACTATATAAATCCAGTGTCCTACATACTTCCAAAACAGCGGTCCCCTTTGTGCCAGGTATAATAGTAGAAAAAATGACACCTCAAGAACCTGTCATATTCTCTGCCGCTGAACGCCCTTCAGTACAAAAAAAACATGACAAAAAACTGGAATGCGACCAAACTCACAAAACGATCTATTCTGTTTTTGATAAAAAAAACTATCTATGAAGGGTGCGAGAACTCTGCAAAAAAGAAGAGCCCTAAACAAATGGCAGAAAAAAAACAAAAAATATGAAAACTGTAAAAGCAACATCTTTCCCATCCATCAAACAATTTGTTAACAAGATCACAAGGGCGAATTCTAGCTCAACTTCAGCAGCGAGCCTCATAACTAAAAAATATGTTGCTCTAGCAAAATCTAAGAAGCTAAAAAACATCATTAGCACTCAGCCGGTGGGAACAATCATGGATCATCCACCATTGAATGATTTGATCACATTGGCAGAGGGACAACAAACCCTACTCAAAAACAAAGATCATAGCGTACATGTGCCTTCGAGAACCAAGGTTGAAAAAACAAATGCAATGAGCGTGCCACTTACAAAAGTATCAGATGTAGTTGCATCATCAAGGAAAGCACTAAGGGAGGAAATTGATCTATACCTAGAGACACGTAAATTTGATCCTCCAGTTTTTCCGATTATAACTAATGGCCCAGCAAAATCTTTAACTCTTAACCCTCTGGATTCTGTATCCTATATGATGCCTAGTGAATTAACAAAATCATCAGTTAAACGAGTATTGTTTGCTGACACATTGTTATACGCCGATGAAGAAACAACACGAGAGGGGTTGGTTAATAATACTATGTCACAACTAGATCTAAATGAAATCAAAGAGTCTATTGCACGCTTATGGATGCTAAACTCTAAAGCACAAATGCAAAACCATCCAAAAGATGAAAAATTTAAAAAACAACCAAACAGTTATCAATTTCCTAACCAAGCAGTGATAGATCCAAAGCCCACTTTTGATAAACCAACCAAGTCTGGTAGAAGACAACAATCCAAAGCAGAAAACAGACACTTCTTGCGTTTATCAGCACGAGACGATTCATCTACATCATGTAATATGAATCGCCAAAATATTCTTAGACTTTTCTCAGACGTGAAATCCCTACGAGAGATCGAATCTAATGATATTGATCAGATCGAATTCCCCCGTAGTGAGGATCTGACAACAGTCCTTATATGGTGCCGGTCTTTTATAATCCATAACATCATTTGGGCCTCCCGGGATGAATTATTTGACCTAGGGTTTGTACTCTCACGTAACAACAAAGATGAAGGACCTATTAAATCTTGCATGAAATCTACACATAGATTCCAACCATACATCCCTAAACATACAAATGAAAGCAATACTCCTATGTGTAAGAGCCAAAATGTGATCACTAGAGTATAACTAGATCGAAATAAGGAGCAAGTTGATCTATCGGTGCTAAGCTGGAACACACGAGGGTTCTCTCATTTCATTAATAACCCTGAAAGTATACTGGGTGATTATGACCTGGTTTTTCTTCAAGAGACTTGGTTGTCCACTCCACCGACTTGGAACAACTACGATATATTACTTGAACCAGCACTATGTGCTTTGAGAGGTAGACCTATGTCAGGTCTGCTTATTGCATCAAATTCTCTTGCAAATATCCATCTTTTCCCATTGCCTTCTAGCAACCCATTCATCCAATGCTCCTACATTTCGGTTAGTTCTCTTAAAATTGCCTGTATCAATGTTTATTGGAATCCAATGGGTATTTCAACTGTTAAATTTTTAAAAGATTTAACAGCTGTCCTGGAAAATGTTGTGCTCGCACAAGAAATAGTACACTTTGTTATTGCGGGCGACCTGAACTTACATCTTCTTAACAAAGAAACTTCTAAAGATCTTGAGCGTAGAAGATTATGGAACAAACTTATGAAGTCATGGAATTTAATCATGCTGAATGGCACAAGTGCAGCGGACTCTCCTCCATTACCGACATGGCATTGCCAAAAACAGTCAGCAACAATTGACTTCATTTTTGTTTCCAGAAATCTATTCGCGCATACTACTGATTTTGCCATTAAGTCATCGCAACATAGCGATCATTGCCCATTAACATTCAAGATTATGCTGTCCCCAGCATCGAGTGTAGAAAGTCAATCGCTTATGGGCAAATATGAAATTAATAATTCTTTAAACCGATTAAAATGGTCTCACGAGTCCTTAACATGCTATCGTGATCATATAAGATCTTATGCAGACTTCTCTCAAATGTCAGCAGAATCTTATAGATTGGTCCCTTTTGATCTTATGCAATTATATGCTACACAACAAAGCATCAAAGTAAAGTCTGCTCAACCATATGACATTGCAATTCGCACTAGGAAAGCCTTGTTCAAAACACAAAAGCGACAAGCTCTCAAATCATCTCCACACCTAAAGATTCACATATTAAGAACGATCAAAACCACTTACAGAAATTGGATAAAAGAATATAAAATAACAAAGCAACAAAAAGAAGGAGAAGCTATGTTAGACCAAATTAAGAACAAAAATACAGCACAAATTTGGCAACTTCTAAATTCAGTAACCAATGTATCGCAAGTATCATCTCACATAAATGGGGTATCAGAAAACGATTGGTGCAACCATTTTTCATCTATATATGTTGCTCCTACCCTAAGTGAGCCCTCAGATACGATAGTTTCTCCCTTTACCTTAAAATTTGACCAAGATGATATCTTTTATTTTATTAATAAAGCAAGCATGTCACGGGCCCCGGGTCCTGATGGACTTTCGAACGCGGTCTTAAAGAAACATATTGATATGTGGGCACCAATTCTATACTCACTATTTCAAATAATTATACACCTTCAAAAAATTCCAAGTTCCTGGACACATTCTATCATTGTCCCCATTTATAAAAAAGGAGACAGGCAAAACCCATTGAGCTATTGACCTATTGCCTTATTGGATGTACCGGGAAAAATCTTCTGCAGGCTTATATTGCGTGACCTAAACAAATGGTCTCTACAGTATAAGCGTAGAGACCCGTTCCAATCGGGTTTTGTAGCAGTCTCGGAACAGCTATTAATCTGACCATTCTCAATGCAATTAAACAATCCTATGCCATGCGAAAGCAACCCTTATATGTTGCATTTGTGGACTTTCGCATGGCTTTTGATTCTGTCGACCGAGTGCTACTTTTGAGAAAATTGGCGCATTATGGTTGCCCAGGGAGACTGTTAAAAATCGTGAGTCTGCTACACTCTAACACATCTATTCAGGTGAAACTTAATCTAGAGGGCCTGTTATCTAAATCCATCCCAACTGAGAGGGGGCTCAAGCAAGGATGTATACTCGCCTCTACCCTTTTTAACCTATTTTTGCTCGACTTGGCGGACGACCTTGCGGTGGCACACTCAGATCCCCCAAAGTTAGGAAATCAAGCTGTTGCTTGGCTTCTTTATGCCGATGACCTCGTCCTCATCTCTCAAACTCCTAGTGGGCTCCAACACTCATTAAATGCCCTTGATTCCTATGTGGCAAAAAATAATCTCACAGTCAATGATCAGAAGACACAAATCATTATTCTTGGGAAACCAAAGTTGTCTCTTCGGACTAAATATACCTGGTCGATATGTAACAAAAAACTACAGATCGTGAATGAATATAAATATCTAGGAGTATATTTTAACAACTTTGCCTCGGAAAAAGCATTCGAGACATCAATTCAAACCAAATTAACAGGATTGATTTCACAGGCAAAAATAATCCATGCAAGATTTGGTAAGTTTACTTGCATTCCGATTATGAAATTCTACCAACAAAAGGTAATACCTGTTCTTATATATGGTTTGGAATCTTTGCTCCCACGAACCATTAAATTCTGGAATGGTATTGAAGCCAAATTTTGGAAGCGTGTACTCAGACTGCCCAAATCTACACCTAATATGCTACTGAGATTTGAACTTGGCCTGCTGTCCATTCATGTTCAAGCTACATGGAAAATGTGTGCTCTCCTAAGAAAATGCCTTATGGGGATAAATAAGCGAGAGAGTCTTGCCATCTTAGCAAATTACCTTTTATTCTCCACTCACCCCTTCCCACAAAAATGGAGAATACATGTTATGAATGCCCTTGTTGAAGCACACATATCAATCGATCTATTGATTACAAACCCGAATCGAGCTAAGACTAAATTGAATCAGACTGATTGGTTAACCACTCAAGAAAAGTGCCTAAGATTAAAAGATTTTAATAGATCTCTTTTTGGTCACAAAGAATTTGGTAGCATGGCGGAATATCTCACTAAATGTCCATCTGTAAATTTAAGAATGAAAATCATGCGGTTGCGTTTTAATTTATGGCCAGTTAATGAAATTTTGGCAAGACGTGGTGTGGTCACAAAGAAGCAGAGCTATTGTCGGTTTTGTAATGATAAATCTCAAACAGAAACGCTTGCGCATATTATCATCCAATGTAATGTCTTTGTTCCACATCGACTTAAATTGATGAAAGAAATGACATGGCAGCATGTTAGTCGATCCTATGATGAAATATGGTGTCAAATTTTTAGTGCAAGGAAAATATCGATTAGCATTGCTGCCATACAATTGCTTGATATAGCATTTCCTCATCCAAAAGGAACCTTTTAAAGTTGCACCCTTTGTACAAGGATAGAGGAAGGGAAAGAAGAAAAGAGAGGAAACGAAAACATTTATTTGTATTTTTATATGGTCACCTTTTATATGCTATAACTAAATGTCGATTTTATTGTTTCAATCATAAAAAATTGAAAAATTTGTAAAGTTGTACTAACAACTAAATCAAATAAAAAAAAAAAAAAAAAACATACAAAATGTAAAACCATGTTATTTTAAAAATGATGCATTTTTCTTCTCCCCATTATCCATAATACAGACCTCTAAAACCCTTGGCCTATCAGCTGGCATTGGGCGGACTGGTGAGAGGGGGAGAAAGAGAGATGTCCAATCCATTGCATGGGAATATTCATAATATGTAAGTGTCATCAGCACTATATAATATCAGTTTTCAATCTAAAGGGAGACAGATGGGCAACAAGACGAGAGCAGACTGACAATAACAGAGAGCTGAGACAAAGGAAGGTTGACACCCAGGAGAGCAGGTAGACAGGAGACCCTGGGACTCTCGCTGGGGACCTTTGCCTGGAAGCTGGGATCCCTATCTGAGAGCGATGCCTCAAATCTGGCTGGAGGGACCTTGCTGCAAAAAGAGGCCTGAGGTGTAAGCTGCCTACCAAAAGAGGATCCTAAAATGTGGATGGCTTCCTGAGCTAAGAACAGAGATCTCCCATTTAAGTAGATATATCCCAAAGCTATCAATTGTGTGGGGAGCTACCTGCCGTAATCACTTTCCATTAGTGTGCGGGGGCAGGTGTGGGGGAGAAATGTGTAGACACTGGCCATATTTGACAAAAAATATCACTTAATGAATTCCCTTAGAGAAAAACAACATATCAGTTTTAGCCAGAAGTGTGAGGGGATGCTGTCTGTTTTAACTCATTGCTTTTCATTAGTGTGTACTCTTCCATTAGTGGGAAAGGGGTAAAAGTGTTATACCCTTAGCTTAGGGGTGCTGGCAGACCTGGGGCCGGCACTGATCCTGAGTCATTTCTGTGACTGCATTCTGTTCCAACCATAGCATGTGCATAAGTTAGATATATATTCTCCTTCCAATGTATTCCGTTAGATGCATATCATGCAGGTATGGGAGATTTGCCATCTCCTGTGACTGTATTTAACAAAACATATAATTGAATTAATACCCACAGGGTCCCTTATCACAGTGTGATGTTTTTGTCAAAATACACATTTGACTAAGATGATCCCAGTGCAGAGTAAATTACTCTAGTCTTTAAAGGAATTGGGGAACCCTGCTGTTCATTTGAATGTGCTAGTGTCCCCCAAACCAAAATCCCAACAGCCTGCATTCCCTGTAAAAACACATTTTGTCTTAAACACATTTTCCCATTAATTTCAAATTCCCCCCAAACCCTGCATTTCATTTGAATGTGTGTTGCCCAAACAATTTTCCCATTGAATTCCTTTCCTAAACATTGGCTTTCAAATAAAAAGCCCAAACGAAATTCCCATTATAATCCCACTCCCTTCAAACCAAGGGGTCGTGTATAACTGATGCCTGGGGGTTGGGGCTGCTGGGGAGAAAAGAGCATTGTGATAAACCAAGCAATCACTGTGTGTTTTAAAAGATTCCTATCTGTTAATGTGCAAAGAAATCCTACATCTGTTTTTACTTAAAATTCAACCTGTTTGTTGTGGTAACTGAAAGTCTATTAAGAAATCCATGTCAGTCAATTGATGCAAGTAATTGGCAATCGTGATTATTGTGTTGTGCCACAGAGTTTATGACTGGTGTTATCGTGAGTTATTATTCATTGTGGAAATTTAAATAAATATATACTAGTATTTCTATACACGGGCCTGGTTTCTAGCTTATTGATGATATAGATGGTATCTGCTGACTGTTGTTATGCAGGTTGGAGGTCTAATCAAATTTGAATCAGCTAAGAGCTTTGTTGTGCGACACCCTCATTGGGGTGGGAGAGTAACTCACTGAGTTGCGAGTGACCATCAAATAAACCGTGACAACATACAGAAGAAGGAAGAGGTACAGAGCAGCAGGCCCATCCTGTTACTCCAATGCTCACTAAAAGCTACATAAGAGTGATTGATAGCAGAGAGCCATCTACACACTTCTCACCAGAGGTGACAAGAGTGAAGGTAGTCTTGAGCCGGCCAGTGGACAAACCATTACAGGATCTCCAGCGAATGAAACATAGATTGAGGCATCGGTAAGGTGGAAATAAACTCTGGGGACCCACACTGTCCAGACATTTCATTATATTGAGGAGACAAAGTATACAACATAGGGTTTCCTTCATTTAGTGACATTAGACATTACTATTTACCCTAATTCCTTGTTTAATGTATGTTGCCTGAAGGGAAATCTTAGGAGGATTATTATTAGGGATTATTTATTTCAGGTCAGCGAGCGATCATAAAGTATTCATTTACTAACAATGTCAATGTTTCCTGACTTTTATATTCCTGCCACCGTTTTGATTGTCTCTTTCCTGCTAATCCTGAACATGTAACTATTAAGAGGGTTAAGCACACCATCTGTGTATGTTGTTTGTAGTCCCCTCTCAATGTTTGCTGATGAAACTGACATTAGTTGATATTACAGGGGTCCTTTTCAGGTTTGTCCTATCACTTTAGGTGGAGGCACTTTAATGGTTCACCTTTGGACATCGTACAAGAGCAAGCCCACACTGAATTAGGGGGACGTCCTTATCAGGGGTGGACTGGGAACTAAAAGAGGCCCTGGAAAAAATGTTCAAAGTGGCCCGATTGGACAGACTTTCAGCAAGCCCAATGCTTTTCCTAACAGAAAATGTGGAAATACCACACAAAAGAGGCCCAGGGTGCAGTGGCCCACCGGGAAATCTCCAGAGTTCCCTATAGGCCAGTCCACCCCTGGTCCTTATGCTATATATAGGGAGAACTCATGTTTACCTTCCAGGTTGTAGCTGACACATTGCCGATCAAAGAGAATCTGGCCCTTAGCTGTTTATTTATCACTCTCCCCTGCCATCTTCTCTGTATGTAAAGTTAATCAAGCAGTAGGTTACACAAACTCTGCAATAATTGCTGTTGTTATTAACCATTTCAATGGTATTCAATTCATCAACATGGAAGTATGAAGGCTGAGTGGGACTTGAAACGTGCAGACTCGCTCCATGTCGGAGGCGAGCGCTTAACCTTTGAATAGTTGTGTCTCTGCCCGGGCTTGTCTTATGGCAATATCCATGCTTTGCAAGTGGATGCTGGCTGTACTTGGGGCCTCAGAGCTCAGGGAAGGGAATGTCTTGCTTTCTTGGTGTCCTTTTAACCCTGGAGGCAGACTAAAAGGAGTCCTCATCTGTTGCCATGTTTCGTTTCTGTTGACAGCGTGCTTAATTGCACCGAATGGGGAGCTGTCATCATGGGGTGTATGCGGGCTCCGCAAGATTTTTCATTGCATGAGGAGTGTAAATGATGTTCTTGGGCCTGGGCACTACCTGTCATGGCTTGCTCATGGATGAGCACGGCCGTCCAGTGGAATTTAAAAAATCTCCATGTTCCGCTCTGTGCCATGCTTTATGGTTCGAGGCCTGCAGGTTTCTGATTGTACCAGCCCCAATCGTGTCTGTTCATCCCAACTGTAACCATGGCTCAAAACGTGAACTTACCGCTAGCGATTGGCCGCGTATATGTGGAGAATTCATGGAGCACATTGCATGAATTCATGGAACACATTGCATGTTATGCCTGGTTAGTAGCTTTCAACTTGAAATATTTACCCTTGCTGTAACTGTATGTCCCACTGTAACGCTGGGAATGACATGATGCTGTGTTTGCACTGGGATTATCTCAGGGTCCAGATATGCTGGCATCTTTATATGGTATGTGCACATATTATCGTGTGCATTCACTACTCGTGCATTCGGGGGAACTGAAAAACAGGCTGTGCATTCCTTCCTTACTGGTGTCATTGCACACAATGTTCTATGTGCGGTGCGTTGTGCAATTAGGTGAATATCCTAGCGAGTTCTGAAATGCACCTTGTTGTCATCCACAATTCACTTGCAGGTGGCAAGATGACTGTATGTACTACACATCCATGGATAGCAGGGTGACATGTATTTGGCACACAGCATGTGCAACGAGGGTCTTTACCGCACCACACTTGTAAGGCAGCAAAGAAACGTGCATTGTATGGTGCAGGGAGGATAAGTGTAGGGAAGGCGGGTGTGCATAGGCAGGTAACTGGCGTGAAGGGGGTGGGACAGGGCACAGTAGTGATGTCGAATATACGGACAGGACAAGGACGTAGCAGAGCTGTGTCATGACAACACGGTAAGTGACGATTGAAGAAAGTGGTAGGAAAAGAGATGGGTACGATAGGTTGCAAGGCTAGGACCACACCGCGAAGGAAGTGCTCCGACGTATTTACTGCCTAGAGAGGCCCGTGCAGTAATTACAATGGGTGCCAAGGCAAAAGCAGATATCAAGCTGTCTACTTTACAGGTACACATTATTTCTCTTCTCATTTCACCCCTTGAGGCCTACGGGCGATCTGGCACGTTAATAAGAATTTAAATAAATAAATAAATACATAAATAAATAAATAAATAAATAAATAAATAAATAAAAGTACCCCCAGACTTCATATATCTCTGCGTGTGCCCTAGTGTCTCTGAGATGTCCATCAGACATCTCTGGTGTGCCCTAGTGTCCATGAAATGTCCATCAGATATCTCTGCATGTGCCCAAGTGTCCCTGAGATGTCCATCAGATATCTCTGTGTGTGCCAAAGTGTCCCTCAGATGTCCATCAGATATCTTTGCATGTGCCCAAGTGTCCCTGAGATGTCCATCAGATATCTCTGTGTGTGCCAAAGTGTCCCTCAGATGTCCATTCTGTTTTATTGCAGTACTCTGTTTGCCAACTAAGATCTGAACTGACCTCAAACACCATACAGAAAAAGAAGCATCAGCAAAGTCAAAGGTTTTTGGTTTAGAATATTGTTTTTCTTGCTTAGACCAATTGCTCAGTCTGTGGGGAATGACCAGGAAGGCGTTCCACATGGAAGAAGGCGGACAGGCACTTTGGCTAAAGATTGCTACGAAATACCTGGGATCACGCTCAATTGCCAAGGAATATCTTCAAATGCTCAAAAACTGTCTCTCTTTCGATAGATTGCCACCGAGATAGTTGATACCATCATCCCAGGCACTTGTTACATTGACATGGATTGCATGTAATTCTGAAAACTTGCCCCATTCGTTAGCGTTGCCGTCAACTTCCCAGTAATTCGTCCACTGTCTAGCCAGTGCCATCAAATATAGAGGAACCTGTTCCTCTTCCAATGTTCTCCATCGAATGCCCAAACGCATGCTCCGTTGACAAGGATTGCCTAAACCTGGCCAGATATTTAGGAAGAGAGAGTTGAAGGAATTGAGGCCCCAGGCCCCAGAAGGCCCTATGGACAATGCAGAGGGTTTTGAACCTAATCCTCGCAGCCACTGGGAGCCAGTGCAGAGGTTTCAGTCCTGGAGAGATACGATCCCTGGGCTTGAGGCCAAGGACAAGTCTCGCAGTCCTGTTCTGGATGAGTTTCAGAGGGCGGAGAGTAGAGGCAGGCAGATGTAGAAAGAGGCTGTTGTAATAGTCCAGCCTAGAGAGAACCAGAGCTCTGTAGATAGTGAGCTTCTGGGGCAAGGAAAGGAAGGGAAGAATACCTCTGAGGAGGTGCAGCTGGTGTGACTTCTTAGAGATGTCAGAGATGTGTGGAGAGAAGGAGAGTGTGGAGTTGAAGATAACCCCGAGGATTTTAGCCTTGCATGTGGGAGCAGGAAGAGTGCTAGCAGAGGCCGGCCGTAGAGTGACAGGAAAGGAGGGAGCAGGTGTGCTGATGAGGAGAATATCAGTCTTACTGGCATTGAGGCAGAGATCATTGGCGGCACACCACTCCTGGATAGCAAACAGTCAGAGATGAGAGAAGGAGAAGAGGTGGCCGAGCATGTCAGTGTCCTTTCAACCATGCCATCTGCCCTGTCAAGCTGCAACTGACACAAGGCTGGGAAGGCCGGAAGTGTGCAGGTGAACTGCTATGAAGCTGCAGATCAGGGGTCACTTGAAATGTCACAACTCTCTGCAAGGCAACACATCCTTGCAAGTGAAGGGCGTGCTGTCATATTGTCTTCCCATGACACAAAGAAAAAGAAGATAGTTTCATTGCAATGCTGCACAAAAACAGTTTATCACTCTAGCGTCTTGCTGCTGGGAGACCAGTGCTAATTTTGGGCACACAAAATAAGTGTGTGTTCTCACTCCAAGACATGCCACACCGCAGACCTCTCTGCAGCAATGTTTGTGTATGTCTTTGGGTGGCTTTCCAGGCGCAAAGTGAAAGGAACAAAGAATATGCAGAGCTAGGCAGATCAGAGCTCTACAAGTCCATAGGGCAGAAGGAAATCACTAAACCACTTATATAGGCGTTTGAGATTTGCTAAATCGTGTGGCAGCAATTCGGCATTGCTGATTCAATTCCATTTTCTTTTGTTTTTCCATCGCATTGTATAAACCCACTCATGTCCTTACATTGCAAGCGACATGTGGGGGAGCTATAGCAGCTGCCATACCTAAAATCATACAGTCGTCAAGACCAACAAGGCCAATGTATGCAAATCGTCTCCAACAGCTTAAAGTCAGAGGCGCTAACGCAGGAGGATCCAGCTTCCCATTCATCGCAGCCAAGCTATGGAACTCTCTTCCTCCCTCCCTGAGAGCTGAACCCTCATACTGGGTATTCCAGAGATCCCTTCAAACTTGTCTGTTTGCCTAATCCAGCCATCACACCCATGACATCCCACACACTGCTCTGCTTCTGCACTGCTTTACCTTATCACCTGTACGTCTTCTTTGTGACACCTGCAAGTAACTGGTTCACTTTAACAGCGCCTTGATGCCTACGAGTTGCTGCACGCTTTATAAATGAAATAAAGGAATACATAAATACGGCTCAGGATAAGGAGCACAGTAATGATTCTGTAAATTGATCCTGTGTCATCTCCTGTCTTCTGAAATGTCCTTGTGTTGATATACGCCCTGATGCCTGCGAGCTATGGTGCGTGATAAACAAATGAATACATCAATGCTACCATTGCACATTGCGAACATAAAAACATGGCAATCAAAATCCAATACTCATATGCTTCTTACTTTACCTTTTAATATTGTATCTGTTATTTTAAATTAATGTGTTTTACTGTACTCTGATACTGCACAGCTAACCTTGTACTATGTATTGTATGCCTGTACATATACAGGCAAATCCCACAGTCCACATTTAACACATCTTTGCACACATACTATAATTATTGCAGCTCCAGGAGCAAGCACAGTTAGTGAACTATATTCCAATTTGCCTCATTAGAAGTATGCTGGTTCTGGTAACAACGGTGCCGCTAGGCTACCGGCACCGTTGTTAACGGACCGGCACACTATGAGTTCTTTGGGCGGGTACCGTACCACCCACCATGTCTGACCTGGCGGGTGGAAAGGCACACGCCTGCAGACTTTGGCGGAAGCACAGGCACTGTGCTTCCGTCCTCCGCATTCCCATTGTGTGCTATGGGACTCAAATGGGAATGGGGAGTAATATTTTCCAGAGCCTGGCTCCAGAAAAAAAACACAACTCTGCCAGCAGCCTGCCGTATTTACTGGCATGGCTACTGCTGGGGTCATAGTGAGGCCTAATGAGCCCTTAATGTGCAGTAGGATCTTCTTGGAACGAGACAAATGCAGCCTTCAGAGACCATACCTAGGGGTATGAGCAGAGGTGGCACGCTGTTCTATTTCATAGGGGTCAGGTTCAGCCATCTCAGTGTTTGAGCAACTATGCTTTGCATAGCACATGGCAAGGCCTGGGGTGAGCCCATGTAGGGGTTTGTGGGTGTAGTGTTTATAGTGGGTAGGAGATCATAGTGGGGAATCGGTTACTCAAAGGGATAGGGTTTAAAGATTAGACGGTAACACAATTTGCAACACTGCAGTTTTATCACTGGCATCTTTTTCAGAAATGTCCCGTTTCACTTCCTAACATTGCAATTGTCAATTACTCTCTCTTTGGGAACAATAGATACATTGTACCAAGTGGGCAACAAAACAAGGATCTGGTTATTGACAGATGAGGAGAAGGGAAACTCCACTCTTTAGTACCTGAATATTATCTCGTATCAGTCAAGTATAAATTGAATGAGCCTCATTTGCACTTTGATAAAAGTTGTTTAAAAAAGGTGTGCAATTGCCGGCATTTGGGGGTCTACAAATATTTGACATCATTCACTTTTGATGTTGCTAAAAGTCTACACTTTGTTTCTCTTAATGGGCTCTTGCACTTGACTACCCGAGCAGTGCAGGCTCAAGGTGCCACGGCACAGCAAATAAAGGCACCCTGCCTTCAGCTCAGTGTCATGTAAACAGCACCTATTAAGGAATCACGCCGGGCCGGGTGCAGCCCTTTAACAGACGATACAAGAACAGCAGGGAACTCAGTTCTGTTGTTCGGCTGAAAGGAACTGAGCCGCATGCTATTCTGCATTTGTGGTGGGTTGCCGCAATTAGTGACGGACCCATGACTCCTCGCCGAGGGATTCCTCATGCATCACTATTCGCACCTGACCAGTGCTGTCAGAATTTTGTGATGGTGCTCAATTCTCGCACAGGCCGCTGGCAGACCTGGGGCCGGCACTGACCCCGAGTCACTTCTGTGACTGCATTCCGTTCTAACCATAGCGTGTTCCTATGGTGGATAGATATTCTCCTTCCAATGTATTCCCTTCGATGTTAATGTCAATGTTAAAGGTATTTGTACCATGCACCGTCACCACCGGAGTGGTCTTCAGGCGCTATTGTGCAGGTATGGGAGATCTGTCGTCTCCGGTGACTGCATTCCGTGCCAAGCGTTGAGTGTGGATATATATTTAGACTGGAGGTGTGATGTTCTTAGCATGAGTCTTTGCTGTGTGGGCGCCTTTCACTTACGCCAGGCCATTCAGAGCCTACAGAAAGAAGACATTTGTGTGCAGAGAGAAGGGCTGTATTCTGCTTTCTCGGTCATGCCCAATGTAGAAAGCACAGTGGGGCGGACGCAGCATCTGGTTGTCCAGTTTGTGCAACTCCCGCCATGCAAGGCTCTTTAGCCAAAGGAGCCATTCACACCGAAGAGCCAAGGCGAATGGCAGCTGCTCAGGAAGACATAGAAGCACAGGTGTCTGCGGCCACAACATGCTTCTCATTACACATAACCCACTGTGCCCCTGTGTAGATGGGTGCTCATGGCAGTGGTGCATATGAAATGTAAACAGACAGTCTACTTAGGGCTGAAAGCATTGATTATTAATAAAATATATTTATATAATGTTTTTCACAATTCATGCTCTCTACAATAAACCACTTTTGAAAAATTGGATGCATATTTTCTTTGCCTCATTTTTGTCTACATGAAAGAAATGTCCAGTGCTGCTTTCTTTTCTGCCCATTCTTTTCTGTGGGACCACCATCTGAGGAAGTCTATGCAACTTCGAATGCTAATGCATTTTTACCACCTCAGCATATTTTCAGTTAGTCACATGATATGTACCCAAAATTGTTTTTGTGTGGTTTTAAAACTGGACGAACACAGGGTCAAATATTTCGTTCCACTTGTACCTTAAAGACATGCTTGTCTTTAAAAAGCACAGGAACAACTCAACCAGAATGGTGGAGCCTTGTTATACGACATAGTGCCCAAAATTATAATGTATTCTCCCCGCTTATTTCCCTGCGGCCCATTTGCCTGCATTAAGACCTGGTTTAGTGTAAGGAAAGGTAACAGCTTGTCTGCGGTGATGAATTGAAGGACACATCAGAAGTCATCCATCCTTTGCAGAGTCACAGAGAGTGCCAACAAAGCCACAGCCACAGGCATGATCACCACCAGTGCCTAGAATGCAGGTTCATACTCTCTGTAGTGGCTGCACCGACATCAGAAGAGGCTTGGCACTATGCCAACTCGGATCCCTTTCTTCCGCACTGGGGTCATTGTACCTCTATCTATTTAATTAAGGAGAGCAGTTCACCTGGTATATTCTGAATTGCAGGGTGGTAGGGATTTTAACCTGGGGGTGGCAGTATATTAGGGATAATAAAGCAAACACCGGATAGACCTCTATGTGCCTGCTGCACATATGTACTATGTTTTAGTAATGATCACAGTGATTTATTGCTTTTATGTAAAATATGTATTTTATTCTGAATTAGTGGGGACGGCAGGTGTTCTGCGCTTTAAAACTCACTTCTTCAGGACTCATATATGACACATAATCAGTGCTGTTTCATGCGGGCATGTCTCTCAGCAACCACGTTCCGTCTCAGTGCTAAACCCTGAAGGAGCATGATTTGTCGCATGAAACATGCATAATTCGCGTTAAAAATGACAAGCTCAGGAATGTGCCCCCCAAGTAGGATGTATGGGTATCCACTTTTAGCATTTGTAATCTGTTTTTGGACACACACTGCACGAAAGGGGAGTGCGCTGCAGCCACTGCAAACTGCTATTTTCTAAAGGGAATTGGGCATGTTTTGCATTAGATGTGTGTGGAAGGAGTGCACGTTTCTTTGGGGCATGACATACGTGTTGAATTGATGTGACCGGTTTGTTTTAGATTGGCAGATGCAGGTAACTCCCAAACTGTCAGACATGTAACGAGGGTCCCCCAACATAGACACCCCCTCCACCCCATCTTGATCGTTCCCCTGGGGTACCCTGGACAAGGCTGTACCCCTCTTCTGATGTAATGTACTGTATATTTCCTTATGGAGAGTCACGATAATACGTGTTTTCTTTAATGTCAGACAGGACACACTTTGATTTAAATGTGGACAGCAATGCAGTCGGTTCATTTCAGGCCGGGCGTGGGAGGGGGCGTGGACCAAGGTGATTTTTTATTTCAGTGGCATGTTTTAAATGGAGGAGGTATGATAGATAACACACTGTCGTCTCTACATCTAGGGAATCTTAACACTGTATGTTTAGGTTTGGAAGTCGGAGCACCGGGTAGATTATGGTTCGGGGGCAGGACGCCAGCTATGCTTTAGACTGGGAGATTGGGTCTGTGGCGCAGGTAGACATTAGATAGCGGTCACAGCTCTCTGTAAGATTTGAAATGGAAGAGGAGGGAGGAACACAGCAAGTTGTATTGGTCATACATGATGTCCTGCCATACGCAGGACACCATGTACAAGACGCATTTGTAGTAAAAGCGATTCAGGTATGTTTTGGAGATGGTGAGGGCCCAAGTTGGGTTTTTGATTTGAGGGGGGCCTGTGCAGCATGTAGTGTTTAGCATTCAGAATAGAAACCTAGATATGATTCCGATAGGTGCAGGGCCTCTGAAACATGTAACTTAGGGGTGGGCACCTATGAGGATTTTAATAGGCTCGCCTGCACAAAATATAGGTATATTGAGGTATACCAACAGGTATGCTTTGAAAAAAGGTAACAGCTCCCAAGATGTGTTTTCAAATATGATGGCCTGACACCATGCATTTTGTTGTTTGGAACAGGACACTTAGGGCCCAATTTACAAAAGTGTTTCCGTGCTGAAAAGTGACTTTGCGCACTAATCAGTGTGCAAATCTCCTTTCGTCGATTCATGGAATTAACTTTGCGTTCATTTCGGTGACCTTACAAGGGCTTTGCACATGTTTATCAGGTCTTTGCATGCAATCGAGCGCTCTGGGGGAGACTCCACGCAAAGTGTGGGATGGGCCTATGCAAGGAAATAAATAGGGGGTGAATCATGCATATTCCCCGTTTCCTATGCAGAATGAGTGGGCATGTCGAGGTACTGGCTACACAAAGGAATGGTACGCCAAGCAATGCCCTCAAACAAACGTATTAATGGATCTGATGGCATAATGTCACGTCGGGTGAGGAAGCACGCAAAGCTTGCTTTTCAACCGCAACATGAAATGACCCGCAAAGGCTCAATCGCATAGGGAACAACACGCAAAGGTAAGGTAAAGTCAGGAATTTAGGGGTGCTGACATGCATTTCAGGTGCCAATTGAAGTTAGGGGTGCGCATATGCAAATTAGTGGGGAGCAGCATTAATTAACACGGGATCGCACGCAGATGTTTGCAGATTGGCGGGGACGTAGACTGTGCAAAGGTTGGTATATGTGGCTGGATCTGCTTTGCGTGGGGCGTGTTGTGGGCATTCTGGCCGATACTTGCACCTAGCATTAGGTTGTGGTTTAAATTCCATGAATATGCAGATCCTGCATAACATGCTTTTGTGCGCAGGTACGCGTAAAGTGGCGTTACTCGCAGCTACTTTGTGGGGTCTATGCACATTTTCTATTAATCAGGATCTTAGTGTGTTTTAATACTGAATGGCAAGACAAGATGTAACCTTTTAAGGACACACAATATATTGTTTGATTGGGTTGAGGGCGAACACAGGGTATGTCTTCAATTCGAGCAGAACCCTAGCACACGGTATGTTTTAAATTGGATGATGTGATACAGACTATGTTTTGGATTGTGGTGGCAAATTGGGGATTGAATGCCTTGGATAGTGGCATCACAACCAGGAATATTTTAGACTTTGAGACGAGAGGGTCTGGGCCTCATTACAAATTGCCCGGTGTGAAATTAGCATGCCCGTTTTAACGTATACCGATACGTTTCCAGACCAGCAAACTACAAGTTGGCCTGCGAGGTGGTTGCATTTCCTCCAGACAAGACCTACTCTTGATGGTAATACTGGAAATACCCCCATGGAGTCCAATGGGTCTCCATCGAATGGGGATTTACAACTGACACGAGGACTCGTAATCCAGTGGTAATACCGCTGGACCGAGAGCTGCTTCACTAGTTCAGTTTTCTGGTATCTTGGCGATTTATCATCAGGATACCAGCAAACCGGTAATGAGCCCACGGTGCACGTTTTAGAGTGACTGTGAATGAAGGACAGATCATTTAATGTTGGATGGGCGATGATGTGTGGTTGTTACGGGTGCACGTTGGGACCTGTGCCTGAGGATGACATGTGTGTGCGCCTGTCTTCATGTAACTGGAACCTTCTAGAAAGTGTAAGGATAGAGCTGCATAGTCCTACTTTCTAGCTCCCTGCCTTTTTCTGCTGTATCTGGCTTGGGCCCCCCTCGCCGCCCCTAGCCTGTTTTATATCAGAGGCCTCCAGAGTGGCTACTACGTTTTTTCAGGCGAATAGGATTGCTCTTTGTATGTCACTCTATGTGATGCAGGCAATTTTAAAGGTGATGCAGGCTTGAAGTTGTAACCAGTATTACTATCTGAGGTTTAGAATGAAGTGGTCATACTCCCTCAGGCCTATGGCCTGCAGCACGCAGGGCAGCCTAGGGTGTGGCCAGTGAAGCAAGAAGTCAACTGTACTGAGCCTTAAAGAAACTGGTGTGTACCCCTTCTGAGGTTGATACATTGAGCGCCATTATATTGGATATCAATAACACCTATTATTGCAGTGCTTCGACACACCGTAATCTCATAAGAAGCTCTATATAAAACATTACATAATTATTATGAGGGTTTTATTGTATGAGGAACCAGATATAATGGAAAAGTATTGCAAGGAATGGCAGATCTACCAACATTGCTGGTTTGGAAGCTGTCTTTGGGACACATGCGACTGGTAATTTACCACAGTCTGACTTGGAAGGAAACCACTGATACAATACACAATGGAGTTCCTTCGCAGAGCAGGAACCAGCACCCAATTAATAAAGGATGCTGTCTGGGGAATGTAAACATTAGTAGCTATGCATAAACCTCCCGTCGTCCTTGGAGCCTTATTTGGACAGCAGTCTCACGCCACAGGCCTATCATCTTTACAGGGCTCGGATTTAATCACTGACTCCTCAGTCCACTGCGGAACGCCTGGCACAGTGGCCATGGAACATTTGGGACATGCAGGGCGTAAGGGGGCCCGTGCCACCGTGGCTTTGTTTTCGGGCCACTGCGTCCTATGTTCGGCCAAGGCTAAGCAAACGCGCGTGGCTATCGATTGGAACAAGTCTTGTATAAATTGTTAGCCAATGTGTGTTTGCTGGCAACGGTTTTAGGGCTAGTGTGAGCTTTATTTTAATGCTTATCAAAGAACTCTAATTTGCAAGAGGACCGTATAATGTAGCTGCCACAGATTGCTACTCATTTTATCAAACTCAATATAGTTATATTTCTTGTAAAATTCTCTCTCTCTCTCTCTCTCTCTCTCTCTCTCTCTCTCTCTCTCTCTCTCTCTCGTTCCCTCTATTTTTCCCACTCTCTCTCCCCTTCCTTGCCACTTGCCAGTTTGGGAAACCTTCCTTTATGACACATACCCTCCTCCGCACCAGAGGTGGAATGGGAACCACAAGAGGCTGTGGAAATTATTTTCAAAGTGGCCCCAGATTTCACACATTTTCAGCAAGCCCAACCCCTTTCCTAAGAGAAAATGTGGACATAAAATAAGTTACCACAAAAGAGGCCCAGGGTGCAGAGGCCTACTGTCAAATATCCATAGTTCCTTATTGCCCAGTCCACCCGTGCTCCCAAATCATGTATGGTGTTTTGCTGCTTTCGCGCCTTGAAACACTTGTGTATAGGCGCCTTATAAATCCCATGTCATATCATAAGTAGGCATCTTTGTTTGTACGAATGCATCTAGTCTTACAACGAAAAAAAACCTTCCTTGATAGCAGTGAGGAGAGCTCTACCTTCGAAATCCGGCAGAGCCTGCCGACACAGGTTCAAATCCCGGCAAGGCCAAACTCAGCCTTTCATCCTTCCGAGGTTGATAAATGAGCACCACACACCACACCACAATAAAATTGGCAGCGGTTAGATGCCAGAGGGTTCGTAGCTAGCGCTATATAAATGCAAATTATTATTATGATTGGGGAGTAGTGTACTGTGCAGTGGCTGTAGGTGCAGGTCGACCAAGGCCTGGGACTCTGCATGTCTAGATTGTGATAGCAGAGGAGGAATGGTGCATAATTATTGTCTTTTAATGAAAGGTTCTTTAGCGAGATATTTTACAGCTGTTTTCTGAAGTGCAGGTTAGAAGGGACTAGTGATGTGTGTGGAGAACACTTCTTTCCCATTGTATTCCTCTTCACGTTCCTTGGTTTCATGGAATACGATTTGGTGCGTAGGAGTATTGTGTTGTCCCTGCTCTATGGTGAGGTTCACGTAGGGGGGGGCAGTGGTTCTCATGTTAGGAGATAGCGTGGCAAGGTGGAAAGGATAGACAGTTCTCTTGGTCTACTTGATACCGCTGGTAATGAATCTAAGGATGTCTGCAGATGATGGCTATGTAGTTTCTTCAATGTTGGCTGCTACGATCATATTTCTTGAGACCGTTGATCAGACAGACTAGATAGTGTGGGAAGCTCTTATGTTAAGTGAATGAAGCATAACCGCCACTGATGCACAGGTTAGAAAAGAGTAACACTTGGACAGCAATTCTGAAGGCTGATTCAGTTAGGATGAGCATGCTTTTTTTGAAGAGTGAGCAGGTGGAGGATAAAAGGTAATTTGCAAGGGTAGTGTGAATCTTGGAAATCTTAGAAGTAAATTTGAGAGCAAGATCATTAGCAGAAAGATTAGGGAAAATGAGGAGGGTTTAGGAAGTGTGGGAATTGAGATGAGATTTCTGGAGGTGCCTACTTTGAGATAAAGGAGAGAGAGATAAAAGTTACAGAGAGCAGGGGAGCAGATTTGAAGATCAGTCAAGTACAGTTGGAGATCTGAGGAGTTTCTAGATCTTTGCCAAGGGCAAATGTTTTCCCCATTGTTGTTTTGAGGGTGCAGATGGAAGGTGTAATCCTAAACTCTGGAGCTGAGTCTATACGATTGAATCTTGTAAGTGGGAAGTGAGACAAGAAGGGAGAATTAAGAGCAGTGCTAAAGTTAGTGAAAGCTTCTTCGTTGGTTGTAACAGTGAATGTTGCATTGAAGAATAGAGAATGGTGTAGGTCAGAGAGACAGCTAGTCAATTTGGGGGAGGGAAACTTGCATTTGGTGAAGGAAGTGGTAGACGGAGAGAGGGGGGAATGTGGGAGTGAAGATTGAGGTAAAAATGATGAAGTGTTCAGAGTCAGAAGGAGTGATGAAGATATTAAAGGCAGTAAGTTGAGTTTAGATGAGAATAGTGTCAAGTGAGTTACAATTTGAATGGGAAGGCAGAGAGTGGACAGAAGAGTGAATGGTTAAGTAGAAGAAAACTGAAGTCAGTGGATAGTGCAGTGGAGAGAGGGGAGAGGTTAAAGTCACCAGGGACAATTAGGTGATGATGGGGAGGAAGTGAGTCATTTAGTTGGAAGATGTAGTCAATAAACTGACCAGCAGAACCAGGTTGATGATAGAGAGATATAATATGAATGCCATAGGGAGCAGTGACTGTGGAGATAGTGTAGTGAAAGAGGAGATCTCATCATTAGTGAAAGATGTTATGATAGATGTCCTGAGGATATCATCTTCATAGGGTGTGGCTTTGGGGGCACTGTGCATGATGTTTGTTTATGTTATGTTATGTTATGTTATGTTATGTTATGTTATGTTATGTTATGTTATGTTATTAGGATATTCACTGTGCACTGCTGCCATTTTCATGGTCTCCAGGTGCTCTGGTGGATCTGAAAAGCAAAGGAGTTGGGGGGGTTAGTTAGTGAAATTGAGAGGGAAAAGCGCAAGAGTGCTTTGATGTGGTGTTGCTAGCTCCAGTTCAGAAAAAGCATTCACTGTGTGTTGGTTTGTTTTTTGTTGGTTGACGTTGGGTGGTGTTTGGTGAAAAGTTGTGTGTGGGTGGTTTGTATGCATTAAGATTAGTGTCCTATTAGGTGTTATGGAGCGTCAGCAGAGTATCTTTGGTTTCCTTTGTTGTTTTTTGCAGTGGAGGTATGTGTCTGGTTTGTTCTGTTTTGGAGGTTTGGTATGCAGAGTATTGTTTTATATGGTGTTTTGTGATCGGATAATTTATTTCTTTGGGTGGTCCTGTTTCGTCAAATCAAGTTTGCAGTGTTTTATTGCATTGTGTTGGCGGTTTTACATCCCTGTTGTTTCATCTTTAGCTTGGTGTATTAAAGAGTGGCGTTTTTAACAGTTTTCAGAATTTTAGGTGCTCTTCTGTTGTTCATATTTCCTTTGGTAAGGAGTTCCAAAGTATCACTGCTATGCAGTAGAATGCTTAAGGCACATGTTTTTGCTGGACCTTAATGATTGTTTTGGTTTGTAGATGGACATTTTTACCTGTATGAATTCTGCTCTTTAGCCGTGGATTGCTCTTTGTGTTATGTACAGTGTTTTGAAGAAGATTCATTAAGGTAATCGATGTAGTGTTCTCAGTGCTCGTGTGATGTACTTAGTGAGTCTGAGGAGAGGTCTTGCTGCTGCATTCTATATTCAGTGTATTTTCTTCATAAGGTCTTCTGGCATTCAGAGATAGATGCTGTTGGTGTAGTCTATTCATGACATGATGAGAGAGAAACAGCAAGTTTTATGTCAAGGAATGTGAAGAGGGGGCGTATCCTCTTGACTGTGGAAGAAGCATTTCTTAACTACTGCCTTAACCTGTGGTTCTGGTGTTCATTGTCAGATTGTGTACCACTTTGGGTGGTTTTTGTGTGTTTCCGAGTTTGCTACGCCTTGGAATGGGGTGATGGTTCAATGGGTCATTGGGTGCCATCATGATTTCTGTTTTGTCTGCCTTCATTTTAAGGCTGTTGATTCCCATCCAATGGATTATTTCTGTGAGGCATTTGGTAAGGGTTTGGTTTTATTCTTCAATGACATTGATTTTCTAGATGATTTATGTGCTCTCTGCCTGGTTGTACCAGGTGAGGCTATACATTTGATCAGGGTAATAAGAGCAGTCATGTATATGTTGAAAAGCAGTGGTGAGAGTGTGTGACTCCACATGTTGTTTTGCGAGGTGGGACTCTAATGCTGTTATCCAAATTGTTTCCATTCTTTCTGCCATGAAGGAATTATTCAGAGGGGACATGTGTTGCCAATTCTAATGCCTTTCCTGTCTTTTGATTAGTGTTTCGTGGTGGAGTGTGTCGAAGGCTGCTGATAGATCGAGTAGTATTAGTGCTAATTTGACATTATCTTCAAAAAGTACTGAAATGGGGATGTAAGAAGGATTGTGGGTGGTAGCTTAGAGTTGTCAATCCTTTCTTCTAGCTTGCAAACAACCACATACCCAACATACCTACCCACATCCACATCTATGGACCCAGCATTTCCATTTTAACCCATTAAGCACCACTCTTCACAACCAACAATGGGCAAGGACACGTATTCCCATAATGGAAGCACCGACCTTGACAAGCACACTATCCTGCCTCTCTCATAATATTTATATGTTGTGCACTTACATTCTTCATTTGGGGAGAAAGGATAGCTCAGGGGCATAGCAACTTCTCGCTGGTATAAAGCGAGTGTTATGAAAGAACAATTATAATTTCATTTCTTGCAGAAATGTGTTCATCTATAGCTGGAATTGGGGACAGCTGTGCACTATGTAACTTTCTTCTCTGTTTCATTCTTGTTCTCTCTAGATGACCATCCGTGTGTCATGCATTGGCAGGGTGATTGTGATTATCCAGGCCATCTTGGTGTCTGCATCGGGGAGCTCATCTGGCTGGGGAGAGGAAGGTAACAAAGCATATACCTGGAATTGGAGTTATTTCACATTATCATTATTAATATGTTGTAACCAAGCTGTGTGGTCCTTAGTGCTTGCAGCAGGGGAATGGTTTCCTTCACTATTTGTTCTTCTGATAGTGTTGTGGTTATGTTATTTTCTGTTGTGGTTGGAGAGTTTCAGGAAATGGGGTTTATGACTGAGAATGCCATTCTTTAATAAGACCCTGTGTACATGTTTAAACATATTAACTGTTTTACCCGGGCTCCCGCTGGCTACAAGGATCAAGGTCAAGACCCTCTGCGAGGTCCACAAGGCTTTCTGTGGCCGGCGCCTGCACTACATCCAACTCTCTCTTCCATAATACTTTCCTTCTCAAGCCCTTCAGATTACTCCAACTCTCTAAGGATCAGACGCTTCTCCAGGCAGTGTTTGGGGGGTAGATCTCTCGCCCCTGCAGGTGCTTCCCTCTGAAATGTCCTACCTGCCCCTCTAAAACTTGAGTCGGACCACCTGAAGGTCGGGAAGCAGCTCAAGACCCTCCTTTTCTCCTCTGCTTTCTCTCTCCCACCCTCCACCTGCTGACCTACCTGTCTGCTGCACCGACAGGTTGCTTGGCTCACTCAGAGTCTTACCTGGTACCCGTTTCTTCCATGATCAGTCTCCCCCGCACTGCCTCTGGGCCTATCCCGCAGTTGGGGGCTGCAATTGTAACCTCTACAGTCCCCTGCCTCCTTGCACTTAGCCAGAGCCATGCTGCCCTGGCTGCACTTACTCAGAGCAATGCAGCCCTATTTCCATTTCCCTTTCCCTCTACCTGGCACTTTCCCCTATCCCTTCCCCCTGCACTTTTGCGTTGTCGCACTTGCACGATCTGAATGACACAAGGCCTAGTAAGATCATTTATCTTGTTCTGCCTCTGTCTTTCCTCCACTGTCTTGTCGCACCTATAAACACATTGTGTACAGGCGCATTATAAATGTCATATCATATCATAGCAAACGTCTCATTTTTATATTTGAAATTATTAACTCACATTTTTACTCAGAGCATTTTTGTTACCCGGATTTTCTTTTTGTTTGTTTGGCACTTAACATTTTTTTGTAGCGTTCACCTTCCACTGCCATGGATCGGGCAAAGACGCAAAAATGTATTTGTTCTATGCTCTGTGGTGCTTTATACACCTCTCGCTGAACACACACACGATGCATGCGTACTTGACACAGTCAGTATGGTATATGATATGATATTTATAATGCACTTAATACCCAGAAGTTTCTAAGAGCAGACCTGGGGATCGAACCTGTGGTGCTACGTGTCGTCTTGCTTCCAAGGCGAGCATTTTGCCCCTGAGCTATCTTCCCGAGACATGACACAGGCAATGAAGCTGGGCATAGGGCTTTGGGCTTTGTGATTGAGGCAACACATTCCAGTTTATGGGGGGTAGGCTTTGGGAGAGAATGCTTCCAGCAGGGCTCCTAAATCACCCTGCGCAGCCAGTGGACCCAGTTTGCAAGCAGTGACGTGTCCTCCTTGCAGTCGGTGAACATGGAGTCTCAGGAGGCATGCATGGAGGTTATTATCCAGAGGGACCTGTTTGTGACTAAGAAAACCAATCCCGGCTGCTGAACTAAGGCTGTGAGACACTTTCTGCAAGTACCCTAGCCTCCTTGTAGGTAATTATAGCCGGTCCGATAGCACAGCGAGTAGAGCGCTCGCTTTGACATCTGTGCAGAGCCTGCCAACGCAGGTTCGAATCCCGGCAGGGCCAAACTCAGCCTTTCATCCTTCCGAGGTCGATAAATGAGCACCACACACCGTGGGTATAAGCAGCGCTCAGATACCTGAGGGTTCGTAGCGCTATATAAATGCTAGATTATTATTATTATTATTATTTCTGCTGTACGGTGAACTGCTGGAATCTAGGAAAAGTATGCATAAGCTCTCAGCCATCATTGACCCTACAATAGCTTCACCTCAGTTCTATTTAAGGGTGAACTACATAGATTCTGATGGTCTGTCTGGTGAGGAAAAGCAAAGCGATGGAACTGTTAATATGGATCCTCATGCTATGACTACTGACTGCTGATATTTTCAACCTGCGGTTTGGGTGGAAGCATTACATTGGTGGCATGATGCCCTCAGGCAGAATGGTGTTTGTTGAACAGATAAAACATTTGAGGTTCCTTTCTGGACTCACAACACAAAGGATAGATTGTCCATTGTGTGTGAATTCATATCAGCTCTGGTTTAGGCTGTATAAATCCACTGAATCGAGTTTAGCTGAGAGGTGCAATGAATGTGTGTGTTGACCTATGTATAGAAACAGAAGGTTGGAAGCATTATACTGTGTCCTGATATGATAGTTGGTTCACTGCTGTCCAATCATTTGGTTGAAAATAAAAGATCGAATGACCATTTGGTCGAATATCAATTGGTCGGAAAAAAAAAAGGTTGAATTTTTTTATTTATTTATTTATATATTTTTTTACGTTTTGGTTGGTAAAAAAAATGCCATTTGGCATTCGACCAAATGGCATTTGATCATTTGGTTTTCGACCAAATGACTGGTAACCTGGTTCACTCTCTCCCAATCCCTGTGGGATTCCCCCGATAATAGTAACAAACTATGCATACAGCGGCAATGAACTACCCATGACCAGAGTATTCATAGGGCTGGAAAGTGGTCTCGAAAGGCATGTATTGTCAGCTGTGGCCACCTTTAGGGTCCAAAAAAAACATATTGGGGGAACATGGACAGTGGCCATGGCTACTGGCCCTGTGGTGTTTACCAATATACAGAAGGCACGTGCAAAGGCTGTGCTCACTGGCGAGGGCCAAAGGCCCTGGCTAGTGGTCCCAAAAGACATGTATTGTGGCTACAGCTGAAGGCCTGGCCACCTACCAGGTTCAAAAGAAACATAGTTGAAGAACATGTACAGCGGACATGGCCAAAATCCGTAGCCACTGGCCATGTCCAAAGTCAATGGGTAGTGGCCTGTAAATAAACTATGGTATAACACAACCCTTGGTGTATCCACGTACTGGACCTACAGGGCGGTCTAGTACCCAAATCTTCCCTTCGTTGTAATGTTTTTACACTTGGATTTGGGCATTTTTATTTAAATGATTTTCTAAAAAACAGAGTATTTGCAAAACTTTGTTGTTCGTCATAAAACAAGACTGTCCTCAAGGTGAAAACAATGTTTGCTTTATTAGGTTTCCCTTGGGGGAAGATTTTAAAACAAGAACCCACTGTCCCTAGTTGAGTTTTAAGGCTTTTTTACCACTGTAACCTGTGGTGCTAGGGGGTGGGTATGGTTAGTACATGATGGACCTGGGGTCCTTGTATCAAGTTTCTTTGTGTTCTTCTTTTATTGTTTTCATTTTTTTCTCCTTTAATGTGGATGGTTTGAGGTTTTTGTCCCTGTGTCTTAGATACACAGTCAAGATCCTTGATCAGTACTCGTTTGGATAGATCAAACTGAAATCTGACATATCGAATTCAATTTAGTTGTGCAGATACAGTGATGTGATGAGCTGACCGGTTTCAGTGGTGAGGACCACTTTCATCAGGGCTGAGACAGCTGACTAATAGTGATGCTGTTGTAGGTGGAGAATGCTGAATCTAGCTCATTTATTTAAAGAGGACCTGTCTGTAGAGGTACAGAACGGGGTAGGGAACAAAATGGTCCTGACGCTCCTGGATGATCACGTCAGTTATAGACAACTTGGAAAAGACCCCACAGAAGATATACGTAAACTTATCTTACCTATCCTAGAGGAAGCTATGGTTGAAGGTCACATCAGCCTGAAAGAATATGAGTACCTTAATCCTAGAACACCTAGGAAACAAGCATTTTATACACTCCCAAAAGTGCATAAAGGAACAACAAAGGTACCAGGAAGACCAATTGTCTCTGGGATAGGATCTATCTTAGAGCCCTTATCTGAATTTGCTGACTTCTTCCTTAGACCTATGATAAGCAAAATGAAATCACATCTAAAACATATGACTGCAGTCTTGAAACTACTGAAATATCTTCCTTTTGACCCTGAACAACATATACTAGTGACAAAAGACATTGAGGCCTTATACACGAAAATCCCACAGATGGCGACTCTGCAAGTTGTAGAGCAGGTATTGAGAAACGCTAAATCACCATTTGAAACGCCTGTTACTTTAATCATGCAACTGGCGGAGAAAGCACTGACAAAAATCTGCTTTCTCTTTGAAAAAACATTCTATGAACAGACCTCTGGGACTGCAATGGGGGCTACCTTTGCCCCGAGTCTGGCGAACTTGTATGTAGCAGATTTTGAGGAACAACAAATCTATCCACCTACAAACCCATGTCTATGCAAAATAGACCTGTGGAAAAGGTACACTGATAACATCATTATGATCTTTAAAGGAACAGATGAGGAGCTTGCAGCTTTTCTGATATGGTTAAACCAACAGAACCCATATTTGACCCTTTCCGAGACACACAGTCGCACAACCTTACATTTCCTAGACCTCAGACTTGAAATACTCTGTTTTTTAGAAAATCATTTAAATAAAAATACCCAAATCCAAGTGTGAAAACATAACACAACCCTTGCAATTCACTGCTAAAACCTTACTTAAGGTGCAGTTAATTTGTTCAGATTTAACTCGACAAAACCCTTGAAATTCAGTGGATGTGGAAAGTAATGACCAGTTCAACACAGGGAATTCATGTTGCAAAGACCATGAGCTCATACATGTTATAAGAGAAGGGATTCACAATGACATGCAAAATGGCATTATGGGGGACAGAAGCTGGTCATGACTTCCCACATCCGCTATGTTTTTTTCAGTGAATATAAATATATATATATACATATATCCCCACATCCGCTGCATTTCAAGGATTTTGTTGCGTTAAATTTGCGTAACTTAACTGCACCGTAACTATGCTTTTTTCAGTGAATATATATATTTATATATATATTCACTGAAAAAAACTTAGAACCCTTGAAATTCAGCGGATGTGGGAAGTCATGAACAGCTCATGTCCCCTGTAATACTTGTCTTTTGGGGCCACTAGCTAGGGCATGTGGCCTTGGCCAGTGAGCACAGCCTTTGCCTGTGCCTTCTGTATATTTGTATACACCACCAGGCCACTTACCATGACCACTGTCCATGTTCCCCCAATATCTTTCTTTTGGACCCTATAGGTTGCCACGGCTGACAATACATGCCTTTCGGACCCCCATATATTGTATACAACCTTTTAAAATATTAACAATGTGTGATTTATGCATATTGCTGGACTGAAGAGCCCATAGGCAAAGAAGACCCCCAACCTCTGTTATTGTTATTTTTTACTATATTCTGAGGGAGGTTGTGTGGGCCCTACCCTTTTGTGCGAGATCAAGACCGGCACTGCAGGAAATCTCAAACTTGGATATCATTAAGCTATTATATATATGATTCATGTTAAAATGGTTCATGCAAAACATGTGAGAGTTAATACTTCAATGTTAAAATATGATTTGCTGTGGTGGAGGTGGGGGCAGGTTCTGAATACATTCTATGTTATTTACAGGAGCCCCCTTACATATGCTCCCTCCCTGGCCACTCGTGCTCTTTCACTACCACCGGTTTCCTCTCATTCCTTTTGCAAAGCACTTTCACCCATTCTCTGTCTGGCTCCTATCCCATTATATAGTTTACTGCTTCTGACACTATGCCTGTATCTCCATGGCCGCCCCTTCGGCATCCATTGCAATGGTAAGCATAGCGGAATTCCGCAATTCCTTTCCGAAAACAGCGAAAACTAAACCAGGTATATCAGCGATTGTTTAGATTGTTTACAATGTGTCTGTGCTTTATTAGTGGCCAGGCGTGACATCTCCCCCTGCACCCTCAACACTAGGACACCATCATTTTATGGGGAGGGCAGATTTACTCTTTCCTAGGGTATAGTGCTGATGAGGTAGATCAAATCAAGATGGTCACTGACTCGGCAGAATGGGAACCACCTAGCACTCCTGCTGAAAATAATAAGGGATTCATTCTAGCACTAAGTTGTATTACATTGTAGACATGCCTATATTAAATAATCATATTAACTCATTTGGTTATGTGAAATTATAATACTTTGGAAACTTAAAGCCAATGTGTTTCACACCTCCGGTGCTTCATCAAGACTCTCAGTTTCACAAAATATCCCACATTCTAACTCGTACATCCTGTGATGCTGACTTTTTTGCCGAACTCAACAATGCAACAGTAGTGCAGCCAAGTCTGGCCATATGTCTTGCATCATCAGCGCTCTCAGTTTCACAAAAGATTCTGCACTAGAACTAAAGATTAAAAAAAACAAATAATTGACTACTCAAAGATATAAGTAACAGTGCAATATAAACAAGATAAAACTTGGCAACACATAGTTATACACACCAAAGAGTGAGTATTATATTTGCCATAAATGTGAGAGCCCCTCTGCTGAGAACGAAAAAGTCTAAACATCCTGTTCTGTGGAATGGTGCACACGCTGGAGGATAGTCTGCAATCACGTGTTGGACTCACCAAACCTTCCCAGAAAAGAAATATCCATTTGCATAGCACGCTGGCCTGACCTTCGGGCACAATCCAGCACAGAATTCTCCTCAGGCGCCTGCTACTGCCTAGCTGGGCATCAGGGAGGTACGGCATCTCTGCAAGCAATGGTACACGTCCGGAGAGCACTTCCAAATTTGATGTGAAACCACAAGCATTTCAACAGGTTCCAATAATGTGGGAGTAACTCTCCAAAAAAACTCAACCACAACCTGTTCTATAGGCTGAGTCCCACTTCTTTTTTTTTGATAGGTCATTGATTATGCGCCTATGTGTGGGTCTCAAGACACAACAAGGAAAGGCAAGGGGAATGCGAGAGTGGAACGAACCTACTAGGCCTTGTACCTTCAGATAGTACGAGTGCAGGTTATTTATAATGCGCTCGGTTTCAAGCGTGGATCCAGGATTCGAACCTGTGTTGCTCAGCATGGTCTTGCTTCCAAGACCAGCGCGTTGCCACAGAGCTGTCCTCCCTTCACATTGGAAGATCCGCAATCACGCTTTAGCACGCTTTGCTTTACCAAATAAGAGCTGAGCTGAGCCCAGATCCTGTGGTGATAGGCCCTCCTGAACTGGCCACCTACTTCGACTTGTCCGTTCTCAGTAGAGAGGCTCTCTCAGGCATGGTAGAGACTGAGGATGAGCAATGCATGTTGGCCGCTTAGTAATGCTCTCTGCGATACATCTTGGATAGGTTTTAGTGTTGATTATATTTTCAACACCTGTTAGATGTCCAGATGTCCTCCCAAAACGTAAGGGAGATTAGGGAAACAGATCATAGTTGTGTTTACGTTTAAACATTTATATAACGCCTTAGGACAAGGGCAAAAGGGAACAACGACAAACAAGAAAGAACACTATATAAAACACAGGGGACAGTAAACAGTTAAATAAAAACACAGCATTACACTACAGTAGAGAGCATAGGTATGGCCGTTACATATTGTGAGGTCAGCCTACTTCCGCCTCGCACGCTGCCTTTAACCCACGTGGATGCTTCTGTTCCAGTCAATAAACCACTCGTTCGCAGGTGGCACAAAGTCTGTGGTTTTATTGACTAACACTGCCGCTTCCTTATTTCTGTTCAGGGCCAAGAGCGTGCCCAGTACGAGCACAGCCCAAGTGACGTATACATTCCAAAAGCTATTCTTAAGTATTTTACATTCCACAAGCCATTCCTAAGCCATGTCTAAGTACTTTAGTCACTACTGTCCAAGAGTTGGACCCAGGCTTAGACTAAAAAATTAAGGCAGATGCTGTTGTCAATGAGTAACGTTTTCAAGATCAGATCGTGCATCACACGTTTGCATTGTGTTAGTCGCGTCGATGTAATGGCGAGATCGGTACTTTGTGCTTTTTCTGTAAGCTGCCACGAGGCTAGCTTGATAAGAGGGCTTGTGAACATAGAAAAACTCAGGAAAATGATTTAATGTTGTTTTTTTGTTTTGTTTCAGGAATTAAATTTGGGGCAATTGGAGGCAACGTGAGCTTATCATGCAGCAGGGCTGGCAGCAGGTGAGAACCTTTCCGGTGTCCTTAAAGGAGACAGGGCATCAAACACCATATATTTATTTATTTATTCATTCATTCATTCATGTATAAAGCGCCTTAAACCCCCTAGGCACGAATGTGCTAATTACAAACTTTACACCAGCATTCAGATATGTAGATAATTAGAGTATAGCAGTTGCATCTGCTTCCTTGAACATGATATCCTATTTTCTTCTGTGTTTAAGTATTATTCATAATTAGTTTTCTTGAATTGAATATGTTGTCCAAATAAATAAAAAATAAAAAAAGGGCAGGGCACCTTTTTCTCCAACCAGATTTATTTATTTATTCGTAGAACACTTAAATCCAAGGCATATGCACAGTATAGTCGTGCATCGCTTAATTTAATTTTCTCTGGGGACACTTGCTTTCTTGTACTGCTTTTTTTTTCTTCCTGTGCATTGTATTGTACTGTTTATTTATATAGCGCCTATACACAGGAAAGTGTTTCAAAGCACTCATGGAGGGTTGGGGACAAGGGGAAAAACAACAGTCGCTCAGAGCACTTGAAATTCTGAGACGATAATAGTCTGCATAAGCCGAGTAAGTGCATAACATACATTCAACAGTTGAGACACAGCAAAAAGGCCTGACGGCAATTCTGCAGTTTTTTACAGTGCCAATTATGGGGTGAAGACATTGGGGGAACAGAACAGACAGATGATCTTCAGCAGGTTGCCTTTGGATCGTGCAAGTGAATAATCATGAATGCTAGTGTCTTGACATCTGGGAGATTCTAAACATTTACCGTGTTGTTCTGCCAATGGGATTACTAAGTACGCGTTGTGCGTTTGTGTAATTTAGCTTATATTTGCCCCCACTGCTTCAACCACTCGTACCGGGGTTCTGATGACTGCTGACCATCAAGAAGCTTGAAGTAATATTCCTCTTTTTTTAATATAACTGCTTATGCCAAATATTTGCCGCTAGTATGCAATTTAATAAAATGTGCTAGTTTATAATGCACTGCTAGTAAATCTACTGACCTTGTGGGGATGAAGGTCTAAGTTGGCCTCGCCCGCCTTCGAACCTATGGTCGGGCTAAAGAAAGATAATGCCATCACATTTGTATGTAGTTATTCATGCAGATTACTCTTGCATTTGAACAATAGGTGTTATTGTTGCCCAACTTCATGGTACTCAATGTTTAGATAGTCAATGCATGAATGACTGACTCTTTCCCATCAGATTCAAACCTGTGCCCTGCCGGTTTAAGACAACGTTGTGAAAAACACGCTGAAATCCCTGAGCAATCGACTCGGCACATTTTAGATGTATAGTGAGAATTGTCAATTTCTGCATCTAGGACTCCTCCCCCGCCAGCTCCCGATATCCCAGTTCCCTCTCCTGACCACCCCATGCCTCCTCCGATCCCATACCCTCCTCAAAGCCAGGAGTGTTGCTAGGTCTGGAAAAGATCCGGGGCTACGCTAATGTCGGGCCAGTCGGGACTCGCGTCTAGCTAGCATTTTGGATGTATCCCCTGAGCTTCTATCTGGGGCTACAACCAAAAGACACAGGGCTTTAGCCCCTCCCAGCCCCCCTGCAACGACTGTGCTCACAGCACTTACCTTCCCCCACCTGCCCTTCCACTGTACGCCTCTGTATTCCACCAGAAGGAAGCGCCTCGCTCTGCTGTGTGTCACCCTTTTTCCAGCCCTCTTCTATGTGTTGCACTTCCTGCGTGAAGTCTAGAGTCCACAATCGGTATTTTATTGTGAGGTATTTTGCTCAGTGGTGCCACTCTATCAATGTGTTTGCTTATCACACTTTCATAATGCCCAGATGACGCAACCACACATTGGGCGGGAACATTGCTCCTCAACTTTTTTTGAATTAAGTTTTACTGTTACTATACTTTTATTTGTAATAGGAACCGTTCCGGAATGGTTTCGTTTTAAAATAAAAATGTAGGAAGAAGTTGAAACATGCACTTTCAGGGCACTGCACTGAAAATTCCCGTAAGCGGCAGGCGCATGTGTTTGGGGGTTTGTATTGTACGTGAGAGAGGGCGTGGTAATCCGGTGTGTGGAGAACGGGTGCAGGTCAGCAGAGAATATAGTTCCACTACTTCTTTTCGTACACTTCGGCCACTGTGTTTAATTTGAACTATTTGCTAATCACCTCTTCTTCCTCCTTAGCTCTGTGGTGCAGTGGAGGTTCAACGGCATTCCCAGAATCCCAGTTCGCTCCCTCGCTTATCATGGACACCTGGTCCTGTTCAACGTGGATCTTTCTGCCGCGGGAAACTACAGTTGCCATGACGAGGATGGGAGGCTCCTGAGCACCTTCTTCTTGAGACTGGGGCGTAAGTTGCATTTCTTGAGTTTTCAGCCACTGGGGGTTGAAAAGGACAGGGTGGGGCCCTTTTTACTTTCATAGGTGAGTGATACTAGACATAAATGTTCTCTCTTTTAATTGCACACTTGTCTGGGGTAGCGGGATTCCCTGACTTCCGCTCACTTTCCTACCATGTGTAGTTGTGGGTTTAGAGATTGTTGCGATTGCCCCTGCTTAGGGCCCGGAAGGAGCACCGGGACTGGAGCACAAATTTCCGGTCCAGCAGGTTAACTGGGATTCATCTTGTGATGCGTTGCTGTGATTATTCTCCATTTCTCTGACATATTGTTATCTTTGAATGGGGTGTTGCGTTTGCTCTATATTATTCGCTCCGTCAGATACTGTTATCTTGAAATGGGGTGCTCTTATCATGGGTTGAGGTGCTGTTAGTCATCTTTGTTTTTAAATGCATGGCATGTCGCGCGATCTCAATGTCACTGGGCCTAGTAAGACAGTTGTCTTGATCCCCTTTCGCCTCCCTTGCCTCATAGCGCTTTGAAACAATAGTGTATGTGTGCGCTATATATAAAATATATCATACTGCTTGCTTTGGATGAATTGTTCTTCTCACAGTGCTATTTATGCTTCCCCTCATGAACTCTGGCTGGCATTCACATATAGTCACTCATTTGTTCATTCACTCATTCACCCATTTACACAACCCGTCACTCACCTACTCAATAACCTACTCAGTCACCCACTCACTCACTGTCCTAGCTATCTCTTACACAATCACAGACACTCACTCACCTACTCAGTAGACTACTCAGTCACCCACCTACTCACTCCCTTTCCTAGCTATTTCTTACACAATGAATCACAGTCACTCACTCACCTACTCAGTAGCCTACTCAGTCACCCACTCACTCACTTGGCTAGCTTTGTCTTTAATCTCTCTCGCCTTCTCTTGCACTCTATTTCTCAGTTTCACCCACACTCTGGCATTCCCCAACTCCCCTGTTGTCTCTTGCTCTTTTTCCTCAAATAGCAGATGCCTTGACTTTAGAGCTCTCCCACAACTGCAATGGGATGCAAAGGTTTACGGGTATCTAAAACATCTGAGTTCTTAAACCCCTCTTATTGCATTGTAAATCACTTTCTTGACCCCAATAATTTCCCTGCGCTCCTGGATGCAGTCCCGTAAAGTAGTCTGCTTCCAACCAGTGTTCCAGGAAGTAGAAGGAAAGAACGAGGTCTCCGGATCTTCTAGTCTGGTTGTGTTTGGCATAAACTTTGTTATGGCTAGAACTTGCTCCGTCAAAACGCATGCACCGGTGCTCAGGTCAATGCCCGCCAGTTATGCTATTAAACCTAATTGTGCTCCCAATGACCACTGGGAGGAGGCGAGGCCAATTGATTACCTCGTTGGCTCTAAAATCCGGACATCTGATCACGTTTACCACGATAACAAACGGTGTGATCCTGGGCAAATCTTTTTCTTCTATGCCCTACTTCTCCTAAATGCATGCATTTGGAGCACTTACAAATGGACACAACCACGTACCTGTCTGACTGAAATCCTGAGCTTCATGCAACTTCACCACCTGAAGCTAACCTCCAAAAAACAGTGGGCCTCATTACACGGATGGCGGTAGGGATTTACCGGTACCGGTAAAATACCGGTACCGGTAAATCCTTACCGCCTTACTACGAGGTCCCTTTGCGGGTTGGGGGATTTAACGCCTGCTTTTTGCAGGCGTTAAAATCCAACCCGCTAAGGGACCTCTGAGCTAATTACGGCACCGCAAAATTGCGGTGCCGTAATTAGGATCTTCCCCACCTTCCCCATTCCCATAGAGCCCTATGGGGCAGAAATGGGAATGGGGAAGGGCAATGGCGGAAGGGGGATTTACCGCCCCTCCAACCTTGGAATGGGGCGGCAAATCCCCTTTCCGCCAAGGCGGTGCCGGTATTTTACCGGCATGAGCCATGGCGCTAATAGCGCCATGGCTCACCGCCTACCGGGTAATGAGGCCCAGTGTCTGCTCTTAACTACCTCTGCATTCTCAATCTTCATTCTAAGCACATTAGCAGTACACTAACACGTCAAGACACTACTCACTACAGCAAAGCCACTGGATTTCACCTTAGCATTAGGCATCATTTGTTTATAAAAAGAAATAACCTATTCATAGGTTACAGAAACAGGCTATGGTCAGATCTTACAAATGTCATACATTCACCCCTACAATTTATGCAAATGTTGGAAAGTGCTTGCGATCGTCCCGGGCTTCCAAGAGGTTTCAAATGAGGCAACGGCCCCCGACGGTGCTGTAGATACTGGGGGAACAGATAGGGGAGGGGGATTTTAGTGGTATCCGTATATGGGAATGGGATGGAGCGAGAATAGATGTAGATCATAAAACACCATCTTAGAAAATAGCAGCCATCATTAAAACGAAACCTGGTACTGTGCTGCAGCCAAGACAGTAGGCCTGTGCACTGAAAACAGATTGGGGTCGGAGTGGGGCAGGCTACGCTCACAGAGATCCATTAAACCTCTCCATATCTCATATCGTTAACACTTCTAACCCAGAAATAATTCACCCGACAAGGATATGAGGGGACCGAGAACTCCCAGCAAGCCGTTACCCCACAAGAAGGAGGGTGCAAGCCCCTGGCCCAAAACATAGGCTATAGTGACTTGCTGCCCCCAGCCCACGACCTCAATATCCCAGAGCAGCAGCCAACCCAAGACCCCAGACCAAAAAGCTTTTCGAGCACCCATTCCTTACAAAGATCACAAACAGAATATTGAAGGCCCCTGTGATTTGTGCTGCCAGGTGGCAGATAGAGAAAGTAACACATTTAGCATTGAGGGTGGGAAGGCCTAGAACGGCACTGACACACCTGGGATCGAGTTGGGGTTTGCTAAGCTAGGATGACCTCGAATGTAGCCTCTATGCCCAAGTCTGCAGTACAAGGTGCACATCAGGCCTCTGACAGGGAATGTTATGAGCTGCACACTTAATTGACAATTATCAAGGCCGAGGATGTCTTGAGGTGCGGAAAGGTGCGGAAACTGGGGGCTAGCTGCTTATTTCTTCTATGTTGCTATGAGGTCCAATCAAGAGGCTCCAGGGCAAGACACTTCCTTCTGTTCCCCCATTCCAGGGAGCTTGGCTGCCCCCTACAACTCCAGAGCACAGAAGCATGAATCCAGTTCAGCCAGCAGAGAGGCAGGTCCTAGTCTACAGAAGTGCACCCCCTCTGTTCCCTGGGGATGGCTAGGGGACAGACCTTTTCTCGGCCCTGGATGCCTTCTATCGTCCCCTCCCTGGCAGATGACTTTGGCATAGACTGTATTCCCACCAGAGGTCCAGTAACTCTTTTAAAAGTCCACAGATGAATCAAAGAAGAACAGGTTTTCTTCCCCTGAAAATGGTAATTATGCAGTGGAGTAACTTTGCTGAAAATGTTGAGGGGAACATGACATCTGAAGAAAGGATGCCCAAGCCAAATTAATGGGGACAACATGGTGTGCCATGAAAGTTGGGGGGGACAAACACCCCTGCCCCCCCCCTAAAATTACACCCATGTAATTATGTCACAGGGATTGGTCAAAATGGCATCCAATCCAGGCTGTTGTAACAAGTACCCTTTGCCTTATGATGTCACATCCAGAGTGCCCTGACTGTAGGCATTGTGGCTGAGGGAGGGGAGGCAACAGGAAGAGGTAGTTAGGCCTAACAGAAATAAAGATGATGGAACCCCTCTTTCAGCCCATTTTACCCTTATGACTCCTCTAACGCTGTCCCCTTGCCATGGCTGTGGGCTTCAAAAGTTCACCAGTGGCATGAGAGTGGCTTTACTTATGCAAGTGCTGCCTTTGAAGTACAGTTTCCTAGGAGACCTCCTGGGGAGGTTCCTGTACACCAAGAGGAAGGTGTTACAGTAGTCATTTCATCACACTGTTCCCCAGATGTGACAGTGGTGGGTGGTGGGATGGAGTTTAAGAGATGCCCTCCTGTAACCTGTGCATGTGATCATTTTCTTTTAGACCCCCCTGGAATACCCACTGTCTTCTGCAGAGTCTCGGACTACGAGAACATCACCTGTTTTTGGAATGCCAGCCGGGAGACTTTCCTCCCCACCAGATATTTTGCAACCTACAGGTAAGTTCTCTTTTTGGAAATAATGTTAATTGAAGAGGAGGGGTTTGGTGGCAGAAGGGGTTGAAGAAGTCATCTCGTGCACACAATGTCAGGGTATTCCGTCATTTCATCGACAGGCATTTTTACGAGTGCCTTTTTTACGTGGATGCTATTACGAAAATGTCATCGAAATTTTGGGGGGGTGAGAAAGGGCAGATAAGGGGTTGGGGGGTCAATAATAGTTAAATAGGTGGGGGAGTTTTTTGGGGGGGTTTAATAGTGTCCATGTAAAAAAGGCAGTCTTAAAAATGCCTGTTGGCGAAATGACATGGAACCCAATTTCAGATAGCAAGATTGCATCCCCCGAATCAGTAGACCTATTAGATATCATATGAAGCTATTCTGCACCGTGATGCCCCTTCTATCGGTGGAGAGATGTTCTGTGCTTTTAAAATCCATGTACATCTACCGCCACAGAAAGCACTCAGAATGGGGTATTCTGGGTTAACAATACATAATTGTAAGTGCTTCGCCACTCTTCACGGAATAAATATCACACTTCTAACGGGAAACACCCACTTCATGAAAACGAACATCGTAGACCTAGCTACTGCGCTTCTTTCTTCATCATGCAATTCTGAATGCATAGAATGTGCACTCACCCTCTATACAAACAAATCTTGCACTCCTTGCAAGCACACTGCCTTGTTTATGAAACACAGACCCTATCTGCTGGGTATTTGGACTTTGCATCGAATACCTTTCCATCAAATTCATTTGCATCAAGGGGCTTGCAACGAAAAAATATGCATCGAATGCATGTTTTTGGGGGGTAAAGAGTTAATTTTTGTTGTGGTGATTTGTAAAGGGGAAAACACTGGGGGTTTTGGGGGGACACAGTAAAAAAAAATGCAATTGATGCTAATTTTTTCATTGCAAAAAATTCAATGAAAATGTCCCTCGATGCAAAAAAATTGATGGAAAGAATGGATGTGACGCCTTATCTAAGGTGGATGGTGGATGGGTGCGCTTAATATGCAATAGTCCATACCATACCTTACCAGAAAATATACATAGCACGCATATACAATGTGCATCACACAAGCCATGTTCACTTTAAAAAGAAATGTATCTGGGCTTTGCCAAATACGTGTTTGCCTATGCAAGTCTATTGGCATGTATGTGTGTGTGTGTTATGCATATTTGTTTTTGTATTTATTTGGGACTTATATAGCGCCTTAATCCAAAGTGCTGTACATAGCAACAATATAAAAATGGTACAATAATATACAATGAAAAATGACATGTGAAGCCTGAGATCAACACTGTTGGTATATCTCGGCTGTTCATTATGATTTTTTATCAACTATTGTCTTTTCAAAGATGGTAGCCCTATTATACCATAGTATGTTTTTTTATGTAATTGAGGCACTGTCAGGTTTGTCCAGAAGCAAGTTGACTGGCCGCTTTCAAGCAGGTTCACACATGTCATCCATAATGCCATTCTATGAGTCTGACACATCAGTGCCCCTGTGGAAAACCTCTGATGCCCTTCAGTGGCTTCAAATAGCCTGTTGAGTGCCCTATGGCTCTATTAGTTTAATGTATGCCGCTGTTATGTCTGCGTGGGCCTACACAGGGCCTATCATGCACTCATGTCCTCTGGTTCCCATGATGACTTAGAATCAGCTGCTGTGTTCCCATGCATCACAAGTGTTAAAAGATGTTTCTTGAAAAGGAAGTAGAAACACCCACAGCCTGACAGGCCACTATTTCATGTTAATTTCCCCTTCCCTCTGAGGTCACAGTCAATGGAAAAGGCTCTTTTCAGTAGGGATATGAGTTCAGAGCTTGCTCATCTGCCCTTGATCCACCTTAAAAGTGTTGCTGTTTGTAAAAGTGTTGTGCTGTTTATTCTGGAAGGAGGGCAGGTGGCTCTCAATCCCCCACCCCGTCCACTCTTGATCTGGGTACATTACACCTTGTACATTATGCCCATACATTAATCAACACATGACATATATACAATTTGCACCCTTGAAAGGGCCATCAGCCAATCAGGTGGTTGGAACAGCAGGCGAGAATAGACATTCTCCGTCTGCTGTTCCAGCCACCTGAGGCCCTTACCCGGGTGGTGCCATAGTTTGTTTTTGTATTTAATGTAGGGAGGCAACAGGGAGTTAATCCTTGTTTCCTTCCTCCCTTCCCCCAAAACAATCCGATACCCTTGCCCACCCCTTCCCTACCTCCCCACTTACCTGCTACTTAGTCCCTTTTCCATATGCCAGTTGCCATCTTTTTTTCTTTCTTTTTTTTTTGTATTCCTTCCCTCAGGAGATTCTTCTGAGGGAAGAAAAAACTAAAAAAACATGTGCACCCCGGATAAACCCCAGGTTGAAATGGCTTTCACGACCCCAGTGGGGGCAGACATGGCCGGTAACGGCCCACAGTTCAAGATGATGCTCTTGTTTCGCTGGGGCCTACCTTAGCTCAGGCTGGCTAACCATTACCAACCATGTCCAACCCCCCTGCTGGGGTCACAAAGCCATATTAAAGCACTGCAATGTATTTTCATTTTCAAAAGGGCCACAACATGTCTTACATGAAAATTAAGGGAACATAAAAGATTGTGTAGAGGAGCAGGTGGACATGTCCTCCCTAGCTCCAACAACCTCGCCTCTGTCACATTGAAATAGCAGAAGAGCCTTATGTGGGATACCAGGTATCATCCCAATACCGCATGGAATGTACGAGAGACGATATGCACTCAGACAACCGTATTGAATGTACCCTCGAATTGAGAGGGTGGAAGAAGGTTTACATGCACCATTAGACATCAGAGAGCTATAAGTGAAATGTTACAAGGGCAGATTGACGTCATGGAGGAAAGATACTGAGACACACTGAAACGATATGTAACTACTCAAAGAATAAAGATGTAACTGAAGGAACAAGAGAAACATGGAATCAAGATACAAGGAAATCATATATGTAAAGCAGATAAAGTGTGGGCCCGATTCACAGACTTTTTTACATGTTTCAAAGTGACTTTGCACTGCTAGTGCAAAGTCGGTGCAAATTGTATTTTGTACTGCAAAAATGACTTTGCACTGACTTTGCCCTGCACAAATACACTTTTCACAGTTCCATGAATCAGGATTTTTGTCTGCAGTGCAAAGTCACTTTTTACCAGGAAAACATTCCATGAATCAGATCCTGTATATACGCAGAAGCACAAGTTAGACAAGACATATAGAAGCTTGCTGCAGAGGAAAATGTAACGTGACTAGAGTGGCCATGATAGAAAGAGGGGTGCAGGACTCGTATTAAAACTAATCAAGCTAAATCAGAGACAGACCAGGGCTGCAGAATCAGGAGACACTGGAAAAAAAGCTTTGAGTGATTAATAAAGAAGAGTCTATTGCCCGGAATCAAGGATGCTACTTCAAGGAATAATTGCAAGGCACAAGGGTAGTCAAAAGGATAAGCCATGTACGTAAGACATGTTTCTCTTAAATTAAGCAAAGAAGAAAACATATGCAAGAGCCAAGTATCAGACAATTAAAGTTGTAGAAAACCAATGCAAGATGTAGTGAGCAAGTCTACAGAGGCCACACAGTGTAATGACACCCAGTTCAATTGAATCAAATAGCAGTGAGTAGAAGGTCGAAATAGACAAATTTGTGGTCTCCTCACACGTGATACAGAAGTCGAAACAAGGGCTATTCATTAACCCCGAGCAAATATAATGGCGTGGCTACACTCCCTTGAATGGCCTAGAAGAGAGAGCAGGCTTTGAGGTGAACTATAAAGGAGAAGCCTTGGCTTGGGGCCTGACCAATGAGAGATGATGGACTAATTGGGAAAATGGGGACTAGTCTGACTTTACTCTTGGCACCTGGGTTTCGTTTTGCTTACGTGCTGCTAATGAGTCAAGAGTGCAAGGTTGGGAAATCATGCCAATCACACAGAGGGTCTGTGTAGCAATATACTATACAATGTTGAATATGCCGACCCGCTGCAATGTTTCCACTATAATCAGTATCATACGTGCTTAGAGGTGGTTCAAGGCATGCCTACCAGATAAGGGGCATCCAGTAATATTCTTAGTACTTACATAGTATAAATGTATATATGTTCCCTTAACCAATCCCTCCCTTTAATAGGTTTTACAGTTTGCCACATAGAATGACATTATAGATGATGCATATCGAGGTATAAATCCTTTGTATAATCAAATTTTGTTGTGAGTGCGTGAACTACTGCTTGTTGTTTGCCAAATTGCCCTACTTATTTTTTTTATTTTTTTAACTTAAATTTGATCTGTATTTTGTCAAAATACAATACCATTTTCCCTGCCGTCCCTCTCCCCTTCTCAACCTGCCAACTCCCTGCCCTCACAATTCCCCTACATCTCCCTCTCCCTATCCTTGCCCTACAGTGATATTTCGACATGTCCTTTCCCTACTGTTCTCTAGACATCCACGATAGGTCCATAAGGAGAACTCACCGGCATTCTCATTAACCTAGATTTCCCCTGTGACACCGCCCTTCCCTCCTCACCCTATCCATCTCTCCTCCTCTCACCTTTCCGAGTCTTCATTGTATCTCCCATTCTTGTCTATGTAGCCGGCCATCGCCGACCCCCTCTTAGCTCCTTCTCTCCCTGAAATCAAACCCATCAACCAAATCCTCCTGAGGCACGAGGCAGTTTGTGAGTCTTTTTGGAGGCACTTCAATATTAGTTGCCAGTCTAGCACAAACTTTTGGTGATAATAAAATAGTACTTTGCCATATTCTTTGAGTCTCTCCGGTGCTTTGCATCAGAAATCGTTATTGGTGATTCCATCTAGCACATGAGATGCTTCAAGGTGCTAGAACACATTTGTATTCATTTGGGGAGGCTCCTTTTCCAGAGCATGTCTGATTGCTCCAAACTTGTCCGGCATCTTGGACACAATACCTTTTTAACTCTTTGAGCTTGAGCTTGTCTTCCTACAGCCCAGAATCCTCTTTTGACCTTTAACATTCTGTTGGACACACAGTCTTCACCTCACAAACCAGTTGAAGTTGCCTCATGAATCGACTTCCTTTTCATTTCCACTCCCTCTACTGAATGTGTTGAATGAATGCATAGCTTAATCTAACGCTGGGGTAGGTGAACTCTTTTCATCCATGCCTACTGCCTTAAATACATAGATATTGTGTGCGAGTGAGCCCTCAGACATGGGCGGGTGGGCAGCGTCCTGGTGTTTCCTCCCTCTCCACGCCACTGCACTCTCACTGATTATGGGTGGGCAAAATTCCATAGAGAAATTGACACGTTGTGGAAAAAAATTAGCCTGTTTCGGCAGCAAATTTTGTGCCTGGAATTTCAGTCGTGAAACTTTTTTTTTTTTTTTCACCTGAAATTTATGCCTGTTATGGCTCTGTGAAACATGTTGGCCTGAAAAGTTTCAGAAGAGTCAGGCAAGAAAAAACACATCTCGGACCAAAAAGAACATTTTCCTAAAAGAGGCAAGGTTGGTTTTGCCAGCCGTCATTTTGCTAGGTGTATGCGCCTGTTCACATCTTCGACAGAATAAAGGCCAGGCTTCATTCCAGTATCGGGGGTAAACTTGCAGCCAGAGTGCAGGCCTGGTCCACCTCTTTCTTCTCAGTTGCTGCATACTGTGGCATTTCTCAATCCTAAAATATCATTATTGATCTCTTTTCCTTTACAAGGAAAAGCATTGCACACATGCTTGTTGCACTGATTATCATATCTGCTACAAAACACGTTTTTTAAGATGCCCCCTCGAATAGCAGTAGTCGTATCTGAAAAGAATAAAGATTTACTGTACATTCTAAGTTATGTTGTGTTGCTAAAATAGCACAGTGAGGTAAGCAGTTGCAATTGAGGTCAGTGTGTGATGTAAATCACACATTCAAATTCCATGTAGGTTCAATCAAGGTTTAATTGGTTCCTCAGCTGCGATGAGGCTGGTAGTAGTCGCTAGTTGGGCAAGCTCACGCTCTGTGTGCATCTTCGATATATTCTATTTTGTCAAAAGATAACCTAAGAGCCGGGCAATGGGTCCTCATGACTGGCATGATGAGAGCAGACTAAGTTGATCTTTACGTGGCTTCTTAATTTCAGTCTCAATCTGTCCTTACACACTTTACAGTCCTTTATGTGGGCATTGGAGTCCATGCTTATTTTCTGCTTGAATCTTGATGGTTTTGATAACCCTCGGTCGCTTTCCGGATGAGTACATCATTACGCACGCATATAGATAGCATGGCATCTCTTAGATGATTGAAGATAGTATCTATTAAAATCCTTGTTTCAGATAGATTTTTCATTTAATCTATTGGGAGTGAATCATCCTGTTTTTATGGTGGACATGAAAGCTAGCGGGTCATGAAATGTACACTCACACATACCCTTCGGCACTACCAGAACACATTATTGCCTGGTCGATATCAATTGCCAGCATCATTCTTTGCTAAAGATTTTTCTGCAATCTTTAGGTAAATCAGCATGTTCCTGCCAACACTGTGAAATGTAGTGTGACATGAAATAATGGCTCACTAATATTACCAGGCAGAGCATCCATTTGTGTAAGACCCTATACATTCTGAAAGGAAACAAAGCATTCATGTGAAGAGTGTGTTTGTAATACAGCGCTAATGGCCGGTGGATCGCATTCCCAGCTGGATGGGTTGAGATACATTTTAGGATGGGAAACCCCCAACCCTCCCAAGACTTTAATGATATTTGGATCCTGTGAGAAAATCTAGGGTGAAATTGGCCTTTTGTTTCGTTAAGGGAAATTGTCTTTGCTCCTGAGGCGTGTCTATTTCCCCTTAAACAATATACTATATACCAAATAAAGGGTGATCAATTAAGTTCCTTTGCTATTTCTGTGGTGACCAGGAGGCATTAAGGGTGGTGTTGGTGGCATGTAATGATGGCAGTGCGAGGTGGAGCGTCCACGGTTGGAGAGAGTGTATGCGGCCGCGATGAGCACATTGGGTAGAGCGTTCAGCTCCCTTGGAACGTGGGCGGGTATCGGCTGATTTGGCTGACTCCCTGCCGACAGGTACCTACAGAAAGTACAAGATGTAGAATTTGTTTCTACAAAAATGGCGGCAGGCCCACATGTACTTTTATATTTACTCTATTACTGAATGACTCCTTGTCATGGCTCCATGCGCTATCCCTGCACTTCCTGTCTGACTGCTACTGTAAAGGCGCCCTGAAAGCGGACACTCTTCGCTTCCAGTTTGACCTCTGTACGGCACTTTTGGTAAAAATATCAACCATATGCAACTACAAGTGTTGCAAAACAAGGATACTGCACTACACACTGGCCCCAAGTGTGCCTAAACTATGCGGACAGACTGTGAAATCCTCGCAGGAAAGGTTGAATACCGAGTATTTCCTGTTTATAAGGCAGCTCCAGAGCCCAGCCATCCTGAATTCCAAGCTCGTTCAGGGAGTTTATTTTTGTGCGGCGAGCAGAGACGGTTGCATAAGCCTGGGCTGTCTGTGAAGGCGCTCTAGACAAAATCTCAGTGTTGATTACCACGGAAGCTCTGCGTTCAGCTCACAGTGGGGACGGTGGGCTCTGCAGCCCTAGTCGCTACATCATTATGAGTGATGGGCAGTGACGACCAATCACGTTGCGTGTGTGTGTGTGTGTGTGTGTGTGTGTGTGTGTGTGTGTGTGTGTGTGTGTGTGTGTGTGTGTGTGTGTGTGTGTGTGTGTGTGTGTGTGTGTGTGTGTGTGTGTGTGTGTGTGTGTGTGTGTGTGTGTGTGTGTGTGTGTGTGTGTGTGTGTGTGTGTGTGTGTGTGTGTGTGTGTGTGTGTGTGTGTGTGTGTGTGTGTGTGTGTGTGTGTGTGTGTGTGTGTGTGTGTGTGTGTGTGTGTGTGTGTGTGTGTGTGTGTGTGTGTGTGTGTGTGAGACTTTGCACTGCTGACACAAACCCTGATTCATTCAACTGTGCAAAGTGTATTTTTGCCGGGCAAAGTCATGTTTGCTGTACAAAATGACTATGCACTGACTTTGTCTGGATTTTGCACAGTTTCATAAATCAGAGTTTCAGTCGGCAGTGCAAAGTGACTTTTCAGCAGTGCAAATTCACTTAGAACCGGGCAAATATTCCTTAAATCGGGCCCAGAGTCCTTATAGTGAATGTACACCCTCTGACACTGGACTCCTCCTTCTGCCAGCACTTGCGGGATGCATTTCATGACCGAGCTTGCACTTGCACATTTGCATCAGCACTGTCCAACTCCCATCTACTGTGGGGTGAACAGAATTCTGTCCGTTTCTGTTTGCATTTCTTTTTACAGCTTCATTGCGCATTATTACGTGAGTGTGTAAATGTAGAGACATTCAGAGTACCCACACAAAAGAGGGCCATGGTGCAGAGGGTTAATGGGGAATCTCGGGAGGATAGCTCAGGGGCAACATGCTCGCCTTGTAAGCAAGACGACACGGAGCAACACAGGTTCGATCCACGGGTCCATGCGTAGAAACCGCTGGTAGTGTGTTATAAATAACCTATCATATCATATCTCAATTCTACTTTGTCAGAGCCTAGATGCCGTGGGTTTTGTGCGCTCCTACAAATGTAAACAATACATAAATAAATAGGCCAGTCCATCACTGGGCAAGGAAAAGGCATGATGGTAATGGATAGGCTTACTACCCATGCAAACACTTGGTTTCCAGAGAGTTGGGTGTCCATTGTGAGTTCACCTCACCACTGAATTATTGGGAGACTAATTTGCATTTCATATCCCAGGCTAGGTAGTAAAATTACTCGAGCATAGAAAACAGAGGTTAAACCTGAATCACAAGCAGGGTTTGCAGTTCTACGTTGTGTAGGAATGTAATCAGATAGGCTGAAGCAGGCATCACATATCTATCATGAGGTTGTATATTCAGATCCAGCACAAGGGAGCGCAGCCGCAGGCCTGCCCTTATAAGTCTTCTCCGATCCAATTGCCGCCTGGGGATGCAGGAGATGTGTGCCAGATATGTACACGAGGAATGAGTTTGCCTTGAAATGTATGGAATGTGCACGCATTTGAACAGAAGGGACTGTAAACGTTTCCTGTGAAGAATGGAAGGATCCATCTGTGCCGGGCAGGGGTCAAGCCCTGAATAAAAAGTGTGAGGCGGGAGCAATTAACATACTGATTGATGAGGTGTCACCTGAAATTAGCATATCTAGGTGCCTTCTGAAAAAAGTGTGGGGGCTCTGTGTACTCTCGACTTCAGCCCTGATGCTGGGGCATTGCTTCAGGAACCTATCCCCTAGTTAGAATTGATCAGTCACAACTCTGCAGATCTGCACAGCAAATAGATTTAACGGTGGCATAATGTGATGCTAAAAATACACAAATGAAGAGACCTGTTATGAAGACACCTAATATGGAGACAAGCGATAGGACGCATTTGTCAAATAGGTAATAAAAAAACAATGCAATTGTTATATTTTATTAACTAATTTATTTAAAGTCAAAGTTGTATTGTAATGTAAAGGCTCAAGGGTGAACATATAGACATATTTACACATTAGATATTTCATGGATTTTAAGAACGTAAAACAAATCCTTTTTAAGGTTGTCATAACATGGTTCTACTCAATACATTTCGGGGCCTCAAATGAGAGTAGTTTTAGAGCATTTCTAACGATTAAAGGAATTCAATTTCTAATGCACTCATTTTATCTAAATCCGAAAAGTTCCCACCACTATGTAGCACTCCCTCTATTGTAGAATGCATGTTGCATTCTAGCTAGACCCCCCTCATATAAATCACCTACATACAATAAGCTAGCTTAAAGATACAGAAGTACTCTGAAAAGCACAGCCACAGTTAAATTTAGAGTGAAAACAAATATTGTTCAAATCAATTTCCCTGATTCTGGAATTTGTGTCACCAAATCATTCTTCGTAATTACCCCCACAGGATTTAAAGAAATGGGCATGTCCTCATTTTCTCATGAATGTATTTCATCTTTACAGAGTTGTTGATATTCTCATGCATAGTAGAAATGCACACAGTGGATCCGGAGTAAAGGCATTTCGTGGCCCCGGTGTAAAGGCGCACCGTGGACCCGGAGTAAAGGCACACCGTCGACACGGAGTAAAGGCAAAAATACACTTTGCACGGTTGAATGAATCAAGGTTTGCGTCAGCAGTGCAAAGTCACTTTTCAGCAGTGCAGTCACTTTGAACTTGGCAAATATTCCATGAATCGGCCACTCTGTACGTGCATCATAGCACGAAAGGTGGTATTCCTGTGGCGGGTCCTGACCTGCCAAGGACGGAAATCTCAACTTCAGATTCCCTTTGAGAGAAGAGCAATTTAAGGGGCATGCCGTTATAGCTGTTTCAATGAGGCGGTTGAGCAGTATTTCATGAGTTATATTATCTAGAGCTTTACAGAGAAAATGGTAATTGAAATACTAACATGGAGCATAATCACATGACCTAATGCAAATTCCAGTATTCGATGTTTTCAGTACGTCGTACACCGCTGAATACTGTAAGAGGATTCAATTCAACACTACAGCTAAGTCAACGCCTAGTCTATAATACTGAAGGAAAACCCTTATTGATATATCTTTAGGTCCAGTTCATGCGTTCTGGATGACTACCCCTATATAACGCCCCTCTCTTGGAATCCCCCTGACCCCACTGAGCCAAGAAGTAGTTCTGTTTTGCAAGTTTAAAAGGTTTATTTGATAATTTAAACAATATATATTATATCACGCTTTATAATAAATTAATAACTGAATAGCACCCTTAATCTGATATGATGAAGATTAACAACGGAGAATCTGGCACTAACCCACTTCTTATAATCACTAATGAGTGGACATGAAATGGATAAGGTAGCACACTGGTAAATAGGAACAAAAGAAGAAAGTGGTACAAAATGCTTTATAGAGTTCAAATGGATGCAAGGTTGAATGAATGAAATGCAGTATAGAAATACTCAATATGATTTCAACAAAACAATGTAATCACTTTTCTCTGGCAATTCCCTCCCCCCCCCCTTGATGCAAGGCAAGGAAATGGAAGGAAACACACAGTTCTCAGAAATGCAATCAAATGTGATTCAGTTCAACCCCAGCAAGCTTACAGAAAACAGATAGGAGTTTTGAAAACACAGGCCCAAATGCTTTGATATGTGCTAGCAATGGATGAGAAATATGCTGGAAATGCTTTTTAATTCCCTTTCAGAGGTTCAGGGTGAGTGGTATCTAGTTAATATTAGTCCAGGCTCACACTAGCAATGAGGCAGGGATAGTTAGCAGGTTAAACGAATTTCTGGCAAATGGAAAGCAAACAGCAGCAGTTTTTACATGTGAAGAAATTGCAAATCGCGGTAAAATTCGCGGATGCGTGTTCCGCGATTGCGGTAAAACTATAAGGGGTAGGGATGCGGTTCTTGGTGCGATTCAAAGCTACAATTCTAAGCTTTCAAATGAAAGTTACTGCAAGTCTCTAGCACAAACGGTTGCGGAAATATGAGCGATTTTGTGAAGGTCGTTTTTCAGATTTGAAATTTTAAAGTTCAAAAAGACAAGTGCAGCTTGCGACTAGAAAATGACAAGTGACAGTTAGGAGGCAGTTCTACTTAGGTTAAATAGATTGAATTATATTATTTTAACTAAGAGATTGGTTCTGCACAGTTTTCTAGGTACTCACACTATATTCTTGAGTGAAATGGGCCTCGCCATGGATCTGGTCAGGGTTTTAAACTGGACTCTGGTCTGGTCTGGCCTCTGCACTTCACAGTGATCTGGGTCAGCTCTCTCTGCTGGTCTGGGTCTCTCTGGGTACAGCACTGCTTTCTCTCTGGTTCTCTTAGTTCTGGATAGATTGAAGTCTCTAGTTTGGCTTTCTGGAGGTTTGATGGAGGTAAAGTATGGATTTCTGGATGTTGTATGGTCCGGCAGAGTGCGTTGCAGCAAATGGAATTGAAGGTCCCTATCTGTCCTGTCTGTCTGCTTTTATGTGTTTAGAATGTGGGTGTGTTCTAGCATCACTGACCCTACCTCTCGCTCAGCTTCTAATTGGTCAAACTTCCATTTATCATTTGATTGGGGAATGAACTGTGAGTCAGAGTGATGTCATTTTACAGCCTGCAGAAAGTCCACTCCTCCTGTCAACTTACACACAAATCTAGATTTGAAACAAATACATGTTTGCAGAGGTACATATTGTTTTAAAATCATATGCACCCATCATGCATTACAGGAGGTATCCCCTGTTCAAACTCTGCTCTTCCTGGGAGCTTGCATTCAGAAATGGCACATATTTCACTTTTTAACTGATTTTGCAATTTCTGACATTGACCCAACTTTACATACATGTGCGCAGGGAGTACGGACATTCACTGATGAAGTTTCAGATTTTTAACATGCATACATTTAGAGTTATCCCCACTTTTCCGCTAACACCCCCCTGAACATGCCACCGGGTCGAAAAACCTCTTAAAATGTGGGCAGAAAAATCACAAGAATTATGGTATCATTTATAAAATGTTCACATGTCCGCTCTATGAGTTATTCATCTTTTTAAAGTTATGTTCTGGCTCCAAAGGGGTGTGGTTTCCCAGGTCACATGGTATAGAAACCAGTCTTTCCAGTTTCTGCCAAGCCAGCTTGCTCTCACAGGCAGTGCTCCTCCCAGCTCCTGCCAAGAGGAAGCTACATTTTACGACTGCGGTAATAAAAACCTTTGCCTGAGTGAAGAGGGCTTTGTCCACTCTCTTGCAGAGCCCAGGTAATTCAGTTATCAGATAGATGGCATATCCTTAGTGGGGGCAGCAAAAGGAAGGTTGGCCTGGGAACACAGTGGTGACTCAAGTTTCACTGCTGATGGGGGTAGTTGCCAGGCAGAATCAAGTTCCTTAAGCCAGACTTTCAGCTACTGTCATGTTATTTGTTGCTTTTTAAATTAACTTGCAATTTTACACATGCAGCTAGAATGCTGATTCTAAGTGCAAAACTATGACATTTAAACAATTGCAACCTATGTGACACTCAAAAGTAGGTCACTCAGTCAATTTAAACATTTAGATTTTTTTTTTTAGTGTCTTTCAATCCAGTGCAACTTAAACTGCTGAAATCCACAGCGCAGCCAGTCTTGTTATAAACCTTGTCTTATGATCTTCATTTCCCAGATTTTGTAGGCACACAAAACTCCATTCTGCCAAATGTCTGCTGGTGTTCAGTAAATATTTTGCACATATTGCAATGTTTGAAAATAGGCATTTTGACTTGCCTTCAGGGAAACAGAGTGGTTTTAAAACGCCGGCTTTTGGATAGTGGTGAGTACTGGTACTGCACCCATTTTTGGGATTTAAGAAATGAATTCCCCACAATTCTAGGTTGCATTTGGCAATCAGCATTGCCATTCCCAATGGTTTCAGACTACTGTGCGGGTAGTCCAATGGTGGTTTTAGGCAGTGTCCTTCTGTGCCCATAACATCGGCAAAAATGAGTGGCAGCCTATTCTTCATGCATTTCCCTGTGCATTTTCTGGGAAGCTCTGGCCATCATGATGTTTTCATGTCAGTACTGCACAGTTTTGAGGTAGGGCTAGGATGCATGGGTAAATACATCCCACAAGCCCCCCTCTTGCGATGGCCATTCTATTTCACGAATGGGACTCGCAAGATCTGGGATGTTTCCTCATCTTCTTCCAATAGATGGCACAGTTCAGCATCTTTTCCTCCATCCGGTACTGATCGATCGGTTCTCCTCGCCGGTCCTGATGGGAATATTGGGCGGTCCACTGGGCCCATTGGATCTTCGTTCCCGGTCTCCGGATCGTCCTTCTTGGTCATTCTTCATGGTTTCATCTCTCCTAGGATGATAAAGCAAAAGCGGCAATATCTACTCATAGACAATTTTTATTTTTTTTTCCACCACTGTTGAGATAGTGGGGCAGCATATGCATTTCATCATCACGAAACATTACATTCTTATTTTGAAAAAAAAAACAGTATAACTAAGAGACAGTTTCATGCAAATCACAATATTTTAGAGACTAGATGTGGTATGTTTTATGATTGGAACAGAATTAGTCTGATACAGTACCTGCTAGGATTCCAGAGGATTCCTCCAGTTGTTGCAGAGTGTGCCTGGGATGGCAACATTTCAACTGGTTTATGTGGACCCACTTGTCTTCCCCCGCTGCCAAACCGCCTTTGGGGATGTGGATTTTGTAGGCCACAGGGGAGATTTTGTCTATGATCTCGAGTGGTCCCTTCCATGTAGGCAAAAATTTTCGCTGCTTGGCCTGGTTCCTTTGGAAGTTGTATAGATAGACCCGGTCTCCCACCTGATATTCCTTCCTGGAAGTTTTCAGGTCATAGTGGGTCTTCATGCTATCAGCTGATCTTTCTAGATTCCGCTGAGCATAAGCAAAAGCATGTTGGAGGTGTTTCCTTAAATTCTCTACATACTCATGAGTAGTGGAGGCATTTATCAGTGTCTGCTCTTGGGTCCTATAGAGCAAATGCTGAGGAAGCACCATCTTGCGCCCAGTCATCAACTCAAATGGTGACATTTTGGTTGCAGATGAAGGGGTAGATCTGATAGCCATTAGGACCAGAGGTAATCGGATATCCCAACTTGGCCCAGAATCTGCCACAAACTTCTTTAAGATGCTCACAATTGTCCGGTTATATCTCTCTACTGCCCCAGAAGAAGCTGGTCTATAAGCAATATGCAACTTCCTTTTGACCCCCAGTATCTCCCACATCTTTGTCATTACTTCACTGGTGAAGTGGCTACCTCTGTCTGACTCAATCCTTTGAGGTAGACCAAAACGGGAAAAGATGTGGTTAATCATCAAGGCAGCTGCCGTTTCTGCCTTGCAGTTTGGAGCTGGGAGACATTCCACCCACTTGGTAAACAAGCATGTCACAGTCAACATGTACTTATTCCCCCTAGCCGAGCGAATCACAGGGCCTACAAAGTCGATTTGTAAATCTGACCATGGCAGTGTCATTCCCCTCTTTTGTAAAGGCGCGCGGTGCGTGAGGGATGATGGCTGAAATTGTGCACACACAAGACACCCCTTCAAGTATTGGTCGAGGTCCTGCCCCATGTGTGGCCAGTATGCAACCTCTCTTAAGATTTCCAATGTTGTGTGAAACCCCCTATGACCGGCAGTGGCCGCATCATGGGCGTGACTTAACATCAGGCTTCGGAATGAGGTAGGAACCACCCACTGGTCGTGGCCAGCTTTGGATTTCCTCACCAACAAACCGTCTTGGATCCGGAACATTTTTGGACATTTCATCAACACTCTTAGGTCCTCTTTCCCAATGTAATCGGTATCCGTCAGGGGAAAGTTCTCAGGGTCCTCAAGGTGCTGGTAAAATTTACCAATTATTGGATCCCCCTTCTGAGCGGTAATCAAATCAGCATCAGGGGTCTCCTTGCTCCATTGTGCAATTGAAAGGTCGTTGTGAGCATTTGTCTGGGACCTAGTGATAGCAGTGACCTGGATTTCCCCCAATAGGGACTCAATCTCAATTAGATCCCCTTGGATGGCCCCGGTTTTGGCCAGCTGATCAGCTAAGTCATTTCCAGTTTTGTCTGGTCCCTCTACTTTGGAATGACCCTTGATCTTTTTCCAGTAGATGGTCATCCCATTCGATGTGACCAGATCATCAATGTTTTGGATCAACTTCCCATGTTTCAAGGGTTTGTTGTTAGCACATAACATGCCTCTGGTTTTCCAATTAACCAGGTGCTCCACGAACCCGTTCCGTACATAATCCGAATCTGTGATTATGACCAGTTCGTGGAGTTGATGCTGGACAGCAGTGAGGATGGCATGATGCACAGCCATCAATTCTGCCACCTGACTACTTCGGGGACCAATTTTGTATCCAGCGGAGGGTTCTGGGGACTCATTCACCCATGCATTCCCTACGCCGGCCACTAGTTCTTTCTCCCCGTCGTTGTCAACATGGTAAGAGCATCCATCCACCTACACAGTGGGCATTCCCTCACACTTGTCTTCTTCAAAGACTTTGTGGGGGGAATTAAGGTATGCCTCCATGTTGTCCTTGATTTTCAGACTTTCGTCCTCGAGACAGTTTTCTCTGGCACAATCATGCAAGTCAGCCAGACCTTGCGCGAGGGGACTCTTCTTGTTTTGGCCATATCTGACCTCCACAGGAAAGCCTTGCATTGACAGAATCCAGGAAGTAATTCGGGAATTACTCACATTTCCGGCCCGGATTCTGTCACTTTGGAGATATTGCAGAGGCTGGTGTGGAGTCTCCACTATAATGTGCTCCCCCTGGATAAACGGGCGGTAATTCTTCAATGCCCACACCGTTGCCAGGAGTGCCTTCTCACAATCGTTGAATTTCTCCTCCACAGAGGATAAAGTTTTGCTCGCATAGGAGATTACTTTATTGACCTGGTCATGCTTTTGGTATAATACTGCCGTCAAGCACGTATTAGAGAACCCCGTCTCCAGGAAGAACTCCTTGTTTCTGACAGGGTAAGCTAGGCAAGGCGCTTGTGAGAGGCTTCTCTTGAGTTGTCTTACTGCCTCGGCTTGTTCTGGACCCCATTCCCACTTGACCCCCCCCTTCAGGAGATGAATCAGGGGTCTGGTGATCTCTGCGTAGCCCTCAATGAACTTTCTGCTGTAATTAGTCAGTCCAAGGAGGCTCCTTAGTTCCTGCAGAGTTGTGGGGTCTTTCAGTTTCTGAAGTGCTTCCACTTTCTTTTCCTGGGGACAGAGGCCCTGAGGAGTAATCTCATGCCCCAAGAAATGAACACGGGTTCTACACCACTGTGCTTTCTGAAAGGAAAGTTTTGCTCCGGCGGCCCTCAACTGTGTCAGAACATAACGGATCTCCGCTATATGTTCCTCCACAGATGAACTTTTGACGAGGACATCATCTACATAAGCCAGGTTACCCCTTGCACCCAAGTCGGGCATGGCCTTGTGTAGAAAAATGTTGAATTCATTGCCGGAGTTGAGGTATCCGAAGGGAGTCCGGGTCCAGGTGTACTGCTGGCCCCCAAAGGTAAAAGCCAGCTTGTATTGGTCCTCCCTACTGACAGGCACAGTCCAGTATCCATTGGTCAGGTCTATTGCAGTGAATACCTGTGACCCCTGAATCTGGGCCAGCCCTTGGTCAATGTAGGGCAGAGGCCATCGGGAAGTATGGACCCGTTTGTTGAGCTCCCTGAGGTCGGCGCAGAGTCTCCACTGGCCGTTTGGCTTCAATATTCCCAGCACCGGATTATTGAAGGTGCTGTGGACTGGACGGATTATTCCCCGGGACTCAAGGTTCTTAATTATTTCAGTAAGGGACTCCATTGATGCGAGAGGCAATCGATATTGCTTCACAAACACAGGAGTCATGCCAGGGTCCGTGGGGATTGTTGTGGTGTGGATGTCGGTGCGACCACAGTCATATGAGTCTACCGCAAAGAGATCTTGGAAATCCAAGAAAACTTGTTTCAACTTTTGCCCTTGTTCCAGAGTCACACAGGCATCAGCTAGGTTGACTCTCTCTTCCACCATCTGCCTGAAGCCTGGAAAGACTTCTGGTATGGCTATCTCAGCGGCCTCCTCCAGCTGGGTGGAGAAGTCCCTGGTCAGAGTGCTGATTTGGACTGGAGGCTTCAGGTGGGAAAGGCAGCCCTCATGGACCTGGAAAATCACCTCATCCCTCCTGAAATCACAAGTCACATCTTCCTTACCATAGGGGCAGGAAGTGTACACCAGGAAGTTCCCCCCATGCCGGGTAAAAATCCTGTCTGGTGTTGTATTGTCATCACTGTCACTGTCAAAGCAGTCCTTGGGGATTGGTCCTAACAGTTCATTTAATAAGTCGATGGAAAAATGTCGGTCATCAACCGCCATTCCAATAATGGTGCCCGCGGCTAGAGTAATACTCTTTAAGTCGCTGTTATCCACCTCTATTGGAATGGTGTCATGTTCTATGTTGACTAATGGTGTTGGGTTTACCCCCAACCCTTGCTGTTGGAGAGAAGCATTTAGATGTATGTAAGCATCAGGGTTTTTCAACTCTTGTCCCCTTTTAACTTTCACTTCCAGGGTGAATTGTCGGGTCCTTTCTGGGATGGTGACTTCCTCTTTAACCTGAATTTCAACTGCATAAGGTAGCAATTGAGCTGACCTAAATGCTTTTTCTGGATCATCAAAGCCCATGGGATTATCCGCTAATCGGGACCAAGCTTTGAAGTTTATTAGGTCCAAACTAATGGCAAAGCGATTGAGAATGTCACTGCCTAGGTAAAAGGCGGCAGGGACGTCTCGCACGACCCAACAATTGTGGACTATGCTCTTGTTGCCAATGGAGATTTTGAGCATACACCTGCTTGGCAGGAGATGTTTGGAATTAGGTGCTTCCAGGTCCATTTCCCATTTGTCTATCAGTTTGAAGGTGGGAATGGCTGGATCTTTTGGGAGTTGGCGGAACATGGCTTCGCTGATGAAGCTCTTACCATTGTTCACGCACACTCGAGCGAGAACAGAGTCCTTCCCATCATTTAACTGAACAGGGATGAACAACTGCTCTTCAATTTGCTGAATATCAGCCAGGCTTTGAGCTGATTTCACATCTTTCTGGACTATAGGAGTGGGAGTTTCAGATTGTGGATTGGTATAGAATTTCAGAGTGTTTCCTTCCAGCGTGGAATACCACCTTAAACTGGAAGGAAGGTTGATTTTCAGAAATAGAGAGGACCCCCCATCACCAGTCTGTTGTCCTACTGCTATTACTGTCACGTCTGGAATTTGGCTATTCTGGAAGTGAAATTCTACTTGGTCAGATTTTTGTTCAACCATGTGGCATGTGCCGTTTAAACTAACATGGTTGACACTCTGTTTTAATTTTATTGGTCGGCTAGTCTGGGTCCAGAGGACCTTGTTTACACAATCTATTAGGGGTGACAACCTTCTCAGGAGGTCATTCCCTAGTAAACAAGGGGTGCCCTCTGGGGTCACAACTATGACCGGGTGTTTCAACTTATGTCGCCCAATTTTAATGTCCAAATCTGCAGTCCCCTCAACGGGAATTTCCTTCCCGTCAAAGTTCTGGAGTTGTCCAGGAAGTGAGGTGAGAGGAATTTGGTAATTCTCTCCCCTTCCTGCATTCAGTTCATCAAAGGCCCTTCTGGACAGAAGGGTAGCTTGAGATCCCGTGTCCACCAGTGCCGAGATTGTACCCTGCCCCTGTACTTGTACCGGGGCATAATATCTTCCCTCCTTCTCCTTAAGGGGGCACAGATAATGCACATTTTTGGACAACTGGTGGGCTAACTTTCTGGTTTTGGACATTGCTAGCGAAGAGATTTGGGCAACATTTTGTGGAGAGTCTTGGGAATCTGAAAGAAAAATTTGGCAACTGGAGATCAGAGCCATTGTGGGTTCCCCTGGTTCCGGTTCTGGGCCGCCCCCCCCCTTTTTGGAGGCAGTCACCAGGATGGGTTTGAACCAGGGGGTTTTCTTGCTGTTTGTTCTGGGATGAGATAGTGGGCGGCGGTAGCTCAGTCTCCACATCTCCCCAGTCTGGATTTGCATCCCTAGGGACCCATTTTTCTTTGGGAGGAGTTCCCCCCTCTCTGAAGGAGAAGATCCTTTTCCCAGGATCCTCTGAGGATCCCTCTCCCTCAAATTGGAAGATCTGTACCTCCTCCTCAAACTGAGTCTGTTTGGGTCTTTTGTTTCTCCTACCCCCCCTCTGCTCCTTAGGAGGCAGACTTTCAGGGGCAAGAGATTTCGTTTCCGGTTCCTGGGTTTCCAGGGGCTGTTTACAAGTGAGGAAGGAAGCTTCCTCCAAGGCTTTACACCCCCCTTCCCTTGGTGCCTCCTCCCTGGGAGCCGGTGTGTTATCGGGGTGCTGCCCCCGTCATTGTTCTGGAGCACCAGGTCCAGAGTTGGGTGCGTTCTGCGCCGGCACGCCCATCTGAGGGTTCTGCTGAGCCCTCAGTATGTGACCCAGATCCCGCGCCATGTTTTGAAACTGGCGCTCTAATTGGGAAACTCGCTCAGGCTGATACGGGGCCCTGTTTTCTCCCCTGGGCTGATCCCGGGAAGGGTAGCTGTCCCTTCTTTGGTAGTACCCCTGGTTGGGAAGATTTGGGTACCCCTCCACCCTTGGCCTCCCCTCTCCCGGATTCAGTGGTCTGGGCTCAGGGAATTGGGGAAAGAAGGATGGATGATTTTGGGGTTGGAAGTCGGGTGGATATCTGGGGAAAAAGTTCTGCCCAGGGTTTGGTAAATTTCTGCCCTCCTGTGGGAAGTTTGGAGGGAAGTTCCCTGGGTTAGGTGCTTGGCTGGATCCCCCCCCCTGGGCTGGAGGAGTCCACACATAACCCAGGATGGGTCGATTTCCCTTGTAGCGAGGACTTACATAGTCAGGAGAGCGAGGGACCCCATTTGTGGGGCTGCCTCCCTGGCTCCCTGTCTGTGACTGGCCCGAGGACCTTCTGGGCCTAGCATTATTAGGTGCAGGTGGGTTTTTAGGCCCCCCCATCTCCAAATCCAAAACGGGGGTGACCTTTACCTCTGCCACCTTGGCAGCAGCAGGGGTGCTGTTGGCTTTGGGGTTTTTCTGGGCATTACTTTTGCTATCTATCGGTTTCTGCACCTCATAGATCCGGGTAGCCTGTTCAATGACCCAGTCTAAAGATCTTTTCTCGTGAAAATCCCTCACAAGCTGGGTCATGATATATTTGGGCAAGGCATGGAAAAACGTGTTAATAAATTCCCTGCTATCCGTGCGCACCCTTCTTGTGGTCTGTGCAAAAGCACGCTTTAACTCCTGCACAAATTCTTGTGGGGCCTGATCCTCCCCACATTGCAAATTGTAGGCTGCCTTGCGAGCCTCTTGAGGATTTCTGTGAACAGAAAAATGTTTCAGGATGGCCGCCTTATATGTGGACCATCTTAAATGATTTTGGTCCTCCAGCCCCGCAAAGAAACTGGAGTATTCCGGGGAGAATGTCCACTTTACATATTGAATACAGCTTTGGCTGTCCTTCAAATGGAAAGTCTCCATCATTTGTTCAAACAACTCTAAGTGCTCCCAAACAGAATACTTAGCGTTCTTATGGTAAGGCGTGATGACGCTCCTGATCGCCTTAATCTGCTTTAAGGGGTCCTTAAGCAAGGCCCTTTTTGCCTTATTGGCCTTTTTGGTTCGGGTAACCCTTGTCCATTCTTCCTCGGACTCAGAGGCACTGCTCCCAGAGGTTCCCGTCTGTTCTTCCAGGTTTTCCCGGATTCTGCGAGCCTGGGAATGGCTGGCAGAATGTGGGGACCTGGTCTCCTGTGTCCTGCGCAGTTCAGAGGAGTCTTCAGATTCCTCCTTGCTGCCAGGATTTGATGGGTACCCCCTCCACTGACCTAACTGGGCAGAGGTTTTCAGGATGCCCTTAATGGGCCTACTCTCCTGGGGTTCCCCATCGAACTGTACTGTACTTGGGTGCCCATACCCGGATGCCCACCCCTCCATTCCTGAGTGGTACTGGCCTACGAGCCCCATACTCTTAGCTGGATAGTAATCTGCCATCCCTGTGGCCCTGTGCTCATGTGCGCCAGGGTACATGGGGGTGGCAGAGTCCAGGGACTGAGAGGTATGAGGGCCTCTGGTACTAGGGCTCCTGAGGTTATGCTCCGGAGTTTCCCTTTCCCAGCGAACCTCATCTCTATCCGCCCCTGCTCCCTGTTGCAATGCAAGAGCCTGCATTTGTGCCTTCAGTTCCTCAGTTAAGGCCTTACTGGACTCTATCAGTCTCTCCTGCATCGCTACCTGTTGTTGGAGCCTATCATTGTGTTCACAGAGGGCCTCGTTTTCCCTCTGTGCTTCCTGGTTGGTCCTGGAGAACTGGGCCAGTCTTTGCTGCAGGAGGTTTACCTCCTGGGCAATGTCCCTATTGGCCTGCTCCTTTCTTGCTAGAGCATCTTCCACCCTTCTGGTGTGCTCTACCAAGTTCTGGTTTTCTTTTTGGAGATCACCCAGCCCCTGGAGGGCCAGGTGATTTTCTTCAATTTCCTTTTTTAAGTGGCAGACTTCCTGGCCTATGGCGTCTCTTTCCTGACTAAGAGCCTGCATTTGTGCCGCCAGGTCGTCCCTTTGCCGTTGAAGGGCACCAGCTTTTTGGCGCTCCTCATCAAACTCTGCCTGGGTATCCAGGTCTTTCAGAATCAGTTTATTGCTCTCCTCTTTCTCTCTGTCTAGTTGGATTTGCAGGGTGGCTACCTGCTCTGTGCATGCCCTGTTGAAATTGATCTGTTGCTCCAGCTTTTTCTGGTTCTGCAGTAAGGAGTCCAAACTGTCTTGGTGCTCCTTCTGCAGGGCCAGAAATCGGGTATCCTGGTCTGTCTTTTCCTGTTGTAGGATGCCCATATCCTCTTTTATTTTAATGATATATTGCCTACTATCATTTTCTGCCTCCTGGCTCCTCTGCAGCCTCTGCTCAGAAGAGTCCAGATCAGATTGGGCCTTCTGTAATGCCATCTGTTGCCTATTTGCCAGATTTTGGCTTTCAGCACATCTATCCTGCATGTCTCCCATATATAGGTACAGGTATGCTGCTATCCTGGCAATCTTATTGTGTTCCTCTTTGGCTTTAGGAGCCATATATAGTTCACTCAGGGCCACATGTAAGGGACCCTGATCTCTATATATATCTGACCCTGTTTCAGTGACCTGTTGTGTGATGGCCTGCAACCACACATCCTGGCCCTGTTCGGTCCATTCACCTCTCACAAATAGCTTATGCAAGAGGTGCTCTCTGGCTATTTTCATGTCTACTAAGGTCGTCATTCTAGAGATTGGTCTCTGTCCTGACTTACAGAAGTTTGTATTTTATTTTTGCAGAACAGAACTTTTCTTGGTGTGTCCCTTTTGAGGAGTGCTTTACAGCGTAACACAGCGTGGTTATCCGACCGGATATATGTATCCCGTCAGTTAGCACACTGTATTAAGCTGCACAAGTGGTAAATCTAACCCAACATCCCGGACGAGCCCCCAATTTGTAAGAGGATTCAATTCAACACTACAGCTAAGTCAACGCCTAGTCTATAATACTGAAGGAAAACCCTTATTGATATATCTTTAGGTCCAGTTCATGCGTTCTGGATGACTACCCCTATATAACGCCCCTCTCTTGGAATCCCCCTGACCCCACTGAGCCAAGAAGTAGTTCTGTTTTGCAAGTTTAAAAGGTTTATTTGATAATTTAAACAATATATATTATATCACGCTTTATAATAAATTAATAACTGAATAGCACCCTTAATCTGATATGATGAAGATTAACAACGGAGAATCTGGCACTAACCCACTTCTTATAATCACTAATGAGTGGACATGAAATGGATAAGGTAGCACACTGGTAAATAGGAACAAAAGAAGAAAGTGGTACAAAATGCTTTATAGAGTTCAAATGGATGCAAGGTTGAATGAATGAAATGCAGTATAGAAATACTCAATATGATTTCAACAAAACAATGTAATCACTTTTCTCTGGCAATTCCCTCCCCCCCCCTTGATGCAAGGCAAGGAAATGGAAGGAAACACACAGTTCTCAGAAATGCAATCAAATGTGATTCAGTTCAACCCCAGCAAGCTTACAGAAAACAGATAGGAGTTTTGAAAACACAGGCCCAAATGCTTTGATATGTGCTAGCAATGGATGAGAAATATGCTGGAAATGCTTTTTAATTCCCTTTCAGAGGTTCAGGGTGAGTGGTATCTAGTTAATATTAGTCCAGGCTCACACTAGCAATGAGGCAGGGATAGTTAGCAGGTTAAACGAATTTCTGGCAAATGGAAAGCAAACAGCAGCAGTTTTTACATGTGAAGAAATTGCAAATCGCGGTAAAATTCGCGGATGCGTGTTCCGCGATTGCGGTAAAACTATAAGGGTTAGGGATGCGGTTCTTGGTGCGATTCAAAGCTACAATTCTAAGCTTTCAAATGAAAGTTACTGCAAGTCTCTAGCACAAACGGTTGCGGAAATATGAGCGATTTTGTGAAGGTCGTTTTTCAGATTTGAAATTTTAAAGTTCAAAAAGACAAGTGCAGCTTGCGACTAGAAAATGACAAGTGACAGTTAGGAGGCAGTTCTACTTAGGTTAAATAGATTGAATTATATTATTTTAACTAAGAGATTGGTTCTGCACAGTTTTCTAGGTACTCACACTATATTCTTGAGTGAAATGGGCCTCGCCATGGATCTGGTCAGGGTTTTAAACTGGACTCTGGTCTGGTCTGGCCTCTGCACTTCACAGTGATCTGGGTCAGCTCTCTCTGCTGGTCTGGGTCTCTCTGGGTACAGCACTGCTTTCTCTCTGGTTCTCTTAGTTCTGGATAGATTGAAGTCTCTAGTTTGGCTTTCTGGAGGTTTGATGGAGGTAAAGTATGGATTTCTGGATGTTGTATGGTCCGGCAGAGTGCGTTGCAGCAAATGGAATTGAAGGTCCCTATCTGTCCTGTCTGTCTGCTTTTATGTGTTTAGAATGTGGGTGTGTTCTAGCATCACTGACCCTACCTCTCGCTCAGCTTCTAATTGGTCAAACTTCCATTTATCATTTGATTGGGGAATGAACTGTGAGTCAGAGTGATGTCATTTTACAGCCTGCAGAAAGTCCACTCCTCCTGTCAACTTACACACAAATCTAGATTTGAAACAAATACATGTTTGCAGAGGTACATATTGTTTTAAAATCATATGCACCCATCATGCATTACAGGAGGTATCCCCTGTTCAAACTCTGCTCTTCCTGGGAGCTTGCATTCAGAAATGGCACATATTTCACTTTTTAACTGATTTTGCAATTTCTGACATTGACCCAACTTTACATACATGTGCGCAGGGAGTACGGACATTCACTGATGAAGTTTCAGATTTTTAACATGCATACATTTAGAGTTATCCCCACTTTTCCGCTAACACCCCCCTGAACATGCCACCGGGTCGAAAAACCTCTTAAAATGTGGGCAGAAAAATCACAAGAATTATGGTATCATTTATAAAATTTTCACATGTCCGCTCTATGAGTTATTCATCTTTTTAAAGTTATGTTCTGGCTCCAAAGGGGTGTGGTTTCCCAGGTCACATGGTATAGAAACCAGTCTTTCCAGTTTCTGCCAAGCCAGCTTGCTCTCACAGGCAGTGCTCCTCCCAGCTCCTGCCAAGAGGAAGCTACATTTTACGACTGCGGTAATAAAAACCTTTGCCTGAGTGAAGAGGGCTTTGTCCACTCTCTTGCAGAGCCCAGGTAATTCAGTTATCAGATAGATGGCATATCCTTAGTGGGGGCAGCAAAAGGAAGGTTGGCCTGGGAACACAGTGGTGACTCAAGTTTCACTGCTGATGGGGGTAGTTGCCAGGCAGAATCAAGTTCCTTAAGCCAGACTTTCAGCTACTGTCATGTTATTTGTTGCTTTTTAAATTAACTTGCAATTTTACACAGGCAGCTAGAATGCTGATTCTAAGTGCAAAACTATGACATTTAAACAATTGCAACCTATGTGACACTCAAAAGTAGGTCACTCAGTCAATTTAAACATTTAGATTTTTTTTTTTAGTGTCTTTCAATCCAGTGCAACTTAAACTGCTGAAATCCACAGCGCAGCCAGTCTTGTTATAAACCTTGTCTTATGATCTTCATTTCCCAGATTTTGTAGGCACACAAAACTCCATTCTGCCAAATGTCTGCTGGTGTTCAGTAAATATTTTGCACATATTGCAATGTTTGAAAATAGGCATTTTGACTTGCCTTCAGGGAAACAGAGTGGTTTTAAAACGCAGGCTTTTGGATAGTGGTGAGTACTGGTACTGCACCCATTTTTGGGATTTAAGAAATGAATTCCCCACAATTCTAGGTTGCATTTGGCAATCAGCATTGCCATTCCCAATGGTTTCAGACTACTGTGCGGGTAGTCCAATGGTGGTTTTAGGCAGTGTCCTTCTGTGCCCATAACATCGGCAAAAATGAGTGGCAGCCTATTCTTCATGCATTTCCCTGTGCATTTTCTGGGAAGCTCTGGCCATCATGATGTTTTCATGTCAGTACTGCACAGTTTTGAGGTAGGGCTAGGATGCATGGGTAAATACATCCCACAATACACCGCTTAGGAAGTTTATCCCTGCTAATTGATGCTAATTGATGCTATTTACAATAAGACTACGGGAACCTATAGACACAAAGCTGTCCACAAGAAAAGATACATGCCACTAGCCTGTGTATTAATTCAAGGACATATGAACAAAAGCCACCTTTCCCCTCCATCTTTGGCTTTGGGTATGCAAATCCCAAATTACTACCACATATAGCATTATTGGCACCAATGTCAATTTGTAATAATCAATGATTTATGTCAGTGTATATCCACAGTTCTTTGTCGAAACTATCCTAAATGTGGCAAGGCTTTGTTGGACTGAACATCACACAGACTCTAGATGCTCTTTCCATATCAACGTTTGGTCAATAATGAAACCAAGATATCTATAACGAAGTACAACTTCTACAGCAGACACATTATTAGTCTTTTAGATTTAATGTCCATATTAAGGGCATTTAAGGGCCAGTGGGATAGCTCAGGGGCATCTCCTTTGTCTTCGAAGAAAGACAAACCAGAGTGACACAGGTTCGACTCCTGGGCCTGTGCCTGGATCTCTGATCCTTGTACCGGACTTAGAGAGTTTAAAGTGTTAAGCGCATGATAAACGATTAGCAAATTGACTAATTAAATAACCATGGTCTTTTTTGTATTGACAACCGAGGAAAGGTAGATAGCAAATTGATAAAAAGTGTCTAGCTGCCTCCTTAGAATAGCTGGTGTACAGTCTAGTAGAACTATATCATCTGCATAGCCCAGCCACTGAAGTTTAAACAAGCCCAATTTTGGAGAATGAGCATTGTCCAATTCATATTCTCAAGGCAGGTCCACAAGATGCAGATTAAACAGAGTTAGTGCAATAACACACCCTTGTTTAAAATGAGTGTATGTGGGAATCAGATCCCTCAAAAATCTGTTCATGGTCCATCGTACAAACACTGCTGTGTTAGCATGGAAAGCAACTAGCAGCTTTAATAGCCCAACCGGCATGCACGATCTTTGTAATTTTCCACTACAGTAGATGGCAATTAACTGTGTCAAAAGTGGCACTGAAGTCAATATATGCCCCATAGAATGGACCGCGGGAGTCTCTTGCCCATTCCACAGCAGTGACCGGTGTCACAGTATTTCTTAATTTGTCAGATCTCATTCTGAATCAACTTTGGTGAATTGGCAGAACAGAAGCAATCAGATTCTTCCGCAATATGCCAGGAAACACCTCTGCGAGTGAATGCAGCATGGCCCATGTCCACCTCTAGCTCTTGTGATACCTTCTATGTCCACGCCTAAAGACAGGTATAGCAATGCTGTGCACCCGACTAGCTGGCAAAATCCCAACATTAATAATGAATATAAGAAAACAATGTAAAATATGCCTACATATGCTTGATCCCTGCTTTGAGCTAGGCATTGAAAAGGCTATCAGGGCCTAGCACAGTCTTTTTTTTTTTAGGTTCGTCAACAATGTTTTTATTTTATTTATTGTTTGCTTGTTAGGCGCTTATACAATAAGAATATACTGGGCCCCATTACGCGGATGGCGGTAACCATCGGCGGAGTCCGGCATGGTGAATGGCGGAATTACTGCCCCATGCCAAGGTTAATTCCCCATTCACCATGGCCCTTCCCCATTCCCATTTGAGCCCCTATAGGGCTCAATGGGAATGAGGAAGGAGCAAATAACGGTACTGCAATTAGCGGTACCGTTATTTGCTCTGAAGTCCCTCAGCGGGTCCTATACTTAACGTGTGGTCTGATCACACGTTAAGAATGGGACCCACTGAGGGACCTCGTAGTAGGGTGGTAAGGGATTACCGGAACCGGTGCCCTTACCGGTGCCGGTAATCTCTTACCACCATCCGTGTAATGGGGCCCACTGTTTCAAAGCACTAGCATTTTTTCTGCACTCGGGAAACACATGTTTGCCAATGGGGGCAGTGATCTACCACCAGGTCTGACCTATCGGGAGTTCAGGCCCCTACTGGCAAATATGTGGCGAAATCACCAAGCACCAGTTATTCTGGCAATCCCATCAAATGGAGTCCTATGGAACTCCCTGTAATGGGAACCTACTGGCATCTCCCATAATATCTGACTAATACTGGGAAATCGGGCGGCAGAAACAGTAAGGCAGTTTTTGCCGGTATCCTGCTGGAATTAACAGCTGGATACTGGCAAAACTGCAATGTGGCCCTTTTAGTGATCTGCCATCAGTGGCCCCCAATGCTGAGGATAACCAAACATTCACCCATTAGTCTTCTGAATTATGATAGCGAGCAAAATCCTACATATGCTTTAAGGGCAAGATAAGACCACTTGATTAGGATGAATATTAATACCCATTGGTACTCAAAGGGATAACTGATTTATTTTTTTGCTGTCTCTAAATGTCCTGGTTTTTCAATATCTTTTCAGATGCAGCTAAACAGAGATGTATGTTGCCAAGTACTTTAATAGACACATTCCTACGGATCAATTAAAATTTACCAGCTGCATTCTGGATGTCTGTTTCTTTCCATGTGATGCTGTGGAAGAAACAAAGCCTCCAGTATAATTGTGAAGAGTAGCAAGGAACACAGACCGTTCCTTACATTGCATTGTAATCAGCGATGAAAAGACAGCATGCCCCCCTTTAACCTTTCAGCAGCAACCTGACTCCAGCCTCTGTTAAGTGACTTCAATTCAGTACTCCAACTAAGTCAGTGCCTAGTCTGGGATGCCCAAGGAAAGCCCTTAATTATATATTTTTATGACAAGTTCATGAATCTGGATGATAAACTCTTGTAAAACGCCCCTCGCTTTGAATCCCCCGGATCTCCCCGGATCTCACTGAGCCAAGAAGTAGGTTTGTTTTGCAAATTAAAAGATTTATTACACAATTTAAACAATATATATAACACCTTTATAAATAAATTAATATTTGATAGCACACTTATGAATATGACAGTGATCAACAATGGATAATATTACACTAGCACACTTTTTTAATTACTTAGGAAATGGTATAGAGAGGATAAAGTAGCTGATAATGCTTTATGGGTTCAAGGAAATGTATTGATGGAAAATAACGCAGCACAGAAATAACTGAGATGGTTTCCACAAGAGATAATATGATCACTTTTTCTTTTGACAATTCACTCCCCCCATGCAATATAAGGAGATGGAAGGGGAGCACACAATTTTCAGGATTACAATGCAATACCAATTCAGTTCCCCCCTAGCAAGCTTAGAGCAACAGGGATGATTTTAAAACACAGGCAAAAATACTTTAAATGTGATTTGCAAAGAAGTGAAAATATGCTAAAAATGATTTTAATTCCCTATAGGAGATTCAGGGTAGGTGATAGCTACTTAAGATTGGTTCAGGTCAACACTATCAGTGATTCATGAGGGATTATCAGGTTGAAAACGGATTTCAGCAGTTGGAAGCAAAAGACAGCAATTTTGACAGGTGGAGAAATTTGATTAAACTGGCAAACAGTTTAGGGCTAGAGCTGAGGATCCTAGCTTTAAAATGAAAGTTAAATCGCATTCCTAGCACACGCGGTTCAAAAGATACGGACAATATAGTGGAGGTAGATTCTCAAAAATAAAGTAAAGCTCAGAATGACAAATGACACTTTCACAGGTTTGAAATCACAGAATGGACACACAATTTCTATGATGCAGTTTTAAATATGTGGAAATGGTTTGAATTTGATTATTTTAAACTAAGAGATGACTATGCACAGTTATGTGGGTACTCACACTATAAATTTGAAATAGGCCATCAAGATCTGGTCATGTTTGGGCTTCACTCGCCACGGACGGTCTCTGGTACCGGTTCTGCTCACAGCGATCTGGTCTGGGTCTTGTCTTCTATCGGCACTGCACGGCGGTCTGGAAACAGCTCTGCTTTCTGGGTTCTGGCACAGGGTTCTAGCCAGAATCAAATAGCTCGCCCGGCTGTTGAATAGTTTGGTTAGGTGGCTGGATTCTGAGGCCTGGTGATAAGGATTCAGCTTTTGGACTAGGCCTCTCTGCTGCAAGTTCTGAAGTCTGGATTCTAAGTTCTGGTTCTGGAGTCTTCTGGAGTTTGACTGGTCCGGCAAAGTGCTCTGCAAGAAATCCGTTTGAAGTGGAAAATGAATGTCCCTACCTGGGTTTCAGTGGTCCTTTTTATGTCTTTTGGAAGGTGGTGGGAAGGCTGACTTTCTATACCCAACCCTCTGAAGATCCTAATAGATTAGCAGATTTTCTGTGCTCTCACTGGAGAACATAGTCGTGAGTCATCCGGTGTCATTTTTATGGCATACAGAAAGAACACTCCCCTTGTCACTTTGCACACAAATCTATTTTTGATCCAAGTGCGTATTTATCTATGTACAATTTTTCTAATATTATATGTCCAGTTAACATATTTTGTGTAGCACCAAACCATCCGATCCCTGTCTTTGTAAGATGTTGTGTCCACTTCTGACAGAATTCTGCCCTTTTCATCCAGAACACAACCTCTAAACTTTTCCAGAATTTACACAAATGTGTGCAAGGAATATGGGCGTCAGATGATGAAGTGTCAGATTTTTAACATACATACATTTGGAGTAATACCCTATTCTCCGCTACTCCCCCCCCAGAACATACCACAGAGTCCTAACACCTCTTAAAATGTGCACAGAAAAATCACAGGAATCATGAGATTATTGATATAATTTTGACAATTATGTACTATGAATTATCCATCTTTTTAAAATTATGCTCTGGCCCAGAGGGGTGTGGTTTAGGTTCCAAAGCATATGGGGGAATTTCTGTCTGTCCCCGCCTCCAGCTCAGGTGGCTCCCAGAGGCAGCGCCCCTCCCATTTCCTTCCAAGAGGAATACATTTACGATCCCCTGATTTAGCATTTGCCTGAGCCAAGGAAAGTTCATTGTTCTGTTTCCTGCAGTCCCAGGTAATCCTCCCCTAATTCAATTAAAGAGGTGTGATCTCCTTTTGGTGGGAACAGCAGAAGGCAGCCAGGCCTGTGAATGCAGTTGCTGGGCAAGTTTCAACTTCTGTCGGTGGTAGTTGCCGGGCAGAATTCAATCTCTTTAAGCAAGGCTTCAGCCAAATGTCACTTTTGTTCCAGTTATTCTTCATTCAAATCAAACATACCATTTTTACACATACAGCTAGAATGCTGATTCTAAGTTCAAAACTATGACATTTAAACAGTTGCAACCTATGTGACACTCCAAAGTAAATCAATCATTTATTTTAACCATTTCGATTTTAGTGGCTTTAAGTCCAATTTCACTTAAGCTGGTGACATCCACAGCTCAGCCAGTTGTGTTATGAACATTATTTTAGGCTCTTCATCTTTCCAGATTTTGTATGCACACAAGACTTCATTCTGCCAGATGTCTGCTGGTGTTCAGTAAGATTTTTGAATGTCTTGCAATGTTTGAAATAGGCAATTTGAGCTTTCATTCAGAGAAACAAAGGTGATTTCAAAGCCCTTTTCGAGATAACAGGCACTGCTGTTTTTCCTTTGGCACCACGTTTCACTCATGGCGCTTCTGGCCCCTCACGCTCGCACTAGTGGGTGGCAGATCAGGCAACCATTTTGGTGTGCGCAAAACTGCACAGTATTCCTGGATTCTGGCGTAAATGTGGGCTTTTCGGCCATCTTGGATTTTCTAAGCCCACAGCACCAAATGTTGTAGCATAATAATTCAAACGTGGGTCAAGACACCTGACAAGCCCCCCCACCTGACTGCACTTTGATTTCGAGTCGAGGGGGAATCGGGTGCAAAGGATGTTTTGATCCATGCGCTGGGATGTCCGCATCATCTTCTTCCAATTCCGCAGATGGCAAAGTTCAGCATCTTTTCCTCCCTCAGGATGGATCGATCGGTTCTCCTCGCCGGTCCTGATGGGAGTATTGGGCGATACCCCGGGCCCCTCGAATCTTTGCTCCCGGTCCCCGGATCGTCCTCCTTGGTCAGGCTCCATGGTTTATCTCTCCTAGGATGACAAAGCAAAGCGGCAGAAACATATCCGTAGACATTTCCCCACCACAATTAATGGTGGGGCGAACATATACATTTTATACATCAGGCGACATTTGCATTCCAGAATCATAGAATTTTATAGGCTATATGTGGAATATTTTAGGGTTGGACTTGTATTAATCTGGAGCGGCCCCCTCTGGGTTTGCAGAGGACTGCTCCAGTTGCTGCAAAGTGTGCCTGGGATGGCAACCCTTTAGCTGATTAATATGGACCCACTTGTCTTCCCCTTCCGCCAAACTGCCTTTGGGGATGCGGATCTTGTAGGCGACTGGGGAGATCTTGTCTACAATTTCAAAAGGTCCCTTCCATGTAGGCAGGAATTTGGGCTGTTTGGCCTGGTCCCTTTGGAAATTATATAGATAGACCCGGTATCCCACATTGTATTCTTTCCTAGTAGTCTTTAAATCATAATGAGTGTTCATGATATCGGCTGATCTTTCTAGGTTTCGCTGAGCATAGGCAAAAGCATGTTGAAGGTGTTTCCTTAAATTCTCAATATATTCATGAGTAGTGGAAGAATTGATCAATGTCTGCTCTTGGGTCCTGTAGAGCAAATGCTGGGGAAGCACCATCCTGCGCCCAGTCATCAGCTCAAATGGTGACATTTTAGTTGCAGATGAAGGGGTAGATCTGATGGCCATTAGGACCAGAGGTAATCGGATATCCCAACTTGGCCCAGAATCTGCCACAAACTTTTTTAAGATGCTCAAAATGGTTCGGTTGTAACATTCTACTGCACCAGAAGAGGCTGGCCGGTAAGCAATGTGTAGCTTCCTTTTAACCCCCAGTATCTCCCACATCTTTGTCATTACTTCGCTGGTGAAATGGCTGCATCTGTCTGACTCAATCCTTTGGGGTAGACCAAAATGGGAAAAGATGTGGTTGATCATCAGGGTAGCTGCTGTTTCTGCCTTGCAGTTTGGGGCCCGGAGACATTCCACCCATTTAGTAAATAAGCATGTCACCGTCAACATGTACTTATTTCCCCTAGAGGAGCGAATCACGGGGCCTATGAAGTCGACTTGCAAATCTGACCATGACAGTGTCACCCCCTCTTTTGGAGAGGCGCACAGTATGTGAGGGATATTGGCTGAAATTGTGCACACACAAGACACCCCTTCAAGTATTGGTCGAGGTCCTGCCCCATGTGTGGCCAGTATGCAACCTCTCTTAAGATCTCAAGCGTTGTATGAAACCCCCTATGACCGGCGGTGGCCGCATCATGGGCGTGACTTAACATCAGGCTTTGGAATGAGATAGGGACCACCCACTGATCATGGCCAGCTTGGGATTTCCTTACCAACAAACTGTCTTGGATTCAGAACATTTTTGGACATTTCATCAACACTCTAAGGTCCTCTTTCCCAATGTAATCGGTATCCGTCAGGGGAAAGTTCTCAGGGTCCTCAATGTGTTGGTAAAAATGATCAATTATTGGATTCCCCTTCTGAGCCGTAATCAAATCAGCATCTGGGGTCTCCTTACTCCATGTGCAGTTGAAAAATCATTGTGGGCATTTGTCTGAGACCTAGTGATAGCAGTGACCTGGATTTGCCCCAACAGGGACTCAATATCAATTAGATCCCCTTGGATGGCCCCGGTTTTGGCCAGCTGATCATCTAAGTCATTTCCAGTTTTGTCTGGTCCCTCTACTTTGGAATGACCCTTGATCTTCTTCCAGTAGATAGTCATCCCATTCGAGGTGACCAGATCATCAATATTTTGAATTAACTTCCCATGTTTCAAGGGTTTGTTATTAGCACATAACATGCCTCTGGTTTTCCAATTAACCAGGTACTCCACGAACCCGTTCCATACATAATCTGAATCTGTGATTATGACCAGTTCGTGGAGTTGATGTTGGACAGCAGTGAGGATGGCTTGATGCACAGCCATGAACTCTGCCACCTGACTACTTTAGGGACCACTTTTGTATCCAGCGGAGGGTTCTGGGGACTCATTCACCCATGCATTCCCTACGCCGGCCAACAGTTCTTTCTCCCTGTTGTTGTCAACATGGTAAGAGAATCCATCCACGTAGACAGTGGGCATTCCCTCACACTTGTCTTCTTCAAAGACTTTGTGTGGGGAATTAAGGTATGCCTCCATGTTGTCCTTGATTTTTAGACTTTCGTCCTCGAGACAGTTTTCTCTGGCACAATCATGCAAGTCAGCCAGACCTTGCGTGAGGGGACCCTTCTTGTTTTGGCCATATCTGACCTCCACAGGAAAGCCTTGCATTGACAGAATCCATGAAGTATTTTGAGAATTACTCACATTTCCGGCCCGAATTCTGTCACTTTGGAGATATTGCAGAGGCTGGTGTGGAGTCTCCACTATGATGTGTTCCCCCTGGATAAACGGGCGGTAATTCTTCAATGCCCACACCGTTGCCAGGAGTGCCTTCTCACAATCGTTGAATTTTTCCTCCATGGAGGATAAAGTTTTGCTCGCATAGGAGATTACTTTATTGACCTTGTCATGCTTTTCATGTAATACTGCAGTCAAGCATGTATTAGAGAACCCTGTCTCCAAGAAAAACTCCTTGTTTCTGACAGGGTAAGCTAGGCAAGGCGCTTGTGAGAGGCTTCTTTTGAGCTGTCTTACTGTCTCGGATTGTTCTGGACCCCATTCCCACTTGACCCCCCCTTCAAGAGATGAATCAGGGGTCTGGTGATCTCTGCGTAGCCCTCAATGAACTTTCTGCTGTAATTAGTCAGTCCAAGGAGGGTCCTTAGTTCCCGCAGAGTTGTGGGGTCTTTCAGTTTCTAAAGTGCTTCCACTTTCTTTTCCTGGGGACAGAGACCCTGAGGAGTAATCTCATGCCCCAAGAGATTAACACGGGTTCTACACCACTGCGCTTCTGAAAGGAATGTTTTGCTCCGGCGGCCCTCAACTGTGTCAGAACATAACGGATCTCTGCTATGTGTTCCTCCACAGATGAACTTTTGATGAGGACATCATCTACATAAGCCAGGTTACCCTTTGCACCCAGGTCGGGCATGGCCTTATATAGGAAAATGTTGAATTCATTGCTGGAGTTGAGGTATCCGAAGGGAGTCTGGGTCCATGTGTACTGCTGGCCCCCAAAGGTAAAAGCCAGCTTGTATTGGTCCTACCTGCTGACAGGCACAGTCCAGTATCCATTGGTCAGGTCTATTGCAGTGAATACCTGTGACCCCTGGATCTGGGCCAGCCCTTGGTCAATGTAGGAAAGAGGCCATCGGGAAGTATGGACCCGTTTGTTGAGCTCCCTAAGGTCGGCACAGAGTCTCCTCTGGCCGTTTGGCTTCAATATTCCAAGCACCAGATTATTGAAGGTGCTGTGAACTGGACGGATTATCCCCCAGGACTCAAGGTTCTTAATTATTTCAGTAAGGGACTCCATTGATGCGAGAGGCAAGCGATATTGCTTCACAAACACTGGAGTCATGCCAGGGTCCGTGGGAATTGTTGTTGTTTGGATGTCGGTGCGACCACAGTCATATGAGTCTACCACAAAGAGATCTTGGAAATCCAAGAAAACTTGTTTCAACTTTTGTTTCTGTTCCAGAGTCACACAGGCATCAGCTAGGTTGACTCTGTCTTCCACCCTCTGGCTGAAGCCTGGAAAGACATCTGGTTTTGCTATCTCAGCGTCCTCCTCCAGCTGGGTGGAGAAGTCCCTGGTCAGAGTGCTGATTTGGACTGGAGGCTTCAGGTGGGAAAGCATCCCTCATGGACCTGGAAAATCACCTCATCTCTCCTGAAGTCACAAATCACATCTTCCTTACCATAAGGGCAGGAAGTGTACACCAGGAAGTTCCCCCCATGCCGGGTAAAGATCCTGTTTGGTGTTGTATTTTCATCGCTATCACTATCAAAACAGTCCTTGGGGATTGGTCCTAACAGTCCATTTCCTAAATCCATGGAAAAATGTCGGTCATCAACCGCCATTCCAATAAAGGTGCCTGCGGCTAGAGTAATACTCTTTAAGTCGCTGTTATCCACCTCTATTGGAATGGTGTCATGTACTATGTTTACTAATGGTGTTGGGTTTACCCCAAAGCATTGATGTTGGAGAGAAGCATTTAGATCAATATAAGCATCAGGGTTTTTCAATTTTTGTCCTCTTTTAACTTTCACTTCCAGGGAGAATTGTCGGGTCCTTTCTGAGATGGTGACTTCCTCTTTAATCTGAATTTCAACTGCATAAGGTAGCAATTGAGCTGACCTAAATGCTTTTTCTGGATCATAAAAGCCCATGGGATTATGCGCTAATCGGGACCAAGCTTTGAAGTTTATTAGGTCCAAACTAATGGCAAAGCGATTGAGAATATCACTGCCTAAGTAAAAGGCGGGAGTGACGTCTCGCACGACCCAACAATTATGTACTATGCTCTTGTTGCCAATGGAGATTTTGAGCATACACCTGCTTGGCAGGAGATGTTGGGAATTGGGTGTTTCCAGATCCATTTCCCATTTGTCTATCAGTTTGAATGTGGGAATGGCTGGATCTTTTGGGAGTTGGCGGAACATGGCTTCATTGATGAAGCTCTTACCGTTGTTCACACACACTCGGGCGAGAACAGAGTCCTTCCCATCATTTAACTGAACAGGGATGAACAACTGCTCTCCAATTTGTTGAATATCAGCCAGGCTCTGAGCTGATGTCACATCTTTCGGAACTATTGGAGTGGGAATGTCTGATTGTGGATTAGTAAAGAATTTCAGAGTGTTTCCTTCCAGTGTAGAATACCACCTTAAACTGGAAGGAAGGTTGATTTTCAGAAATAGAGAGGACCCCCCATCACCAGTCTGTTGTCCTACTGCTATTACTGTCACATCTGGAAATTTGGTTGTTCTGGAAGTGAAATTCTACTTGGTCAGATTTTTGTTCACCCATGTGGCAGGTGCCGTTTAAACTAACATGGTTGACGCTCTGTTTTAATTTTATTGGTCAGCTAGTCTGGGTCCAGAGGACCTTGTTTATGCAATCTATTAGGGGTGACAACCTTCTCAGGAGGTCATTCCCTAGTAAACCAGGGGTGCCCTCTGGAGTCACTACTATGACCGGGTGTTTCACCTTGTGTCGCCCAATTTTAGTGTCCAAATCTGCAGTCCCCTCGACGGGAATTTCCTTCCCGTCAAAGTTCTGAAGTTGTCCTGGAAGAGAGGTGAGAGGAATACAGTAATACTCCCTGCTTCCTGCATTTAGTTCATCAAAGGACCTTCTGGACAGAAGAGTAGCTTGGGATCCAGTGTCCACCAGTGCCAAAATTGTACCCTGCCCCTACACTTGTACTGGGGCATAGTATCTTCCCTCCTTCTCCTCCATGGGCACAGATAATGCACATTTTTGGACAACTGGTGGGCTAATTTTTTAGTTTTGGACATTGCGAGAGAGGAGATTTGGGCAGAATTCTGTGGAGAGTCATGGGACTCTGCAAGAAAAACTTGGCAACTGGAAATCAGAGCCATTGTGGGTTCCCCTGGTTCTGGATCTGGGCCGCCCCCCCTTTTTGGAGTCAGTCACCAGGAGGGGTTTGAACCAGGGGATTTTGATGCGGTTGGTTCTGGGATGAGATGATGGGCGGCGCTAGCTCAGTCCCCACATTTCCCCAGTCGGAACGTGAATCCCTTGGGACCCATCTTTCTTTGGGAGGAGTTCCCCATCTCTGAAGGAGAAGATCCTTTTACCAGGATCCCATGAGGATCCCTCTCCCTCAAATTGGAAGATCTGTACCTCCTCCACAAACTGGGTCTGTTTGGATCCTTTGTTTCTCCTACCTCCTCTCTGCTCCTTGGGTGGCAGACTTTCAGGGGTAGGAGATTTTGTTTCCGGTTCCTGGGTTTCCAGGGGCTGTTTACAAGTGGGGAAGGAAACTTCCTCCAAGGCTTTACACCCTCCTTCCCCTTGTGCCTCCGCCCTGGGAACCGGTGGGTTATCGGGGTGCTGCCCCGTCATTGTTCTGGAGCACCAGGCCCATATTTTGGGGCATTCTGTGCCGGCATGCTCATCTGAATGTTCTGTTGAGCCCTCAGCATGTGACCCAGATCCCGTGCCATATTTTGTACCTGGCGCTCTAACTGTGAAACCCGCTCAGGCTGATACGGGGTTCTGTTTTCTCCCCTGGGCTGATCCCGGGAAGGGTAACTATCCCTTCTCTGGTAGTACCCCGGGTTGGGAAGATTTGGGTACCCCTCCACCCTTCGCCTACCCTCTCCCGGATAAGGTTGTCTGGGCTCAGGGAATTGGGGAAAGAAGGATGGATGATTTTGGGGCTGGAAGTTGGGTGGATACCTGGGGAAAAAGTTCTGCCCAGGGTTTGGTGAATTTCTGCCCTCCTGTGGTAAGTTGGGAGGGAAGTTCCCTGGTTGGGTGCCTGGTTGGATCCCCCCCTTGGGCTGGAGGAGTCCACACATACCCCAGAATGGGTCACTTTCCCTTATATCGGGGACTTACATAGTCAGGGGAGCGAGGGACCCCATTTGTGGGACTACCTCCTTGACTGCCTGTCTGTGACTGGCCTGAGAATTATTTGGTGCAGGCAGGTTTTTAGGCCACCCATCTCCAAACCTAAAATGGTGGCAACCTTTACCTCTGCCACCTTGGTAGCAGCAGGGGTGCTGGTCGATTTGGGGCTTTTCTGAGCGTTATTTTTATTTTCTGTGGGCTTCTGCACCTCATAGATCCGGGTAGCCTGTTCAATGACCCAGTCTAGTGACCTTTTCTCATGAAAATCTCTCACTAGCTGGGTCATTATGTATTTGGGTAAGGCATGGAAAAACATATTTACAAACTATTTACTGTCCGTGCGCACCCTTTTGGTAGTCTGCGCAAAGGCACACTTCAATTCCTGCACAAATTCTTGTGGGGCCTGATCCTCCCCACATTGCAAATTGTAGGCTGCCTTGCGAGCCTCTTGGGGATTTCTGTGAACAGAAAAATGTTTCAAGATGGCCGCCCTATATGTGGACCATCTTGAATGGTTTTGGTCCTCCAGCCCCGCAAAGAAACTAACTGGAGTATTCTGGGGAGAATGTCCATTTGACATACTGAATGAAGCTATTGTTGTCCTTCAACTGGAAAGTCTCCATCATTTGCTCATAAAGCTCCAAGTGTTCCCAAACAGAAAACTTGGCGTTCTTGTGATAACGGGTGATGACACTCCTTATTGCCTTAATCTGTTTTAAGGGGTCCTTAAGCAAGGCCCTTTTTGCCGTATTGGCCTTTTTGGTTCGGGTAACCCTGGTCCATTCATCCTCTGACTTAGAAGCACTGCTCCCAGAGGTGCCCGTCTGATCTTCCAGGTTTTCCCGGATTCTCCGAGCCTGGGAATGGCTGGCAGAATGTGGGGACCTGGTCTCCTGTGTCCTGTGATGCTCAGAGGAGTCTTCAGATTCCTCCCTGCTGCCAGGATTTGATGAGTACCCCCCCCACTGACCTAACTGGGCAGAGGTTTTCAGGATGCCTACTCTCCTGGGCTTCCCCACTAAATTGCACTTTACTTAGGTGCCCATACCCAGATGCCCGCCCATCCATTCCTGGGAGGTACTGGCCTATGAGCCCCATACTTTTGGCTGGATAGTAAACTGCCATCCCCGTGGCCCTTGGCTCATGTGCGCCATGGGACATGGGGGTGGCAGAGTCCAAGGACTGGGAGAGATGAAGGCCTCTGGTACTAGGGCTCCTGAGGTTATGGTCAGATGTTTCCCTTTCCCAGTGAACCTCATCTCTATCAGCCCCCGCTCCCTGTTGCCATGCAAGAGCCTGTGCTTTCAGTTCCTCAGTTAAGGCCTTACTAGACTCTATCGGTCTCTCCTGAATGGCTACCTGTTGCTAGAGCCTATCATTGTGCTGACAAAGAGCCTCATTTTCTCTCTGTGCCTCCTGGTTGGTCCTGGAGTACTGGGCCAGTCTTTGCTGCAGGAGGGTTACCTCCTGAGTCCCATCCCTACTGGCCTGCTCCTTTCTTGCCAGAGCATCTTCCACCCTCCTGGTGTGCTCTAACAAGTTCTGATGCTCTTTCTGGAGGTCACCCAGTCCCTGGAGGGCCAAGTGATTTTCTTCAATTTTTTCTTTTAATTGGCAGACTTCGTGGCCTAAGGTGTCAATTTCCTGACTAAGAGCCTGCATCTGTGCCGCCAGGTCGTCCCTCTGGCTTTTTTAGGGCACCAGCTTTCTGGCGCTCTTCCTCAAATTCTGTCTGGGCATCCAGGTCTTTCAGAAACAGTTTGTTGCTCTCTGCCTTCTCCCTATCTAGGTGGCTTTGCAGGGTGACTACCTGCTCTGTGCATGCCCTATTGAAGTCCAGTTGTTGCTCCAGCTTTTTCTGGCTCTGCAGAAGGGCGTCCAAACCTTCTTGGTACTCCTTCTGCAAGGCAGAAATCTGGTATCTTGGTCAGACTTTTCCTGTTGCAGGATACTTATATCCTCTTTTATTTTAATGATATACTGCCTACTATCATTTTCTGACTCCTGGCTCCTCTGCAGCCTCTGCTCAGAAGAGACCAGGTTAGATTGGGCCTTCTCTAATGCCATCAGTTGCCTATTTGCCAGATCTTGGCCTTCAGCACATTTGTCCTGTATGGCTCCCATATATAAATATAAATATGCAGCTACCCTGGCAATCTTGTTGTGCTCATCCTTGGCCTTAGCGGCCATATATAGTTCACTCAAGACCACATGTAAGGGACCCTGATATCTCCATGTATCTGACCCAGTTACAGTGACGTGTTGCACGATTGCCTGCAACCACACATTCTGGTCCTGTTCCGTCCATTCGCCTTTCACAAATAGCTTATGTAAGAGGTGCTCTCTGGCTATTTTGATATCTACCAAGGTTGTCATTCTGGAAATTGATTTCCTTCCTGACTTACAGAAGTTAGTATTTTATTTTGCAAAATAGACCGTCTCCTTAGAGCGTCCTTCTTTTGAGGGGTGCTTTTACAATGTAACACGGCGTGGAGATCCAACAGGATTTAGGTATCCTGTCAGTTAGCACACTGTATTAAGCCGCACAAGTGGTAGTTCTAATCCAGACGTCTTTGCTCGAGCCCCCACTTTGTTAAGTGACTTCAATTCAGTACTCCAACTAAGTCAGGCCTAGTCTGGGATGCCCAAGGGAAGCCCTTAATTATATATTTTTATGACAAGTTCATGAATCTGGATGATAAACCCTTGTATAACGCCCCTCTCTTTGAATCCCCTTGACCTCACTGAGCCAAGAAGTAGGTTTGTTTTGCAAATTAAGATTTATTTTACAATTTAAACAATATATATATAACACTTTTATAAATAAATTAATATTTGATAGCACACTTATGAATATGACAGTGATCAACAATGGATAATATTACACTAGCACACTTTTTAAATTACTTAGGAGTTGGTATAGAGAGGATAAAGTAACTGAGAATGCTTTTATGGGTTGAAGGAAATGCAATGATGGAAAAGAATGCAGCACAGAAATAACTGAGATGGTTTCCACAAGAGATAATATGATCAATTTTTCTTTTGACAATTCAGCCCCCCCATGCAATATAAGGAGATGGAAGGAGAGCACACAATTTTCAGGAATACAATCAAATGCAATACCAATGCAGTTCCCCCCTAGCAAGCTTAGAGCAACAGGGATGATTTTAAAACACAGGCAAAAATACTTTAAATGTGATTTGCAAAGAAGTGAAAATATGCTAAAAGTGATTTGAATTCCCTATAGGAGATTCAGGGTAGGTGATAGCTACTTAAGATTGGTTCAGGTCAACACTATCAGTGATTCATGAGGGATTATCAGGTTGAAAACGGATTTCAGCAGTTGGAAGCAAAAGACAGCAATTTAGACAGGTGGAGAAATTTGATTCAAATGGCAAACGGTTTAGGGCTTGTTGGAAAGCTGAGGATCCTAGCTTTAAAATGAAAGTCAAATCACGTTCCTAGCACAAGCGGTTCAAAAGATACGGACAATATAGCGGAGGTAGATTCTCAAAAATAAAGTAAAGCTCAGAATGAGAAAAGACACTTTCACAGGTTTGAAATCACAGAATGGACACACGATTTCTATGATGCAGTTTTAAATAGGTGGAAATGGTTCGAATTTGATTATTTTAAACTATGAGATGACTATGCACAGTTCTGTGGGTACTCACACTATAAATTTGAAATGGGCCATCAAGATCTGGTCATGTTTGGGCTTGTTTGGGCTTCACTCGCCACCGATGGTCTCTGGTACGAGTTCTGCTCACAGCGATCTGGTCTGGGTCTCTGGTTTTGGCAAAAGTTCTGGCACTGCACAGCAGTCTGGTCTGGGTCGGGTCTTCTATCGGCACTGCACGGCGGTCTGGATACAGCTCTGCTTTCTGGGTTCTGGCACAGGGTTCTAGCCAGAATCAAACAGCTCGCCCGGCTGTTGAATAGTTTGGTTAGGTGCTGGATTCTGAGGCCTGCTGATAAGGATTCAGCTTTTGGACTAGGCCTCTCTGCTGCAAGTTCTGAAGTCTGGATTTTAAGTTCTGGTTCTGGAGTCTTCTGGATATTGTCTGGTCCGGCAAAGTGCTTTGCAAGAAATTAGTTTGAAGTGGAAAGTGAATGTCCCTACCTGGGTTTCAGTGGTCCTTTTTATGTCTTTTGAAAGTGGGTGGGAAGGCTGACTTTCTATGCCCAACCCTCTGAAGATCCTGATAGGTTAGCACATTTTCTGTGCTCTCACTTGAGAACAGAGTTGTGAGTCATCCCCTGTCATTTTTATGGCATACAGAAAGAACACTACCCTTTTCACTTTGCACAAAAATCTATTTTTGATCCAAATGCTTATTTATCTATGTACAATTTTTCTAATATTATATGTCCAGTTAACATATTTTCTGTAGCACCAAACCATCTGATCGTTGTCTTTGTAAGATGTTGTGTCCACTTCTAACAGAATTCTGCCCTTTTCATCCAGTACACAACCTCTAAACCTTTCCAGAATTTACACAAATGTGCGCAAGGAATATGGGCATCAGATGATGAAGTGTCAGATTTTTAACATACATACATTTGGAGTAATACCCTATTCTCCGCTACTCCCCCCCCCCCCAGAACATACCACAGAGTCCTAACACCTCTTAAAATGTGCACAGAAAAATCACAGGAATCATGAGATTATTGATATAATTTTGACAATTATGTACTATGAATTATCCATCTTTTTAAAATTATGCTCTGGCCCAGAGGGGTGTGGTTTAGGTTCCAAAGGACATGGGGGAATTTCTGTCTGTCCCCGCCTCCAGCTCAGGTGGCTCCCAGAGGAAAGTTCATTGTTCTGTTTCCTGCAGTGCCAGGTAATCCTCCCCTAATTCAATCAAAGAGGTGTGATCTCCTTTTGGTGGGAACAGCAGAAGGCAGCCAGGCCTATGAATGCAGTTGCTGGGCAAGTTTCAACTCCTGTCGGGAGTAGTTTCCGGCAGAATTCAATCGCTTTAAGCCAGGCTTCAGCTAAATGTCACTTTTGTTCCAGTTTTTCTTCATTCAAATCAAACTTACAATTTTTACACATACAGCTAGAATGCTGATTCTAAGTTCAAAACTATGACATTTAAACAGTTGCAACCTATGTGACACTCCAAAGTAAATCACTCACTTATTTTAAACATTTCGATTTTAGTGGCTTTAAGTCCAATTTCACTTAAGCTGCTGATATCCACAGCTCAGCCAGTTTTGTTATGAACATTATTTTAGGCTCTTCATCTTTCCAGATTTTATATGCACACAAGACTTCATTCTGTCAGATGTCTTCTGGTGTTCAGTAAGATTTTTTAATATCTTGTGATGTTTGAAATAGGCATTTTGAGCTTTCATTCAGAGAAACAAAGGTGATTTCAAAGCGCTTTTTGAGCTAACAGGCACTGCTGTTTTTCCTTTGGCACCAAGTTTCACTCATGGCGCTTCTGGACCCTCACGCTCGCACTAGTGGGTGGCAGGTCAGGCAACCATTTCAGTGTGCGCAAAACTGTGCGGTTTTCCTGGATTCTGGCGCAAATGTGGGCTTTTCGGCCATCTTGGATTTTCTAAGCCCACAGCACCAAATGTTGTAGCATAATAATTCAAACCTGGGTCAAGACACCTGACACCTGTAAGTGATTTCAATCCGGAACACACCAAAGTCAAGCCCAGCATGTAGTACACAATTATTTATTTGTATCTATAAGTTCAATATTCTGAACAATATACCACTCGTATCACACCCTTCTCCTGGAACACCCCCGGGTCACACTGAACCAGGAGTCAGGCTAGTTTACAAAGGTAAATATTTATTTATGTATTTATAATTTAATCACAATATATTCTAATAGGTAAACAACAATCACCAATGGGGTGATAGAACCCTGGATAGTATATTTAATACACTAGAGATCAAGGGATAAGCATAAAAAAATGCAGCACAGAAAATAATAATTTTGGGTTGATTTGGAATAGATAGCACTTTGGTTAGAGGTTCCCTCTGCAACACCCTCAATCCACCAATAGGCAATGTAAAGAGATTTGAGGAGATAGCAGGTATCCAGGAATAGCACAAATCAAACAGAACATCAGTCCCACCTTCCCCCTTCAAACACAAGAGAAAACAGAATTGACTTTGCAGCTGTCAGGATGGCTTTGAAATAGTCTTTAGAATTGACTGAGCAAAAACACCAAATGTGGTCAAAAACACTTAAATTGTTATACATTCCTCTGGGAGCTGCTTGGAACAGTTGCAAACAATCACAAGCAATGATTTAGTCAGAAGAAAACTTTTGAAATCTCAAAGTCCAAGTGGGAAATAAATTAAAGCTATTTCACCTGTGTAAAATTTCTCAAAATGTAAAATTGCGGCAAACTTTCCTTTGCGCAAAATTCATGATAACGGGAGGTTTTGGGTTCTATGGATAGCTGAGGATGTTAGGTACAAGTAGGTCATTTTTGTAAAATAGTCGCGGGAATGGTAAACAGAAATGCACTTTGAAATGACAGATGGGTTGAGTTCAATAGATTATGACCATGAAAAAACAAATGCCACAGATGGATCTTACACTCACGTGATCTGCGTAACCCGCCTGTTGTGGATACTCTTCTTCTTCAGATGAGAAAAGAGTCAGCACAAAAATAGTTCTAGCAACACTATGGTTCTGAATGAAAAATGGGATCGGTTTGAGATTGGGATAAGACAATGCAAATATACTATGGGTCACAGTTCTTCCTATTAATACTCACAGGATAAGTTATTAAATTGGACCGTCAGTTCTGGTCATGGATTGGATCTGGTCTAGGAAGAACAGCACATCAGGCACAGGATCGGGTCAGCTAGGCCAGTCACCGGATCTGCACAGGATCAGCCCTCCTAGTCTGTGGGTATTTCAATAAGCTGGATAGCGAGTTCCTCAGGCAAGCCTAGTGGTAGCAAGCCAGGGAATTTCACGATGCTAGTTGAAAAGGCCTTTTCACACCCCAGCGCTTCACGGGTTGCAAGAACAAGTTTGAAGATTTCAGCCTTGCAGAAAGTCAATAGTTCTCTGCTGCTTGCAAAAGTCTTGGCATCTGGATCTGGAAGGATGTTAAAGCTGGATGTAGAATGCTGGATCAGAGTGTTTCGCGGGAATCAGGAAAGTGAATGAATCAGTGAGTCCCTATGTGTTGTCAGCTGTCTCTATTTATCTTTTCAAATGACAACACAAAATGGGTGTATGTGCCTGCTTAGCTAAACTGCCCCTGTGAGCTGGGATTAGATCAACATTTTTATCTGTTTTGCTATGAACACAATTTCCAAACTTTATACAAATTTCCACAAATGTTTGTGTGTAACATAGGGATGTGTGTGTACATTTTCACAATTCTAGGATTCATAAATTTCACATACAACCAGATATATTGCCATTCCTGTCCAGAACATGCTACACGGTTCTGCCGCCTCTTAAAATGTGCAGCCAAAAATTAAACTAACAAATATATCCTTGGTATATTTTTCACCATTTTGAATCGCAAGTTATGAGTCTTTAAACATTGTTTTTTTGTTCATGCTTAACAGCAAATGGAACACTCCTTTTTCTCTCCCTTTAGTCCAGGAGCATCCTCTCCTTGTTTGTTCCTTCCAGGAGCAATTTACGACCCTCTCACACCTCCGTTTCCTGGGCTGAAGAGCCTGCTATTGATTATTCTCTTTGTGTAGCCAAGAGTATGGGCTAACCCACAATTAGAACCTCCCCATGAGTTTCAACTGAGAGGATATCCCTCCCACTGGGAGAAACCTGTCTGTTCACTTCCAAAGGGTTGCAGCTCAGCCAAGCTAATTTATTCTTAATTAAAAATCCAGGAAAAAACAAACTTGTTGCATCAAACATAAATAAATTACTTTCTTGGCTTTAACTCTGTGGGATAAAAAGCAACTGAGGTCTGTATTCTTTTCAGCCACAATCCTTTTTATGTTTGCTGATCCGGCAGACATTTTAGTTTAGATCACTTTAAAGTTTCATCAGTAACTCATCTGACAGCTGTCATTCAGGAAGCCCGGGTACTGCACCCAGATTCTGACAGGGGCTGTCAGTTTACAGACAATCTGATTTTTCTGATGAAAAGTGTTGCTCTTCACATTTAGGACTTTGTATGTTCGCAATGCTTCATAACATTACATGCATTTTAGCGCCAAACAAGGATTTGGATGTTGAGAAGTGTTGTGTTATAGGCATTTTGGAGTTTTTAGCAACAAAGCAAATGTCATTTATAGGCACATTTGGAGTTTCATTTGTGAAGTGCTGCTTCTCTCTATGCACTCTGTTTGCTGGTCATGGAGCCCACTGTTACATTTTCTGCAGGGTGTGCTCTATTCCACCACACATGCACCCTGGGTGGTTGGTTGTGCATCCCTCTCTTTGTGTGCTGAAGCACACGGTTTTTGTATGTTTTTGTAGGTTTTTGGCACGCACAGGAGTTTTGCAGCCATTGTTGCAGTTTCTTGCGCCATCAGTATTAGAGTGATACTCATAGCACAGCAAAGTGGGTCAATACATCCCACAACCCTAAGACTGTAATATTTACAGGATCCAGCATGATAACGAGAAGGAAACGTTTTTTTTTTTTAAATATGAGGTCACGCGGCATTGACCAGTCCTGGAAACACACCTTGCTCTGCTCCCACAAGTGAGTGCTGCAAAGACTTGCTTCCATTTCCTCATTATTCCTTTGTTCTCTGATGCTCTTACCGTACTTCTGACATGACCAAGAACATTCGCACAGTGTCCAGACAAGGCAGGGAACTTGCATCGACCTGCCATCCTTCCTCACGTACCTTTTCCAGGAACCTACATGCAGTGGCAGTCCCTCATTGTTTAAGCATGCAGGACTTTGGGTGCTTCCGGAGCCAAGAACTTTATATGCAGTCAGTGATCTACTCTACCAACTACCTAATCCAGTTCTGGACTCTTAATAACATCTCATTAGTCCTATTAACCTGGTCTCATATTAGTGTACCTGCAATCCTATTGGATGCGGCCTCATAACATTGTTTATTGAAATAAACAGGCTCTCGGTTAATGGCCATGCTTTAAGAGAAAAATACAATCCTTGAAGGAAAAAGGACAATAACATAGAACAAAACAAAACTGTTTATGCTACTGGCAAAGAATAAGTAAAATATTGTTAAATAGATATTGATTTCTACAATGTGGTGTGTCTCTCTGCTGGAAGAAAAAAAACATTCATTTGTTTGAATACATATTATGTAGACAGTATTGAATTCACAGCAGCCTGACAGCTGCTGGATTTGAAAAAAAAGAACCAATAAAGATTAAAGGCAGTAAATGTCTGAACTTAACCACTGGTTGGGTCAAACCCTTCCCCTCATTCCTATTAAAATGCACCATCCCTGTTCAATAGGTTGGTCTAGTTATGGTATTATGACTTGTCACTCAGATTATAATCAGCTATTTATAACACACTTAATACCCAGAGGTTTCTAAGGGTGGACCCAGGGATCAAACCTGTATTGCTCCGTGTCGTCTTGCTTCCAAGAGGAGCACATTGCCCCTGAGCTATCCCCCCAGCCCCGGTTGAATCAGTCAACAAAGAATAATGAATCAGCTTGTCCCTGTAAGTCAGTCACACCCTCTTCTTTTTGGATTTCCTCTATAGGCTTAGAAAACTGTCCCATTCTCCACTCTGGGATTGTCTTCTCACGTACTAATGATACAATATCAGAGACTTTGTTTCAAATTGCCCCATTGAGAATAGTTTGACAAATCTAAATGAAAATTATGAGATGATAAAATCCACTGCAAAAGAACACAAAAGGAAAACGAAGACTCTGATTTAGTGAAACTGACCAATCCACTGCATGCCTGGCCTGACTCATTGAACGGAAACTTGCAGGGTGAAGCAGATACAGTCAAATCTTAATCGGACAGAGTGGAAACAGCCATATGTCCCCCCACAGAGGCATTTCCCCTCTGGAATGAGTTCCAATCGTCACTGGCAACTGTCAGCTCTGTTAGTCAGCCCAAGATCCGTGCAACGCACCAGCACTCTTCTTTTCGTAGAAAATCACATTCCTCCAGTCGACTATGGCCAGTTGTTAACTGTCTGTTTCCTATAGATGAATTTGTCCTTACCCAAATGTAAACATTACCCTGCAGAAAATATCTAACTGGGAAACATTATTTAATCTGGTAAAACTTTTAAAATACATTGAATATAACTTTGGGTAGTAAGCTCGATGGGGTATTAGCCTTTAAATGTCCCTATGGTTTACTACCCATATGTGGTTTTCTGTGAACAAGCAGACAGTGATATATTCCACTGTGATTGTTGGAGTAAATCGAATGCAAATGCGAAACAACTGTAGTTTACTTTATTGAATTGCAAGTCACGTGGGTGAAATGGGAGCTTTTCTCCCATCTTAACTCTTCTTTTCCACACTTGTTTTTTTAATCTTCATCTATGGTTGTTGAGCACCATTTTCACTTTAAACATATGAAACAGGTATGCACAACTTATACATCGTTTTTTGTAAATAGTTTTTTATACACATGATTTGTGTCTCATTGTTCATTTTTTTTTTAAACAAGAAATGCCTGTTGTACCCTTCAACTAGGGTCTAAAACAAACACTCTAAATGAGGCCACAATGTTACGTGAAAAAATAAGTACATAGGGCCTGATTCATGGAATATTTTGCATGGTGCAAAGTACTTTTCACTGGTGCAAAGTGACTTTGCACTGCCAACAAACACCCTGTTTTATGGAACAGTGCAAAGTGTATTCTTGCCGTGTAAAGGGACTTTGCACAGCAAAAAGACACTTTTCACTGTTCCATAACAGTGGTGTAAAGCACTACAGACAGATCCAACATAACAAAACAAAGGAAACGGCAAACCAATTATGCACACTTTTCCAGTGACGCTGACTAGTGTGTGACAAAATGGCATTTTTCCATGTCTACGATGAATGCAGCGAACACAGGGTCTCATTGCGAGTTTGGTAAATCCACTGAGATACCACCAAACGGAATTACTGTTATCACCACTTGGTGCAGTGGGTTCACCACCGGATTGCAAGTGATGGTAGGTGGAGTAAAGGACTCAATTGGGGATTTTTGGCAGAATTAGCACTGGCAGAATTACCTAACAGTAAATTTGATGATTTTTGGAGGAAAAGTGAAGAATTTACGTCCACCGTCAAGCCGGAAAAATGTAGGTAACAGAATTAAATCACATTTTTTCCAGTACCGCCAAACTCGTATATAGTGCCCTTAGCGCAGAGATGTTTGCATACTATTGATTGCCGCAAAACTCCATGTGCATCAAATGTGTCGGCATGCATTTGCTCCTTTTTGCGCACATGTGGAGCGATGCTGTGTAATATTGCATGGTATATTTGATGCGCTATACAGAAATCATTCTACAAGCGATGCATACCAATAGTTCTATACACCAGTGCTGCCTTTATTTGCTTCCAGATTGCAACCACTATGATATCAAGCTTGTTGTCCAATAAACACACCAATTGAAGCATTTTTCACCAAGGGTTGGCTTGTTTGGTTCCTTATGGCTTAGGAGAAACTGTTATTGCAGATAGGTGCCATAGAGTCCACAAAGCATAGGTTCTAGGTACCCCGACCTCTTCATCTGGTTACTTTGTGCTGCACAACCCTTTCTCTGCTTCACCTGACACAATTTAGCTGGAATCAGTCGATTACTGTGTTTCCTGTTTTTACCTTGTTCTTGTTTGACCGCCATTGTCTTCACTTTCTTTGTAAAATGCCTCTTTTTTTCTTGTATTCACAGAAAGCACACGCTGACAGAAGAAGAAAAACAACAGTAAGGACTACATGCATACATCGAGATATCAGAGTGTAATTGAATTGCAGCAGAACACGTTGTTGTCCCATGTAATCACCCTTTACTCGCATGAGACTTCACGAAGAAGGTCGTTTGATACATGTCTGTAGTTGCTCAGCCATTGCCTGGTATTGTATATCTAAAACTAAGGTAACAATTTGTGCGTCTCTGTGATCAGAGTGTAAGGGAATGGACACAACTTGCATCAATGTTAGGATCACCATGCAGTGAAATCACAGGAAGGGACATTCCACCCCCACAATTCCACCCAGTTGTTCAGAAAACATAATTGTTGACACCCTTTTCGTCTGTGATTTTGTAGCACAGCTGTTGTTCTGCCCAATCAGGGAGACAGGATCGCACTGCCAAGTAGAAGGGTATATCACAATTCGGCCAATCAGGGCTAGCAACAAGCCTCATGCTCTGACTGGCAAGGAATACTTTCCAGCCAATTACATAGTCAGATCAATCTGACCACTTTTTCCTGATGGGAATCTGGGGAATTCTGGTCATTTCTCACCCCTCCCTCAGTGGAATCCAGCGGAATTCTGCACATCTTAGTTTCTGGTACTCTACGGCTTTCATGCTCTGGACAGGGGGGTGAACAGAGCCGGTAACGGCTTGCTTGCCTAAACCATTTTAGGCTCGAGCAAAACCATGGCCTCGGTGAGGGCTGTGGGCTGTTACTGGCCATGTCCATCCCCCCTGCCAAGGGTTCATCCGGGATGTGAATGGCTCGTGCGCAGCCATTCTCCCGAAGGGAAACAAATAAAAGAAAAAAAGAAAAAAGGATGGCCGCCGCCATAGGGAAAAGGGACTAAGTCCCTGTTCCATGCCTATGGCTGGGGGTACAGGATGTTCAATGAACTAGAGCTCAAAGCTCTGGTCCTGCAGGTAAGTGTGGAGGGAGGGTTTAGGTGGGCAAGAGGTTTTGTTTTGAGGATTTGGGGTGGGGAGGCAACAGGGAGAGGCTACATGTTGCCTCCCCACATACAAAAAAAATGGTGTCACACGGGGAAGGCCCTGGTTTGCTGGAACAGCAGGCATAGAATGTATATTGACACCCATTGTTCCAGCAACCTGATTGGCCAAAGGCCCTTGCCCGGGTGCTAATTCAGGATAAATCTCAAGAGTTACAGAAGATCTAGGACAGAGATGCAGATCTTATGTATAGTTCTAAATTTGCATAGCGATTCAGACTATAATGGTCACAAGAGAATAGCATTCTCAGAATGGAGATTTAAGCAAGAGATAGTTTCTCAAGCTCATTCCAAATCCCGGTCTTCAAATATTTTCAAACATTAAATTGGTTGGTTCTTAGTTTCATCATAAGTGAACAGTGCTCCACAAGATTATGCTCACTTGTCCATAGTGTCCCCCACCTACCATAAGCTGGGCTGAGTGGGCACATCTAGGCCGCACCCCACATAATACTGGCCAGCAGGCAGGCATTCACTTGAACAGCAGTGTATAGCATGGAGAACCTCTCAGATGTCCATATAGGGCTGCCTAGGCAATGGCTCTTTCTACACTCAGTCACAAATCCCGAAGGTGCATCATCGACGTGACACCCAATTGTCCACCATTATTTATGTTCTTCTTTCAGTGGAAACATATTCTTAGAACATTTACCATCCCCGGGACCATTACATGGAATCCTGAATCCCGTGTTGAGAATGTACTATAACCCTTTAGTCTGAGGTTAATGGACCTTTGCTCAACTCATGATGGAGCCCTTTCTAAACCCCTCCAGACCCCCAAATACTCCCAGTCCTTTGCACTTTTTCATACCCCCACTTCCTTTGGCGACCTGCCACATTGTATAAGGTTGCATCGTAAAACTTGTGCCTGACCATCCTCTTCCTGTTGGTGTTTGTGTAAAGACTGGAGGGCGTCTCTGTACTCCTGCTCTCTATATGGCAGAGGAGAGGCACAGAGGACCCCAGCCTAGATTCTCTATTTGGTAAAACGTGGGTGATCAATCAAGGCCTAGCACTCACAAGGTGATGCAGGCTGGTTCTTAAGTACAGTGTAGTCTGCAAGCACCCACAAAGGAATGTCCACACACTGTATTAGTGAAAACACAGTCTTTATATAATTAAACTTCAAGGATATATACACAATCACAATAACTCACTTTGTGCTCAGTGAATCCACAATGGCAAATATATACACAGTTCTACATCGTACCACAATTACTATCAGATTTCATAAAAGTGCATCAACTGTACTTTGGTCAAATGTCACACAAATCAATTAATAAAGGGAACCAACAATAGACATAGGAGGAAAGCAGTTGGTTAGAACAATAGGCAGAATACTTGCCCCGTTTACCTAGACACAGTTCTGTATGAGGATCCCCCCACCTGGGCAACCTGTAAATAAAGTTATCATACAAGCCCAGTCCATATATTGTTTCTATAAATCTTATTTCCTTCTAAATTAGTTCTACCACACCAATGTACCAGGAATAGCAGAGTTCGATGTCGGGTCATCGACGGATTCTTCTTGAGCAGATCCCTTTAAGGCAGGAGCCATGGATCGTTGAGATCCCTCAAAGAAATGGTGAACAATGGCATCAAGGCCGCAGCTCTGGTCCTGGCAGTGCTCGTCGACGATCGATCGTGGACATCCTGCAAAGATGAGGTGTGCAGGGCACTTCGGCGTCGATAGTTCATTACCGCAAAGAGTCTATGAAGAACTTTGGCCCAGCAAGTGCGTTGAGTCGTTTGCCGTCTTTGCGGTCTTTGGGTGGCGGGAAACCCACCGGTGGAGGCGCCTCTGCATGTCGGTGGCCTTGACTTTCTCTGATGGGACAAAGCATTCGACGATGCAGGCAAGAGCGTCCTTGGATTTAAAGTGTCTTAATCAGGTGGAGCTTTGCGGCTCCGGTCATCGGCAGCGCGGAGTCAAGCGGTCCCCGCTTCTCGGCAAAACGGCTTTGACTGGCCTCCAGTGGTTATAGCAAACCTGCAAACTCTGGACGACGACGGTGGACGGAATGTCCAGTGCTTCTCTTCATTCTCCTTGGTGGTCTCCGGTCAGCAGCCTGTCGAGGGTCTTACTTTCAGTTTATGTTCCCTAATAGCTAGGAAGAGGTCCCTTAGCCAGGTCCTCTCTCAGATCAGTCTCGGCATCACGGCGTCTTTCAGATTGAGATGAAGGTAACAGCATTCAACCTTCTTCTTCGGGCTCGGCTTCGAGATTAAGAATCAGTTTCAGATTCAGCTTCTGAATGATTTCTAGCAACGAGAGGCCCCCCGATATACTGTTCTGTCTCTCATTCATTCTGCTGGGTCACAATCAGGCAACCAATCACTAAGAAGGGCATTCAGCAGTCAGGCAAAAATAGGAAGAGCTGCACTTCCTGGAGTCCAACATGGATTCCTGGGCAGAAAACAATAGAGAACACATGTGAAAAAGGACTACAGGACAGTGATAGGGGGGCTCTGTCCCTCCAATGCATTCCCAGCTTCACAGTCGCAGCTCCAGACAGAGGTTAGGGTGTCTAACCTCCCACAAGATTGATGCTCTCATCCAGACGGTCAACATACCTTCTAGAAAGGCCATACGCATTATCATGACTCTTACCTGGTCTATTGTCTATGGTGAAGTCTAGCCCTTGCAGGCAAATGGACCACTTGAGCAGTCTTGGATTTTCATCCTAAATCTGTATAAGCCACTTCAGGGTCTTATGGTCTGTTTGGACCTTGAAGGTAGACCCTGTAAGGTAGGCCCTAAAACGCCTAAGGCACCAACTATACTGAAACATGACTTTTCAACAGTAGCCCACCTAAATTCTCTACCCTTGAGTTGTCTACTGATGAATATGATTGGATGTTCCCTCCCTTTGTCATCTAACTGGGACAAGACAGCTCCAATTCCGGTGTCGCAGGCATCCGTCTGGACGATAAAGTCTTTGCTGCAGTCAGGCACATACAACACAGGTGCCCTACACAGACTTTCTTTCAAGCCAACAAAGGCCCTTTGACAGTCTACTGTCCAATTACCCTTCCTTGGTTGTTTGGGTGAAATCAGAGCTGTCAGAGGGGCAGCTATGGTTCTATAGTCCGTCATGAAGTTGCGATAATACCCAGTGAGGCCCAAAAAAACTCTCAACTGTGTTTGAGTAGTGGAAGTCTCCCAGTCATGTACTTCCTGTACCTTACTGGGGAGATGTTGGATGTGACCCCCTCCTACCTCATGACCAAGATATTTGACTTTCCCCTGAGCTATCTGGCAGTTGGTGGCCTTGATAGTGAGGTTGGTCCTATTCAAGGCTTGCAACACTTTATCCAAGTGAGTCAAATGCTCCTGCCAAGTGGAACTGTAGACAGCATTGTCACCTAGGTAGGCCACACAAAAGGCCTGCAGCCCACTGATTGCATGATTGACTAAACGTTGTAAAGTGGCAGGTGCATTCTTCAACCCAAAATTCAGGACTCTAAACTGGTAGAGCCCCTCAGGTGGTGAGAATGCAGTCTTTTGCTTGCCATGGGCAGACAGAGCTATTTGCCAATAGCCTGAGGTAAGGTCAAAGGTGCTAACAATTTGGCAGCACCTACGGTGTCCACAAGCTCATCAGCCCTGGGCAATGAGTGTGCATCAGTTTTGGTGACACCATTGACTCCACTGTAGTCCACACAGAACCTCTAATCCTTGATACCTGCCTGGGGCCTTGCCTTGGGGACTAGGACCACTGGACTGGATCAGGTACTGGTTGAGTGTTCAATAACACCCAGATCCAACATCTTGGCGACCTCAGTCTGGGTGTGGTTCTTAACAGTGTCTGACATCCTGGAGCATCTGCTTTTTAACAGGTATGCTGTCACCAGTGTCAATTTTGTGCCTGCACCATTGAGTGAGGCCTGGTTTCAGTGAGAACAGAGGCGCATACTGCTGGAGCAAAGCCTTGCAGACCCTCTGCTGCTCTGGAGTCAGATCTGGAGAGGAATTCACTCCCGCCACTGAGCCATCCTGAGGGTTGCTATGCAGCAAATCAGGAAAGGGCTCACTCTCATCCTCTTCTTGCTCTGAAGCCAGCAAGAGACATAAGACTTCGGCTCGCCTATCGAAAGGCTTGAGCCTGTTAACATGGAATACCTGAGGGGCTACCCCAGGGACTCCCATGTCCACCAGATAATTGACATCTTGGAGATTATCCTGAATGGTCCAGTCCACTTATCTGCCAAAGCTCGAGGCTCGGTAGGCTCCATCGCAAGGATCTCCTGTCCTGGAGTCCAATCCACTTGCAAGGCATTAAGGTCATGCCAGTATTTGTTCTGACTCCTGACTGGCCCTGCGATTCACTGTCCCCTGACCCATCATCTGTGTCATCCTCCGTCTGAGGCCTAACACATAGTCCCCCACTTGCTTAGCAGGACCTGGAGGGGTGGCTTCCAAACCATGTCTGATCAAGGCAAGGGGTCCCCTCACGAAATGTCCAAAGAGTAAATCAAAGGGGCTGAAACCAACACCCTCTTGAGGTACATCTCTGTAATCGAACAGCAGGCATGGCAGGAGGAGATCCCATTTCCTCCTTAGGGGCTCTTCCAAAGCACCTAGCATGCCCTTGAAAGTTTTATTAAATCTCTCAACCAGACCATTGTTCTGAGGATGGTAAGAGGTGTGGAACTTGTAGGTTACCCCACACTCTTTCCACATGGTGTTAATGTAACTCGACATGAAGTTGGATCTTCTGTCAGAGACAACCTCCTTATTGAATCCAACCCTGGTCAAAATGACGAGGAGAGCCCTGGCAACCACCTTGGCAGTAAATGTCTGAAGGGGTATAGCCTCAGTGTAACCGGTGGAATGATCTGCCAAGATCAGGATGAACCGATGTCCACCTGAAGTGGGAGGGTCAAGGGGACCGACAATGTCGATGCCCACCCTCTCAAAGAGTGTGCCAACCACTGACAATGGCTGCAGTGGGGCAAATACACTGCCTCCAGTCTTGCCAGATAGCTGACAAGTTGGGCAGGTCCTGCAGTGTGACTCCACTTCTAATCCCATCCGGCGCCAGTAGAAATGGGCAGAGAGCCTTTGCTTTGTCTTCTTGGTCCCAAGATGACCAGTCAAGGGCACCTCATGCGCCAACTGCAGTAGGAAGGACCTGCAAATCTGGGGTACCATCAACCTCTTGAGTGCACCAGTTTCAGGCTTAGTGGGCTCACTAACAAGGAGCTCACCCTCTCAATATATCCGGAATGTCCTAGGCACTTCTCCCTGTGCCTGGGACAAGGCATGTTTCCTTGGACCCTCGAGAGAGTGGCACTCTCTCTGTCCCCTACAGAAGTCTGCCCGGGAGGGTCCTTCTTAAGCCAACAGGCATTGAAGGTCGGCGTGGTCCTCTGGGTTGAGCAACTCTCCCACAGAAGGGTCTTCTGCCTCTTCTACCTCAAGAGTTGAGTTTGGGTTTACCACTGGACCCAGCCCGTCCAGAGCATGAATTCCAATGGGTGCTGCAGGAGCAGCAGGAGGAGAAGAAGCCCCCCTCACAGAGGTGGCCTTATTGTTGCTCCTTCTTGTCTTAGGCCTCGCCTTCGGCTTGGGTACCTGACTCTCAGTCAGACCCGGTGCCACCTGTGACCAAGTGACTGCAGCAGCAGTCATGGGGAGACCATCAGAGATCAACCCCAACTCTACTAGATCCTGAGTGTGACTAAGGCTACAGGAGATAATTTGGGAGGTCCACCAGCTAACCTGGTAGTTCTCAGAGGAGCACCAACATGGTCCTCTGGCTTGAGCAGGGTCCTGTTCACCACTGTGATGCTTTCCCCAGTGTCTCTCAAACCAGTAGAAGGCTGGCCATTCAAGAGGACACTTCTGAAAAACCTATGAGTGTTTTGCGGGATAGTCGCCAGTACTTCTGCGTACTGATCCCAGGCCCCAAGGGACACTAAAGGAATCTCTACAGGAGCACCAAATGTGATCCCTGTAGAGGAGGGGAGGACAGTGGCCTCCACCTCAGGCATGCGGTAATGGTAGGTCATGCTGACAGCCTAGACTCCAAGTGCCTTACCTTTATACTTGGGGTCACCATTCTTGTGATCTAGAATCCCACAATCCCAACAAGTGCCAGGAATGCGGGCTGCGGTACTAGGACCACTGGGAGCCTGCTTTGCAGCAGGTGGACCACTACTATTACTCCCACCCTTATAGGACTTATCCCCACTAGATTTTTGGGTCTTAGGAGAGGAAAGCTTTGGTGTATTTGACTGTGATTGCTTCTGGGACTCCTCAGCCTTCTGAGAGGTCCCCTTTTTGTTGTCCTTGTCCTTCCCACTGGAGTCCTTAGGGGACCCCAGGTATGAGACACACTTGTCAGCCAGCCTGGCCAGCTTAAAGGGATCTAAAATGTTCTGGTCAGCAACATACTGACGCAGCTCTGGTGAACAGGCTTCAAAAAAATGCTCAAAGACAAAAGGTGGGACAATTCAACAAACATTTTCACTTTGTAACCATCAATCCACCCCATCATGTTCATATGTGCAGCACTCACCCAGTCAACCTAAGACACATTCTCTCTTTTCTTAAATTCCTTGAACCTTTTAAAGTATTGCGTAGGTGTCTTGCCAAACTTGGCAATCAAGGCAGACTTCATGCACTCATACTGACCCCTTTCTTCCACACTTAGTTTCAGAATACAGTCATTTTGGTAAAACGTGGGCAAGCAATCAAGGCCTAGCTCTCAAGAGGGGATGCAGGCTGGTTCTTAAGTACAATGTAGTCCCCAAGCACCCACAAAGGAGTGTCCACACACTGTATTAGTGAAAACACAGTCTTTATATAATTAAGGTTCAAGGTTTATACACAATCACAATAACTCACTTTGTGCTCAGTGAATCCACAATGGCAAATATATACACAGTTCTACATGGTACCACAATTACTATCAGATTTAATTAAAGTGCATCAACTGTACTTTGGTCAAATGTCACACAAATCAATTAATAAAGGGAACCAACAATAGACATAGGAGGAAAGCAGTTGGTTAGAACAATAGGCAGAATACTGTCCCAGTTTATCTAGACACAGTTTGTATGAGGATCCCCCCACCTAGGAAACCTGTAAATAAAGATATCATACAAGCCCAGTCCATATATTGTTTCTTTGAATCTTATTTCCTTATTAATTAGTTGTACCACACCAATGTACCTGGAATAGCAGAGTTTGACTTCGGGTCTTCGACAGATCCTTCTTGAGCGGCTCCCTTTAAGGCAGGAGCCATGGATCGTCGCGATCCCGTGAATAAATGGTGAACAACGGCATTGAGGCCACAGCTTCGGTCCTGGTGGTGCTCGTCGACGATTGGTCATGGACGTCCTCTGAAGATGTGGTGTGCAGGGCACCTCAGCATCTATAGTTAGTTACTGCAAAGAGTATATGAAGAACGTGGGCCCAGCAAGGGTGTTGAGTCATCCGGCGTCTCTGCAGCCTTTGGGTTGTGGGAAACCCACCGTTGGAGGCTCCTCAGCATGTCGACGGCCTTCATTTTCTCCGGCAGGACAAAGCGGTTGACGGTGCAGGCGAGAATGTCCTTGGATTCAAAGTGTCTGAATCAGGTGGAGCTTTGCGGCTCTGGTCGTGGGTGGGACTGTGTCAAGCGGTCCCCGCATCTGGGCAACACAGCTTTGACGGGCCTCCAGCGGTAATAGCAAACCTGCGAACTCTGTTCGACGATGGTGGACGGAAAGTCTGGTGCTTCTCTTCATTCTCCTCCGCCGTCCCCATCTCCGGTCGGCAGCCTGTCGAGGGTCTGACTTCCAGGGAGCTTCGGAAAAGGTTAGCGGTGCACGATGTTCCCTTGTAGCTCGGGAAGAGGTCTCCTAGCCAGGTCCTCCCTCGGATCAGTCTCGGCGGCTTTCAGATTGCGATGAAGGTAACTGCAGTCAACCTTCTGCTTCGGGCTCGGGTGCGAGATTAAGCATCAGTTTCAAATTCAGCTCCTGAACGATTTCTAGCAGTGAGAGGCCCCCAGATTTACTGTTCTGTCTCTCATTCATTCTGCTGGGTCACACTCTGGCAACCAATCACTCAGAAGGGCATTCAGCATTCAGGCAGCCGATCAGGCATACAGTGCATTCAGGCCATTCTCCTCCCTCTCAGACAATCACAAAAAGCAATGTGTATTGGGTCAAGCACCCAGCCATTCAGCACTACGCACTGCATTCATACCAGTTTCGGGCACGGCTGTCTCAGACTTTGTGTCACATACCAGAAACTAGACACCCATAACAAGAAGTGCATATTGGTCATCCATTCACCCAGGTCCCACCCACAGGCGTACACACAACATACAGTCACTGGGAAGACTCCAGCCAGCAGGGCCTGGACTTCCCCACAATACCATACATGTAACTTCCGCCCAACATCAGTCAGGGGGAAGGGACAGAGGCAGGGCTTCCCAGAACATTGTGAAAAACAAGATAACAGGAAATAGAAAGCAAGTGGCCACATGGGCCATCTTGTTTCCAATCAAGAATCAACTGATTCCAATGGCAGGGCCTGGGTAGCCCCAAAATGGAGGATACTCAGAGCACCTGTCAAATTCAGCATGGAGCTGCCACCAGCCCATACCCTGCTCTGTGGGCCACACACAGGTACCCAAAAACATGCACTAGGGGCACAGGGTTGTACCCTCACCCATGGGTGCCATAAGGGTATCCCAAGGGTCTGTACACCAAACCAAAAATAGGAAGAGCTGCACTGCCCAGATTCCTACATGGACTCCTAGGCAGAAAACAATACAGAACACATATGAAAAAGGACTACAGGATAAGGACAGGGAGGCTGTGTCCCTCCAATGCATTTCCAGTTTCACAGTTCACTCCTTAATTGTGTCTGCAAGGTGTCTCCTGCCATGGCAGTAGGGCCCCTCAAATGTTCCCTGATGCCCCCTGGGTGACATGCCCTTAGCTTGCTGTTACGGTACCTGGATGTTCACTGTGTATTATACTGCTGTCTTTCTTGGGGGTGTACTCCACTTTGCCCACAATCCAAGTGTATCCATCCCCTTGGCGTAGTAATGGCCCCATTTCCATGATACTTGTCACTGAATAACCAGATTATACCCCCCGAATATAGAGTACACTTTCCAGATGACGTTAATATGCATGCATAATGCAACATTACATTCTGGGAATTGTTTGCAGTAAACACTGGCTAAAATACAAACGTGGATATCAAGCTGTGACACATGATGGCAATACGGTGCCTGTGTACCATCCCGCGTTCATCCCGCATAGAGCTCTCCTTGTTCTTTACTTCCCTGTGCAAGAATTTGAACAACTCCATGTTGCCTAGCTACATGTCCTCCTTTTCAGATGTCCTAAATTGGGCCCCAACCTTTTAGCTAGATCATGTAAGGTATGGGCGTTGCTTCTCAGTTAAGCTTACTCCCGTCATCCAGATTGACTGCTACAGCTACCAAACTGCCATCCCACTGCCACCGACTTCCATTTGTTAACGTGTGTGTGTTTCATTCGACCATAATCCTACAGCCACCACACGAACACGGATGTAGTACACTGTCCACCTGTTTCTCCTGTGTCTGTCAGGTGCCAAGACCAGTAGCTTGTCCTGTGCCCAACCCCATGCCCATTAGATCCCGTGGCTCAGCAATTATTTTACTTTATTTGCACTTCTATGTGCAAGGCCTACGTGTCGGTGTGTACATGCCTGCTCTTACACAAACATGTACTTGTCTCATTACAACCACAACATTGCGGTCCTTTGAGACAACGTTTGTGGTGTTGATCCTTTCTGCCTTTAACAGCATCCTACTCCTTGCTGTATACCCTGTATTACTGCTGGCATGTGTGTGAATAACCCGCCAGGCACCACCACCCGCTATGCTGTGTGGTTCTGTGGGGTGGTTTGGGGAGGATCCTTTGGGCTCCTCAACAGTGCAGTGTCAAGCTGAAAGGGGATCATTATAATTTTCGACACTTAAGGCAGTCTGAGAAGCTACATGTTCATTAATTAAAGAAAAGTCTTCATGTCCTTTAGTAGAGGACATGTGGTGTCCAGCCCTGGCAAAAATAACACTGAATTTTCCAACATACAATCTCCACAGACAAAACATGCCACTGTTAATCTGATAGGCACGCTGATTTTGACACCACCGTAGGGAACAGGGATGCTGACGTGAAAGAAACAGGCACCATGCTGGCCGCAAATACGGTATCCAGCCACTGTGCGCCACAGCGCATGCGCATCCCCAGAGATTAAAACATGGTCAACTGGCCTGTAGTCTCAGTTCATCATCAATGTGACACACACAGAAACCAATTTACTATGGCTGAGGAGGTAAATATATCAGGCATCTGCCAATTCCATGATAGAGGCATTCAGGGATCCAAGCTGCAGGCCAATGGGAACAACCACACTCATGCGTAGGATCTAACAGACATTGTAATCCACAGCCATAAGGCAGCATTGTGGGGGAGTTGGAGTAGCAGCACGGATGTGCAGAGAGAGCACATGGTGTAGAAGGAGGTGGGGTGGTATAGGAGCGGAGGAGCAGGAATAGGTGGATGTGCTAAGGGAGGAGAAGGGAGAAGGTGCCGGAAGACCTGGATTAATGGTGGTGGTGGTGGTGGTGAAGGTACAAGAACATCTGAAGAGATGAAGCTAAAGAGAGGAAGAAGGTTGGAAGATATAAACATTGAGCTGGATGAGGGGCAAGAGGAGAGAGAGTTAAGAGGTGGTGAATCCCAAGGAGTTGCGGGGAAAAGCAGTTGGCATTGGACATGCAGGAGAAGGGGAAACAACATAAGAGATTGGAGGGGCCAACAAGGAAGATGTGAGTGTCAGTAGCCAGCACCTGGGACAGTGGCTGGAAGTGAAAAGAGGTTAGACATTATCAAGACCAGGAACTTGAGATGGAGAGGTGAGCTGACACCAAATCTGGCAACTGAGTACACCCCTCGCTCATCTCATCTCTGGAAGACACTTCAGGTCTAATCCCAGACCCTCAGGATGCACCAAATCCGGCACCTAAATACACCCCTCGCTCATCTCATCTCTGGGAGATGCGTCATCTCTTATCCCAGACCCTCAGGATGCACCAAATCTGCACCTAAATACACCCCTGGCTCATCTCATCTCTGGGAGACGCTTCATGTCTTATCCCAGACCCTAAGGATGCACCAAATCTGGCACCTAAATACACCCCTCGCTCATCTATTCTCTAGGAGACGCTTCATGTCTTACCCCAGACCCTCAGGATGCACCAAATCTGGCACCTAAATACAACCCTCGCTCATCTCATCTCTGGGAGATGCTTCATGTCTTATAGCAGACTCCCAGGATGCACCAAATCTGGCACCTAAATGCACCCCTTCATTCATCTCATCTCCGGGAGACACTTCATGTCTGATCCCAGTCCCTCAGGATGCACCAGATCTGGCACCTAAATACACCCCTCGCTCATCTATTCTCTCAGAGACGCTTAATGTCTTATCCCAGACCCTCAGGATGCACCAAATCTGGCACCTAAATACACCCCTTCGCTCATCTCATCTCTGGGAGATACTTCATGTCTAATCCCAGACCCTCAGGATGCACCAAATCTGGCACCTAAATACAACCCTCATTCATCTCACCTCTGGGAGACACTTCATGTCTTATCCCAGACCCTCAGGATGCACCAAATCTGGCACCTAAATGTACCCCTTCGCTCATCTCATCTCTGGGAGATACTTCATGTCTTATCCCAGACCCTCAAGATGTGGCAAGGATATATATAACTCCTGATTTCTGGTGGCCTATTGCGGCCTCCTCCGGAAGGTACCATGGGGGTTACCCGGTGGAGCAACCGTGTATCTAAAGACACTGAGTGACACTAGAGAGTGGCCTGGATAGACTTTTGGTTTCCTGACAACACTATTTGAAATAGAAAGAATGTTTTGTATGGTGCATCCTGCTGATTGCTTTGGAGTTGACTCACCATTGTGTGTCAACTCAACTAAAAAGATTTAATGCAACCAATGTATTTCATCCTCTGTGGGGTCCACTTGGCTTTGTGACCCCTACCTATCATGAATGAGTTTCCCTTCCTTAGACCCAACTTTCAGTCTACTTTACTTCACTCTTCACTCCTGTGTCCTCACTCCTCAACAACACTCCTACTCCCTACTTTGGGTGCCATTCCTCCCTGCTAACATGTCTAAGATTCTAAAGAGCTTGGGTGATAAGATACCCTCGGTCATACACTCACAGGCACGTGATGAAGCACATGAACACACTCTGACGCATACCACACCGACATGCACACTCCTTTCCCTGATATGAAACATGTTTCACGCTTCTACATGGCAAATTTGGCTGGATGGTGTCCCAGAACAGCACGCCTAGCATTCCATTTTTAATATTTCAAAGAGTGCGCTTTTTGATGATAAAGGTAGTGTGGTCAGATTCACATGCAGTATAATCTATACACAAGTCCATCTGGACTGTCTATTTAAACTTCATCCAGTGATGTAAGTCTAGCCTGCTCATGTGTTAAGCAATGGTATTTCGAACATGGAAGCTTTTACAGCCAATAAAGCTTACACATCCACAAAGCTTATACAGCCAATAAGGTTTGAAAAAGATTTACATCCTAGGAAAAAAAGACTAATGTGAGTAAAAAACCTAAAGGAAAATAACACATCTGAATAATTTACAAACCTCTACACACTTACAAACACAGGATTTCCGGCACCAAAACGAGTGCACAAATTACCTATGCACACAGCTGCGTGTGTGCGTGAATCTGGTTACTTGCACACGGTAGCCCAACACCTTTCACCCTAGTGCAACCAACAGCGGTGTGCTCTGTGCGTTCACTTGATATGGCGAAACCTGCAGGACCACACATGGCCCCTTTCAATTAACCCTCCATTTCTCCACCTTTCTCACAACATCACGAAGTAACTACCCCATACACCAAACTACACAACTGGCACATTGAGCCCTGGGACACATTGCGAGCACAAGGATTCTTCTCCAGACACAAAGCAGGTGATGCATCGAACACATTATATCTAGAAAGTGACAACTCAAGCACATCTCAGGGTGCTTCTAACCTGCACCATCAACACAACACTCTGCTATCGTGCTGCCTCCCTCTCCTTCTAACTATGCAAACCCCCGCATGGCAGAAGAGTGTTGCTCAAATCCTAATAAATGCCTAACTTTAACACCAACCTATCACTTGCATATGCAGCCATGGAGAAAAGTAATTCAGCCACTCACAAATATGTTAATTCTTTCTAACACATATTTCATGCCTTTGTCTCTACACCCGCCCCGTCCCACGCATGAATATCTCACCACCATTGGCCTTGTATGGAGCCAATCAAATCCCTCCTCATGTAAACACATGGCATGCTCTTCGTCCCGTTTCTCTTTTACTTTCCCTCTGTGTATTGTCCCGCCTTCCCACTCACTATCCAGGTGTCCTTTATGTAGCTACGGTTTGAAAGCAATATTCTACCTGGTTCTATGCGATTTCATTGTGTAGATTTGCTCGCAGCCAAATCCATCTTTTTCATTTTTATTTTGAATCTTTTTGCCACAAATACTTGCGGAAGGGAGATCCCCACGACCGCCCCCCGCCCCCCGCAACCCTCTCTAGTCCTCCCCACTTTAGTTATTACCAACACCCATCCCCCACATATCTTTGTGGCAAAATGTGGCTGAAAAAATGCAATGGATTTAGCTGCAACCAAATCTACATTGATGAAACCTCCCGTTAACATTCTACCATCCTCGCACTAGCTGCGGAAGTCCAATAAAAGATCTTTGTGCCTAGGAAAATCAACTTTTATTAAACTAGACTTAACTATAATGATTAAAATGCCCGACATTTAGTTTAAGATGAACCTCTAGTAGTTACCGTATTATGACTGGACACAAGATGGCAATAAGCCCCGAGCCGGCGAGCCATTACTACATAAGGTAATGCTCCCAGTCCCATTACCGAATGTGGTAATGGCCCCCCGGCGAGGGGCTTATTGCCATTAGCACCCTGGCATGTTAAATCGGGATACTAACGTTTTTTTGTTTTTTTTTCCCCAACTGTGAGACGTAGTCTGTTTTCTCTTTCCCTGGCGGCTATAGTAAACAAAGAAAATAGCCGCCATGGAAGGGGAGAAAGGACTAGTTGTAGTCCCTTCTCCCCTTCCATGGCGGCCATCGAAGTAACTTAAAAAAACAGTTTAAAAGAAAATGGCTGCCATGGAACAGGGAGAAGTTACTACACGTAGTCCCATCTCCCTTGCCATGGCGGCCATCCCGGAATGAAAATGCTGACGGAGATGGGAGAGAGCTGCATCTCATTGCTTGATCAGGGTTATCATGTAGTAAGGCTCGGAATCCAGCCAACCACAAGTACGTGTTTTTCTTTTCTTTTGCGCACCGTGTACTAATGCTTAGTAACCAATGAGCATTATATAATGACACTAACCAAACATAGGGGTCTAGTCACAAAGAAGTTACTAGTAAGTCTGACTTACCAAAAGCTAATGCTGGGCAAACATTTTTAGTGATTTGCTGAATCACTCGAGTTTTGATTGTTTTTTATTCCTACGTCCATTCACAATCTTTCTGGAGATTCATCCGGCGAGGGAGGGCATGGTACTTACTGCCAGTTCACGCAAGGACCTATAACATACAGAGCAACTATATTGGGGCCTGCTAGGCCCCAGCAGGGTAGTCAGGGCATGTTAAAATGTTTGCGATTTTCAGTATCCTTTTTGCTGTAAATTAAAAACAAACACGTTGTTTTGAGTTTCTAGGGGGTGGGGGTAGCGCATGGGAAGCTGTGAGGGAGCGGAGAGTCATAGCAGTGCTTGTGGATGGTTTGGAGGGACTGGCAGCCTTAGCATTGATGTAAACCTGGTCAGGGGTATTTGATTCACAAAAAAAAATACTGAGTAACGCTGTCTTACTCCTTATTTGCTAAGAGTAAGTCACACACAGTAAGTCAGAGTTATTTATAGTAACTTTTTTGTGCAACAGCCTCATAGTGTCCAAGAGACTGGGAGGAAAAACACACAGGCAAGGTGGGGTGTACAAAAAGACATATGGAATGCATAACGCTGTGAAAATATAAGCAGTCATTATAATAGAGTAAGCAGTAAAAACAAGCATGCCTCTCTGGGGATAGTTTTCAGGCCACATGAAAGGACTGGTCTTCATCTTTGCAGTGATATGATAACCTTTCGACTGTGTCAAGATTACTCATTTCCCAAATTCATTCTTAACTTCTCAAGTGACTGTATTTCCAGGCATCTTTCTCTCTCTTCCTTTACCTCTCTCTTTCTATTTTGCTCTCACTCTGTCTTTCTCTCCCTTTCTCTTGCTCCCCCACGCTTAATCGTTCTTCACCCCTCCCCTGCAATGGGACTATAATCTATAGATAGGCTTGTCGGTGCATCAAGGGGCGGTCTTCAGTCCTGTTCCACAATCCTTGCTCCAACAAGGGCACACCGGCTCTTCTGAGCTTTCAGGCAGTCGTCCCCAAAGATGTATAGTGCTAGGCCCCCTCCTATTCTTCTCTCTGGACTCCCTCGTTCTGGCCCCGTGCTTTAGGTCCCTTCCCTATAATATGTGGGAAGAGAGGAAGGGGAAAAGTATAAGGAAGGGAAAGAAATGAAAGCAGTTCATGGTGAGGAACACAATAGCTTGAGAGGCGTAGGAGTGAGTGAGTTAGACTCATTTTCCTTCCCTACACCCGGGTCTGTCGTCAAAAATGTGGGTTTCAAGATTACCTCCTCCCTTTCTACAGAGGCTCAAGTCATCTCCATCTGTCAGGCCGGCCACTTTCAACTAAAGGTCCTCTGTAAGTTTCTTACGTTTATCCCTCCACACCTCTGTGCTCCAGTCGTTGCCTCTCTCGCCTTGAGTTACATCGATTACTGCAATTCCCTCTTTCTCGCCCAACTTTTATACCTCACTCGCCGGCTGCAGCCCCTTCAAAATGTGGCAGCTCGTGTCACTACTGACACCCCTATGGCTCCCTCATCCCCCCGGTGCTCAGTTCCCTGTACTGCCTTATAGTTTCTAATTGTATCAAATTGAAGTCCTTATGTATAGCACACCGTGCATTTTAAGCCAGGCTCTACAATACCTGTGATGCAAGTTCTGACCCTACCTCCCGGGCCCTCTTTATGTTCCCAGAATGCTTGTTACATATCTGTCCCTCTTTTACGGCTAACCCGCATTGCACGGCAGACTTTTTCTATTGCTGCTGCCAAACTCTGGAACTCCATGCCTCCCTCCCTTAGCGCTACTGAGACCACCTCCAGTTTAGGAGTTCCGCAAAGACTTTTCTTTTTTAGCCATCCTGGTTCTTTTTCTTTTCCTGGTTGTATCTGCTGTGTTTCCCAGCACCAAGATGCCTTTGCTGGATGTGCCCTAGAGGAATATATATAGCATGACATAACATGGATCTGGCAATACTCTCAGTGGCGGATTCTTGGCCACTCGATTCTCAGAAATAGCTTCACTTTTTAAGTGAGGCTTTCAGGTGAAACACACTCATCCACTGCTCCCCTTCCTTTCATTATTTTGGTCGTGGAGAAAACAACTTGGGCGGTCAGTGGCATATGCAGAGAGTTAAAGAAGGAGGCTGCTGGCCTGGTCGACCTTTGGACACTGCACCCAATGTCAATATTGTGATTAAAACAATGTTGAGTATAAACTATCACAGGTAACTTGCACCTCCCATGAGCCATCTGCTACCCAGGAGAGTAAACCTTTTCTCGAGTTATTGAGTCACTAACTCAATAATTGTATTTATTAAGCCGGGACTTTCAATTAATCAATTAAACATGGCACACATCTTTGCCAGTCAATGTACATATCCTTTGCTTTGCTCAGACTCAAAACTGATTTACTAGTGGTCATATCCCCTAGGCTGCACGTGCACCGCGCTAGGCTTGCACCCACACACTTGAGAGGCAGCTATTTGAGCATGGGATCATTTCTCAGGTGTGGCGATGGAGCACCTCTAGATGAAATGCAAACTTCGGAATATTGCACTCATCGTGATATTTCACGTTTTAGAACATCAGCAATGCAATTCGCTGTTCATTATCTCAGTCCACCTGGGATCCCTTTTTAGACTGAGATGTACTGTGAGTTCCTGGATTATAGTTCTCTTGTGTCCCGCTGTTGCTTTGTATCTCGTATGTGCTGCTACAGGTGTCCAGTCAAAGTTTCGAAACAATAGTTTTGAATGTCAAAAGTTCTGACACAAAAGTGTTGAAAAAAAAGGTTTTGAGTTTTTATATTTAATATTAATGGGTTTATTTTAATTAAGTATAGATAAATAAGTATTTAAAAAAGAAAAAAAACAAGGGTATGGGGGGAAAGGGGAACGCCTCCCAAAAAAAAAAAAATATAACATTTTTTTTTGACACTTTTGTGTAGGAACTTATGGCATTCGAAAGTTTGACTGTCGAAACAGTCAATAGGAACCGCTGCTACACCGTCCCCTCTCATCCCCCTTCTCTCTCTCTATGAAAGTCTTGGTTTCTTAAGAAAGTTGCTTCTCTCCGTCCAAGCCATCTGGCAGCCTTACTTTCCACTGTTTATTCCAACGCGTGCCTGGCTCACCTAAGGTTTACAGCTCAGCCATGGATCAGAACCCCTGAAATATGAGCGTCCTTTGCAGTGTTGTATAGCTGCACTGTCCGCTGCAGCGCCTCGAGCTTGCTATAGTCACTTGCATTCATGATTAAACAGTACATGAGACATATGACAGCTTATATATAGCCCGCTTACAATTGCTTGGCGTTGGTCAGTTTGTAATTAACTGGGACTGGTGGTACAACTGGGTATTTCTGTCATTCGCACCCAGGGAAAGGCACTGAGCCAGTCAGGTGGCTGGAACAATGCTGGAATAACGGGGGGAAATACACATTCTCTGTCCACTGTTTCCAGCCACCCGAAGCTCTTTTTTTTTTCCTTTTCGAATGTGGGGAGGCAACAGGGAGCCTCTCTCTGTCCCCTCCCCATCTCAACACCCCCAAAACAAAACAAACCCCCTTCCCAACTCCATCCTCCACCCCCACTTACCAGCTGGACAGTAGCTGTGTGCTCAGGTCCTGACCCTACCACCCACTACCGGCCGTCGACATAATGATAGAAAATGGATTTAGCCCCTTTTCCCAATGGTGGTGGCCATCTTGGTTATTTGGGTTTTTTTCAACTGAGATGACAGGCCAAGTGAAGCCAATGTCCTCAGGAAAAAAGAAAAATAAACATGTGCACCCTAGATCAGCCTGGGGTGCGAATGGCTTTGCTCGGGCCTACCCGGGCTCAGTCTGGTGTGACTTAAAAGACCAGCCGCCCCCGCCCCCACAGTAGGGGTGAAAGCCATATTATTCATTAGTTCGTTCCTCACAGCCCGATACATGTAAACCTCGAGTTGTGACATCAGAGCTGTCTGGTAAGCCACTATTGTGACATAAGTGAACGCAATCTGACAGGAAGTGAAGCTCACAAGAGAACAGTGCAGCACTTGGTGGGCCCTTCAAATGAAATGCCCCTGGGTGCATAAACTTGCAGACAGTTGCGCTTTCCAAAAACAAAGTAAATCCATCCTAAACACTGCAATATATGTATGACTTCATATACAATAGAATAAACTACCACCATCACATATATCACATTTGGGATGAAGTGTGCTCTACTATGCGATATAAGCATATTGCAAGTCACTTATGTGTTATGTAATAAACAATCATTGACAATTCCAACGGTTTAGGCTTTTTTATAGGCATGGGAATGACACTTGTTGGGCACTGCTGTAGTGGAGTGGTAATAACTGGCCAATGATGGTATCTTGTGCAAAATGGTGGAAATACCTGGGCATTTAATGGCCGTGCCTGACAAATGCCAAATACCTATACACAAGTCAAAACTGTTGGCTTTACCAATGCTTGTTTTGAAAAGGACTTCAATAAAGGACACACACAGTGCTTATAAATCGAGTGGCTGAAGGCAGACATGGTTAAGACATTGTTATTATACCAGTGGCAGGTTAACAGCTCCAATTAAGTCATTACCCTTCAGATGACTCCTTTGAAAAAAACACTTGTACGTGCAAAGTTATGGTAAGGCTTGATTATAGTGCGATCAAAGAGTTCCCTTGAGGATGTGTTTTGGGCGGTGAGGGGCAGGAGCTAGGTGGGAATGACCATAGGGATTAGCATTGCCATGGGCAGTCAATGGGTGGGCAAATAACCAAACAACACCTTCAAATTGTGTGTATCTCCTCATATGCCATTTCTCCCTATATGTACTCTAATGCTATAGTTTACGCTTATAGGTGGCAGAAACACCACATAGTAGCCCCAACTAAAAAGACTGAGGGTGAAGGCAGTGTTCCTTTATATGGTTGCACAGCTTTAGGTGACAGGAAGTATCCTCTTTATTACTGAGGGCATGCCTATTTTAGTCCTTACAATACATGGTCATTGTGACATCCCTTTGAATAAGTGGTCACATACACCAATGCAGAATAACTTCCATTTGCTGATTTGCAGCATATGGGCCTGATTCATTGAAAAGTGTGCAAAATCATGCAATGCCCGTGCGCTGAGATCGTCACTGCGTGAACCTGCATGCAGAAGTCTTTCTGCATGCTCCGCATATTCATGGAATTGTTTGTACAAAGTAACTGTATACGCAAGTCGCGGCCGGATCACACCTGACACGTGCCACACAAATCAAAAACAGCCAGAAACAGCCACCTTTCTATGCTCCCCAGTGCAACTTCATGCACTGTCAGAACGGTGCATGGGGTCCCTCGCAAGCAGGCCTGCCTCCCAGGGACACTGCACGGGTTCTCCTGTAACTGTTACCGGCATCCTGAAAACATGCGTCCAATTAATCGTAACTCGGGTGAAACTTGGAAAATCTGTGTGCAAACCTTTGTAAACCATTCCTGCTCCCCACTACAATGTTTGTGCACCCCTTGTGCACCCCTATGTTAGATCGGAGCCCTGGGTGCATGCACTCACCCCTGCATCCGACACCCGATCTTACCTCTGTGCAGTGATTCCAATGCGCAAGTGTCTGTACGCCTGCCATCGGGTTTGCAGTTAGTATGAGTGTTTTGCGTGGCCATTTTCCTGCCCGCAGGTTGCACAGTTGGATCCCTGAATACATTTTGTTCAGCGCAATAGTGGGTGTATGATGGACTGCTAGCGGATCGTCCCTCTTAACGCCCACTTTTTTGCATGTTCTTCCATATTTTCGGTGTACCGCCTCCTTCCCCGCCCTGTGCGCAAGCCAAGCCCATGCTCTGCCTGGTGTATAGGCAAGTCACTCTGCCCCTTGCAGGGGTGTGCTGGGTCGCTGCGAAATCCACACAAGTCCAAGGAAAATCCTGCGCATTCAATTCCATGGATCGACGAACGGGATTACGAATGCAGTTTGGCGCGCAACTTCCCTAATTTCTACAAAAATAATTCCATGAATCGGGCCATATATGTAGACTCTGGTAAGGTTTGAAAAAAATAAATGCATCTAACCGATGAGTGGAAAACTGCAGAATCTTTTCAGCTCTCCTGCATTAAAAACAAGCAGTGCACTACATACAAATCTCCTGCAGTTAACTCCTGTCAAGGTTCAATCCTGCATTATTAGATATCAAATAATGGCTTGCTCAGAAAAGAATCTTAATATCTGGGCATGTCTTTACTTAAAGGCACTTCTGCAGATGGACTTATGATCCGTGGCATTTCTTGCATCAGCATTGAGACATCCTAACCTACTATAGTAAGTTATCACGGGTGGGCAGTGATGTCACAAATAAACTGTAATAAGAACATGTTTTACCAGTTTGTGTAGAGATACTGCAGGCCTCTATCGCTGTGTAGCAAATATGCCACATGATATGATTTGGTATTTATAATGCGTCTGTACACAAGTGCTTCTAGGCACCACAAGACAAGGAGGGACAAAGGGAAGACAGGACAATACTAGGCCTTGTGTCATTCCGATCGTGCAAGTGCGACAACAGAAGTGCAAAGGGGAAAGGAGAGGTAGGAGTGCAGTTGAGAGGGAAGGGGAAAGGGCAGTCAGGGCACCAAGGCTCTGAGTAAGTACAGCAAGGGCAGTGCAAATCTGGTTAAATGAATGGAGGGCAGGGGGCAGTAGGAGTTACAGTTACTGCCCCTAAATTCTCAGTAGGCCTGTAGGCAGTGCAGACATGAGACCTTATGCACCTTTGCATAGTCTGCAGCTTAGGCTAGCTCAGATAATTAAGCTCTTGCTTCAGACATGAATTTGTGGTTTGATTCGCGGAAGCGCCGATCTGGCTCGTTTCCCTTAATACCAGTGGTCGAAGTGGGCGGGAGAGCGGTGCTCCTCTACTTTTTTAAATTAAGTTTTACTGTTGCTATACTTTTATTTTTAAAAATAAACCGTTCCGGAATGTTTTTGTTCTAAAATAAAAGTGTAGGAAGGATTTGAAACGTGCACTGTCATTGCATTGCACTGAGCGCTGCCTTAAACAGCAGGCGCGTGTGTTTCAGGGTTTGTATTGTGCAGGGGAGCGGGTGTGTTCATGAGGTTTGTGGTAGCGGGGGCAGGCCAGTAGGGAACATAGCCCCACTACTTCTTTTCGCACACTTCGACAACGGCTGAATAGATTTTTTTTTTTTTAGCGATAACAATGGCTTTGGTCACCCATATTGTATACTTTGATTGCAGTATTTCCACTCACGACGCAGTGGTCGAAGTGTGCTGGAGCTGGTGGGGACGGTACTCTTCCACTTTAAAAAAAAAGTGTTGTAGTCCTCCTATACTTTCATTTTAAAAATGAACCATTCCAGAAGGATTTAGTTTTATAATAAAAGTTTACGAAGAACTTGAAACTTGAACATTAGGTATGTTTGTTTGGGGGTATAGATTGCACGTAGGATGGGGCGTGGCGATGGGCTTTGTGGGGAGCCGCAGGCCAGCAGGGAACATAGCTCCACTACTTATTTTTTCACACTTTGACCCCTGTCAGGATCAATCAGCTGCAAAGCAGTATATTAAAAGCTGATATTATCAAGAGGACACGGGAGTGTTCTACAACTTTCAGGAGAGGTCCTGCAGCCGCTGGGTACAAACATGAAAGCCCAAATAGGAATTCAAAATGTCCAAGGCTGTCCTGACAGCAGCTCTCATCGGCCTGTTGAGGCTGACGCTTCCCTGCCATTGTCCCAGGCAAGAACGTGTGGGTCTCCGGGTCGCTCCTGGGGAAGGGAGGAGCCCGCGTTCTATATCGAGCTGCGGGACGTGCGTGTGCACACTGCGTTCAGCTGTTCTGCACGTGAAGAATGCGCGAGCCGTCCCCTGCCAAAACATGTCAGTGCCGGCAGGATTTATGGCCCGCGACAGCTTGAGAAATCAAACTGATGTCTTTTTTGTTTGGGAGCAGTGGTCTACTGAACTGGCAAGTCCTGCCAAGCATGCTGTGAAGCATGTCCGGCCAGCCGTTCGGCAGAACTTGGCATTAAGCAATCCCAAGTCTCAATTGTGGCTAAACGTAGGGCGTTTTCAAAGTGCAGAGTCAACGGTGATCAGCCCTGTGGCTTTTGGGGGTCAGTGCTAGAGGCTGGTCGACGAATTGTCTCTGCCGCCCTAGGGCACTCTGCCAACCCCAGCCTGTATTATGCTTATCATAGAATGTCTGGAATCATTTACATCAGTCCTCCTCAGGGCTTTAAGTGGGGTAAGAAATCGAGGGGGGGGCCCTCGTTTGGGGCAGGGCTGGACTGCCCCACCGGGACACCGGGACATCCCCCGGTAGGCCTCACGCCTGTAGGGCCTCTTTTTGAGCGGAAGGATACACCTCATTGAGCACAGATCGCATCGATTTTGCATTGGCTCCGCCTGGGTGGTTTGCCGTGAATTGGCTGCTACCAGTGCGACCGAGGCAGGCGCTGCAATTTCTTTTCTTACCAGCAACTGGGCTGGGCCTGCCCCACGCCTGCGCATGAGGGCCTCCTGGGCACCCATTTGCGCTGGCAGTGCAGGCAGTCAGCAGGTCAGGCTGCAGGGAGCTGGCCCAGGCTTCATGAGGCTTAATGGCAACTTGCAAGCCGCAAGTCAGGAAGATTGATCATCGATGCCGATAAGGTAAGCTGCAAAATGCTCATCTGGAGATCGTGTGATCTTTTGCTCGAGGATCTTGTTCCTTGAGTAAATATGAGTGGCTTTGTGTTTTTATAGCGCATGTCTAATGTTCTTTCTTGCTTTTGCCTTTCTCGAATCTGTCCCTGGAAGCACATGCAATGTGCAGCGCTACACCACATGTAATGTTCGAGTCCTCATGGAAGGGGATAGATGGCTTTGTGAAGTGCTTGGAAAGCGTTGATACACGTTTGTTTTTTGGATGTATGAACTGCACAGTTGTTTGGGGGGTGGGCCCTGTGTCTGTGTGCTGTTTTCCCATTTACACCAATCCCTGTGCCAATGACCCACACATGCAATGCCCCTGCTGTGTAGTCCTTTCCTTTGCTTTGCTTTGCTTTGCTAAGGAGGGTGCGGGTGGCATTCTGCTAGTTCGGTGCATAGTCTTGCTGGCTGGATGACTGAGGCCTGCCCTCGGGGCACATGTGATGTGGAACACTGCTACCTGCTGGCACAGTTGCAACACAGACTGTGTCAGGCAGTTCAGCTCCTTCCACGCTCTTAGACAGGGGGGCTGTCCAGAGACCGTGGGAGTAGAGCTGGGCTTTGCAGGACGCCTGCCAGCAGGGCTTAGAGGGAGCCCCCTCTAGGAAGGCAAGCGGATGGTGGGGTGGGCACAGGGCAGTAGCGCCCCTTTATTGTTTGTGTGCTAAGGCCGGGCTGCACTGCACACCTGGCCACTGGCTGAAGCTCTGCTGTGGGGAAGCCAGGCCACGGCCACCCCTGGCAGAGGGCTCCTCTCTGCACATGCGTGTGCCCATCAGTGCGGGACCCCATAAATGAGTGACCGTCTCTATGTGTAGAGACACGATCCTACACTGCGCTGTTTGCGCCCCAAGTGTGCAGAGCCTACAAGCTCTGTGCATTAATACTATAGAAAAGTCAAGTGCTGCAAGTGCACAAAATGGGATACACCCCTGTGCCTGTGTGTGTCAGACAGGCCTAGCCGTGATGCAAGTTTGTTTATTTATTTGTTAGCATTGCTTTGACGCTCTGCTGCTGACTATAAACTGAGATAAGACCATTGTTTTCTGTGTAATCTCTACCGGACGGGAGGGTCAGTCGCCTCTGGTCTAAGGATCTGAGTGTGTGATGTGGTGTCTGTGGGCTGATGGCTTGGCAATTGTACTCCCCTCTCAGCTGCCAGTGAAACCCATTAGACCCGTGCTCTGAAAGCCGCAGGAGGGTGAATTGCAAAATCTCTATCATGTCAAGCCTCCCAGGGGCATGCTGTGCCTGCGTGCCTCATAGCTGGGGGTGCACAGGCCACCGTGCCATACTCCGGAAATAACTCCCCTGGCTGGCCTGCCCCTCCGTTAAATTCCCATAGTCACGCACTCTCTGAAAGTAGGGGGACTGCCAAGGTCATGGGTCATGTTGCGGGGCAATGGATAAGGAGTACAGACATTACGGGTCATTGAGTCACTGCATTTCATGCTCTCTGAAATCTGTTTAAATGTGCTTACATTTTCTTGTTAAGTGTATTTTTCCTTTGATGCTGCTGAGTAGATAAAGAAGACTAACGATAATACTCGCCTTCGTGAATAACTGCTCACTCACCATAGCGAGGGGAATTTGCCAACGTTGATAAGTATGAAACGCACTTTGTTTCTCAGTGCTGACTGAGTAGATGACTCGGGACTTCAATCACTGAAATGTTACAGCACAGGGCTAGCTTCCAGCAGAGAGTTTACATTGTTTGCACAAACGAAACGACCCTCACCTTAGCTTCCTTGGAAGCAACTGGTGTTTTTTTTGGTGGTTGGTGATGGTCTCATCATAGTGCTGGTCAGATGAGGAGCCTACTTAACTTAGGTATTACCCAAATTGTTCGTTTACAGTTGTTCGAATGACACAATTGTTCGAATAATAGGGGTCCTAATTGACCTTCTGCACAATTGACCGTATGGTCATTTTAATATATTTTATGTGTTGGGTTGGTGTAATAATAATATAAGGGGATTTGGAGGGGGGTTGGATTGGGTGGGGGGCTGCGGGGTGTTTCCCCCCCGCATATATATCGTAATTGACCATTTAAATTCGCTCAATTGTAGCAAATCGAAACTAAAGTAAAGCAAAGTGTGATTTTTAACACTACGGGCCTTGCTTGGGGAGATAATTAGTTTGACATTGCAGGGTAAGTTTGTGTCCAGACTCCAGCCCGTCAGGCAGCAAAGGGCAAGCACTGCGCCACTGGTAATGCTTTTCTCTTGCCATCCTACCCTGACACACAGACACCTTCTGTGAAGGAAATATACTCAGCTAAAAATGAAAAATGTTGCTATTAACAGGCTTCGGACCTCGTGTCCTCTAGTTCATGTGTTTTCCCTCGTTTGTGAAAATCGGTCATGTGATACTCTGTGATGGTTTCGTTATGTTACTCCAGAACATACAACATACTGGTCACATTTTGCTGCTGTGAGATAAATTTCCCCTTGGACGGCTCTCTGAGCGGGTGGCAGTCCGAAAACTTCATGAAAGTAGGGTGTTGCCTATTTGTCAACTAAGCAAAAGTGGGTAGGCTAAATAGTGTGGACACAAATTTGAGGACCGGATGCAACATTTTTAACGGCCAGTTGTTGCCTCTGGTTTTCTGACGGTCAAATACTTTAAGGCCAGTGGGGTAGGTCTGACATATCAGAACCCTATAATGTATCTGGCCCTGACCCCAAACCAACTGGCTCCTCATAGGCAGCAGCATTTGGTAATCCCTTCATCCCCCAGCTGGGCTCAGTCTGCCCTTTCACACAGACTCCTTGCTAGACAGAACACCGCAATGACAGAAGAAAATTATCCCAGTCATCAGTTTAAAAACTAAAAAACAATGAATCGCCAATTTGGAAAACCAAGACTCTGAAATAGTTACAGAAATGTGATGGGGGGTTGTGTTTGTCTACACAAAAAACCCCAAATTGAAACCCCAAAACTCGAACATGAGTGTGTGAAGAAGTTCTCCTCTAAGATATGGGGTAGGGGTACAAAGGGGCACACTCTGCTGTGAGCCACTGTAAAGTACCTGGTATGTGTGGAGGTGTCATGCGTGTGCTAAGAGGCCCTGCATGTGTGCTGTGCTGATCAGCTCTCTTACGGCAGACAAGTCCTCCGTGATGCTGAGTAGTCTGAATATGTACTGTATATGAGATGGGGCAGTGACGCACAATATAAAAGAGCATTTTGTTATTATTTATGTAATCCTTCCTCATTGTTCTTTGGATCACAGGGTCACTCACCCACTTTACTGAAAGGTCTCTGTCTGCTGAGGCAGCTGCTAAGGGGCCCTTTCTGTGGAGTTTGGCACTGTATGTGCTATGTGTACAATGAGGCACACTCCGCTGTGAACCACTGTAAAATCCATATATGATTAAAACATGGTTTAAATGGACTAATTTGATTCCACATCTTCTTTGGGGATAATCTCAATCCCCTCATAGAAGGGTTGGGCTTGCGCGCTGTGCTCACTTCTTCAGCGAAATATGGGGCCACTTTCGAAAAAAAATTCCAGGGCCACTTTAAGTGCCCAGTCCAGCCCTGGTTTGGGGGCGTGGCTTGCGGGAGGGGCGTGGCCTAAAAAGTACGCAAATCGTAGGGTATAGACACAAATATATATACATGTTATATATTTGTGTGCGTACCTTACTATGGTGTGTGTACTGTGCAAGCCATCTTTTCTAAACATAGAGATATGTAGCATATCTCTATGTTTATAAAAGATGGCTTGCACAGTACACACACCATAGTAAGGTACGCACACAAATATATAACATTTATATACATTTGTGTGCATACCCTACGGTTTGCCTAGTTTTCAGGCCATCTTTTTTAAACATTTCGAGTTTATAAAAGATGGCTTTGAAAGTACACAATTCAAGCCGTCTTTTATAAAGCTTTGACTACGGACAAAATTGTCCGTCGGCAAAGCTTTATAAAAGATGGCTTGAAATGTGTACTTCAAAGCCATCTTTTATAAACCTCGAAATATGTCGAGGAATCCCCAGGTCCGCTGAGGGTTAAAGACTCCTCGGCGACCTGGGGATACAAAGGGACAGTAACTGCCTCTGGTGACCTCTCGCGCGAGGGGTCACCAGATGCAGTTACTATGACTGACAGAAGTGGCAGCCAGTCACAGCGTCACTGTGGTTGGCTGCCACCTTTGTCAGATCGCCTGACTTCATGGCAGGCGCATGCATCTCCCGTCGCGGCTCCGGCCGGGCCCCGGCTCAGCCCCACTTGTTGGAGACTGCTGGGGCCTGGCCCCGGCAGGCCCCGGCCCACTTTAAGCACTGGTCCTCCTTGACTGACAACAACACAGTTTTGAATCCCCTCGCTAATAGTAGGCACCGTTATGAATAAAAAATAACATAAATAAAAAAAAATTAAAAAACGGTTGTTCTCCGATTCTGATTTTTTTGCTTTTAAAGAAATGGCATGGTAACCCAATAGGCTACAGTACCCCTCCACACCCCATCACCTTCTCCCTGCATGGTGGGTGAGGACCAGCGCCTCATGTTGGAATGAGATGAAAACTAACCAGCAAAACAGAAAATTAGGGAAACAAAACAGGCTTTTATTCCACCCATCTGCAGTTCTAGGGCACTGTTCCTAAAGCCTTAGACTGCACTGCAATGCTATGGGACATGCAAAGGTTATGCCATCTTTTCCTACATGTTGACTAGCAGGAATCGCATCACACCTAGAATGCACTGCATTGCTATGGGACATGCAAAGGTTATGCCATCATTTCCTACAGGTTGACTAGCATGCATCGCGCCACACTTAGAATGCACTGCATTGCTATGGGACATGCAAAGGTTATGCCATCATTTCCCACAGGTTGACTAGCATGCATCGCGCCACACTTAGAATGCACTGCAATACTATGGGACATGCAAAGGTTGTGCCATCATTTCCTACAGGTTGACTAGCATGTATCGCGTCACACGGCACTGATGGAATAACCAGGATGCACACTATTAGGGTTTGTCCTAAGGATAGCGTGTGTCCTCGGTGAGAGATCTCCCATTTCAATGATGAAACCCAAAAGTGGGAGTGGCACTCACACTCAACCGGCCTAAGCCTCACCACCTAGCTAGGCTCTACATGACTACGGGCTTCATTATGAGCTTGGCGGAGCGGTACAGAATTGATGCCAATTCCCTAACTGACGTTCTAGACCGTAATGGAATGATCGCAATTTTTAACGTGCTTGCAAATTCAAGGTTTGGAGGTTAAGTGGAGTGTTCTCCTCCATCAAAAAACTGGTGGTGAATCCTTCACATTCCCTCCAACAAACAATGAATTTACCATGTGGTGTTACCACCCATGTTAAATCCACCACAAATCCTCATGGAGGCCTAATGTGATTTTACACCACCTTACCACCACCCATAAGCCCCTGGTAATGGTACAGGAGTACAAATAGCAAAAATATTAAACGAGTTTGGTGGTACATCAGAAGATTTACTGCTGTTTTACCACCATGATGAAGCTCTATGCCCCCAAAAGTAAAAACAAATCAACTATGCCACCATCCGCTGTGTCCTTCTTCAGAGTAGTGTTTTTGCCTGCTGGCTCTGCTATTATCTCTCCAATACCAGAGGAAGAGAGGCCCAGAGATATTTGGCTGTTCTGCAAACTGTGTGTGTCCTAGAGCTTTCCCAGAGGAAGAGACTGCCCTACCATTGGTTCCAGAGTAGGACATTGAAATGAGAACTCAGAAGATTTTCATACAGGCTCTGTGATGCAAGACTCTGGAAAGATGAAAAGATTCCTTTCCGAGGCTGTCGCTTACGACATGTCCTCATCATCACAAATGTGTGTCCCGTGACATCGCATATATGTGTATTTGCTTGTTTTGTAAATGTATGCACCTCCTCTTGATCCTATCCCAAAGCCCCCCTTGCAGGGCTAATGAAACTCTCCTTTATGTCACGGCCCTCCTCTCAACCGTGTTGCATGAACTGAACAATATTGCTTTCAATGTTCTCTGTTGTCGAGACACTTTATATAAACAAACACTGGCCCTCATTACAGTTTTGCCGGTATCCTGCTGCTAATTCTTTATTTTTGTTTTTTTTATTGGGCATTTGTAAGGTGCTTATACATCAAGAAATTGTGTTTCAAAACACCTGCAGGGCAAAAAGAAGGGAACAAGGGAACAGCAGGACAATGGAATATACAAGATACAGAACAATCACTCCTACTAGGCCTTGTGAACATTTGGATTGTGCAAGTGCAGGGGGAGAGAAGGAACATTGGAAGGAGGTAAGGTCTAGAGAATCTACTGAGGGGTGAAGTGCTAGGGAAGTTCCAAAGCGAGAGATAAGTGCCAGTTGCGAAGGCAACAGGCAAGTGTCAGGCAGTGACCGCTAGATGGAAGAGGGGTCAACAGCCAATCCAATAACTGCAGGCCTGTGAGGCAGCACACGCCAGTGGTGCCCAAACACAAGTGCAGGGGGAAGGCAGATACTGTGGGCGATCGGACAGAAAGCCAGGACCCAGAAGGACTAATAAGGGCCCAGGCCACCAATCACAGCTACTGTGGTGTTTAGCCGGGAGGGAGAGAGGGAAGGAGGAGGAAAGAGGATCGTCTTGAGGAAATCTGGCTCAAGATTGAGAGAGAGGCAGAGGCTGTTCCAGAGGAGGGAGCCAGCTGAGGAGAGGGAATGGCGAACTGCTCTCTGCTTAGAGAAGCGCTTTACAAGCAGAGTTGGAGACGGAGGATCGGAAGGATCGGGAAGGAGAGCATTTGGTGAGAGCAAGTTGCAGATATCGTCGTGCCCCAGCCCCGGACAGCCTTATAGATGATGCAGAGGGATTTAAATTTCATCCTTGCAGGACCCGGGAGCCAGTGGAGAAATTTTAGGGCTGGAGAGATACTGTCCCTGGGCTTGAGGCGAAGGATAAACCCTTCTGCCCACTTCTGGATTAGCTCGAGGAGGTGGACAGAAGAAGAAGATAGATTAAGGAAGCAGTGGTTGCAGTATTCCAGTCTGGAGAATACCAGAGCTCTGGTGAAATTGGGCTTCTGGGGGAAAGTGACGAAAGGGAGAATGCATCTGAGGAGGTAGACTTGAAAATGGGCCTTCTTGGCAAGGTCCAAGATGTGAGGAATGAAACTCCCAGGGTTGTGGTCTCAGAGGAAGGATAGGGGGGGAACCCATTGAGAGTGGCCAAAGTGAAGGGAGAAAAGAGGGAACAGGAGTCACATTAGGAAGAATCTCAGTGTTGCTGGCATTGAGACAGAGGTCATTTGAGGTACACTAGGACTGGATAGCGGACAGGCAGTTAGGAATGACAGAGTAGGTGGTCAGAAGAGATGCAGATGGTAGTCTGAAGAAAAGTTGGGTGTTGTCAGCATAACACTCGAAGTGTGGTGAAAATATGGAGATAAGATGAGCACGAGGAGCGATATAGATGTGAAAGAGCCAGGGTGAATGGATAGAATCCAGATTGATGGTCATGCAGGTAACCAACAAGCTCAGTATGCTGGGTCAGCTGGGGGAAGAATAATTTCTCCAAAAGTTTCTCAAGGAAGGGAGTGAGAGAGATGGGGCTGTAGTCAGCCGGGCATGAGGGGTCGGCCAAAGGCTTTTTCAGCTGAGAGCACACATGCGATTGATTTAGGGAAGACGGGAAAGACCCAAAGGCAAGAGAGTGATTGCAGAAGTCAGCGAGTGCAGGAGCATGGGAGATAATATTGTCCTTAATAGCACTAGAAGAACAGGGGGAGTCCTGTTTGGAAGAGACCTTCATAGAGTGGACAAATCTAGTGACCTTGGGTGGTGTGATAGGAAAAAAGGAGGAACAGGTGGATGAGGAAGGAGTAGGGGCCAAGGGCATCAGGGGGATGTGGAAAGGAGGGAGGGGAGGATGAGAGAGAACTCAGGATGTCCTGAGTTTTGGCAGTGAGTGGGTGGCCAGTGCTGTGCAGAGTGCCTGGAAGGAAGAGGTGAGGAAGAGACTGCAGATAGATTGGCTAGTTCCTTGCAGATTTTAAAAAGTTCAGCCGTGTTGTTTGAGGCTCCAGAGACATGGTCCAGGATGTAAACCCTCTTCTTGGAGTGAATGGAGAGACAATATAGCCTTTGGAGAAGGCACAAGCCAGTTTATCAGAGGATGAGCAGAAGGTCTGCCACTTCCATTCAGCAGCTCTGCACTTGCATTTCAGGGCTGCTGGATCAGGATCATATCAAGTGTTATGCTTGGAGGCATTTTTCAGGTGGATCCTATAATAGGGGCAGGAATATTGAAAGTATGAGTGATAGCGAGAGCTAGACTGTTGAGAGCAGAGTCAATAGGTGAGTCAAAGGTTGGAGGAGGGGGAGTGAAGGTGGAAGCAAAACCAGCAACTGACACTTGCTTCATTGGAGGGATGTCTGCAATGAGGTTGGCAGAGCTGGGGTTCAGAGGTCAGAGAGGTCCCAGGTGGAAGGACAGGGAGGATGGTCAGACCAGGGGTGGAGAGTGGGGTAGAGAGCAAGAGATCAGAAAGGATGAAGGCATTGAGAGCGTGTACCCAGTCGAGTGGGTAGGGCCAGAGGGGAGAATAGAGAGGGAGAGTGAGATGAAGAGGTCACGGATGAGAGTGGAGGCCATGATTGAGGAGTCTAAGTGGATGTTTAAGTCACCCAGGAGGAGGAGATTGAAGGTAGAGGTCAGGAGAGAGGAGGAGAAATTGGCCCATTCTGAAAGAAAAGAGGAAATAGGGCACAAGGGCTTGTAGATAGTAGCAATGGTCAAAGAGGAAGCGGGCGAGAGGCCTAGCTTGCAGACCAGTATTTCAAAGGACTAGTGGGGCTGGGTGGGTATGAGCGAAGAAGGAACTGAGTCAGGGATGGTCAAGGCTACACCACGGCCAGTGCAGTTGGGGCGGCTTTGAGATGATCTTGTAGCCATCAGGGAGAAGGTTGTCACAAGCAGTGACTGAGCTGCCATTGAACCATGTCTCAGTGAGAGAGAGGATATTGAGATCAAAGTCTTCAAGGAGGAGACAGATGTTGGAAGAAAGTTTGATAGCAGAACGAGCATTAAGTGTGGATAAGTGAAGACGGTCACCCCCCTTTTGCTGGTATGCAGCAGGATACCAACAAAACTGCCTTACCTTTTCCGCCGCCTGATATCCAGGTAACACCAGGATATTATGGGCGGCGTAGATGCCAGTATTTTCAAATTCCATGGAGTTTGCTGGTAGGGGCCTGAACTCCCAGAAAGTCAGGCCTATGGGTAGTTCACTGCACCCACCAGCAAAATTGTGTTTCCCTGGTATATATAAAGTGCAAGTGCCCGAATTACCACCATTTTTGTCCAGCATTTCTTCCCGACTGTGGAACTCATAATGAGCCCCAATAAGCTGGTAAAATACTTCCACGCTGATCAACCACATGTTTATGGAGCTGTAGTGATATTTGACAGCACGCAGAGCGTTCCCAGAAAATGAATGATTGTGCACACAGGTTTGGGAGTTCTTTTCTGCACATTGGCTGTTGTTACATAGGTGTGCAGAGATTATTTTGTTTTTCCAGTAATCTCTGCGCACAAAGAAACATATAAACCCACATATGGAAAAAAAAACACTATACTGGGTTTAGTACACAGATAAGCCTACTCGACAATGAATGTCTGCCTTTCTAGAAATTCGAAGAATGAAAGCCTGATCAGGCCCTAGTAGTAGTAAAACCTGGTGGTGTTAGGGTAATTTCTGGTGGTCGGCAGAGCCGTACCTGGGCTCTGCATACCTCCAGCTCTCGGAAGGCCTTAACTCCTTCTCGTCCCAAAGACGTAGAGGGGCCACACAAGAAAAAATAGATACTTCTGTTTATTACAAGAAAACTGGCAGTAACTAATCTTTGGCGCACAGGTTCCAGGCAGTTTCTCATCGTAATCGTGCTTGCATGGGGTGGACTGGCCTATATGGAACTCTGGAGATTTCCCTGTGGGCCTCTGCACCCTGGGCCTCTTTTGTGTGGTATTTATACATTTTCTCATAGGAAAAGCATTGGGTTTGCTGAAAATGTGTCATTTGGGGCCACTTTGAACATACTTTCCAGGGCCTCTTTTGGTCCCCAGTAATCATTTCCAGGGCCTCTTTTAGTTCCCAGTCCACCCTGGGCTTGCAGGCCCCTTTTGCAGCTGAGTGACATAACAATGTGCATCATCTGCGAAAGCTCATCCCCAAACCTACCGCCACTCTGGCTTGGTTCCCAGAGTGGTAGGTTCAGTATAGGACTGTATAGTGAAAAGATTTATTGGTAAAGTAGAGGTCAGATGGTACGCTTGGGTCGTCCCTAAAAATGGTTACTTCTAAATGGTTACACGGCAAGAGTTAGTGATTGGTTGTGTTGTAATGTCATCAGTGATTAGCCCCCCGTGTGCTGATTGGTCCATCAGCGAGCCCCCAAGCCTGGGACCATCGTCGTTCCCAGCCCGTGATGTACCCGGTGTTGGCAAAAATGTGTAACTATGTGTCAGTAGAAGGCAATGGACATGTCCTGCTTTTTGCCCATAGAACTCTCCTTTCCCATCGCCGCTGGTGTTGGAGTTGTTACAACTTTGTTGCGGGCTGGGTCCCAGGTGTAGGACCCTAGTGCTTCTTCAGTATCCGAGAATTGGCATTGTACCAGGTCGGCCTGGTCACATGTTGAGAGACCGTGGTTGAGGCAGAATTACGGGGATTTGATTTGTATTTATGCTACTGGTAGCTGCAGCAGTGGCAGGTGTAGCCTTGGCGGGGGGAGCGCAGTATGTGAATTGCAACATTGCGACCTTGGCTGTGGTGGCTCCAGTCAGGGGCTGTTCTGCGTGCTCAGCACCTTGCGGCTCCGTGCAAGCTGTTCTGGGCCTGTGACTCTGGTTTGAGGCCTTGGCTTGGTTATATGTAGCGGAATAAGGTCCATAAGGCAAGGGGTGTGGGAGTGTTATTGTTAATGGCTCCTCCTCCTTATCCAACCATGCGTGCAGTCCGGCGGTCTTCGCCCATTCCTTGTAACACTTGTCGTTCTCTTCCTGTACCTTCATTACTGGAACCTTTGCAAATGTTAATATCTTGCTTGCCACAACTCCATCGACCCATCCGTTCTTCGTATACACCTTGCCATATATTAGTATCAGTGGTCTTTCCCAGCACCCAGGTTCATCTCCTACCTCTCTTGCGCTCCATTTACATGGCAGGTAATCCAGTGTCAGTTCTTTCGTGTCTCCTTTGTCTGGTCCATTTGTTATATATTGTAGTCCTTCTTTAAGTTGCCAATAGTTGTCGAACATAGGTAGTGTTTTAATGAAGTTATCTTTATATGGGTACGTTGACCTTGATCTCCACCTCAGTGTTGCCATTTTGCCACGGAATCGTCCTCGTATCTGAAACAGTGCTAGATATAGGAGGCATTCTGCTGTGGGCGCTGGTACTTCAGTGGCAACAAATGTTCGGGAGGCGCTCATGGCATACAGGATCAACGAGCAAACGTAACAGTTGTCCTTTTTCTAATCTTTACCAATTTTGAACATGTGCTTATACCACATGTTAGAGACATGTGCGCTTTTGTAAGGTATGTGTCAACCCCCATGTACATCAAGGGAAATACTAAGTTTACTTCTTCCTACATTTTTACCTGTGCTACTCGTACCACCTGATACAGTGCTCCTTACAGCTTGAGTGGGTGAAATATTAGTATAAGGTGATGTGGTTGCATGCAAAGCATAGTATGCCTGCCAGACGGCGGCAGTTATCATCCCAGTGGTAAAAAATACCCCCAACATTTTATTACAATTGTTGCGACCACTGGCATGTTGATCTTACCTTTGCTGCCGTCCTGCAGCTATTTAGTTCAGATGGTACAGGTGCCCGCCTGAAATTGTCTAAAATTTTGCGTTGTTACAGTTAGTATGTGTTACTTAAGCCCTGCATATAAAATAGTCATTCAATGCCCATGCGAGAAGCTCCTCGCACATCCACCTGACCGCCCGGTCTCTCCGAGCAGGTAGGGCCGCATGGAGGTGCGGATCTGACCACACTATGAACTGTATAAATGTGTTATAGTATACACGTGGCCGTCTGGGCCTGAAGTAATTTGGCCTTTTTAATCCTGTGTATAAATTGGTGTGATAGTGCTTCTGGGTGGTCGATGGAAGGTAACGTTTAAGTCTCGGCAGTGATTGAAGTGTTTTATCAGATATTTGCATACAACAATTACGATGCGTAAGACCTGCATGTGTGAGACAAAAGAGTAGAAAACATGCACGTGTTTACATAGTGTTGTGCATATTGCTTATACTCCTATCAATATCTGCTTTTTATTAACTTTTGTTCAATATTTATTTTATTGTCTTCTGCATTACTCCAATATCATTGTTCCAATTAAAGTTCTATCAAATGTTTGGTGGGGACATTTTGTGTCTATGTTCTCCTGGGCATAGTGTGTGCTGTGGGCTGTGGCTCGTTTAAATCCTTGGGGATATCTAATGCTTTTGATCTGTCTTTTCCATCGTCTGTTGTTGCTGTTGCTGATGTGTTGGCCCTGTCGCTGCAGTGATAGGACACGGTCGGTGTTTAGTAGGGCTTCATGTTGTGGACATGTGTCCAAACATCTTTATTTGCTAGTTTGACAGCGCTGGGTGCCATGTTTTCTACATTATTGGGCCCAGTAAACCTAGGAGCGTTCCACTTGCGTCGAAAATTCCTAAGGAGCATGGTATCCCCCTCTTTTACTGCACACTGTCCTGTTTGATCATCGTTGTTGGCAGTTTCCTGTTGATAGTTCTCTGACCCACCCTGTGCCTGACATTTCACCAGAGCTAACTCATGTGGATATGTTACTACTTCTATCAGTTCACCCAGGAGGAGAGCATGTTGTACTGGGGTACCATCTGCTCTCCTAAATCCCTTTCTGAGCCACCTTATTAATCCTGAGTGTACTGTAGATGTGACCTAGGCACTGCCTGAATATATTGTTACTCTTTTGCCGTTGCTTTCTTCTAAAGCCAATATGAGGGCCACCATTTGTGCTGCTTGCGCTGAATATTGTTGGGGTAATTTCACACATTTTACTGGTTCATTTGTCCAGTCCTCCCTTAATCGAAATACAGCTTCACCTGTTCTTCTTATACCATTAGTCTGATCAATTGTTGAGGACCCATCAGTGTACAGAACATCACCTCCCTCTAGGCTCTTTTCTTCTGCCTTTTGGGTGGACGAGTAGTACTCAATGGCATATGTACAATCATGTGCATGTTCGCCCTCTGTTACTTCTTCTGCTATGAACTTTGATGGGTTAACATAGTTGTATCTCACTATTTTCAATTCAGGTCTTGAAAATATTATCTCATATCCCGTTGCTCTCTGGGTGGTGAGTGTGCTTTTGGGTTTATGCAAAACTGCAACAAGGGCGTACTCTACATACAGTGTAGTAGAGCAGGCCATAGTGATAGATGATGATTTTTCTACTGTGAATGCTGCAGCAGCCAGGTGTTGTTCACACAGGAAGTGTCCCATCATTACTGGGTCTAAGTGCCGACTGTAAAATGCCAGGGGTTTGTGTCCCATACTTCTCTTTTGAGTCAGTACTGCTTTCATTACTGCAACATTACAATGCGAGAAGATGTAGAACTCTTGCTCATATTTGGGGGTGCCCAGAACTGGTGCTGTTGAAATGGGCTCTTTCAGTTCATTGAATGCATCAGCCATCTCTCTTGTCCATCCCAACTTTTTCACCCCTCTTTGTGCTTCCTTGAGAGCTGCCAGTAGGGGCCCTATGTATTTGCTGTAGTCAAATACCTATGCTCTGCAATAATTGCACAGGCCAAGAAATTGTTGCAACCCCTGTATCGTTTGTGGCTGAGGTGTGTTCATCATTGTTTGTGCTCCTTGTGGTGCAATGTTTCTACCTTTCTGTGATATAATCTGTTCTATGTCGAGGACCTGTTACTGGCAGTATTGCAGTTTTTTCTTGTCAACCTTATACCCTTTTTCAGCCAGCACTGTGAGCATTTTCACAGAGTCCTTCCTGCACTCCTCTTTGGTGATGACGAAGATGAGAATATCATCTATATATTGCAATACCGTGCTCTCAAGCTCAACATTACCCAGGTCCACCTGGATGGTGACTTGCAGTAATCCTGGGGTAACCTAGTGTGTTTTAATTTTGTGTTGCGGTATGTGAAGCTTGTCAGATCATGTGAGTCTGCAGTGGTATTAAAAATAACACATTTTTTAGGTCAATCACGGTTAACTGTGATGTCTGCTGGTATTCCACACAATATTGTGGCAGGGTTAGCTGCTATCGGGTACTCTGCTTCTACAATGTGGTTAAGGGGTCTCAAATCTTGTATGAAATGCCAAGACCCTCCCTTGGCCTTGCGCACAGGGTACAGCGCAGTGTTGCATGGTAATTCTGATGGTACCACTATACCCCTTTCCTCTAGAGCACTTATTGTCTCATAAATCCGTTCATCAGCTTTTTTTGACAGTGGTATTGTTTTACTCTGGGCAGTTTTGCTCCCCTTTTCAGTTGTATCTTCACCCCTCCAATGATCTTTATGCACACTACATCATAGGGACTAGTAGTCCATAGTGAGGCTGGTACAGCAGCCAGATCTTCCTCGCAAAATTCAGGTTGTGTGGGGAGGTGCGCCTCTAGTGCCATTGCCATTTTCTGTGCTACCTCCTTGTATGTTACTTTCAACCAAACATAGACACTCATCTGGAACACCATCTTGCCATCTCCTTCCTCATCTGAGAACAGTTCCTCGTCTGACACCTGTGTTAACCTACACCCTTCTGCCAGTGCTATTACCGCTCTCCATGCCTTTCCCTCCTCATCCTGAGCGTGAACTGCAATCCAGTATTTCCTAACTACAATTCCTTCAATGTCCACTTATATTATTGCCCTTCTCCCTCACCTGTGGGTGTTTCTGGCCTGAAAAGGTAGGCGACGGGCCTCCCCCACACTTTACCCTCAATCCCTGGTAGCCATGCTATTGCCATGTCTGTCCCGTATTGAAAGATCTCAGCGTCCACTGGTTCTGCCCTTGTCACTGTCTTGCCACAGTAAACCTGGAGCATATGCCTTGCCGTGAGCATGTGTATGCCTGGTGTGGAGCACATTACGCCGTTGTCAGTGAAGGAGATGGTCATGTTCAATCTACTCATGATATCATGCCTGAGTATATTTACTGGTGCTTGTTTTGAGTATAACAAGGGCAAAGATAAGTTGTGTATCTCCGACAGATAAGGAGATGTTATCAGTAAATGGAACCACCCAAATCCTTGAGCGTGCATGGCATTGCCTGACAATTTGAACTTCCCCTCCCTGATATAGGATCTAGTGGCCCCTGTGTCAACTGAGAAGGAAAAGGTCTTGTCACCTATCGCCACCTTTATGCATGGTTCCTCTGCAGGATGAAGTGTTACCGACAGGATGGGACACAACAAGGAAGTCTGTGGGCTGTCCTATTGGGGTTACAATGATTGCCCACTACCTGTGTAGGGGTTATGTCCCATTATTGTCACTCCCTCATTCGTGTTATTGGTACCGTAGTGTCCATGAGTTGTTGAGTATCGTCTTGTAATTGTGTTAGTTGCTGTACTGTGCGGACGTGTTGTTGCTGTGCTGTAATCATTTGCTGTTGCGCTTGTTGTTGAGTGGGTTGGTGTTGCATGTGCTGTGTAGTGGGCATTACGTGTGGTTGCTGTTGTAGCTGGGGTTGCTGCATGACACCTTGCTTTCCCACCTGCACCTGACCCGTTTGTTGTGCTTCTTGTTGGTAGCAATTGTTTGGTCCCCCTTGGTATCCCTGCTGCCCTTGTGCACCCCATCCTGGTTGTGCCAGTTTTGCCCTGCATGTGCGTGATGCATGTCCCACTAACCCACACGTCCAGCATGTGGGCGGCTCCTGAGCTTGCCATGGTATCCCCCTGTGCTATCCAAATATCCCTGCGGTCCATATTGGGAATATCCTCGAAACCCACTCCCCGGCAGGTGTGCTGATGGTCCAAAACCCCTTCCCCTGTTGAACCCTCCTCAGCCTCTGTAGTTGTTCATGTATCCATTGCCCAGTGGCGTGTATCCTCCCCCCCATGGGATATGCATAATGTTGTTGTGCTGTGTATGGGGGCAGGGGTCCTCAGCCTCTGTAGTTGTTCATGTATCCATTGCCCAGTGGCGTGTATCCTCCCCCCATGGGATATGCGTATTGTTGTTGTGCTGTGTATGGGGGCAGGGGTGCCAATTGTTGAGTCATTGTGGGTACTTGTTGTTGTTGTAAGGTTGGTTGTTGTTATGTGAGAGATGGTACTGGTGGGCCAGGGATGGTTATGAGCGCCCCCTCTAGGGTATATTTCAACAGTTTTTTCAGAACCAATTTTTCCTCATCTGCCTTTCTGTCCTCTTTCTGTTTTACCTTTTCTTGCCATAACCTACAATGGTGCATTATTGTTAATTGCATCTCTGGCCACGCCTTTGCTTCCATCCCCACCAATTTTTTTAACTGCCTCTGTACGGGTTTGGGAGTCCCTGTATCAGTATGTGATAAAATATAGCTAGTGTTTTGTCCCACGGCTCCCACATTTCCAAGTGCCATTTCTCCTGAATATCTTGGATGCAATTAACAGGATCCTCGTCCTCACACATTTTGCGTGAGGTAATCTCCCCTATGTCTGATGTGTCGGGATATTGTACCCTTTAGGCCTGCCATACCACGTGTCAGCAGTTTGCAACTGGCAACCCGTTGTGTGATGTGTCGCAGATCGTCACCCCCGGGAACCCCGCCCCCTTCCAAATGTCGTTTGCAGCATCACCCAAAATGGATATTAAGAGACCCTTGACATCACCAACCGCTAGCCTGTGTCCCACAGTTAATTTTTCCATTTCGTATATCCATTTCCCCGCCACTCCACTTAGGGAGGGTAGCCTACACTTAATGTTTTCCTTGTCTGCATGTTTCCATGGTACATATTGTGGCCTTGTCCCGCCCCTCTCCAATAATGGCATCTACGTGTATTCTGCTATTTCCTCTGGTGTGCGCCTACGCTGTTTGGTGTGTATGTCTTGGGTCTCTTCCTCCATGTCGGGTAAATCGTCAAAAAGGTCTATAAGGTTACGTGCATTCTGTGCATTCCCAGTGCTCCCGTGTTCCCTGCGTTGGTATGTCTGGCCCTTATTGTGCACTATTGCTGATCCTTCCTTTATGCGCCCAGGGAGGTCTCTGAGTCTGTTGACATATGCTGTGTGCTTGGTTGATGACGTTAGTGTTTGTAGTATCCCTTGCCTCTGTGTGCTTCTACCCTCCCGTCCAGCTGTGTCTTCCTCTCGTGTTCTGCATTCCCATGATGACCCTGTGCCTGTACGTGTGATATGAAGTTTCCTAAGCCCTTCTCCGTTCTTATCGCTCTGCCCTCCACATGATCCTTCCTCCTCCTCGTCACTACAGAACCCCCCTGAGAATGTTAGTTTTGTGCGTGGGCGCGGATATCGTACTGTAACTGTTTCTAGATCTATGTCCACACACTTACCTGTATACCCTGTATCCACCCCTACCTGAGTTGCCGTGACAACTTTGCAACTGCACGTACTCAACTTGCCCCTTGTGGCTATGACACTTTCTCTTAGCTCTTGCTCGCCTGGTCGTTTGCCCTTATTCTCCTCCTCCGCTCTAGCTGTTGGGTGTCCTGACCCACGTTTAAGCTATCATGCTGCAACATTTGGTGCTGTGGGCTTAGAAAATTCAAGATGGCGGAAAACCCACATGTGCGCCGAAATCCAGGAAAGCTGCGCAGTTTGTGCGCCCACCGAAATGGTTGCCTCACTTGCCACCCACCAGTGCGAGAATGAAAGGCTGGGTTGCCATGAGGGAAATGGGTTGCCAAAGGAAAAACCGTAGCGCCGGTTAGCTTCAAAGCGCTTTAAAATCACCATTGGACTACCCGCACAGTAGTCTGAAACCATTGGGAATGGCAATGCTGATTGCCAAATGCAACCTAGAATTGTTGGGAATTCATTTTCTTAAATCCCAAAAATGGGTGCAGTACCAGTACTCACCACTATCCAAAAGCCGGCAGTTTAAAACCACCCTGTGTTTCTCTGAAGGCAGGCTCAAACTGTCTATTTTAAACATTGCAACACATCTAAAAACTCACTGAACACCAGCAGACATTTGGTAGAATGGAGTGTTGTGTGCCTACAAAATCTGGGAAATGAAGAGCCCAAAACAATGCTTATAACAAAACTGCTATGGAGTCAGCAGTTTAAGTTGCACTGGATTTAAAGACACTAAAATCGAAAATGTTTAGATTAAATGAGTGAGCTATGTTTGGTGTCACATGCCTTTGTAACTGTTTAAATGTCATAGTTTTAAACTTAGAATCAGCCTTCTAGCTGCATATGTAAAAATGTTTAGTTTTATTTGAATGCAGGAACTGGGGAACAAAAAGTGACATTTTATCTGAAACTTGGCTTAAGGAACTTGATTTTGCTTGGCAGCTACCCCCATCAGGAGTGAAACTTGAGTCACCACTGTGTTCCCAGGCCAACCTTCCTTTTGCTGCCCACACTGAGGATATGCCATCTATCTGATAATTGAATTACCTGTGCTCTGCAGGAGAGTGAACAAAGCCCTCTTCACTCAGGCAAAGGTTTGTATTACCGCAGTCGTAAAATGTAGCTTCCTCTTGGCAGGAGCTGGGAGGGGCACTGCCTGTGAGAGCAAGCTGGCTTGGCAGAACTGGATTAACCAGAAATTCAACCTTGTGCTGAGGGTAAACCACACCCCTTTGGAGCCAGAACATAACTTTAAAAAGATGAATAACTCATAGAGCGGACATGTGAAAATTTTATAAATGATACCATAATTCTTGTGATTTTTCTGCCCACATTTTAAGAGGTTTTTCGACCCGGTGGCATGTTCAGGGGGGTGTCAGCGGAAAAGTGGGGATAACTCTAAATGTATGCATGTTAAAAATCTGAAACTTCATCAGTTAATGTCCGTACTCCCTGCGCACATGTATGTAAAGTTGGGTCAATGTCAGAAATTGCAAAATCAGTTAAAAAGTGAAATATGTGCCATTTCTGAATGCAAGCTCCCAGGAAGAGCAGAGTTTGAACAGGGGATACCTCCTGTAATGCATGATGGGTGCATATGATTTTAAAACAATATGTACCTCTGCAAACATGTATTTGTTTCAAATCTAGATTTGTGTGTAAGTTGACAGGAGGAGTGGACTTTCTGCAGGCTGTAAAATGACATCACTCTGACTCACAGTTCATTCCCCAATCAAATCATAAATGGAAGTTTGACCAATTAGAAGCTGAGAGAGAGGTAGGGTCAGTGATGCTAGAACACACCCACATTCTAAACACATAAAAGCAGACAGACAGGACAGATAGGGACCTTCAAATTCCATCTGCAGCGGGACGCTCTGCCGGAAAAATCCATACTTCAAATTCATCAAACCTCCAGAGAGCCAAACTAGAGACTTCAATCTATCCAGAACTAGAGACCCAGACCAGAGAACCAGAGAGAGCTGACCCAGATCACTGTGAAGTGCAGAGGCCAGACCAGACCAGACCAGAGTCCAGTTTAAAACCCTGACCAGATCCGTGACGAGGCCCATTTCACTCAAGAATATAGTGTGAGTACATAGTAAAACTGTGTAGAACCCATCTCTTAGTTAAAATAATACAATTCAATCCATTTTAACCTAAGTAGAACTGCAGCTTAGCAATTGTGTTATCCTGCCATCATTTTTAAAGCTGAAAAAGTGTGCGTTTAAAATTTCAAATCTGAAAAACGACCTTTATTTAATCGCTCATATCTCCGCAACCGTTTGTGCTAGAGACTTGCAGTAACTTTCATTTTGAAGCTGAGATCCTAGGCTTTCCTAGGACCCCAAAACGATAGAGATAGTCCTTGTGGTTCCTCTGTAATAGCGCAAATTTTACCGCGATTTGCAAATTTCTTCACATGTAAAAACTGCTGCTGCTTGCCTTCCATTTGCCAGAAATTCGTTTAACCTGCTAACTATCCCTGCATCATTGCTAGTGTGAGCCTGGACTAATATTAACTAGATACCACTCACCCTGAACCTCTGAAAGGGAATTAAAAGTATTTTAGCATATTTTTCAATTCATTGCCAGCACATATCAAAGCAATTTGGGCCTGTGTTTTCAAATTTCTGTAGTGTAAGCTTGCTGGGGTGAACTGATTTACATTGATTGAATTTCTGAGAACTGTGTGTTTTCCTTCCATTTCCTTGCCTTGCATCAAGGGGGGGAGGGGATTGCCAGAGAAAAGTGATTACATTGTTTGGTTGAAATCATATTGAATATTTTCTGTACTGCATTCATTGAATATTGCATCCACCTGAGCTTACATAAAGCATCCTCTACCACATTATACTTTTGTTCCTATTTACCAGTGTGCTACCTTATCCATTTCATGTCAACTCATTAGTGATTATAAGAAGTGTGCTAGTGCCAGATTCTCCGTTGTTGATCTTTATCATATCAGATTAAGTGTGCTATTCAATTATTAATTTATTATAAAGTGTGATATATATATATTTTAAATTATCAAATAAACCTTTTAAACTTGCAAAACAGAATTACTTCTTGGCTCAGTGGGGTCAGGGGGATTCCAAGAGAGGGGTGTTATATAGGGGTAGTCATCCAGAACGCATGAACTGGACATAAAGATATATCAATAAGGGTTTCCATTCAGTATCCCAGACTAGGCATTGACTTAGCTGTAGTGTTGAATTGAATCCTCTTACAAATTGGGGGCTCGAGCCGAGACGTTGGGTTAGATTTACCACTTGTGCAGCTTAATACAGTGTGCTAACTGACGGGATACATACATCCGGTCGGATCACCACGCTGCATTACGCTGTGAAGCATTCCTACAAAAGGGACACTCCAAGAAAAGTTCTGTTCTGCAAAAATAAAATACAAACTTCTGTAAGTCAGGACAGAGACCAATCTCTAGAATGACGACCTTAGTAGACATGAAAATAGCCAGAGAGCACCTCTTGCATAAGCTATTTGTGAGAGGTGAATGGACCGAACAGGGCCAGGATGTGTGGTTGCAGGCCATCACACAACAGGTCACTGAAACAGGGTCAGATATATATAGAGATCAGGGTCCCTTACATGTGGCCCTGAGTGAACTATATATGGCTCCTAAGGCCAAAGATGAACACGACAAGATTGTTAGGATAGCGGCATACCTGTACCTATATATGGGAGACATGCAGGATAGATGTGCTGAAAGCCAAAATCTGGCAAATAGGCAACAGATGGTGTTAGAGAAGGTCCAATCTGACCTGGTCTCTTCTGAGCAGAGGCTGCAGAGGAGCCAGGAGTCAGAAAATGACAGCAGACTGTACATCACTAAAATGAAGGAGGATATGGATGTGCTGCAAAAGGAAAAGTCAGAACAGGATACCAGATTTCTGGCCTTGCAGAAGGAACACCAAGAAGGTTTGGACTCCCTACTGCAAAGCCAGAAAAAGCTGGAGCAACAGCTAGACTTCAATAGGGCATGTGCTGAGCAGGTAGTCACCCTGCAAAGCCACCTAGATAGAGAGAAGGCAGAGAGCAATAAACTGATTTTGAAAGACCTGAATACCCAGACAGAGTTTGACCAGGAGCGCCAGAAAGCCGGTACCTTCCAAAGGCAGAGGGACGACCTGGCGGCACAAATGCAGGCTCTTAGTCAGGAAAGAGACGCCATAGGCCAGGAAGTCTGCCACTTAAAAAAGGAAATTGAAGAAAATCACCTGGCCCTCCAGGGGCTGGGTGATCTCCAAAAAGAAAACCAGAACTTGGTAGAGCACACCAGAAGGGTGGAAGATGCTCTAGCAAGAAAGGAGCAGGCCAATAGGGACACAGCTCAGGAGGTAACCCTCCTGCAGCAAAGACTGGCCCAGTTCTCCAGGACCAACCAGGAAGCACAGAGGGAAAACGAGGCCCTCTGTGAACACAATGATAGGCTCCAACAACAGGTAGCGATGCAGGAGAGACTGATAGAGTCCAGTAAGGCCTTAACTGAGGAACTGAAGGCACAAATGCAGGCTCTTGCATTGCAACAGGGATCAGAGGCGGATAGAGACCAGGTTCGCTGGGAAAGGGAAACTCCTGAGCATAACCTCAGGAGCCCTAATACCAGAGGCCTTTATCTCTCTCAGTCCCTGGACTCTGCCACCCCCATGTCCCCTGGCGCACATGAGCACCGGGCCACAGGGATGGCAGATTACTATCCAGCCAGAAGCATGGGGCTCATAGGCCAGTACCTCCCAGGAATGGATGGGCGGGCATCCGGGTATGGGCACCCAAGTACAGTACAGTTCAATGGGGAACCCCAGGAGAGTAGGCCCATTAAGGGCATCCTGAAAACCTCTGCCCAGTTAGGTCAGTGGAGGGGGTACCCATCAAATCCTGGCAGCAAGGAGGAATCTGAAGACTCCTCTGAACTGCGCAGGACACAGGAGACCAGGTCCCCACATTCTGCCAGCCATTCCCAGGCTCGCAGAATCCGGGAAAACCTGGAAGAACAGACGGGAACCTCTGGGAGCAGTGCCTCTGAGTCCGAGGAAGAATGGACAAGGGTTACCCGAACCAAAAAGGCCAATAAGGCAAAAAGGGCCTTGCTTAAGGACCCCTTAAAGCAGATTAAGGCGATCAGGAGCGTCATCACGCCTTACCATAAGAACGCTAAGTATTCTGTTTGGGAGCACTTAGAGTTGTTTGAACAAATGATGGAGACTTTCCATTTGAAGGACAGCCAAAGCTGTATTCAATATGTAAAGTGGACCTTCTCCCCGGAATACTCCAGTTTCTTTGCGGGGCTGGAGGACCAAAATCATTTAAGATGGTCCACCTATAAGGCGGCCATCTTGAAACATTTTTCCATTCATAGAAATCCCCAAGAGGCTCGCAAGGCAGCCTACAATTTGCAATGTGGGGAGGATCAGGCCCCACGAGAATTTGTGCAAGAACTGAAACGTGCTTTTGCGCAGACCACCAGAAGGGTGCGCACGGATAGCAGGGAATTTATTAATACGTTTTTCCATGCCTTGCCCAAATATATCATGACCCAGCTCGTGAGGGATTTTCACGAGAAAAGATCTTTAGACTGGGTCATTGAACAGGCTACCCGGATCTATGAGGTGCAGAAACCGGTAGATAGCAAAAGTAATGCCCAGAAAAACCCCAAAGCCAACACCACCCCTGATGCTGCTAAGGTGGCAGAGGTAAAGGTCACCCCCGTTTTGGATTTGGAGATGGGGGGGCCTAAAAACCTACCTGCACCTAATAATGCTAGGCCCAGAAGGTCCTCGGGTCAGTCACAGACAGGGAGCCAAGGAGGCAGCCCCACAAATGGGGTCCCTCGCTCTCCTGATTATGTAAGTCCCCGTTACAAGGGAAATCGACCCATCCTGGGTTATGTGTGGACTCCTCCAGCCCAAGGGGGGGGATCCAGACAAGCACCTAACCCAGGGAACTTCCCTCCAAACTTCCCACAGGAGGGCAGAAATTTACCAAACCCTGGGCAGAACTTTTTCCCCAGATATCCACCCGACTTTCAGCCCCAAAACCATCCATCCTTCTTTCCCCAATTCCCGGAGCCCAGACCACTGAATCCGGGAGAGGGGAGGCCAAGGGTGGAGGGGTACCCAAATCTTCCCAACCCGGGGTATTACCAGAGAAGGGACAGCTACCCTTCCCGGGATCAGCCCAGGGGAGAAAACAGGGCCCCGTATCAGCCTGAGCGGGTTTCCCAGTTAGAGCGCCAGGTTCAAAACATGGCGTGGGATATGGGTCACATACTGAGGGCTCAGCAGAACCCTCAGATCAGCATGCCGGCGCAGAACGCACCCAACTCTGGACCTGGTGCTCCAGAACAATGACGGGGGCAGCACCCCGATAACTCACCGGTTCCCAGGGAGGAGGCACAAGGGGAAGGGGGGTGTAAAGCCTTGGAGGAAGCTTCCTTCCTCACTTGTAAACAGCCCCTAGAAACCCAGGAACCGGAAACAAAATCTCTTGCCCCTGAAAGTCTGCCTCCTAAGGAGCAGAGGGGGGGTAGGAGAAACAAAAGACCCAAACAGACTCAGTTTGAGGAGGAGGTACAGATCTTCCAATTTGAGGGAGAGGGATCCTCAGAGGATCCTGGGGAAAGGATCTTCTCCTTCAGAGAGGGGGAACTCCTCCCAAAGAAAAATGGGTCCCTAGGGATGCAAATCCAGACTGGGGAGATGTGGAGACTGAGCTACCGCCGCCCACCATCTCATCCCAGAACCAACAGCAAGAAAATCCCCTGATTCAAACCCATCCTGGGGACTGCCTCCAAAAAGGGGGGGGCGGCCCAGAACCAGAACCAGGGGAACCCACAATGGCTCTGATCTCCAGTTGCCAACTTTTTCTTTCAGATTCCCAAGACTCTCCACAGAATTCTGCCCAAATCTCTTCGCTAGCGATGTCCAAAACCAGAAAGTTAGCCCACCAGTTGTCCAAAAATGTGCATTATCTGTGCCCCCTTGAGGAGAAGGAGGGAAGATAATATGCCCCGGTACAAGTACAGGGGCAGGGTACAATCTCGGCACTGGTGGACACTGGATCTCAAGCTACCCTTCTGTCCAGAAGGGCCTTTGATGAACTGAATGCAGGAAGGGGAGAGAATTACCAAATTCCTCTCACCTCTCTTCCGGGACAACTACAGAACTTTGACGGGAAGGAAATTCCCGTTGAGGGGACTGCAGACTTGGACATTAAAATTGGGCGACACAAGCTGAAACACCCGGTCATAGTTGTGACCCCGGAGGGCACCCCTTGTTTACTAGGGAATGACCTCCTGAGAAGGTTGTCACCCCTAATAGATTGTGTAAACAAGGTCCTCTGGACCCAGACTAGCCGACCAATAAAATTAAAACAGAGTGTCAACCATGTTAGTTTAAACGGCACCTGCCACATGGTTGAACAAAAATCTGACCAAGTAGAATTTCACTTCCAGAATAACCAAATTCCAGACGTGACAGTAATAGCAGTAGGACAACAGACTGGTGATGGGGGGTCCTATCTATTTCTGAAAATCAACCTTCCTTCCAGCCTAAAGTGGTATTCCACGCTGGAAGGAAACACTCTGAGATTCTATACTAATCCACAATCAGAAACTCCCACTCCTATAGTCCAGAAAGATGTGAAATCAGCTCAGAGCCTGGCTGATACTCAGCAAATTGGAGAGCAGTTGTTCATCCCTGTTCAGTTAAATGATGGGAAGGACTCTGTTCTCGCTCGAGTGTGTGTGAACAACGGTCAGAGCTTCATCAGCGAAGCCATGTTTCGCCAACTCCCAAAAGATCCAGCCATTCCCACCTTCAAACCGATAGACAAATGGGAAATGGACCTGGAAGCACCTAATTCCAAACATCTCCTGCCAAGCAGGTGTATGCTCAAAATCTCCATTGGCAACAAGAGCATAGTCCACAATTGTTGGGTCGTGCGAGACGTCCCTGCCGCCTTTTACTTAGGCAGTGACATTCTCAATCGCTTTGCCATTAGTTTGGACCTAATAAACTTCAAAGCTTGGTCCCGATTAGCGGATAATCCCATGAGCTTTGATGATCCAGAAAAAGCATTTAGGTCAGCTCAATTGCTACCTTATGCAGTTGAAATTCAGGTTAAAGAGGAAGTCACCATCCCAGAAAGGACCCGACAATTCTCCCTGGAAGTGAAAGTTAAAAGGGGACAAGAGTTGAAAAACCCTGATGCTTACATACATCTAAATGCTTCTTTCCAACAGCAAGGGTTGGGGGTAAACCCAACTCCATTAGTCAACATAGAACATGACACCATTCTAATAGAGGTGGATAACAGCGACTTAAAGAGTATTACTCTAGCCGCAGGCACCATTATTGGAATGGCGGTTGATGACCGACATTTCTCCATTGATCTTGTAAATGAACTGTTAGGACCAATCCCCAAGGACTGTTTTGACAGTGACAGTGAGGACAATACAACACCAGACAGGATTTTTACCCGGCATGGGGGGAACTTCCTGGTGTACACTTCCTGCCCTTATGGTAAGGAAGATGTGACGTGTGACTTCAGGAGGGATGAGGTGATTTTCCAGGTCCATGAGGGCTGCCTTTCCCACCTGAAGCCTCCGGTCCAAATCAGCACTCTGACCAGGGACTTCTCCACCCAGCTGGAGGAGGCCGCGGAGATAGCCAAACCAGAAGTCTTTCCAGGCTTCAGGCAGATGGTGGAAGAGAGAGTCAACCTAGCTGATGCCTGTTTGACTTTGGAACAAAAGCAAAAGTTGAAACAAGTTTTCTTGGATTTCCAAGATCTCTTTGCGGTAGACTCATATGACTGTGGTCGCACTGACATCCACACAACAACAATCCCCACGGACCCTGGCATGACTCCTGTGTTTGTGAAGCAATATCGCTTGCCTCTCGCATCAATGGAGTCCCTTACCGAAATAATTAAGAACCTTGAGTCCCGGGGAATAATCCGTCCAGTCCACAGCACCTTCAATAATCCGGTGCTGGGAATATTGAAGCCAAATGGCCAGTGGAGACTCTGCGCCGACCTTAGGGAGCTCAACAAACGGGTCCATACTTCCCGATGGCCTCTGCCCTACATTGACCAAGGGCTGGCCCAGATTCAGGGGTCACAGGTATTCACTGCAATAGACCTGACCAATGGATACTGGACCGTGCCTGTCAGCAGGGAGGACCAATACAAACTGCCTTTTACCTTTGGGGGCCAGCAGTACACATGGACCCGGACTCCCTTCGGATACCTCAACTCCGGCAATGAATTCAACATTTTCCTACATAAGGCCATGCCCGACCTGGGTGCGAGGGGTAACCTGGCTTATGTAGATGATGTCCTCATCAAAAGTTCATCTGCGGAGGAACACATAGCGGAGATCCGTTATGTTCTGACACAGTTGAGGGCTGCCGGAGCAAAACTTTCCTTTCAGAAAGCACAGTGGTGTAGAACCCGTGTTAATTTCTTGGGGCATGAGATTACTCCTCAGGGTCTCTGTCCCCAGGAAAAGAAAGTGGAAGCACTTCAGAAACTGAAAGACCCCACAACTCTGCGGGAACTAAGGAGCCTCCTTGGACTGACTAATTACAGCAGAAAGTTCATTGAGGGCTACGCAGAGATCACCAGACCCCTGATTCATCTCCTGAAGGGGGGGGTCAAGTGGGAATGGGGTCCAGAACAAGCCGAGGCAGTAAAACAACTCAAAAGAAGCCTCTCACAAGCGCCTTGCCTAGCTTACCCTGTCAGAAACAAGGAGTTCTTCCTGGAGACAGGGTTCTCTAATACGTGCTTGACGGCAGTATTATACCAAAAGCATGACAAGGTCAATAAAGTAATCTCCTATGCGAGCAAAACTTTATCCTCTGTGGAGGAAAAATTCAACGATTGTGAGAAGGCACTCCTGGCAACGGTGTGGGCATTGAAGAATTACCGCCCGTTTATCCAGGGGGAACACATCATAGTGGAGACTCCACACCAGCCTCTGCAATATCTCCAAAGTGACAGAATCCGGGCCGGAAATGTGAGTAATTCCCGAATTACTTCCTGGATTCTGTCAATGCAAGGCTTTCCTGTGGAGGTCAGATATGGCCAAAACAAGAAGAGTCCCCTCGCGCAAGGTCTGGCTGACTTGCATGATTGTGCCAGAGAAAACTGTCTCGAGGACGAAAGTCTAAAAATAAAGGACAACATGGAGGCATACCTTAGTTCCCCCCACAAAGTCTTTGAAGAGGACAAGTGTGAGGGAATGCCCACTGTCTATGTGGATGGATGCTCTTACCATGTTGACAACGACGGGGAGAAAGAACTGGTGGCCGGCGTAGGGAATGCATGGGTGAATGAGTCCCCAGAACCCTCCGCTGGATACAAAATTGGTCCCCGAAGTAGTCAGGTGGCAGAATTGATGGCTGTGCATCAGGCCATCCTCACTGCTGTCCAGCATCAACTCCACGAACTGGTCATAATCACAGATTCGGATTATGTACGGAACGGGTTTGTGGAGCACCTGGTTAATTGGAAAACCAGAGGCATGTTATGTGCTAACAACAAACCCTTGAAACATGGGAAGTTGATCCAAAACATTGATGATTTGGTCACCTCGAACGAGATGGCCATCTATTGGAAAAAGATCAAGGGTCATTCCAAAGTAGAGGGACCAGACAAAACTGGAAATGACTTAGCTGATCAGCTGGCCAAAACCGGGGCCATCCAAGGGGATCTAATTGAGATTGAGTCCCTGTTGGGGGAAATCCAGGTCACTGCTATCACTAGGTCCCAGACAAATGCTCACAACGACCTTTCAATTGTACAATGGAGTAAGGAGACCCCTGATGCTGATTTGATTACTGCTCAGAAGGGGGATCCAATTATTGGTAAATTTTACCAGCACCTTGAGGACCCTGAGAACTTTCCCCTGACGGATACCGATTACATGGGGAAAGAGGACCTAAGAGTGTTGATGAAATGTCCAAAAATGTTCCGGATCCAAGACGGTTTGTTGGTAAGGAAATCCAAAGCTGGCCACGATCAGTGGGTGGTTCCTACCTCATTCCGAAGCCTGATGTTAAGTCACGCCCATGATGCGGCCACCGCCGGTCATAGGGGGTTTCACACAACATTGGAAATCTTAAGAGAGGTTGCATACTGGCCACACATGGGGCAGGACCTCGACCAATACTTGAAGGGGTGTCTTGTGTGTGCACAATTTCAGCCATCATCCCTCACGCACCGTGCGCCTCTCCAAAAGAGGGGGATGACACTGCCATGGTCAGATTTACAAATCGACTTTGTAGGCCCTGTGATTCGCTCGGCTAGGGGGAATAAGTACATGTTGACTGTGACATGCTTGTTTACCAAGTGGGTGGAATGTCTCCCAGCCCCAAACTGCAAGGCAGAAACTGCAGCTGCCTTGATGATTAACCACATCTTTTCCCGTTTTGGTCTACCTCAAAGGATTGAGTCAGACAGAGGTAGCCACTTCACCAGTGAAGTAATGACAAAGATGTGGGAGATACTGGGGGTCAAGAGAAAGCTGCATATTGCTTATAGACCAGCTTCTTCTGGGGCAGTAGAGAGATATAACCGGACAATTGTGAGCATACTAAAGAAGTTTGTGGCAGATTCTGGGCCAAGTTGGGATATCCGATTACCTCTGGTCCTAATGGCTATCAGATCTACCCCTTCATCTGTAACCAAAATGTCACCATTTGAGTTGATGACTGGGCGCAAGATGGTGCTTCCTCAGCATTTGCTCTACAGGACCCAAGAGCAGACACTGATAAATGCCTCCACTACTCATGATTATGTGGAGAATTTAAGGAAACACCTCCAACATGCTTTTGCTTATGCTCAGCGGAATCTAGAAAGATCAGCTGATAGCATGAAGACCCATTATGACCTGAAAACTTCCAGGAAGGAATATCAGGTGGGAGACCGGGTCTATCTATACAACTTCCAAAGGAACCAGGCCAAGCAGCGCAAATTTTTGCCTACATGGAAGGGACCCTTTGAGATCGTCGATAAGATCTCCCCTGTGGCCTACAAAATCCACATCCCCAAAGGCCCTTTGGCAGCGGGGGAAGACAAATGGGTCCACATAAACCAGTTGAAGTGTTGCCATCCCAGGCACACTCTGCAACAACTGGAGGAATCCTCTGGAATCCTAGCGGGTACTGTATCAGACTAATTCAGTTCCAATCATAAAACATACCACATCTAGTCTCTAACATACTGTGATTTGTATGAAACTGTCTCTTAGTCATACTGTTTTTATTAAAATAAGAATGTAATGTTTCGTTATGATAAAATGCATATGCTGCCCCACTATCTCAACAGTGGTGTAAAAAAAAAAAAAAAAAAAACGTCTATGAGTAGGTATTGCCGCTCTTCCTTTGTCGTCCTAGGAGAAAGAAAACCTGAAGACGGGCCGAGGAGGGCGATCCGGAGACAGGGAACGAAGATTCAATGGGCCCAGTGGACCGCCCAATATTCCCATCAGGACCGGCGAGGAGAACCATCGATCAGTACCGGATGGAGAAGAAGATGCTGAACTGTGCCATCTACAGAAGAGGAAGAAGATTATGCGGACAGACCGGTGCGTGGGTCAAAACCCTTGTGCACCCGACTCCCCATCGACTCAAATTCAAAGTGTAGTCGCGTGGGGGGGCTTGTTGGGTGTCCTGACCCACGTTTAAGCTATCATGCTGCAACATTTGGTGCTGTGGGCTTAGAAAATTCAAGATGGCGGAAAACCCACATGTGCGCCGAAATCCAGGAAAGCTGCGCAGTTTGTGCGCCCACCGAAATGGTTGCCTCACTTGCCACCCACCAGTGCGAGAATGAAAGGCTGGGTTGCCATGAGGGAAATGGGTTGCCAAAGGAAAAACCGTAGCGCCGGTTAGCTTCAAAGCGCTTTAAAATCACCATTGGACTACCCGCACAGTAGTCTGAAACCATTGGGAATGGCAATGCTGATTGCCAAATGCAACCTAGAATTGTTGGGAATTCATTTTCTTAAATCCCAAAAATGGGTGCAGTACCAGTACTCACCACTATCCAAAAGCCGGCAGTTTAAAACCACCCTGTGTTTCTCTGGAGGCAGGCTCAAACTGTCTATTTTAAACATTGCAACACATCTAAAAACTCACTGGACACCAGCAGACATTTGGTAGAATGGAGTGTTGTGTGCCTACAAAATCTGGGAAATGAAGAGCCCAAAACAATGCTTATAACAAAACTGCTATGGAGTCAGCAGTTTAAGTTGCACTGGATTTAAAGACACTAAAATCGAAAATGTTTAGATTAAATGAGTGAGCTATGTTTGGTGTCACATGCCTTTGTAACTGTTTAAATGTCATAGTTTTAAACTTAGAATCAGCCTTCTAGCTGCATATGTAAAAATGTTTAGTTTTATTTGAATGCAGGAACTGGGGAACAAAAAGTGACATTTTATCTGAAACTTGGCTTATGGAACTTGATTTTGCTTGGCAGCTACCCCCATCAGGAGTGAAACTTGAGTCACCACTGTGTTCCCAGACCAACCTTCCTTTTGCTGCCCACACTGAGGATATGCCATCTATCTGATAATTGAATTACCTGTGCTCTGCAGGAGAGTGAACAAAGCCCTCTTCACTCAGGCAAAGGTTTTTATTACCGCAGTCGTAAAATGTAGCTTCCTCTTGGCAGGAGCTGGGAGGGGCACTGCCTGTGAGAGCAAGCTGGCTTGGCAGAACTGGATTAACCAGAAATTCAACCTTGTGCTGAGGGTAAACCACACCCCTTTGGAGCCAGAACATAACTTTAAAAAGATGAATAACTCATAGAGCGGACATGTGAAAATTTTATAAATGATACCATAATTCTTGTGATTTTTCTGCCCACATTTTAAGAGGTTTTTCGACCCGGTGGCATGTTCAGGGGGGTGTCAGCGGAAAAGTGGGGATAACTCTAAATGTATGCATGTTAAAAATCTGAAACTTCATCAGTTAATGTCCGTACTCCCTGCGCACATGTATGTAAAGTTGGGTCAATGTCAGAAATTGCAAAATCAGTTAAAAAGTGAAATATGTGCCATTTCTGAATGCAAGCTCCCAGGAAGAGCAGAGTTTGAACAGGGGATACCTCCTGTAATGCATGATGGGTGCATATGATTTTAAAACAATATGTACCTCTGCAAACATGTATTTGTTTCAAATCTAGATTTGTGTGTAAGTTGACAGGAGGAGTGGACTTTCTGCAGGCTGTAAAATGACATCACTCTGACTCACAGTTCATTCCCCAATCAAATGATAAATGGAAGTTTGACCAATTAGAAGCTGAGAGAGAGGTAGGGTCAGTGATGCTAGAACACACCCACATTCTAAACACATGAAAGCAGACAGACAGGACAGATAGGGACCTTCAAATTCCATCTGCAGCGGGACGCTCTGCCGGAAAAATCCATACTTCAAATTCATCAAACCTCCAGAGAGCCAAACTAGAGACTTCAATCTATCCAGAACTAGAGACCCAGACCAGAGAACCAGAGAGAGCTGACCCAGATCACTGTGAAGTGCAGAGGCCAGACCAGACCAGACCAGAGTCCAGTTTAAAACCCTGACCAGATCCGTGACGAGGCCCATTTCACTCAAGAATATAGTGTGAGTACATAGTAAAACTGTGTAGAACCCATCTCTTAGTTAAAATAATACAATTCAATCCATTTTAACCTAAGTAGAACTGCAGCTTAGCAATTGTGTTATCCTGCCATCATTTTTAAAGCTGAAAAAGTGTGCGTTTAAAATTTCAAATCTGAAAAACGACCTTTATTTAATCGCTCATATCTCCGCAACCGTTTGTGCTAGAGACTTGCAGTAACTTTCATTTTGAAGCTGAGATCCTAGGCTTTCCTCGGACCCCAAAACGATAGAGATAGTCCTTGTGGTTCCTCTGTAATAGCGCTCGGCGCATCCGCGAATTTTACCGCGATTTGCAAATTTCTTCACATGTAAAAACTGCTGCTGCTTGCCTTCCATTTGCCAGAAATTCATTTAACCTGCTAACTATCCCTGCATCATTGCTAGTGTGAGCCTGGACTAATATTAACTAGATACCACTCACCCTGAACCTCTGAAAGGGAATTAAAAGTATTTTAGCATATTTTTCAATTCATTGCCAGCACATATCAAAGCAATTTGGGCCTGTGTTTTCAAATTTCTGTAGTGTAAGCTTGCTGGGGTGAACTGATTTACATTGATTGAATTTCTGAGAACTGTGTGTTTTCCTTCCATTTCCTTTCCTTGCATCAAGGGGGGGAGGATATTGCCAGAGAAAAGTGATTACATTGTTTGGTTGAAATCATATTGAATATTTTCTGTACTGCATTCATTGAATATTGCATCCACCTGAGCTTACATAAAGCATCCTCTACCACATTATACTTTTGTTCCTATTTACCAGTGTGCTACCTTATCCATTTCATGTCAACTCATTAGTGATTATAAGAAGTGTGCTAGTGCCAGATTCTCCGTTGTTGATCTTTATCATATCAGATTAAGTGTGCTATTCAATTATTAATTTATTATAAAGTGTGATATATATATATTTTAAATTATCAAATAAACCTTTTAAACTTGCAAAACAGAATTACTTCTTGGCTCAGTGGGGTCAGGGGGATTCCAAGAGAGGGGTGTTATATAGGGGTAGTCATCCAGAACGCATGAACTGGACATAAAGATATATCAATAAGGGTTTCCATTCAGTATCCCAGACTAGGCATTGACTTAGCTGTAGTGTTGAATTGAATCCTCTTACATAGCCCTGAGTGGTTCCTTCATTATGGCGTCACTTACCTGGCCCAAAACATTCGCATCTCTAACCTTGGTGCTTGTTTCTCCACCACCTCTTGCTAGTATTATTCTGTCTTCTTCGTACTTACGTGTGCTTTCTGACAGAATCTTTTTCCTCCAGAGCGTCATTTCCCGGTCACTCTCTTCCCTTTCTTCTTCTCTTCTCCTATTCTCCCGTTGTTCCATACACGCTGCTCCTTCTGCAATACCCCGTATGTGAGCCTCCTCCCACTTCCTTTCTTCTTCCCCTTGCTGCTCGAGTTCCATTCTCACTCCTTTTTTCCTCTCCATCTCCACCTGTCTCTCCAGCTCCTTTAGCTCAAGCTTCTTAGTGAGTATGCTTTGTGTCTTCCTTATTTCGACAATTCTTTCCTCCAGCTCTGCTTCTTCTTCTTCTTTCATTGGGTTCCGTTCTTCCCTGTTACTTACCTCACTCTCCCTCTGCATTCGTCCTACTTCCGCTCTGTCTATTGCTTGCATCACCTCCTCCTACTTCCCTGTTACTGTCCCCTGCAGTTTTAATAGCACCTGCTCTGCTATCCTTTCGTCTGGCCCTATACCTGGTAATTCAAGCTGTGCTTTCTTCATACCATCAACATTCACCTGTGTCCCTTGCATACCTACCGTGCCCTCTGCACGTAACTCTTTCCGGTGGTGCTCCTCCGGAGCATACAGTGGTGGGTCGTATGTAGGGTTCGAGTATCCCTCTGCCGCTGTTAACTCTCGGGGCTTGGTTAATTCCTTCAGCTCTCTAATTGGGTATAGCCTTTCAGTCTCTTCCTTGACCTCTTTTATTGGGTATTACCCTTCTGTCTCTTCCTCACTCCCCTCAGCATTGTCTGTGACACCGCGGGGAGAGACCTGGGGCATACTGCACCCCTCTCCATCACGCTACTCTTCTTTCTTTATTTCCTGCATGCTCATCATCCCTGGGCTGTATCCCTGAAACATCCTCCAGAGGTCAAAAACCTCTAAATGGCTTGTCAATTTCTTCCCCTCGTATGTGTTGTGTAAGAATGCTAACAGTGAATGTTGGGTTTCCTTACAAAAGCTACCATTAGGAGGCCAAGCTATCCTTATCTTTTGGTCTGTACCTTTAGTCCATTAAATACTGTATTTTACTATTTTGTCTCTGTGCCGTGGCAGTGTTGTACAAATGTATTTAAGTGGTGTAGTTAACGTGTGGTACCCGTGGTGGGTTCCTAGCCCTTAGTATGATGACATTTTTAAATATATACCAGAGGTACCTAGCCCCTAGTTGGAGACTTCCCACTCTCCGCTGTCAATATGAAGAAAAAATGTGCGTTAAAATACTCTTGAACACTTCAACACCTATTTCTCTGTTGTCTTGCACCTGGCTGTCGTTCTTCGACATGCCTCCTTGTGCTACTAGGGTCCCCTTCGACCCGTGGCGCGTAAGGTCCCCTGCGACCCCGCACACAGCGCGACATGCTCCTGGGCCGTCCCGACCTCTTGGGGAGCCACTGCTCGGCATGCCCATGTTATTGTTCTAATCCCTCCTTCCCTCTATTTCCACACAGCCTACGCTGCATATGTTTGTACCGTTGCTCCCTCTCGGGTGGTACCGCTACTCGGCACACCCCCTGCATTCTCTGTGCACGGCCGTCTGCTCACCTTCACCCTACCGTAGCTGCCTGCCGCAGCTCCACTATTTAAAAAAAACGCAGTGTCCAATGCACTACTGTATGGGTGACGTCACCAGCTATCACAATGTACTACGTATACACAATTTTAACATATGCTCCCCTCTTTCCCCACCAAATAACCCCACAATCCCCACAGCTCTCTTCCCGCTATGCCTGGAGTAGAGTATCCATTAATCACTTTTCTCAATATAATTGGTCTGCACTCGCTGCATTGCCTCGTGTGTGATACGTTCCCTTGCTAGGGGAACTTAACCAGCCAATTATCTTCCGCAATCTGAGAGAGACTTTAGCTACCTCCTGCGGGAATCCGTCATCTATTCATCAAGCTAAAATACTCAATTAATAGGAATCCTCATCTATTCATTGAACTACAATGCCGACTCATTTGAATACCACACCCCCGTACATATGTTCGCCATCTAGACCAATCAGTGCGGCACTCCATCCAATACATGGGGCTCGTCGCGCCAACCAATATGCTCAAAAACACAAGAAGGGACTACCTCTGCTCTGTTTGCTATTACAACTCACGTGCCAATTGAACAACGATACACCAAATTTTTGCGACAATGTAAAACCACCTGCCACCCTATTTACAATTGCTCCCTCCGCCCTCAAAACATGGCATTGCTCGTTGTGTGGTCCATACTCACATCAGGTTCACGTCTGCCGGTGAACCTGTCCATTGTCTTCCACTGACACATAGTTACACATTGTTGCCAACACAAGGTACATCGCGGGCTGGGAACGACGATGGTGCCAGCCCGCCTAATCAGCTCGCCTCTCCTCCACATCTGGACTGCATCTGGACACTCGCCAACGGCGGGTGGGAAACTTTTGAAGTTGGCTCCCGACGGCCAATCTCCGGATTGCGCAGACCAGTCATCTCGCAGTTCCATGATGGTCCTGCAGTCCTCCAAGGGGGGCAAAGGTGAAGGGGGCCGCGTACCGGGCCACCTTATCACAGACGATCTCGCTGGGGCCTCCAACATGTTAGGGTAATTTCTCGTGGTCAGCAGACCCGGGGTTCGCGGACTTCCAGCTCTCAGAAGTCCCTAACTCATTCCTCATCCCAAAGAAGTAGAGGGGCCACACCAGAGCTATTAGATACTGCTGTTTATTACAAGAACACAGGCACAGACAAATCCATGGAGCACAGGTTCCAGGCAGTTTCTCATTGTAATCGGGCTCTAAGGCCCCTTTTGTATCTGAGTGGCGTAACAATGTGCGCCATCTGCAAAAGCTCATCCCCAAACCTATCGCCACAACGGGTTGGTTCCCCGAGTGGTAGGTTCAGTATAGGACTGTACACTGAAAAGTTTTATTGGTAGACTAGAGGTGAGGTGGTACGCTTGGGTCGTCCCTAAAAATGCTTACTTGGAAAGAGTTAGTGATTGGTTGTGTTGTAATGTCGTCAGTGATTAGCCCCATATTTCCTGATTGGTCCATCAACGAGCCCCCAAGCCTGGGACCATCGTCGTTCCCAGACCGCGATGTACCTGGTGTTGGCAACAATGTGTAACTATGTGTCAGTGGAAGACAATGGACAGGTTCTGCTTTTTGCCATTAGAGCTCTCCTTTCCCATCTCCGCCGGTGTTGGAGTTGTTACAACTTTGTTGCAGGCTGGGTTCCAGACGTGGGACCCCAGTGCTTCTTCAGTGTCTGAGAATTGGCACTGTACCAGGTCAGCCTGGTCACATGTTGAGAGACCGTGGTTAAGGCAGAATTATGGGGATTTGATTTGTATTTGTGCTCCTGGTAGCTGCAGCAGTGGAAGGTGTAGCCTTGGCTGGGGGGAGTGCGGAAAGTGGATTGCAACATTGCGACCTTGGCTGCTGTGGCTCCAGTCAGGGGCTGTACTGCGTGCTCAGCACCTTGTGGCTCCATGCGATCTGCTACGGGTCTGCTGACTCTGGCTTGAGGCCTACTTTGGGTTGGTTATATGTAGCGGTATAGGTCCATAAGGCAAGGAGTGTGGGGGTGCGGTGTGGTTCTTTGTACATTGGTCCATTTATAGGGTCTTGTCTTCAGGGTTAGTAGCATGAAGCATCTGAAATAATATACACAAGCTCTTCTGGCATCTTGCGTTTCTGTGATGCGGTTGCTGACCTATATGAAAAATAATAGCAATGCATGTCTGTGAGTGTGTATAGTCCGCTAAGTTGTAGCACTGAGCATGTTCTTCATGTGAGTTGGTGTGTGTCTGATCCGGTTGCTCGGCAGCATATGTGTTTCTGTCCATTGTGGCTATTTCGTCATGTCATCTCTAACGATAGCAACTTAGGTTTGTGACGTTTAGTCGAGCTGCTCCATGTGATCAGTCCCAACTCCGTCTTGGCTCCCACCTCATGCTTTGGGAGGAATGAGGTCCGGTTTTGTAGGTGGAGAATGGTCACAGTGCACCCTGGCATCTGGGGTCATGGACAGTTAGGCAAACTCGTCGGTCTGGGGGTACTTGGGTCGTGACGTCGTCAGCCATAGTTTGTATGTGGGTCAGGGGAAGGGGCCATCCCATTTTCCCTCTTCAGGGGTGACACAGAAAGTTCTCCCGCAGCAGCTCAGTCCAATGAGCTATTTCACTGGTCTAGAATCTTTTTTTTAAATGGTCTGGACTTCTTTTTTCCTATGGTTTGTGTATTTTATACTGCACACATCACCACCTGGAGGAGTGTTGCATAGACATTTGGTGAGCAACATATTGCACCTTCTATTGCGGTGAAGCTTTTTATTGTTAATATTTCATGAAAAATAATTCTTAAAGAGGAAATTGGTCCCTGGTGAATTAAAGTGAAAGCCATCAGCGCTTTTTTGAGACCCATGTATTTAGTCGTGCCAAAAATCCACCTGCCTGTTGCTCACTATAAAGCGGACATGGCTTCCCGGGTCATTACTGACCATTAAAACAGCTCTGTTTGGTGCACATTTTGTAAATAATGATAGAAAACCACTTAGAAGGCAGATTAAATACTGTACAATTTTTCAGATTGTAAAACTGCGCCAGCGTTACATGTCAGGACACTTCATCGGGCTGCTCTAGTGTACTAGCCAAGTATCCATTCAAAGGGTATATTTAATTTTGCATTCAAGTGCATGGTAATACAATTCATTGGTTCTTCCAATTCACAGATGAGACACTACAAGATATTCGTGATGTTACCCAATCAACGGGCAGGCCTCTCCTCTGTGAAGTGTCCTGCGATTAGCCCTTCCTGATTCCCCATCCTGTGCTATTCCCCTGCCCCTTTTATTTCTGGGCTCTGTCTGCCATTGGGATAGTCATGTTTTCATTGTGATACCAGTGGTGGTTAGACAGTTATTGTAGACCCATCTCCAAGCCACATGTGGTTACTGATGTCCGAATACTTGTGGTCAGCCAGTGGCTCTACATGTCAAGTCTATTTAATGTGGACAGCCATCTTGGAATCAGCCGTCTATTTCGCCTGATTCCATCACAGATCCTTCCAGACAGAGGGTGAATTGCCCGCTCTGCCTGAAATGTTGCTCATGGATAATCGTGTTTCCGCTGTTCCTCCTGTACCTGCAAATGTCTGCTAAGCTTGCACTTGCAGTGAAATCCACAGTCTACGCTCACGTCCATATCTTGTTCGCCATGGTCTACTCTGCCATTGAGGGTAGTAATTACAAACCATGGTCATGGGGTGAATATTCCTCGGTAAACATGGCTTTCATTAATGTTATCTGGGGCATGAGTACAGTATGAATTCAGACACTGGGAATAAGGGAGAAGGCCTGTGGGGTACTCTGTATTCCTCCTTTGCGGTCTGCATAAGAAAGCGTCTGGTGTCCCTGATCCCCTTGTGCCCACCTCACCCCAGTTCTCTGCCTCGGTCTTGGCACCTTCTCACTAAACAAAGGAAATCAATTAAATGAAATGGAGAAATGATTATTTGGCATGCCACGAAAGAGTGTGGAATTACATCAAAAAGAATGGGCCATCCAAGCAAGAAATATACAACCGCTCTAATGCTGTTGCATTATGATGCACTGTATGATGTTGAGACATTCGCCTTTGGTCTGCCTTCTTGAGCAGGAACTGGGAAGGCTACGGTCGGCCAGCAAGCTACAAGCAATGCTAGAATCCACTCACAGCCTCCCATTGGTGCTGGTTGAACATATGCAAATTACGGGATAGGGACAACTCGACTCTAGTCTTAACCAATCTCACATGTTTTACCTCACAAGGCACCATTTTACCGGAGTTACATTTATTGTGCTCCATATCCTTGGGGTCCTGAAGAAGGCAGTATATCTGAAACATGCACATTAGCATCCCGCACCACTTGGAAATCCATTAGCTGCACACACGGTGCCACTGAGATGCATACTAGGAGGCAGACCTGGGATGTGTCAATTTGCCTTGAAAAATGTGAACTTGGACCCTTATAGTTTGATCCTCCTACATCCTCACTGTTCCTTAGATTAGGACAAGAATACGGGGCTTTAATTCCTAGTAGGGGATCGTTCGGAAAAGCAACAGTAGAAAGAACTAGTTATCTTAATGTTTATGCCTTATATTGATGGATACTGTTCCCATGTATATCTAACATAACTGCTCTTAAAAAAACAAAGGAAAAACATATATTTCTTTGTCTATTTTCTTTGCTGTTTTAGTCATTTGTATTAGTGATCGAAGACTCTAAGGAATTGGATGATTCATTTGTTCAAAACTAATAAAATCATAAAAGTTAATATATGTGACATCAATTGTTTTGATTAAGCCCACAAATGCATTTTGCCTCATTTATTGCACAATTAAATTGCTTTCATAATGGTTAGGTTCATGAATGGTACTGTTGGGAACACATTTCCTTGCATTGACATTTTGACAATCCACATCGGTGTGTGTTTCTGAAATGCAGCAGCATCTTTTACCATTTTCTTTTCTAACCATTTAGTAATAGTAATTAGCACCTGGCACAGGGGAACCAAACAATCATGTGGCTAGAAATGTGGGCTGAAACCTACAATCTCAGTCCGCGTTCCAAGCCGCCTGATGGCTGGTTCTCCTGGCTTCCATCTTCCCCCCACCATCTGTAAACGTATTTATTTTTCTTCCTTTTTCCCCCCATTGCCCACCCGCCTCCCTAACCCCACCTATCTTCCCAGCTTCTCCGGTTTCTATGCAGAGGGAAGAGGGGCTCCGTATGAAGCCCTGTCTTCCCTTTCTATAGTGGCCATCTTAGCACAGTATTTTGAATCATTGAGCAGGACGCGTGAGGCGTCCCGTTCAATGACTAAAAATACTTTTTTTCTTTAGCATCCCAGGTTGTCAGTTTGGTAACCCAGGGTGCTGATGGCATTAAGCCCCGTTCCACGGGCTGGAATGGGGGTTACCGGCCCAGAGCCCTCGTTAAACAACACCGGCCCGTTACCGCCCTTTCCAGTCCTTGGAACGGGGGCTTAACTCCACATTCGCACCTGGGAATGCTGGATTGACCAATCATAATCTGCCATTCCCGGGAATGATTGTGCCTTCACCACCTGCTTCGGTTGAAAAACAAAAAAGTAAACACAAATGGCCACCGCCATTAAAATAGGAGAGGGACTAGGTCCCTTTTCACATGACAGTTGCCCTTTTTGAACATGTTTTTCATGGCAGCCATCATCCGAAAAGGGAACCATGTCCCTTTTCTATGTTTATGGTGGCGCCCATTCTTTTAGACTTTTTTTTCATTCAGACGGGCGATGTGCTCGCCCTGAGCTCATTTCCCATCGGAATAAAAAAACGAAAGAAAACTATGCCGGGGTGAAATACCTTTTTTACGCCCGAGGGCTAGGGTGGACATGGCGTTTAACGGCCCACTGCCTTTGAAAGCTATAGTAGCATCTTGCAGAATTTACATAGATATGCAAATTAGCCTACTAAAGCTGCCCTCATGTTGGCTAGTTATGGAAGCGCCGGACACCTATTTTAGAATAAATATTTGCCACTCTGCAGCAACTCTTACAACATACCATTATAACATAAGAACAATGGATTGATGACTGGAAACTTGACATTGTGCACCTGAGACTACATCCTGTCTGAAAGTAAACACAGGGCCCCATTGTATCACTGCACTACACAGTATACAACATATTACTCCTGACAGCTACAATTAGACGCAGGTCATTATTTTATATTCAGTTGTATTGTCGACTGAGTAGGTCATTGATACAATGTGACCCTCTGTTTATTTTCAAACACTAGGTAGCCTCAGTGGATCAACGCCATACGTCGCATCATCAATCTTTACTTGTTAGCATTTAATGGCTGCTGCAGATTGAATAATTACAAAATGGCTGCCAACCGATACTCATTTGATGGCTCTTTTTGGGGGCTAATTTGCATATTTACATACATACCGACCGTCCTTGCAATTCTGTTAGGTACCTCTGGTGAATACTTCAATTTTTTGGAAAGAAAATGATGTATGATACCACTGCGTAAAACTTAGCGTCCATACCAGATCTGATCAGCTTGGTAATTACCCTTCTGCCTGGAATCACGCAAAAGGTTATTCTGCAATCCAAAAAGGCAACATTGATCACTCTTCCTTGGCCTTAATTCCATAGAAAAACAAACAATTCAGTTTGGTTAGGAAATTACCTCATTCTACAACTGCACTGCATACTGTGATAATGTTCTTCCAGACATTCCATTCTAATTCCTTCATAAGTGTTTCCATTCATTTGCACAAAGCAACGGTCAGGGGCACATGCTTCTAATGGGAAGACCCCTCCCTGCCGCCACTTGTGGGGTGTGCGCGAGTACACCAATCTTCTGACCTTCCTGTCTCTAGTAACGTCAGGAAACACCTGCAGATTCTGTGATGATCTGTACAATCATGCCTCATTGTCTTGTTCATTTTAGATTTGCTAATTCCTTCTTGATACTTTATCCGGTGATTGGTTTTTATGTTCACTTCTTTCCTATTTCTACATCTTTCTTTCCTTAAAAACACGTTTTATTAGCAATTCAGAACTGTCCACGTCTTCTTTGATACAGTTCTCTTTATCCGTTCACTCTTGCCAACCATCCCCTGAAGTTCCTCGTGCTGTTGGTGCATCAAAATGCAGGTCTGTCCTTCTTTGATTGTCTTTACCATGAAATCTTTCCACAATACATTATGCAGATAGAGGTAGAATTTCATACATGTTGCTCCTCTGCCCTGGTCCTAATCTTTAGTGTGATTCTGAACCATCTACGTGCTCATTATAAACAACACCAATTTTCACCCCGGGGTGCTGCTGACCAATGGCATCTTATGAAAAAGACAGAGGCACGTGATCGATGATTCAGGCAGAGACTGTTCCATTATGAATGCTTATTGCGAGGGAATTATTTGGTTTCTAACGATCCATTCGGGTTAGCACTGCCGCAAATGTAGAAAACAACTTGGTCCTGGATTTAGACTTGGTGTGGAAAAAGAAATAACATGTACATGGAAGAAATGAAAACCGTGATTTTTCAGGGTTTGTTCAGTTTGGATGGTTGAACCCCACCAAGGGATAGTGGGCCTCTCCCTTAGAACCATGTTTGTGATTGTGAATGATAGCTGTATCCCTATGTTCTAGAGCAGATCTTTTGAACTATAACCCATGTCAGCTCCAGATATCACAGTCAATATTAAGAGATCTTGGGAGTTGCAGATTTGTGTCCTCAGGTTTATTGGGAGACCTATCTTGTGTTCGAAAAGTACTGCTAAAGGTGAGTGTGGTCTGTGGAATGTCCTGTCAGTTTCATACATATTTCTCCTACCGTGATCTTCATGTCAACATATGACACAGGGTACTCTTTTTAGCTAAGCATCTCTAGATGTCTGAACAGGCAGGCCAAGGATACGGTGTGGCAAACCAGCAAGTGGCAAGGAGACATGAGAAATCCAATAGATAGATGGTCATTCTTAAAGAAGTGAGCATTGTTGCGCAAGACAAGACCATTTATTTCCTTGGATGGTGTGGACATCTTGAATTGTCATGAGGTGGATTCCGAAAGATGGACTTCTCACCTTCCTGGGACGGTTCGAAGCAAGACGTAATTGCTCCTTTTTAATTTCTTTTAACCACCCCTCATTGTTGTTGCAAGACCCCCTGGGTGTATTTATGTTGTTATGTTGTAAGCTAAACCTAATATTTCTGACGTCCAGAGTTGCCCGCTAATCCCCACCGTGAATCTAACAAACATTGTGCTGCAGTGAGCTGAGCCTGGGTGGCGCCCAACTCATGGATGGAACCCGAGCACCAATGCCATTGGATATTTCTGTTTTTGAAAGCAAGTTTTCAGAGAGACATGGAGAAAGGCCCCAGTGACCTCCTTCTGGATCCACCCCTACTCACTGTGTTATGTCAGCAAGGACTTAGTTAAGGAGGAGGAGAGGGGCAATGGGAACTGTGGGGACAGTCTAGGAAAATGTTGATGCCAGACTATTGCACATAGAAAACCATAAATAGAAGACTTGTTAAACAACACCTGATTAGTGGCAAGCATAAGATAAATGTTCAAATTATGATTATTTCTGTTGTATATACCAGCACTGCCTCCTTTACTATCTAACAGAATTACTTCCGGGGTAGCCAGAAATAGAAGAACCCAGTTTATAGCCCAAGATGACCTGAAGTCCAGCCCAAGTCTATCTGAAAAGCATATAACATTTGTCCATGGATAGGACAAAGGTAGTCCAACTGCACACATTTAAAAGTGACATTTAATGTACGAAGTGTGCCTTAAATAAGCAAAAGTAAATAGGTATCACGTGTATTTTAGAATAAAAAGTAGCTCTGTTATATTTGATAAGGGATCAAATAGCATTTATATGCAGAGCTCTTAGCACTACAAGACCCTGAATGGAAAATATAAGCCGGGATTTATTAGTCAATCTATTCGACATGGAACCATTTGTGAACTCTATACGTGAACAATACTCTATGGGCCTGATTTGCAAAATGTTTTTCAATGGGATTGCACCACTGTAACATGCTTTTGTAAATCAGGCCCTAAGAAAGCAGGCATTAAAGGCTAGACGTGCTGGTATGTTTGTGAAAAAGGGTACATTTCACCTTCCTTAGTATATTTATTTCTAAATACGTTCTACGCCACACTCAACACTCTGATTGCCTTCACGCTCCGAAGCTGCGTCCCAGAAAGAAGGAAACGTCCACACCCAATGGTAAAATGGTTCTGCCATGAGGTAATTATCCCATGCAGCGAGGCAGTGCACAGCCCTGGAATCTTTCATGCTGCCGGGCGGCCCGCTCTATTTAGTGGTCGATCTGCCAATCTTCCTACTCCACTCCTTTCCACGAGACCCTCCCCAGCATACTCTGGCACTGCAATCCCTGACCCTTTCCCACCTTCTTATCTCAACATGTAGACACACGGTGCAAGAGTAGCCCAACATTGTGCACACAGCTGGATTTCCCCAAACACCAGGATTTTGTATAGCTCAAACGTGTTGATGGGGGGAGAGGGGCAGAGGGGGCAATCTTGCAAGCCTGATTATTTAGCCTTTATGAGTACATGTTGTGTACTGGGAAGGAGGGATGGGCCTAGAAGCTGTGTTGTAAATGGTGCGACAATGGTAGTCATCCAATCAGGATGTACCTTACACTGTCATGGATGGGTCTGGGAAAACCTGATTAGATGAATGTTGTACAAGATGGAAAAAGGAAACCTGACTGCTCTGTATGATTACACAAATCCAGAAGCCGGCACTACACAGGAATATTTGGACCACGTGGCTTTTATCAACTTTCAGCCAAAACTAAAACTAAAAAAATAAATAAAAAAAACTAAAAATCGAATCAAACTGCTCTTAAGAGTTTTATTCAAAAGTACATATGTATATATCTACATTTGAAGGATGCACAGTGTTGTTGGCAGTGGTGGCTTTCTCTAGAAGTCAGTGCAAATGATCTGAGTTCTTAAATAGACATGTTGTACTCCCTTCAATCAGCCAGATTCCTTGAAAGGCACAGTGAGAGCAAGTGGCATTGCCCATGAGGTATCTAATTAGAACTCATGCCACCAATGCAAAATGCCGTAGCACAGGTACGTCTCCAAAGCATGCAGCTAAGGTGGTATGTCATTGGGTTTTAGAGACTGCACTTGCTGTTATGTTCAACTTTTTGCTGGATAAACGTCCAGGTTTTTTTGGGATGTACTCCATTGGAATGTTGTCTTGGGTGCCCCCCGAGTTGGATATGCATGCTCTTCATTAAGCTGACATGTGAGAGTGCTGTGATCATGTGCCCGTGTTCAGTGTTGTTAATTCAAACGTGGATTTGTTTGGTCACTTTCATCAGATTGTGAATCTCGACTTTGTTGCATGTGGTGGTTCTGATGGCTGCGTGTGTTGTACTGTGAAGTGGTGAGGTGTAATGTCAGTGATGGGGGAAGCCTGTAATGCTTGCTGTGGTACAAAGGACGCACCAAACATTAAACTGGGCCATAGCACCCCAGGGTGCAGTCGAAAGGAGCAAATACTAACGGGGACCACAGTTAGGAGGGGTTTAATCGTGGAGGAATATATCAGGAGAAAAAGCAGCATTAGCCTCAATCCAACGGACAGTATTAGAACTCGGGTTGCAAATGAGCAAAGGGAGACTATGCGATCATAATGAACACACCTAGGACATTCGAGAGACACTTAGTCATGTGGCAAAATTGATGATCACAGCACCCAGAACGTCTACAGGATTCTAAAATCATGTCCCCTGTGGTGTTGCCCCTTGAAGAAGTGGTGAGTCCCTGCCAAGGGCTTGTGTGGTGTCACGTGTCTGTGCGCTGTTACGTGTCCGTGCACCATGTCATGTACCCAAAAAAAGGGACAATCTGTTTCTTGCTTGTTATTCCATTCTACCGGACTCCTGCCTGCTGTGTATTGTGTTCTGTGCTGCGCCAGGGCGGCCTTCAAGGCAGAGGGCATTCTCATGCAGGACCCGCCATAAGTGGCAGACCCCTGTAGGGCAACACTGTCCCTGTGTCTCTGTGTCCATGAAGGCAGAGCCCTTGCGTGTTAACTCTTTATCTGTTTTACCCTGGCCCGTGTGCCTATGGAGCCAGGGACCATTTGCTGGGTGTAGGCATAGCCTTGGTGGCAGCAGAGCCCTCAGTGGCACCCACACCTCCCTGCACGCCCTTGGTCAACAGGGGGACAGAAGGGGAGGGGCATCACATTTGTTTTCTACCTCCCTGCTCCGGTGCCTCGCAGGGAGTTAATCACTGGAATAGGACGCTCATGCTAATGAATGAACGCCCTATTCCAATGAAAAACACCTCACTCGGTGTCGGAGCGGGGAGGTAATCATGGGAATAGGGTGCTGATACAAAGCATCAGCATTCTATTGTTATGAAACGCGCCCTGCTGTCGCGGGCGCAATTAATAACAAAAGGGTGTGTGCCGTGCCTTCTCCCACTACGCCAGCTTGGGGGAGTCCTTGAAAGACTCCCACGAGCTGTCAGGACAGGGGGCTAATGGCGCCCTGGGGGGCATGCCACCACGGCGGTCGCCCGACCCTCCCTGCCCTAAGGCCGGCCCTGGCTTGGTGATCTCAGCCCACTGATCTGACCGGGTGATCACGATCCAGACAAGGTGTCTCCCCTGTCATCTGGAGGCTGCGTTACCGTGGCATAAATTGTCCTGCTGGGTGCTCCCAGCAACCGGTTTACTGGCCCGGGTGCCACCCAGCAAGACACAACATCACCCTCTGCCTAAATCTGTCTAATGTAAATTTGTAAAAAATAAATAAATACTGTACAGTGTTCTGCTCCAGTCGTGTCTGCTGATCATTTTGGTCTCCACAGGGCCCTGCACTATTCTGTGTACAGCACTGTGTGTTCCAAGAGTCTTTAGCTACAATAACTGTTAAGTGCAAATCACGTAGCTGTTTGTCTAGTCCATATTATCACCGGATTCATGGAAGTGTTTTATAATGGTGCAATCCCATAGGAAAACGTTCCTTGAATCAGGCCCTATACTGCAGAAAATACCTACATTCAGCGGTGTGTCGTTTTTCACCTACATCTGTAAGCTCTTATTCCGTTGTGTTGATGCATCGTAATACATGCCCCTAATATGCACGAAAAAAAGCTTGGGGCGTTCACAACTCATGGACATTTCCAAATAGTCTAAGGATGAAGGCATGGATACGGTGTCGAGCCTGGCTGCCAGCAAGTCTCCTTTCCATGGTAACTGCGCTGGTGATTGGGCTTGTAAAATCTCTTTCCAGGAACCACGCTCCTCACCCGCCCTCCCCATCCAGATGAGGAGGTAAACTTGTGTTTACACCTCTACAGTTCAAGTCCATATCCTTGGAGCCAATCCGAGATCATCTTCTATCCGCCTCCCAACATGTCCCAGGGAGCCTATCTGCAGTACGCTTGCTTTGATTGGCTTGAATAACGTGGTGACGGGTGCCGGCTCTAGACAGAAGACTCCTTGCTTGTTTCTTATACGAAGTCAATTCTAGTCAGAGTTCTACTACAGCAGACTGGAGCACGTAGCTACATCCATCTCTGGACCGCGAATGCGATGATTGGGGGCTGGAGGTGCTGGAGTGGGAGGAAGGGAAAGTGTTACTTTGACCCCGTTCAGTCCTCGTTCAGATGAGGGTGTGAGTGATGCAGTGTAAGAAACCTTTTCCATCGCAACGCTGGCAGATGTTGACAAAGGCTGCAGTCATGGCGGGCTCTGCGCGCTCTCCTTCCGCTGCCAAGAAGGCGTGTGACTGGACGCCCAGCCTACCGAGGACTGTGATTTCTTGGGGTTCATCCAAGGAACACTTAAAACAGCCTCAGATTTCTACCTCACACAAATACGTACCAGTTCAACGATCTCCACTTTGATGATTACTTTCGTTCATTTTTCAATTTGTATAACGTTTATAACACGATTCATGGCTTTGATGGTCAAAGAGGCCAGCGAGTTTATCTCTTGATGCCGAGAGGATTTTAACATGAAAGTAAGGGGTATGAATGTTAACAGAGCCAACTCATCCTTTTATCCTTTAGGCTGCCATTTAATTAGGTAATACTTTATTTATAACTCTGAAGCAGCGATGGCACGCACCATAGCACATTTCTTCTTGTAGAATGCCCCCAGCTTTTGATTAACCATCAATTGCTTCCCATCTTACTCACTACATAAATATTCTAACCATCCACATGAAAAAAAAAAAAACGCTTCTCATACTTCAAACATCACCACAAACGAACACCTCTAGCCACAACTGAATTTCTCAGCCCTTGGCTAGCACACACCCACACTACAGGCACAAGGCCACCCCACTGGACACAAAGCCTTCAATGCCTTCTACACTACGCACCTAGAAATCTTACATGCACACAGGTCAGAGTACCTCTGATCCGCAACCTCAACACAAAAGCACTGCAATCTTGCCTTTCCCTCTCCTCCCAAATAACCAAATCCACCGGCCCACTTCCAGACCCGGCAGAGTGCCTGGAGGCCATGCAAATGGCAGAGCTGAGAGGTACAAACCCTAACCACATAACATAACTTCTGATTTCCCTCACTTTCTGTCTCTTCCTCTCTTTATTTACTGCTGTGAGGGCTAAGTCACCCTTTGTTTTTGCAAGTTCAGAGTGCCTCTGGGAAACTGCTTGATGTCTCCTTTCATCTACTACATAACATTTTGGTGTGAATCTTCAGTTGAAAAATTACGGTTACTAACGTTTTCGGCGTCATTGGCCCTCATTCCGACTCAGGCGTTAAGGGGTTTACGGCGCCGTAAACGGCGCCGACCCTTAACGCCTGATTACAAGGTTCCCTTTGCGGGATGGCTTTTAACGGCTGCTTTTTGCCTTTCTCCATTCCCATTATGCCATATGGGGCAAAAATGGGAATGGGGAAGGGGCCATTGGTGAATGGGGAATTACCGTCCCACTCACCTTGGAATGGGGCGGTAATTCCGCCATCCACCATGGCGGAATAGCAACCTTAGCGGCATGGACCATGGTGCTAATAGCACCATGGTCCTCCGCCAAGGTTGCAATGAGGGCCATTGTATTTTTGTTTAAAACTGCCTGTTGCCTTTGAGCTCTTGTGGTTTCTATTCCTTGCATTTATATATATATATTTCTGAGGCTTGTGGAATCTGCTTAGATCACATGCTGTGCATAGGCCGACATCTAGTGGAAGCTGCGGAGTATTACAGTTTGTTTTTCGAAACTCGAAAATGGGTGTCGACACAGGGGGTGCCAGTAATACTATCCCTAGTGTGACGTCCACTGTACCCTTGATCCCTCACGCGTGTAGGACCCTCAGATTGTTTTTTTCCGCCATACTGGTCGGAAGCATTTCGCGGAGTTCCCTGGCCTTGGCCATACTTTTGCAAAATATCGTTATATTTTCCCCATTCTCTACCCCAACGTCGAGTCACCGAACTTCCACACTCGACGCCGGCCCGGAGAAGAAATCGATCGTCGATAGCTGCACGACGGATTTGGGCCTCGGAAGGCCTCTGGCCTCGGAAGGCCTCTGGCCTCGGCCCGGGCCTCGGAAGGCCTCTGGCCTCGGCCCTGCAAGTAGGGAGAGTGTGGGGTGGACATACTCTACACTCTTTTGGTATATAGGTACATTCTTATATATTCCTACACTTAACAGCCCGCTGCCACAAGGTGCGTATGGAGGGTACCCCTTTCCAATTCTGCCCCAAGTGCAACCGCAAGTACCCTTGGGTTGACAGACACGCCACGTGCAATCTCAGCTTGCCGAGAGACCACCCCGAGGCGAACTGCAGAGCGTGTAGTAGGTTTAAACCGAAAACACTTAAGGACCGCTCGATCAAGCGTTGGGCCCACCACGCCAGGCGTCAGGAGGCCATGGCAGTGGAGGGCGCCTTCAGCGATGGCAGCGACGCCGTACTTTCAGACGGCGAGGGCAACGTGGCATCAAGAGACAGCCGAGCGCAAGTCCCCGACCTCGGAAGGTCGTCCGGCAGGGCGGCTATGGGAAAGACCCCCGGCGACACAAGCACTACCCACAGCACTTCCACAAAGCACATGAAGTCCAACCGAGACTCGACGCGCACGTCGAGTTCTCAGAAAGAGGCACATAGAGAGCGGTCCGAATCGGTGTCCTCTGGGCGTTCTCGCTCTAGATCGCCGCATGACTCCAGGCAATCATCCACTGTTGCCAAGAGTGCCTCGCTCCCCAAGGTAACGGAAGTTTGATCGTCGGAAGACGAAACCGACTTCCATCCCCAGACCGCACTCCAGGAGTCGGCGCCCGCAGACCGCGTAACGGCGGCTCCAGAGTCCCTAACTCCACGTTCTAAAGATAGGGACACTACCCCCGAACCTCGACGCCAGGCGTCGGAATGCTCCGAAGGGGCAAAAAGGCAGGGAGATCACTCTTCCGCCCACGGGGAGGGGGGGAAACAACAAAGGAAGCAGTCTCAGCCTCCTTACACACCTCTAAAGCTTTCCACTCCACATAAACAGAGAGACAAGTCCCAGTCTTCTGTTATCCCAAGGACCCCTGCTAAAACCAGTAAGTCTAGTCAGGATAAGGCGGAGAAAGTCCCAGAAAGGGTCATTCCCAGTTCGAGAGAATGGTCTAGTGATGACATTGACAGGGTTATGTCAAGGATGTCATCATTGGCAGATTTTTACGCAAAAAACCCTGAACACTTTCTCTCCTATACTCCCGACGGGTCAGCACCCTCAGGCTCTAAGGATCCAATACCTCCAAGTAAGAAGTCCCGGTTTGAAGCCCCAACACGGTCTTTGGACCCCTTCTATATACAGCCCTACTCTTAATATCAAGGGGATACATCCTTTTGTGAGGATCCAGATTTGGGTATGTTGGAAGAGCAAACTGGTACGGGCTACTATGGGGATGATGAGGACCAAGAAGAGGAAGAGAAAGACCCTGAGACCTACAGAGTAGATTCCCCGGTAGAGAAATAACCCCCGATTACTGACTCCCCTGTCGACAATCAACCTCTCCTGAAAGAAGTTCTGTCCCGAGTGGCAGAACACTTCCACATTGACACCCAGGGTGCTCAGGAAGAGAGAGACTTCGCTGAGGAGTTAGTAGGAGAAAGGAGACCTGTTGCGCAGGCCATCCCTATACTTAAGTCTATTCAGAGAAGAATAGACCCTTCACTCGTAAATCCCAACCTCACCAGGGCAGTAAACCCAAGGATTGAGAAACTTTTCAGGGCAGCCTAATCAGACCCACTATACATAAGGGGGCATCTGAAGCCGGACTCCCTGGTAGTTACAAACACCCGTAAGAGGGCGGGAACACCCTTGTCATCGTCCGAATCTCCTCCCGACAAGGAGAGCAAGAAACTATATGGGTTGGGCACGAAGGTAGCCTCCACTTCCGCCTACCAGGCAAGGATTGCCAACTCCACCACCCTGTTGGCCAGTTACAACTGCCACCAGTGGGAAGAAGTCACGGCACTCATAGACTCCACCCCAGAACCCTTAAAGAGCCAATTGGCATGAGTTTCCACGGAGGGAAGAGCCGTGTCCAGTTCCATTTTAAAAGCAACCTTTGATGCCGCGGATAACGCCAGCAGATTGATAGCAGAAGGGACTGTTATCAAGAGACACGCTTGGTTATGGCAGTCTGGATTCAAGGCTGAAACCCAAGCATCATTGTTAGATAAACCGGTGCAGCCGGATCTGTTGTTTGGGAAGGCGGTCGAAGACGCGCTGAAAAATGCCAAGTATGAGTATGAGACACTCAAATCCCTAGGCCAACTAACCAATAAACCCCCTAATCAATGAGGGAATGGCACTTTTCGTCGCCACGCGGACAAAATTCCCAGAGAGGATCTAACTATTCCCAGGGGCAGGGCACACCATGGAACAATAACAACCAGCAGTCTACCCAGGGTTATGGCAGGGGTAATAAAATAGGACGTGGTAAAGGTAGAGGCAGCCCCAGTAGAGGCGGCGGCACGCCTCCACCAAAACAGTGACGCTCCGTTCAGGGTCCCTTCTCACGCAACCCCAGTAGGGGGACGCATTTACAACTTCACCCAAGCTAGGGAAGGGATCACATCAGCCAGATGGGTGCTGTCCACAGTATCTGCAGGGTACGGCATAGAACCGTTAGAGCATCCCCGGAACCATCCTCCACGACAAAAAATACATTCTTTGGACCACCAGTAGGTCCTCCTCGAGGAGATCGTCAATCTGCTAGCAAAGGACACAATAGAACTCATCCCGGGACACCAGGTAAACAAGGTTATTTATTCAACTTACTTCCTTGTGCCAAAAAAAGATTTGACAATGCGCCCAGTATTGGACGGCCTGCAAACAAGTATGTCAAGCCCCAAAAATTTTGCATGACTACTCTCCAAGAGGTAATCCCCCTCCTAAAAAAGAGGGATACATGGCAACATTGGACATGAAAGATGCCTATTTTCATATTTCCATGTTCCCAGCGCACAGAAAGTACTTGTGCTTCAAGGTGGACAGTCAGCACTACCAGTTCAAGGTACTGCCCTTCGGGATAGCTTCGGCTCCAAGGGTATTCACCAAGGTACTGGCGGTGGCGGCAGCACACCTACGCAGGGAGGCAATCCCGGTGTACCCTTACCTTGATGACTGGCTCATCACGAGGGAGACCCCCGTAATTTGCAGAACAAACATTCAAAGGACGATCGACCTCCTCTTCGAATTGGGTTTCTCAATAAACGAGAAGAAGTCAAGTCTGGTGCCAAGCACCTCCAAACAATTACTAGGAGCTATCCTAGACACCCAAGAGGGGTTGACCTTTCCATCCGAGGAAAGAATTCGGAATATACTACTGCAAATTCCGCATTATCAGGCCGGTCGCCAGATAACGCTACGCAAAGCAATGCGTTTGCTGGGCATGATGGCTTCATGTATTTAACTGGTCCCCCACGTGCGCCTGCACATGCGTCCCATGCAGGAATGGTTGGCGAAACAGTGGTCTCAGGCAAGTTGTCAGTGGGACGATCTAGCGGTCGTTTCGCCAACACTTGTACAAAGCCTTCACTGGTGGACAAGAGAAAATCTGTCCAAGGGGAAACCCTTTTACGATCCCGAGATACAGGTGGTAGTCACAACCGATGCATGCCTGACAGGGTGGGGAGCTCACTATCTCCACCACACAGCTCAGGGTCTCTGGTCTCACTCAGTGGCCAGGAATCATATCAACCTACTAGAGCTTCTGGCGGTATTCAGAGCGCTTCAAGCGTTCGAGCCCTACCTGCAGAATCTGTCAGTGCAGATCCGGACGGACAGCACTGCAGCCATGTTCTACCTGAACAAGCAAGGGGGGACTCGTTCGACAAATCTGTCCAAGCTTGCCCAGAAAATTTGGATATGGGCACTCAGACGGAACATCTTCCTGTCATCTCAACATGTTCCAGGGGACCTCAATTCTCTGGCAGATGCTTTGAGCAGAGGCTCCCTTCCAGAGGAACACGAATGGTGTCTACACAGAGAAATCGTAGAAGATATCATCTCTCGGTGGGGTTCCCCCACCATAGACCTATTCGCCACAAGCGAAAACAGACAATGCCCAGGATTTGCATCCAGGTTCCCCCAACTAGACTCCCAGGGGAACGTCCTGTGGATGAACTGGTCAGGGATGTTGGCGTACGCTTTTCCACCAACTCCCCTCATCAGGAAGGTGGCCAACAAGATGAACAGAGAATCGATGACGCTCGTCCTAGTTGCTCCCATGTGGGCCAGACAACCATGGTTCCCACACCTACGCAGACTAGCAGTGTGCAAACCCATCAGGCTCCCAGGCTGGTACAACCTACTGTCCCAGCACCAAGGGCACAAGGTGCATCCTCAACCCAACTCATTGAACCTGGCAGCATGGCTCCTGAGGTCATAGAGTTTGGACATCTCAATTTACCACAGAGTTGTATGGACATCCTAAAAGAATCTAGGAAGCCAAACATGAGGCACTGCTACTTTGACAAATGGAAAAGATTTGTTATCTGGTGCCAAAATAAGCAAATCAACCCGGTTGATTGCACTCCTTCAACTATTGTCACATACATGCGCCACTTGCTGGATGCAGGACTGGTTTTTAACTCACTAAAGGTACACCTGGCAGCTCTGTCAGCATACTCCACCTCCCATAACAAGGTGTCATGGTGGAAAGTACCAGTAGTTAAAGCCTTCATGGAAGGAGTAAAGAGACTTCACCCTCCTATTTCAAACTCACCACCAGGATGGGACCTTAATGTGGTGCTATCTAAGCTCATGGGCCCCCCTTTCGAGCCCATGCATAAAAGCAGTCTCAAACACCTGATTTATAAGACGGCCTTCTTAGTAGCTATTACATCTATAAGAAGGGTCAGTGAAATCCAGGCTCTGTCAGTGCAAGATCCTTTCTTTACAGTTCATAAAGATAAACTGGTTTTACGCACACACCCTAGGTTCTCACCTAAGTTTATTGCTAAATTCGACGTGAACCAGTCCATCGAGCTTCCGGCTTTCTTCCAAGACCCACAGAGCTCGGCTGAGGTGAAACTACACACCCTAGATGTGCGTAGGGTGGTCCTCTACTATGTAAACAAGACCAGACCGCTAAGGAAAACAGACCAACTGTTTGTCTCCGTAGATACAGACAGAGCGGGGGATCGCGTCTCTAAAGGTGCTATCTCTAAGTGGATTATTAACTGTATCCAGCTGTGTTACTCCCTTTGACGCCAAGAGCCCACTCTACAAGAGGCATTGGGGCCACTCTGGCTTTCATTGCAAATGTCCCCCTTGACACCATTTGCAAAGCAGCTACTTGGAGATCTATTCACACATTTACTCAGCACTACTGCATTGACACCCATTCCAAGACATTTATTTGCTCATGACCCTTCTCACATCCCACCTCCTTCTTCAGGTACTTCAGGTACTGCTCGCTAATCTATGCACAGCATGTGATCTAAGCAGATTCCAAAAGCCTCAGAAGGGATACATTACTCACCGTAATCGTATTTCTGATGCTTGTAATACTCCGCAGCTTCCACTAGATGTCGGCCTATGCACAGCATGTGAATCTTCTAAGCAGATAGAGGCATCAGAAATACGATTACGGTGAGTAATGTATCATATATATATATATATATATTACATTGCCACGGTAGTGGCCATGTAGTTATGGTTAAGTTGGTGTTTCCATAGGAGGAGCACTTTTTGGGCGGCTTATAACTTTGCTCCCCCTGGACGAATCCACACCAAACTTTGCGAAAATAGTATAAGTCACACTCTGAATTTGTTTGCAAAGTTTGGTGAGGATTCGTCTAGGGGGGGAAAAGTTATCGGGGGGTCCAAAAATGTATTTTATTCCCATAGACTGAATGGGAAAAAATGTTTGCTCGCGCCTACAGCCCAAACCGCTGGATGGATTTTCACCAAATTTGGACCAGGATCAGCGGCTTGGTCTCAAAAGCGAGCTTTTGCAAATGTGGTAAAAATCCGTCCAGTAGTTTTTTTAAAAAAATGAACAAAAAGTAGGTAAAAAAAAATAGTGATATCTGTGTTCGGTCCGCGGACACACTTCCCTGTTCGCTCCGCGTACAGTGTCCTGATTGGCCGAGTGGCTTACGTGGACATATGGCGTGTTCACTGATTGGACGGTGTTAAGCGTGTAGCGCGTCAGATTTTTGGTAGCACCCGCCATCTTGGATTTGCGGACGTCCGCGGACAGCGCGGTGAAAGTTTGTTCAAAATGTGTATTTAGTAGAGTGTGTTGGTTTGTAGAAGTGTTTGGGGAGGATGGGAGGGTATGAGATAGGTTAAATGTTGTGCTTTTTTATGTGGTAGACGTTCTTTTTGTGTTCGATTTGTCTGCGGACATCACGGGTGTACTGAAATGTTCTAAATACACTGAATGGGGGGTGTTCTGAGGACTCAATATGTGTCAGTTTTGTTTGCAAGCAAGCTGGAACTGTTCTAAGAACACTCGCGGTGTCCTGAAATGTTCGCAAATAAACAAAATGGGGGTGTTCTGGGGCGCTGTCCGTATTGTTCTGTGGCAAGTTGAATGTGTTCTAAGAACACTCGGGGTGTCCTGAAATGTTCGCAAATAAACAAAATGAGGGTGTTCTGGAGACGCTGTCCGTATTGTTCTGTGGCAAGTTGAATGTGTTCTAAGAACACCCGGGGTGTCCTGAAATGTTCGCAAATAAACAAAATGGGGGTGTTCTGAGGACGCTGTCAGTTTTGTTCGTTGTCAAGTTGAAAGTGTTCTAAGAACTCCAGCGTTGTCCTGAAATGTTCGTAGGGGGTGTCCTGAAGACGCTGTCCGTATTGTTCGATGGCAAGTTGAAAGTGTTCTAAGAACTGTCTTGGTGTCCTGAAATGTTCGTAAATAAACAAAATGGGGGTGTGTTCTAAGAACTCACGCGTTGTCCTGAAATGTTCGTAGGGGGTGTCCTGAAGACGTTGTCCGTATTGTTCGATGGCAAGTTGAAAGTGTTCTAAGAACTGTCTTGGTGTCCTGAAATGTTCGCAAATAAACAAAATGGGGATGTGTTCTAAGAACACACGCGTTGTCCTGAAATGTTCGTAGGGGGTGTCCTGAGGACGCTGTCCGTATTGTTCATTGTCGAGTTGAAAGTGTTCTAAGAACTCTCGTGGTGTCCTGAAATGTTCGCAGGGGGTGTCCTGAAGACGCTGTCCGTATTGTTCGATGGCAAGTTGAAAGTGTTCTAAGAACACTCGGGGTGTCCTGAAATGTTTGCAAATAAACAAAATGGGGGTGTTCTGAGGAAGCTGTCTGTATTTTTTGTTGTCAAGTTGAAAGTGTTCTAAGAACTTTTGCATTGTCCTGAAATGTTCGCACATAAACAAAATGGGGGTGTGTTCTAAGAACACACACGTTGTCCTGAAATGTTAGTAAGGGGTGTCCTGAGGACGCTGTCCGTATTGTTCGTTGTCGAGTTCAAAGTTTTCTAAGACCTCTCGCGGTGTCCTGAAATGTTCGTAGGGGGTGTCCTGAAGACGCTGTTCGTATTGTTTGATGGCAAGTTGAAAATGTTCTAAGAACTCTTGCGTTGTCCTGAAATGTTTGTAGGAGGTGTTCTGAAGATGCTGTCCGTATTGTTCGCTGGCAAATTGAAAGTGTTCTAAGGACACTGGTAATGTGCACGGACATTAAAAGTTCCCATAGGCTACAGTTGAAATGTTTGACTCTATGGGTGTGATATGCTGCGGTGGTTGTGGCCAGGGCATAGAGTGTTGGGTGCATGACCATTTGGTCATGCACCCAAAACTCTATGCCCTGGCCACAACCACCGCAGCATATCACACTTATAGTTGCTTATAACTTTGGCTCAAAAACAAATTTATAAGGAACAAAGTTATAAGATATTATGGGTGTGATATGCTGTGATGGTTGTGGCCATGGCATAGAGTGTATAATATACTTACTGTTTGGTTTAGTAACTGGAGTACATGTATTTCTTGTTAGTTTCTGTGATAAAAGAAAATAGCATGTTAGTATTAGTATTTTGAAATTACTTATTATTGGACCCTCATATTTAGTAGATTACAAACCAGAGTACTGTGCAATTTGCTCAGTTTCTGTGTTCGTTGCTAAAATCATTGGGTCTGTTGGAGAAAAAAAAAATCCATGTTGGATTAAAAAAAATACCTTTTTCTGTTATGCTACAGTTTATTTGTTTGTTTGTTTCTAGCTAATGCTTTATACATTGGTTGTTGCATTTTTTTTGGAGCAGTAACATATTATTTATTTGTTTGGATATTATGAAATTTTGGAGCAGTTAGATACCAGTAGGCGTATTCTAAATGTCTATTTTTTTATATATATTTTAGTGGTATTGATTTATCTGTTTGGATATTGTTAAATTTTGGGACAGTTAAATACCAATTGGCGTATTCTAACTGTCTATTTTTTTATATATTTTAGTGGTATTGATTTATCTGTTTGGATATTGTTAAATTTTGGGACAGTTAGATACCAATTGGCGTATTCTAACTGTCTATCTTTTGCTCTAATTTAGTGGTATTCATTTATCTGATTAATTGTTGTAGAATCTTTGGGCAGTTAGATAGCTTTTGGAATATTCTAACAGTTTATATTTTTTACTACAAGTTTACTTGAGGTTTAAGTACAGTTTAGTTATCAAATTTTGGTTTTAAGAACATTAAATAAGCGTTTGCTTGTTATCTCTGCTTTAGAGTAATGGTACTATCATTACATTCAAACCATCCACATTTCTTTTTTATATATGCAGTGTAGTGCCCTGAATTGGTTGTGGCTCCTGCGTGGTAGATTATACCTATTGTTGTGAAGGTTTTCTTACCAAGTGATATTTGACCATGTGTGAATCCAGTCAGCTTGCAGTTGTTTTTGGTACCATCTGCATTGTAACGTAGAAGCATTAGTATTACGTATTTACTATGTGTTTGTATTAGTAACGTGGAGCAATTATCTGAATTGCAGGTAGAACATAATCTACCATGGTTTGCATTTTGTACAAGTTGCTGACATGGAATGGATTCACAATTAGGTATTGATATATATATATACAAAGCGTTCATTGGGGATTTCTTCTTGTGTCACATTGTTGCAGAGAGTGCATGCATGTTTCCACATGTATGAAATCTGGAAGATTTCATTTATAGGTATGTTTTTGTTTTCCAGTACTTGTAGTAAGTACATTAGAAGTTCTTGTGGATCTTCCTGTGAGTTTATAGTGAATTTCACCATTCCAGCACAGTAGTCCAATTGTTGTCTTATTCCATAAACACTATACATGTTGTCAGGATTGTTTGCTGCATTTCTGTGAAGTACTAACATTTGCATACACAATGGGTCTGTACTGTGTAAGTAAATGTTGTCAACAATTGGTGGTAAGTGAAATAGAATATTCATTGCTACATTTGCGTAGCAACTTACACCAACTATGTCTGAGAGTTTAAATGGACCAGTTAGTTCTGTATCTGAGTGATTTATTTTTAGTTTATCTTCCTTATTTGACGAAGTACCTAGTTTACTTTCCCTAATTGGTTCTTATTTGCTTGTGGTACTTGATGAAGTTTTAGTTTCTTTTACTCTCTTTGGAGGATTTGCAGTGACATCCTGTTTCATTTCTGTTTGATTTAGTTTTCTTTTAGAACATTTTCCTTTTTGTGGAGCACGATATGTTTATAGATGGGGGGTGTATAGTGAACAAAGTGTATTGTATTCTAAAATGCAAGGAATATCAGTGTTTATTTTACTTGCATCAAAGTTGATTAGAAATAGACCGTCAAGTGTACGTAAGCGTGATAGTGCTACGTAGCTCATGCCTTCTTTAAAGACTGTGTTACCAATGTCTATCATTTCTTTGTCTAGGGTAAGACCTTGTCATTTATGAATGGTGACTGCGTATGCAAGAGTCAGAGAAAATTGTTCTCTGCGTACATACATGTCTTTGAAGAGAAGGAATCGAGCTGTTGAGCGTCCTATCCTTTTTTTGTTGTGCCAGGAGAGAGTTTCCCAGATACTCTTTTTGTTGAGAGAACAACAGATAGCTATGGCTGTGTGTTTCAGAAAACAGATTGTTTGGATTCTGGGAGATTCATGGATACATTGGTTGAAGGTGCATGCAGAAAGCTGTGGAGTAGCTGTAGATCTTGGATTTCCACAAGTGGAAGTACACTGGCATGGAGTACGTGGAATGAAGTGGTTGGACTTGCTACCTCTTTGTGCTACTTTGGAGACAGAGCAACATCCAGACATAATTGTAATTCATTGTGGAGGGAATAATTTAGGACATGTGTCTGGAATGTCTTTGCAATTTTCTATGAAGGAAGGACTTGGGAAGGTCATGGACATGTTTCCTAATTCTCAAGTAATATTTTACGGATTGCACAGAGACAAATGTGGCTTCGTCCTTCTTCATTTGGTCCACAAATGGAAAAAGCAAGGCGCAATGTAAATAAGGCTGTTTGTGCCTTTCTAATAGATTTTGGCAGGTCTTATTCTCATAATGAAAATATTATGTTTCGTAGTACATACATTTTTCGCAGAGATGGAGTCCATCTTACTTATGCTGGCAATCAGATTTTTTTTGACAAATATACAAAATGCATTACAACCTTTTTTAGATTTACAGCATCTATTTTGAAGTAGGTGTTAAGTATTTATAATTTTTGACATACAAACACCTCCCAAAGGCTCTTTTAAGAGCCACCACTTCCTATCAGAGAAAATTGCAATGGTTATGATAGGGTACCAACCCGATTTTTTTGATGTCCGCGAACTGTCCGCGGACTTCTCAAAAATACAAAGGGCCCTGCTTCATTTATTTTCACTTCTATTCTTTAACTGTGAAAGGCGGCTCTGAAAAGAGCCTTATTTTTTTTTATTTTTGTAATTTTGTATTATTTTTTGATTTTTTAGACACGACACACTAGGAGTGGAGGGGAAAGGAGGGTAAAGGGGGGGACACCAACCACAGGGATAAGAAAGGGCGAGCTGAGAGAGGAAGATGTAGAGTGGGTTTTATTTGGGTAGTGAGCCGGTCTTCTCGTGCTCTAAGACGATAGTCTCAAAAGCACTCCAAAGTCGCTCCCCCCTGCAGAGTACTGTGTCACAGTACATACATACAACTGTGACCTTCGAAAGGTAAGGGTCATCAGAATTCTGTATGGCCTGTGAGGCAGCTTGAGGAAGACGCTGTCCCACAGAGGTGGTCCTTGTGGTGACAGGATCAGAAACGTAGGATGAAGTAGAGGAAATCAACCCACTACGTTCTTCGCAAGGTACAACCTTGCGAATAGCCCCAGAGTGAAATTACCTCAGGTGTCGCTTCATGGTCGTGGTCCCAAAGCTGTACGAACTGTGCTTCCTGCGACTGAGTATCATTTTGCACTCATTGCAGATAACACGGTTCGCACGAGCCTTAGGACCATTCCCATAAATGGAAAATAACCGCCACACCCAAGACTCACGTCTAGTGCGGGTAGTAGGGATTTCCTCTACCTCATTCTTGTCATCCTCCTCTTCCTCCTCTGCATCCTCACTCCTGTTCCCCTCTTCAGGCCCTTGGGAAGGTGGTGGTGGTGGAGGGGGTGGGGGTGGTGCTGAAGCAGGTGCAGCACCAGGTGGCAGTTCTGCAGCCAGGGATGCCATCTCGATGCTGTAATCAGCAAGTTGCAGGAGAAATAGCTGTGCTCTGAAGAATAGCCAGAAACACAATGAGAATAAGCTCTAGGGCGTGGTCTTTTATAGGGGTGCTTTTACGCGGTTCACGGACATGCACGCTGTCCGCGGACAGATCGAACACAAAAAAGGGTTCAAAAAGTTTCAAAAGATATGTAGAAACACAGGATTACTATGTGGGACTTGTGCCATGATGAGTTTTTATGGAAAAATATTGTGGATTACTCGAAAATGTACTTTTAATTTGTTCGGGGACACAAACAGTGTCCGCATTCAGAACACGCGATTAGCGTTGGTGCGGTCACATGATCCCTTCGAGAACATGTCCGCGAAGGAAGCTCCTGTCTGCAGGACACCAAATGAATGGACATTGGTTTGCGCATGCGCGTTGATGTTCTACGGACAGTGTTCGGGTCCTGATAATTAAAAGTGCGTCACACATCAAACGAACATTTCTGGACATCGCATGTGTTCTAGAACAGAGTAAACTTGCTAGCGAACACTACGGACAGATATAGTGTTCTTTAGAACACTTCCATTTTCGTTTGATTACGAACTTTTCAGGACATCAATTGTGTTCTTAGAACAGTTTAACTTGCTAGCGAACATTACGGACAGGTATAGTGTTCTTTAGAAGACTTCCATTTTCGTTTGATTACAAACTTTTCAGGACATCAATTGTGTTCTTAGAACAGTTTAACTTGCTAGCGAACATTACGGACAGGTATAGTGTTCTTTAGGACACCTCCTTTTTCGTTTAATTACGAACATTTAGGACACCAATTGGGTTCTTAAAACAGTTTCAACTTGCTAGCGAACAGTACAGACAGGTATTGTGTTCTTCAGGACACCTCCATTTTCGTTTATTTACGAACATTTCAGAACACCCGTGCTGTCCGCGGACATCTGCATTGTTTTTAAAAAAATAAAAAAATGGGATCTAATTACAACACAATATAAAAAATGTACTTTATTTCACATATATTAATAATTTATGACAGAGAAGGTGAGGCAGAAACAGAAAAAAAAACAGGAGAATTAGGGGTTTCAACATGATTGGTATCAGGTGAAGAAGGGATGGAAGTCTCATCAAAACATTTTGGATTATGGAGAGGCTTTGGGGATAACTGACTGGGATATGGTGAGGGGGACAAGTACATGTGGGACAATGGTATGAGGTTTTTGTTTTAAAATGAACCTCAACAAAAGTTTTCAAATTATTAAAATTGCTCAATAATAAATCAATTTTTTCTTTTAAGCTGTCAAGCTTGTTTTCCATAACAGTTTCTTCAGAGATATTTTCTATGTTGGTATGCTCTGTACAAAAAGAAATATATATGTTAAATATATATAAAATAATAACAATTAAATGGTTTATATTGTAAAGTGTATACCATTAGCTTCACTATTTTCTGACAATTCGTCATGTGGGAGGTGCTCCTCTAGCCATTCCAGAGTACTAGACATTTCTGTGAGAAAAAAAATAAATAAAATATAATAATTTTTTTTATCTAGTACAGAAAGTTTATAAAGATATGAGTAAAATGGTGTACACTTACTATTTCAGCTAAGATATGTTCTGAGTACTCTGTAGGTCTGGTCTTGGTCTTAGTTGCGGAGTGCCTGTGAGGTAATTATGTTAGAAGCCAATTTATCTTCTCTTGGTATATTCCATTTTAGAACATATTGTATTTAAATGAATGGTTAGTGTGGTACATATATGGGTTATATTTCTCATGTATTACTACATATAATATGTATGTGTACTACTTTGTGAATTTTTTAAATGTTATCATGTTGTAATATAACAATTAAACATACCCCCCCAAACTTTTTAGGTAGTGGTACTGTTGTCCGAACATGTCCGCGGACATCAAAAAAGTTTGCGGACATCACATTCAGTAGAAGTGGTTCAGTATGTTCCATATTACATGTACATAAAGTCAAAGTTACTATGGTTAAGTTGTACTACTAAAAACCAATGAAATTCAGTGAAAAAACTTTGTTAAAGGGACGTTATGGTTCCAAGTAAAACCGAAAAACGCTTGAAATTCGCCAGTTATGGTAAGCTAAGCAACCATAACTCGCGCCACTACCGTGCACTGCTAAGCCTAACACCCAGGACATCAAAGATGACATCACAAATGTCATTGATGACATCACTGATGACATCACACATGTCATTGATAAGAACACTGATGACATTACATGTGTGGCTCCCCCTTTTTTCCTTTACTGACATATCTAGGCCACATGGTTTTCTTCAGTAACAGTCAGGAATTAAAAGTGGAAAAGGTAGTATATTTGTAGACTTATCCTTCAAGTATGTTCTTACAATAATTCCCTTAGGGTCCAGTCATATCATATGAAACATATACATAGGGGAAGACACAAGCTTGAAAGATAGCAATCCTTTCTGTGCATTAAAATAATCAGTACGTTGTCAGCACTTTCTGATAGTTCTGTTGTTTTTTTATTACTGTACTATCCCTGTATAAGCATCTATTTGTATATCTTGTATTCACACTACTTTCATTAGAGTCCAGGCACATCATGTGATATATATATATAGGGTAAGTAGCAGCTTTGAAACAGAACAATCATTTATCTGCATGAAGGTAATCAGTTAGTTTATGAACACTTTTTGCTACTACTGCTGCTGTTTTTCTCTTACTTCAATATCTTTGTATATACTCATATTTGTATGTAGTGTTGGCTCTTTGTGTTTTGTCTGTAATAATGCAATTATGTAGTAAGTGGGTTTTATTATCTACTTATCACATGTTTCATAGTATTCAAAAGTCTAATAAGAAAACAGTTATCATTTCACTATTTAACATGGCAAGCTTATGAATATTGCATCTCCATCATGTTTGCTGCACACAATACCTACGTTTCTACATGAGCACGTTAGTATACTGGATTGACTAATTAGCCCTTGATATTTATTCCAATGATCCTTCATACTTTTTTTATTAACATTACAATAAGAAACCCTTGTACAGACTTTTCATGAAAGGTAAATGCACATGTGATGTCATCAGTGATGTCATCAATGACATTTGTGATTTCATCTTTGATGTCCTGGGTGTTAGTCTTAGCAGTTCACGGTAGAGGCGCGAGTTATGGTTGCTTAGCTTACCATAACTGGCGAATTACAAGGGTTTTTCGGTTTTACTTGGAACCATAACGTCCCTTTAACAAAGTTTTTTCACTGAATTTCATAGGTTTTTAGTAGCGCAACTTAACCATAACGTCCCTTTAACAAAGTTTTTTTCACTGAATTTCATAGGTTTTTAGTAGCACAACTTAACCATAACGTCCCTTTAACAAAGTTTTTCACTGAATATATATATATTTAACAATAAAGGTGCAGCTACATCACTATTTTCTCTCGGGGGCAGGTGAAAAACACAGTTCAATGTTTTACAGGCACCCATCTTCCCGGGGTAAGAAATCAAGAGCGGGCCCTGGAGAGTGACAAGGCAGTATTATAGGGTGGGGACTAAGTAACTTAAAAGAGATGTGACCTGTGTAACTAAAGGAGTGGTGTGGTCTTCTTACCTGGCATGGAAGGGGGCAACATCTAATCAACAGCAAAAACAAATCACTAAAATAACTCAAAATGACATATAAAAATACAAGCAAATTCCCAATAGTCTAGTTAAGTTACAATCCCTCAGTTCTTTTGAAGGAAATCCATGCGTATTATGCATTAATTAATTGATTTCAATAACTCAAAGGCAAGACTTCAGTAACATGTTGCAAATATCAAACAATGTGTGGCTTGTGTTATAATATACATTAGAGGATTACAACGAATGTATGTAACTCACAATTCTAAACAAATGGTGATTGTGAGATCCATTGTGCAAGATACATTTTTGAACCCTGCTTGGATGACCGCATTAAAGCCCGCATTCTCAAATAGTCCTTACAACCAAACCTATTTTTTGCCATTGGTGTCCCTGAGTTCCTTCCCATTCCAGCCTACTTTTCTTTACAGTTTTCAGAAACTAATTTGCAGGTTCCAAAGTCATCCACTAGATCAGGGTTTTCCAAATCCAAACCTCGAGGACCGGATCCATGTCATTTTTTCAGGATAACCCACATTACTATTCATGAGATACATTTGCATACAATGATTCAAAATGTATGTACATTTTTCCTTGTGAATACTAATGTGTGATATCCTGAAAAGCCATCGAGGTTCCGGCCCTTGAGTCCTGTAGTTGCAGAATCCTGGACAAGATCATGACTATGTACAACATGAAGGTAGCACATGGTCTATCATATTCTGATCCAGCACGCTCATGCGCACTCTCTCTCTCTCCCCCTCTATCTCTCTCGCTCTGTCTCTGCCCATCTCATCTACTCTCTTTTTCTCCATATTGCTCTCCATTGCTTTCTCTTTCTCTCTCTTTCGTCCCATCGATCTCTGTGCACTCTCGTTGTACTATCTTTCTAACTAACACTTTGACTGTCTATGGGCAAGAGTTACATTGCCCGGTGAGTGATTGTTACTCTCTCTTTCTCCTTATTGCTCTCCCTTGCTCTCTCTGTCTCTCTCTTTAATCCTATCTATCTCTGAGCAGTCTCTTTGTACTATCTTTCTATCTAACACCTTGCCTGTCTATGGGCAAGAGTTACATTGCCCGGTGATTGATTGTTACTCTCTCTTTCTCCTTATTGCTCTCCCTTGCTCTCTCTGTCTCTCTCTTTCGTCCTATCTATCTCTGAGCAGTCTCTTTGTACTATCTTTCTATCTAACATGTCGTCTGTCTATGGGCAAGAGTTACATTGCCCGGTGAGTGATTGCTAGAGCCACCTAGCTATTAATGTTATCATCACGATCAGAGAAAAACACAGATGTCCTGGAGAAGTGCAGGGGACGGGGATGCTGTGTTTTCTTATGGTTAAAAGTAGAACCAGAACAGAACTGACATTGACAGCCCACAATTGGCCTGATATTTGGTGACCTGCATCAGGATTTTAAAATAAGATTCAATGATCAGGAGCTAAAACCAGATCCTGCGTTTCAGGCATCACCCAGTCGGCAGGAGCTAACGCTGGGCAACCAGGACTGAGTACACAATGCACTGCAAACATAACTTCCTCATGAGATGCACACTTTAGCTTTTTTGCCCATTATGTATGATCCATTATATTTAAATGTGACCTAATATTTTTTTGTTTGCATTCTCGCACACTTCAAAGTTAATGTCACATATGCCTGTTAGTAAGGCACCAGTTGGTATGTGGAGACAAAAGTAGATCCTGGTATTGGTTGGCTTTAAGCTAACTCAGCTCTCCTAAGGTATAAGCTGGAGATTAACAGCTCCCAACAATTTAAAATCTTCTATATTGTCACAGTGTGTGTCCTGCTAGAATCTGAACCCACCATTATCCTACTCCAGAAGTGTTCACCATTAAAAAAAATTGCGTATTTAAAAACTTTATAAAGCGGTTGTGCCTTAATTTCACAGTACCTTGTAACCTTTTATTGAGAAGCCACCCTCAACACAGGGATTTCCTTCCTTCTCCACCTAAGGTGTGACACAACAAACTGTTTAACCAATTATTTTCTTCAGCCATACTTCAGACACATATCATGCCCCTTGGATCCTTCCCCTTGACCTAACAATGAGCCTAGTACCAGGCCGGTGTACAGGAAATATATTGGTATTTATTTAAATTAAAACTAATAGAAATTAGCACAAAAATGTCAAACACCACTTTATCCGCGGCACAACACAAACAATCACAAAAGTGAGTTGAAATGAACACAGTCACAATTCTACACTGTCTGCAAATTTCACTTCAAGAAATAATTAAACTGATCAATAATCAAAACAATTATCCGTAGTGTTGTGTGATTTTGATTTCCCTGCAGGCTTAAAAGGCTAGCAGTAGGATATCAAGATTGGTACAAATACATAGGGAAATTATGTTTTGCCCACACTTTTGGTTTAAAATGAACACAGGGTGATTTAGCAGTTTGTTTTTCAGATCCCCCTACTTTGCTCTGTGTTGGGGATTTCGGACAGAAAAATTGGAATGATGTGAGGAATTTTTGATTTCAGAACCCCCTCCACTGAAAGGCCTTTGTTGGGGAAGCTGGATAAAAAGTTTGGACTTATTTAAGAACAAAGTCACCCCTCTCCCTTAAAGAAGACAGTGTCAGCAGGACAAAAGGGATTACCTAATTAAATGATAGGCTATAGTTTAAACCGTACACTGGCAAGTGAACTTTGTTAATTTTGAATTTTAACAAAGTTCTCCAATTAGTGTTCTGCCAAATGGGGAATTAATTACATTGTATTTTTAGTTAAATAGACTAAGGATCTTCACGGTTTTTCCCTCCACCCACTATAAAGGGAAAGGATTCAAGGCAAGCAGACTCCACCACCTTTTGGTTTCCCAGGGCTCAGTTCTACTTACATAGAAAGCCTATGTTTAAGGTTCAGGAAAGCCAGCTGCATATTAGGACACTCTGGAAAAACAGGGTGGGTGGTCTGGCCACTCCACTCTCAAATATGGCCTCCTGCTCTCCACCATAGGACCCGGTCAGCTTTGAGGCCTTCTTAGAAATAGACAGCTCCACCCAGAAGCAACCTCAGCAATCTCCTCTGGTGTCTCCTTGCAGCTGTCAGATGGTAAGTTTCAGAAGCCCACTCTGTCTCCCTGTCTGTCTGTCTGTCTGTCTGTGCGTCCACCTTATAGTGCAGTACCCTTATATAGCAGCAATGTCACCACCTATTTTACAATCTTAAGTGGCTTTTCAAATGTCACTGGTGTTTTGTTTGTGAAACAGAATATACACTGCTTTTTGTCAACCCGCACATCATGTTTTTTCCCTGACATTGTTCTGTGAGCAGTGATACATTTTCACATTTAAACTGCTTTTACTTGCACACTCCTACGCAAGCCATTTTTGTATCACTGTTTAAAAAACCTGTTTCCATGCAAAAGGGATCTTTGATTCCTCCTCCTTTTGTGAATTAAAATGCTGCTTTTCCTTTGGTAATGACAGACAAGCCCCTTGTCCACATGGCTGTTCAATTTTACTTGAAAAAGAAACACATTCCAAACTGTTTTGGTTCAGTGAATAAAATGATGCTGTTCTTATGAAAGGGACTTCTTTGTGGGGTCTTTGAAGGCCCCCAGCAACCTGGACCGATGATCGTAAGAGGTGCTTTAAGGTCTCCATATGATCTATGGTTTTACAATGCCTACATCCCCACAGTACTACATCCACACCGTCACAAGTACCCCTCACATGCATAGTATCTAAAGAGATAAGTCTAAAACACAGACATTTCAAAATTAATTTTGGCAAATGAATTTACTAATATAAGGCTATGTTGTATATCATTTTTTTTCACTTGACAAAACCCGATTAAAAAATAGGGCTAGGACGCAGCTCTGACATACTCCCCATCAAGATCCAATAGGTTTTGATAGAGAGCCTTTACCATCTAACTTGACTCTGATATTAGTACTCATATGTAATGTTCTAAGATACAATATATATTGTTAGTTAAATAGGTTAAGGATCTGCATGGTTTTCCCCTCCACTCACTATAAAGGGAAATTATTCAAGGCATGCAGACTCCACCACCTTTTGGTTTCGCAGGTGCTCATTTCTACTTACATAGAAAGTCTCTGTTTAAAGTTCAGGAAAGCCAGCTGCACCTCAGGACACTATGCAAAGATAGGGCAGTGGTGTGGTCACTCCACTCTCAAAGATGGCCTCCTTCTCCCCACCATAGGAATCAGTCACCTTTGAGGTCTTCCTAGAAATAGACAGCTCCACCCAGAAGCACCCTCAGCAATCTCCTTCTGTCTGTCTGTCTGTGTGTCCCCACCATATAGTGCAGTCCCCCTTATATAGCAGCAATTATACCACCAATTTTACAATCTTGGGGAAGTACCCTGCAATAATTCCCACAACTAGGATTGGACAGTTACCCCTCTCTTTCCTCCCAAACCCAGCCTCCAATTCAGGAATGGTTTAGGGGTCTGGAGCAACATATGGCAATTCCCATTTCTAATTGCCATGTGTTCTCCTTTCAAATTCCTTTTTGAAATCTAGGTATGTATCAAAACCTAATAATTTCACTAGCAAATGCCATAATATACATATTTTCTGATTCAGCTAATTATGGGGAATTAGATAAGCCAACCACCAGGTCCGTACCATGTATCCCGGCAATGTGGCACCTTTCTGCCATTTCCATAAAAAGCATAACAGTTAAGAATATGTAAGTTATAACCCAGATCCCTAATTGTATTCTCCACCCATTCACCAACACTCACATTTGGACCATGTTCATAGAATCCAGAAACATAGTTGAACTGGCCATTACAGTTGCCTGAGTCGCAGGTGGAGGAATTTTATATCTCCAAAATTGCCTGCAAATGACATACACAATGGTACATACATGAAATCAGTATGGCCTATTGTTGCAGAGAAAAAGTCTTAAATGATAATAGTCCTTTTAAATTAATTGTGAATCTTCATGTGGGACAAATGGCCATTTTCCTGCCTTCCTGCCATTTGTTTTCAGTGGGTCAGCCTGTACCCGAAGCTGTTTTTTTTTATCAATCTCTTTGTGTTGGAAGCTTCCTCTTCGAAGTTGCTGCCCCCATTTTCACATATATTGGTCATGCTCCAACAAGGGGAACTTCTCCTGCAGTCACTGCCTTCAGAGCCAGCAGGTCGGGTGAACACTGAATTTTGTCACCTTTAGCAGTTGGTAATTATATGGGAGATATAACATCCAGACTGGCAGATGGAGATTTCCTTGTGATTTCCTTGTGAACTTTCCCACAGCCAGCAAAAGGGGTTGTCTTGGGCTGACATTTTTCCATGAAACAAAGTGGCTGGTATTTTGTATGTGAAACAGTATATACACTGCTTTTTGTCAACCCGCACGTCATGTCTTTTCCCTGACATTGTTCTGTGAGCAGTGATACATTTTCCATGTTTATACTGCTTTTACTTTCACACACCTATGCTAGCCATTTTTGTATCACTGTTTAAATATCCTGTTTTCCATGTGAAATGTATCTTTGATTCCTCCTTCTTTTGTGAATTAAAATGCTACTTTTCCTTTGGTAATGAAAGGTAGGCCCCTTTTCCACATGGCTCTTAAATTTTACTTGAAAAAGAAACACAATCCAAACCGTTTTGGTTCAGTGTTTAAAATGCTGCTTTTCATGTGAAAAGGACTTCTGTTTGGGGGCTTTGAATGCACACCACAACCTGGGTGGATCGTAAGAGGTGCTTTAAGGTCTCCATATGATCCTTGACTTTGCAATGCCTACATCCCTGCAGTACTACATCCAAACCCTCACGAGTACCCCTCACATGCATAGTATCTAATACGTTTAGTCTAAAACACAGACATTTTAAACTTAATTTTGGGCATAGGAAATTTACTAAATAAGGTTATGTTGTATATCATCTTTTTTCACTCGACAAAACCCCATTAAAAAATAGGGCTAGCACGCAGCCCTGACATACTCCCCGCCCAGATCCAATAGGTTTTGATAGAGAGCCTTTACCATCTAACTTGACTCTGACATTCATACCCATATTTAATGTTCTAAGAATCTCCAGGAGAGTGGTGGGACTGCCCATTTTCAAAGTTTCTCCTAATGGATCTTCCTGTTCATGTTAATAAAAGCATCAACCAAATCAACAAATCACACATAAATAGGCCTTGTATAGGGCTTGCTGTCTTCTGCAGATGAGATCCATAAAGCCATTTCCCAGGGTTAACAGCCCCTTCCAGCACCCAACTTGGTTTTCATCCTCTATGACCAACATTTTCATCCACTTGCTTAGATGTTCTAAGACAAGCGATGAAAAGGTGTTGCTACACGGTTATAGGAGAGCAATTTGGCGATAGCTTCATGGTGACATCCTGTCTCCTTTTTAAAGATGGGGCCCAATTTCACAGTTTTTCAGGATTTCAGACTAGTTTTGTCTTCAACCTTACCCCATAGTGTTATGTCCGCTTTAAAGACAAGATTTGGTAACCCACCTGGCCCTGCAGCTCTTGACAGCTTTGATGACAATATTAAAGCATAGATGTCCTCAATGGTAAAACTTAGTTCTCAATAGTGCCCTTCAGGGGAAACTGATAACTTGTTACCCACCTCACTTTCTTTATATGGTATGGTATGGTCTAGTACTTATTAACGCTAAACATTTCACCTCAACAAGGAGGCCTTAATGCACCTTAAAACAAGTGTCCAACAGATCCCGTCACCAAAACCAAAGAGTAGAAAACAGGACATGCCCCCCCAAACCTTCCATATTTTCACATGTACAGTTCTCAGGAAAGGTGCCACGCAGGACTCTTCGGAGAAATAATGTACCGCTTAAGTATCTGGTAACCTGGGTAATTATTCATCAATTTCCGAAAACATTTCACATCGCCCCTGAGGAGAACACTTAACATTTGCTCGTCATCTTGTTGGAACCTCACAGCTTTCTTCCCACAGACCGAGTTCTTAAAGGCCAGTTTCAAGAGTTTGGTGGTTAATAGGGCCTGCGCATCACATTCCCTCATCTTTTTTTAATTGACAGAGCTTGTGCCTCAAATCTTTTTTCGCCAATTTGAATCTCTGCATCAAACCCTGTATTTCTCTTATCTTCCCCTGTGAACCCATGAGAGGTTTTACCCTCACCCACCTTACTAATCGTAGTCATCACAAACCAAACAAACTTAGTTAGAAAAATAATCTCAAACTATATCAGACGCGTTTGACTCAAGCCAGCACCATAGTTCCTCATTAAACTCAGTAATACATTGCAGATAACAACATAAACAATTGCCAGAATTGTTAACAGTGAGGTCAGTGGCAGAAGACACCTCTTTACTAGAAAGTGGAATAGGGAAGGAGCAAGCTAAGATCATATGATCGGTTCTTGTCGTATGATAACCTTGGAAGTTGTTTCACATACTTATGAGTCACAAAAATATAATCTATTGTTGAAGACAAAAATCCCTGTTTCCATGATTTTCCAGATTCCTACCAGTTCTTAATGTGTCATTTATATATTCAAAATTCCAGTTCATCATAAGATACAACCGAGAGAAGGCGTCACGGTTTTACTCTTTTATCATTATATCTTTCCATCCAACTTACCCCGTATTACACCTCCAAATTAAAATGACAATTAAAATACCCATAATAATGATATTCACTCCTCCAATCTACCCAAACCACATTGCGAATATTCTCTCCACCTTGTCGACTAGATTTTTGGGCCTTTCTGCCTTATGATTCCAGTATATTAGGATAATATCACCAAATAGTGTCCCTCCCCCTTGGATATGTTTAATAAGGATTGATAACACCCCAGAATGCTGTGAAACTATTGGCACAGATTCCCAAGACATCCTTTCCGATGGCCATGATCAAGCCCCTGTCAAGTGTACCTTTTGCCCCTTGCACTGTTGGTTGAAAAAAAAACATCATAGCCATCCATGAGTGGAGCCTCCTTCAAGCAGTTCTCCTGGAGGCTAATAGCATGAAATTCACCCAAGAGACTTAGTTCGGAGGTGTTAGTCAGAAGGTGTCCATAACCCAAGGGTTCCAAGAGGAAATTTTGAGACACCAATCCTATTGTTGAAATCTAACACCCCTTTTTATGCAATCACTTGCCAAGCAACCAGGTAACCAGTTCCAGGCCATGGTATCGGGATCCACCATTCCATACGATGTACCCAGTACAATTGACCTGCTTTCACTTCTCTTTAACAGACCAGTTTTACACATACTCGTGTGTTAATGAAAGCATCATCATTTCTTATTGACACTGGGGGATTCCACTTCCAAATATAATGGCCCATAATTTGGAACGTCTCAGCCTCAGATAATAATAAATTAGTGACACATGTGGACTTTATATGTAGAAATACTAAATCTATTTTGTTGACATCTAGAAAATCAACCAGCACTATGTCCTGACAATACACGTTTCATAAGGAGTCTACTATTTTCTCCAGGTATAAGATGACCGATACGTCCTCCTGACGTAATGGAAAAAATGCTGCTGCTTCCATATTAGCAGATGAACAAATACTCATCCTCCCTTCAACTTTACTTCTAGGCCGAGTTTTAATAGATGACACATTTTTACGATTTACCAGTGGATTTGCCAGCATATCTCCTAGGTCTAACCCATCTGCCGATAATACAGCATTACGACCATGTAAAGGAGTAACTGATCCCTGACCACCATCACCCTCATCTTCCAAATTTTCTGATAGGGCGTCAGGTTCAATGATGGGATCAAAGTGACGATTCTTTTGAAGAAAAGGGATTATTGAGCCATATGCTTCATTAGAAGCCCCCTGACCGAGCTCTGGATCAGCTTGGGTATGTTTTTTATCTACTTATCGCAGACCTCCTCTTGTTGGAGGACTTCTCCTCTTCTACCTCTAGGATCCTGGTTATTAATCTGCTCAAAAATGTCCTAGACTCACAATGTTTTCTAACTTCCAGAGATTTCGGTTTTTGTGTGGCTTTTTTCCAATGTTAGTAGACAACAAGTTAGACCCTCTTTCAGATACACTAGGAATCTGTATGATTACCTTTTCTATAATTTGTACACACTGATTAACATCATCTAATGTTTCCCCCCCGTGGGGTGGATTATCCCACTCTCCTGATCATTAATATTGTGGCTATGATTTATTATATCTGCTAAATCACAACTGACATTTTGCTCATTAACATTTTCAATATTTAACATAGCAACAGACACATCAATATCATTGGCCACTATCAGCTTAGAGCGCATCAGTAGTACAGAATTACTCAATGTCATATTCTGTGTATAAATCCTTTCACAAACGTTATTTTTGATGACAACGACCTTAAAATATCTTTTACGTCATGAACATTGTGATTTATATTTTCAAAAGATCTACCTATGGAGCTTAACACAAAATGCAAAGCTTTCAGTTCAGACCTTCGAGGTCCCACCCCAAATCTTGTTGAGATGATTGATGGTACATCTCCTCGTTATTCAGTAGAGGAGAGCTATGAGCATCTTACTCAGAACGCCTTGCCCACCACCCCCTGACAGTAATTCTTCAGATGGTAGTAAGTTCACAGATGGCCCAGGGGAAGTTTCAGATAACCCAAAAAGCTCTGGATAGTTATGCATATCAGTGTCTTTAATTAGCATCTAATAGGAAAGCAATTCTTGTTCTAGTTTAATGCTCATGTTAGGTGTAGGCCAAGAGTTCAGATGATGGCTTGCTCTCCCTGCTAGTTCTTGCGACAGTACAGGGGCAATATAGAGACATCAGAATCTATGTCAGTCCCAGGATGGTTTATTATACCATAAGAAACTACTTGCCCCTCTTGTGTCAGGGGTGTGGTAGTAGGCCCTAAAGACTCCATAGTGCCTAGGTTCACCAAGTGCCTTTCAGGAGTTTTAGGAAAATAGTTTGTTATTTTTTTTTTCAGGAGCATTGCCAGCAATAGCAGAAAGAGATTCACAGAATTTGAGGGACCAGGAGAAACTAGACTTGCCCACACTCACCGACGGTATTGATTGATTAACTAGATGTATCCCCTCCTCTCGAATCGCCATTTTACTACGGAGGGCATAAATGTCAGAAGGTTAAAACAGTCACTTACTTTGTGGAGGCTGGATAAAAAAGAAAAAAACACAAGGGCCGCAGACAGCAGTCAGCAGTTCAACTGTTTAACTGCACTTCAGCGCACTTTTGTGCGCTTCCACGCAAGAAGTGGGTTTTAAAGCTACCCCTCGGAGTTCAGGTGAGGCATCTGACGATATTGTAGAGATTGAAGAAGGACTCGCAGAAATCTGATAACCAGTCCGATCCTGCTCCTCCCTCACGGGGACAGCTTCAACAATACATTGAAACTGACCAGGGTACAATGAGCAGGTAAGCCACTTGCACAGCACAGCCTCTCTGTGCTTAACTGAACTTCAATGCACTTCTGCTGTTTTCCGTTTTTAGCTTTTTAGAATTTTTAAAAGGAGAGGCTGTACTGCCATGCACAGACATTATAGCTGAAACACTAATATTACAGTGACAAAATGAATACTGCTCCGCACGAGTACAGGGGTGAATAGTCAATACTACTCCTACTCAGTCCCATGCTATTACTAAACCAACAGTGATCCTAAACATAAAGGTGAAACAGGCACAGACCATTAGGTATACCTCCTTCAACACTTTGGGTAGCAGAAGCAAGGGCAGGCTATACTCTTCAGGGGTGTGATCTTGTATAGAAGCAAGATCACACCCCTACTGTTGTACAGAAGCAACACAAACAACATTACTAGTCAGGTACAAAAATAAAGCAATGTCCAACCAAGGTTCTACAAACACAGGATATTTAATTAAACTAACACACATGTACACAACTAATAAAACACTACTGGCACACCCCTGAAAGGCAAAACACAGAGAAAGCAGATTACAATTAAGGGGCACTCTGTGTTAGACAGGGGTGCTCAAGCAAATATTTCAGCAGCAAAATGTCAGATCTAATGAGGATGATTTTTATAAGGTACAGAATGGTGTCTTGCAAGACACTATGGTCCTTTAAAACAGGCCAGGAGATCAGAGATTTTATCAGTATCTGTGTTCCTGTTCTGCATGTTTCTCGGCATTGAACCAGGAGTCTGACTGCTCTTGGTCCCGAGCTGGGGGTTGAGTCCGTGCCTGGCGTATATGGGATCCAAAGACGTTGTACAGTTCAGCAGTGGGGACTGCTTTCAAGTCTGAGATACTATGAAAATGACAAGGAATGCCAGGTTGGTGGTGCTGGAAGACTCAGTGGCCAAGGATGCAGAAAAACAAAGACTGGCGTTAGGCAAAGAGCAGTTCGACAGGCTCAATACAGAATTGGGGTACTGCAGCGGCAGCAGCTTGGAACTTGAAGAGGCTGGTAACCAGTTAGCAGGTTTTCAGGTGGGGATGTCGGAAGCAGAGACATTGCAACTTTGGCATGGAGTGAAACCCAGAGATGAAGAGGTAGTCTGGCATCAACATCAATTAACAGTCTGTTGGTTCTTTTGCAGAAGCTTAAATGGCATTGCAGGTGCTCAAGCTGTCAATGAGACAGCTGGAGCTGCAGGCAGAGCCAGGTGTCACGTAATTGTTTTTTTGGTTGCTTGGAGAAACAATGAAGGGTCTCTGGAAAAGGTGGATGATTTCCTCCGCCCTTTCCAACCAGGAAGGTTTTTAGTTTTTAGAGATTACTTGCAGGGTTGTGACACTCTCAGTCAGCAGATCCTGGGTACCAATGACTGTAGTTGCAACAGGTCTTTCCCAGAGAGCTGATTATTCCAAATAAGCCCTTGTGATGGTTGGGGGAAGAAACTTCCTCTTCCTTGCAGCTTCTGATCTTCACCTCTCTGACAGAGGACTTTGGAGCAGACTGTACTCTCAATCAGGTTCCAGTGAATCCATCAAAAATGGTCCAATCACCCAAAAGGTTTGAATGTTTGAAGAACATTAACCTTTGGGTGTGTCAACTTTTACTGGAATTTGTTCACCCATGCCCATACACCGATATAGTCCCCTGAAAAATCACTCACTTCATGTGTGGCTCCATGGTGGTGAATATGGTAAAGGTAGGACATGAGACAAACCTTTTCTTTGTCCCCTGCACCCCATTGTACCCGACAGGCACCGTTAATTAACGATGCATGGAGCTTTACAAGATCCCAGTCCTATGAAAACAGTTGGCAATTTTTCCAGTCCATGGTTCCTTACGCTGATTTTATCACAGGTGTTTAATGGGGAACAGTAGCGCTCATTGGTGCTGCAGATTCTCCAATATCTCCAGCTATTTTGGGGGGGCTTTGACGGATGCGCTACTCCCGGTGCATTTGATTCTCGCTTAGCTCCCAGTGGTTCCAGATGGCACCCTTCAGACGCCATCTCAGTGCCCTTGATATCCCTGTGGAAAGCCCAGATCAGTTAAAGCATTCACCCAGTTGCTTTGAAACCTCAGCCTTTATAGCGTGCCACGCTTTGACTTAGTAATTGCCGTGCCGACCGGTGACTAACAACTGCGGTTGTCAAAGCTTTTTGCAAGATGAAAATTATCCTAGGACGCAGCTGAGGAGTTGAGTCAAATATCTGCTATTTCATTTTGCTGCAGGCTTCCTACTCCCCTTCCCACCGGCCCCTTGCTTTTATGGGTTGGTAAATAGCCAGCTGCTGGGAGGCAAGGTGACACAATTCATTCCTGTGCCAGAGTAGGGGCCCCGTTAGAGCTGTGCCGCATGAGCTGTGGCAGGAACATCCCCCTTTGCTCCTCTCTCTCAATTCTCACTGTAGCCTTCTGCGGAAAAAAGAGCGCGCGTAAGTGCATGGTGGAAGCTCTGCCACCTGCCCCCACCTGTTGCACCTACGCCCCTGGGATTAAACACCCTCAGGCTCCGCATACCACATCTATAATAGCAGCAGACTCCATGTCTGCAAGCAGAACCTTGGCAAATGAACAAAGTCTCTTTCGTGCCGTTCAGCATTATCCATATCCATCCCATGTGCCCACGTATTAACCCTTAAGTGCCAAGGACGAGTATGCTCGTCCTTTTTGCATTGACTTGCATAATAGCCTGGCAGTATTCATAACTTGCCCCTCAGCTTTTTAAATTAAGAACGATTTTGAGTTTACTCTCACACATTTTTTTCAAATTCTTTACAGCTGAGGTTTGCCGGCATAAACCAGGACATCTTGAAGAGTAGGAGAATGGAGTCTCGGGAGGATAGCTCAGGGGCAACATGCTCTCCTTGGAAGCAAGACGACATGGAGCACCACAGGTTCGATCCCTGTGTCTGTGCTTATTGCCATCAGTACATGGGAGGAAGAGCTTTTTTTTAACTATGGTGTTTTAGTCAGAAATATGAGTTTTCACAAAAAAAAGAAGTACACTATTCATTTCATACATCGATTAGAACTGACTTGAATTAAAAGACAATGTAACCATCACTAAAAATATTCTTTAAGTGAGCGGCTTCTCGCAAGGAGTGGGAAACAGTTCACCAAAAAGAAAAACGCAAAACGCAAATGCAAAACGCACAAAAAGATGCCTGCCAGCAGTGCCAGGTGAAAAAACAGAGGGAGGTATTTTGAAAGGGCACAAGTCCCATTTGACTTCCCAATCCATAGCAAAAGTACACTGAAGACATGCAGCCGAGTAGCGGGGTTCTTGAAGGGATGTGGCGGCACTGCAGGCAATTGTGTAGTTTCAATTTTGAGGCAAGGGGTTTGTGTGTGGAAAGCAAGAGTGGAGGGAGCCAGAGAGTGCCACTGTCGTCCAATTCAGAACGTATGCTTGTACTGTGATATGAAGTAGCAATTCCGAGCTTGTTCATTAGCTGTTGCACCTGTAGAGGGTTCTAATAAAAAGCAGACGACTTAGTGTAAAGATTCCATCAAGAATCCATCCTATAGCTTGCGTTGTCTGCTGGTAGCCATCTTGGATCTGTTTTCCCTTTCCCAGCATGCATTGACTTTCTTGTTCTCTGACTCACACACACACACACATCGAAGGCCCAAAACCCACCCAATCAATCAGGGTACTTCTAATGAAGGTAAGATGTCACCACTGCCAACAAACCCCTAGTAGACCGGATTCCACAACCAGACATCACACATCATCACAGTCCAAGGAGCCCAGCTACACAGCCAGAGTAACCACCTCATCTATGAGCCAAAACCTTCTGCATCAGTCTGCATTTATGAGAATTCAAAGTTACAGGTTTTCAAAGAACAGACTCTATATTCCCAGACACAATGCTATGCTGTCTGCTCACTTCTTCAGAAGTAAAGCAACTTCTGATCTATGAGCACCATACCGAGGGCCCACACTTATTGATGCCCAATCTGTATGTTGTTACTCAAGCTTGGTACTCCATACTCACCAATCATCGCTGATAAGCGTATCCTCACTTACTCTCATTGCAGACCTCAATGACTACATACCTAGAGCCTCAGACCACAACCACAGCCAAAGCCCCAATCCAGGAACCACAGACCAGCTGTATCCTCAGAGCTCAGACCTTCGAGCCATAACTCTCATGTACGGGACTGCGTATTAGTTCTTAATTTTGTCTAATCGCAAGAGACTGATGTAGACTATCCCAGAGTGTATACTCCAGGGTGAGAAGCCATCGCAGCCAAAGTCACTCTTGTTGAGCAGCCTCCATGCATGGCATGTACACTTTATCCATCTAGTGCATTCATCTGACTCTATGACAGCACCGCACAGTGAATCCACCATTCATAGAGTTGCAGGACTATGCATTCACATGGCCATCATGCAACTTTTTTCCAAATAAAAAGGCTCCTGTAAACCAATCGTATGCTCCAAACATTCACTATGTCGTAGCCAGACCAGTGTCTGTACATACTTTCTGATAACAGCCTGGTGTGATAGCATGTAACATAAACGGAAATGTTTGTGTGGTGCCAGTAGCGCGTACTACTATTATACAACTTAGTGATACACATATCAGCGTTCTGCAAGTGATCTATTCCTCAAACCTTCATCCACTAAGAACCTTACTAATATATCACTCGCACTTCATCACTGTCGAAGTGTTAAGGTGCGCCCAGGATCACACTATTAGTCAGAATACTACTCAGTGATGGAGGATTCAGGTGCACGTCAAAACACAGCTTTATTTAAACAACAAATCTAAGTCAGGATAGCATACAATAATTTAATTCTCACAGCTCTCAGTATGCTCAATGATTGCAAGCAGGTTGTGTACAAAAACTACATCAAGAATGACATCATATTACTCTATCAGTTTACAAAACTATGGGGGATTGGGGTCAGTTAATGGCTGAAACTATGTATAGGAAGAACAGGGGTTAGTCACTCTATTGGTCCCATCTCACTATTGATACTACTTCTACTACATCATTACGGGGACACTTAATTGATTGGAGCTATCCCTCTTAGGCGGCGTGGCAAAGGGACTTCTCATTGTTCACTTGACAAGGTGTCAAGATATGAGTGAGACATTAGTGGGCGAAGAGAATTCCATGGGCTGCCATACTGACAATTAAAGAATACTCCTAGTCATCCTGAGGTGATGAAGTCTATCCTATCCTTTGTACTTGGCTGTATGTGCCGTCTCCTGTCTGTGTGTGTGCTGAAGGAGTTCTGCAAGTGTCTTATCTATGCCTGGCTAGTAAAGAATAGTCAGTGTTTTCCATATCTGGATCACATGTTAGGGTTCTGTGTTTGTAAGTGTATGTCCTTCTATTTAATTGAGGTTTTAGCTCATTCTAACATACATGTTGTATTCTTTCTGGCCATTTGGGACACTATTCCGTTACTTTCTATGAATTATTTTGGCTTACCAGTCTCATGCAGCTGAACATCAATGTTTGTGCTCTTATTAAAATTGATTAATGTTATGTTATGTTACTTTGCATTTATATAGCACCTTATCTACCATTGGTATAGTCTGAAGGTGCTGGTAGGTTGAACGCCCTTGGGAACCGAAGTTCAAGTCAGTAGAGAGAGTAGAGAGAGTCAGAGGTGCGTGTGAACACCGGGTATGTGTGCAGCTGCTGCGGTATTCGTGTAATAGCTGCTTCTTAGCGGTAGGTGTGGTGGTTGAGATGTCAAGAGTAGGTGTTCGTTCTGGCAGGATTTATCCAGACTGATTGTGACTGCGTTAGGCCTGAGGAGAATGCCTGGCTGGGGGGGGTGAGTAACCAGCAATGTTTAGTTAGAGTGGTGAGGAGTATGAGGCAGATGTTGGTATGAGAACAGTTATACTGAATGGTGTCAGAGTACCTCTGTGTTCTAGTTGAGAGTAAGCGTGGTGATGTGAGATGGTGGGTTATATGCTCATCGAACGTTCCATGCATTCCAAACCATTCCATGTCAGTCGCGCAATTCTATGCACTCCAGTTCGCTCCATGGCCTCCAGTACGGTCCATGCAATCCAGTCCGCTCCACGCACTCCAGTCTGCTCCACGCACTCGTCACTTGGGAGACCACCTCTCCCCATCCCAGGAATCGTTATCTCATCCCAGCGTTTTGTTCATCTATTCCTTCCTTCCTTGTTCCTGACCTTGGCTCAGGTCGTGAGCTAATATTTGGGCTCTGCATGAGTTTCTAGAATAAATGTGTTTTTTGAAAATTCAGCACCTTGAGTTCTAAGGGCTTGCTAATTATGAGACTTTCTGAGGCCTTTACGTTAGGAATATGGCTGCACTCCTGTTTTTCTGTTTCTGCTTCGGCAACCTATAGCTGCATCTACTCATCTAATATGTCTGACATATTCTGATGTCCCTATCCTTGTATTCAGCATCTTTTCTATCTATAATTCAACTGGCCTATCAGTGTAGTGAGTCCCTTTCTTTGTACACATGAACCTCCTGTCTCTTTCAACTATGTTGCTCTATTTATACCACACACTGTTTGTGCACTCTACAAAATACTTGTAATCATTACTTGTGTTGTTCATTCTAACTAATTCTTCATGGTATTGATATGGCTGTCTCAGTCTTTAAAGTTCCTCACCCATATGGTAGTGGGGCAGGGCCGGGGAAGAAGGTTTTAATGACATTTTCATCTGTGTCATCACAGAAGAGTCATTAGCAAAACAAGATCCATGATCTTCGAGTCAGATCGCTGCATGCTGACTCCTGGGTGAGAATAGATAGCAGACAACACCACTCTTTTTGAGCCACCTCCATGTCTGAATAGAAGCATTCTGACCCAGCTGTTGGACTATATTCCTGTACTTGACTCTTGTTGGGAAGGATTTCTCTTTACTGAAGCTTTCCTTCCATCTTTATGGAACCCCCAAACATGGTGCTTATATCTTTTAGTTTGACCTTTGTTTTTGACAGTCCATTGAAGCCTTAAGCTTCACTCCACTGGTTTTGCTCATATGTTATGGGGAACATGACATATCCTTCAGGCTGTCAGTACTGGGAAACCTTGTTTCCCTTAGTTGTGTTATTGCGTTACTAATTTTATTTAATTTTGTAGCATTTGTCGTAACTTTTTATCATTGTACAATGCATCTTACAATGCAGTACAATGGGGTAAATTGTTTAGCTTTACCGCGTTTAGCGCATTTGGCTACTAACTGTGGCTAGTGTCCAAACTTGGCCGTGCCACATGGTTTTTCACTTGTCCTTTTGCCATCTTGTTCTTTAGCCTTCTTCCTGACCTGTGAGGCCAGGAACATCCTTATAAGGACTTCCAGTGTCCGGGAAAGCACTCTCCTTTGGTGCGTTACTGGAGGGCTGTGTTTGTTTGCCGGCAGAATATGAGCTGGGACTGTCTGGTCCCAATCCGCAAACTGGTTTCAGTGAGTCTGAGTGGTATGCATGAACATTCCTGCCAGTGGTCCTGATTGGACCGCTGCTGGGGTGTGTGTGGGCTAGTCTTGTAATTGGCTAGAGAGGGCAGTAGCTCTTACCTGGCTTTTAGTATGAAAAGAGGACACCTGCACCGATTCCTCAGAGATCCTGCAGAAACCTGAAGGAGACAAGGATCCTATCTAGCTGTGAGTCCTGAAATAAACTGCAGACCGGTCAGAAGGAAGGCTGGCTAGCACCTTCTGCTGCTGTTCTGGAAGAGCACTGATTTGCTGAAGATCTTTAACAGTCCTGCGAAGGAGCTGCAACCCTTCGAGTGGAGGTAGCATCCATTCCTAAAGTCTGCTCAGTAGCCTGCAATGAAGAGCCTTCAGAGGTATCCTGGGACCGTCCTGTGGCTGGCCAGCTCTGAATTTAAGCTACCGTGCTGCTGGCGTCACCATTATGAATTTTCACCTGGAACTTGGGTATCCTCAGCTGGCCCTACAGGACTAACTTCTGCGAAATTTTGGTGCCCTAGCACCAAGGGGACCTGAGATAAGAAGGAAAGTCTGACCACAGAAGTTGAGTCCATTTGCGTCGCTGTGCTGCAGTGACCACTATCTAAAATCACTTACCTGACCCGAGTCCAGTCCTGAGATTGGTCCTGCATCGAGTTTTGCTGCCTTCTTCATTCAGGAGTCCTTGCAACAGTGAAAGATACCAACCGGAGATCAGCTAGAATCTGCAACCCTAGCAAATTGAGGACTGTGACTTTTGGTGGGAAAAGCAACCTCGGACCCTCTTCCTTTGTCCTACCAATTCTGTGGAAGAACCAGAATACGGGGGGTAACTTACAGAGCTTCTTATCTACCCCTCTACCCCCATTATAAGTCAATATACATTATCCTAACATGTTTGTCTTTGCCATTACTTGCTTGGGCAAGACTTCTGCCAGTTGGGGCTACTTTTGTTAGCTAGTTTAACTTATACTCTAACCATAAGAACCCTTCACTGGACCTCAGAGACCCTACCTGCATTTCTTCCTGCTTCAAGGTTTCTGTGAAACTTTACCTGAACTATTGGGCAAAAGGCCCCAGACAATTTAGGGCCGGACCATTTTAGTTAGGGATCATTCTCTGTGGACCCATACGTGCATAATATATTCTTTCCTTTCCTGTGTGTGTTGAATATTATGCCCTTTTAATAAGTACATGTATATATGTATCTATTTTTACTAGTATTGTGTGATAACTCTACTTGCCAGTAGTCATTTTTCTATAGTGTGTTGCGGCCAATAAATAATACATGTATTTTTTATACTTCCTGTCTTAGTGTAATCTGTGATTCCCATTGTGTGAACTCATTGTGGACCCTTTACAAGCTTGCCACCTCTGAAGAACTTTGCTTAGACAGCCAGAGTTGCCCCTGTCACAATATAGGTTGGCCTTCTATACATCTGTCCACCAGGCCAGAGGCCTAACAACACTCACAGCACCCCATGATTTCCTTGTGTATACCTATGTGACTATCAGGGGTTATCGAGGAGATGGGTTCCTTCATATCAATTGGGGGCTGACTCTTTATCGATAGTGTTCATTACACGCCCGTCATCTGTCCTACGCAATACATCACATCGATCAAAGCCAGGGGAAATCACACTGACCATTATAAGCATTCCAATCTCTGAACCTGCATCCCATAGTTATAGCCACCCACTGTTCATGTGGTGTGCTCCTGCTAAATGCCAATGCAGGGCTCTGAAACTGGCGCCATGCTAGAAGCGGGCCGAGGCCTCAGCTGGAAACCATCAGTTGGAAACCATGTCTGGCTCTCCACACTGAGCAGTGTTATTTTTGGCTTTAGTTTTCATGTGGCAAGTGAAAAAAAAAGAGAGAGACGTAGAGGGGAAAACACATTTCTGCACAAAACACACCACAGCGGTTTGGAAATAAAAGTTGGTCGAACGATGAGTTATTTACATGTTGAGGCAGCCTTTTTACCTTAAACTAATCACGGCTGGAAACCATGAATGACAAACAAATGGCCAGTGGAATGTACTGAGTGGCAAGAGATGTTGCTCTGTGTATGTCTGTGGTCTCTTTCTTGTGGGGTCGCCAACCAAAAGAGACAATAGAGAGGCCCCATCTAGTACTTTTGGGGTGTCTGTGGCTTGTGTTAAAGCCAGAGAAGACAGGTTTGTCCACAACAACCTGATCTGATCTCATTTTGGGAGTTTACCTACCACCGACATAAAAATCTCTACAAAGGCAGAATGTGGCCCTTCCTCTGTTTGTGAAAATCTGGCTTTCGACCACCAACAGACAAGCAGGGATATGTTCAACCCCAGTCATTATCCCCTGTTCACTATAAACATGTGACTTCAAATGGTTTGCAGTACATCTCACTTATTTAAACAAAAGATCAAGCATGGTACGTGAGTGTTTATTAACTAAACTGTTTTGAATAAACGTTTAAGAAGATTTATTTTTAGATAAAACAATCAATAACATTTTCCGTCCCTTGCGTTCAGAGTTTCCCCATTCTTGTACCGACACATCTGTAAGCTCTGTACCCCACTGTCCGAAAGGTCGGCTAGTGTCAGATGTTCACAGCTATACGACAACCTTCGGTGCAAACATGGCGCCCCTTTGGAACTGATCCCTGTGGTCAAAGGATCCATTCCTTTGTCTTTCCTCACCGCCCACGATCAAATCTGGACATATTCTGGGAATGTTTTAATCCAGGATTACATTCATTCTCTGCTTTATATCTTCCCAGAAAATCTGGACCTTCTATCAGGGCAATAGCATGTACACTATAGTCCCAACTAGTGCGTATCTAACACCTCTTGATATCCGTTTCACCTGATAGACTCTGATGCTTTCTTTTTGTTCATCGAACTGCACAGGCTCTCGATGCAACCCTGTATCATCCTGAAGTCCCAAAGATACCTCACAGAGAACTATGCATTTCCGAAGAGGACTATGATCCACCAGAAACAAGGATCTTTGAGGACTTGAACTCCACCATTGAAGGAAGATGAGAACCAGAAGACAGGCCTTCTCTTTCTGCGCCCCAAGACTCTGAAACCTCCCTTCCTTCAACATAAGACTCACCCCTCACTTCTACAGTTCTCGAGAAGCTCAATACCCTCCTCTTCAAGGAATGGCTCTTCCCTAATACCTAGGTACACCCCCCACCCATTCCCCACCATACGTGACACTGAGTGATCTCCTCCACTGCCAAACTGCACACTTTTCCCCTCACCTGGTAGTTCCCCTTTTTTCTTGATTCTATGCTTCCCTCACCATGTTCTTCCCCCTATGATTGTAAAGTGCTCTGTTGCTTCCTAAAGCTTGGCCAGCGATCATTAAATACAATAATAATAATAATAATAATAATAATAATAATAAGAAGAAGAAGAAGAAGAAGAAGAATAATAATAATAAGAATAATAATAGTAGTAATATGCTATATAACAATATTAAATGTTGCTAAATAAGTTAATTGTTTGGACATTTTTGTATAATTTAGTACTGAATCATAACCATACAGTAATATTGATAAATAAGGCACATGGCCAACGTTAATACTATTTTTATTCTATGATATGCCAATTGCAGATAGTGTTTGCATTAAGGCAGTTGTAGTTATGAATTGCAGTACCTCCCTGTAATTCTCTTGCCCATTATCTGCACAGAATATTCTGAATCCAGCACCGGTTTTGAGAAACCTGCTTAGGCGCAGGGACAATCACATTGCTAAATTAACCTTTGAAAATAACCTGCGGCAACACCCATCTCCGACCTAATGACACATCACTGACAAAACCTGTTTAGAGGCCATTTCTATTCCAAGTACTGCCACCTCATCCCCTGGTAATACTAACATCATTCTCTAGAGCTGTGGTCACAACAAGCACTTTGGTCTTGCTTAATATGTCTCTGCCTACCTACAAGTTAGACTACATCTCCGACCTAATGACACATCACTGACAAAACCTGTTTAGAGGCCATTTCTATTCCAAGTACTGCCAACTCATCCCCTGGTAATACTAACATCATTCTCTAGAGCTGTGGTCACAACAAGCACTTTGGTCTTGCTTAATATGTCTCTGCCTACCTACAAGTTAGACTACATTTCATGGGATGTATTGATACTCTAATCTTTTATCGATAACACCAGAGAGAACACTGAACAGAAACAATAAGGATTCCGTTCTCCTAGTGGTTGCTTAATATGTGGAAAATGCTCTTGAACTGACAACCTACTAAATGCATGGATTAGAGAAGCATATTTAGCATGCAGGGATTTCGACCAATCAGTTTGCCCTAAACGTAGGCGGATTCCCATCTAACCTGTCTTGTTCTCTCGACTACCTGTAATTATTACCTTAATGAAGTTATTATTATTTTTTTAATATATGTATTTATAATATATACAATTCATATAATACATCATCGACAACCAATAGAACATTAGCACAAGGTACAAAACAAAATTAAAAGAAGTCATTAAACATGTTCCAGATCTTCTCATATGATGACAGTTTGCCTTTCAATTTATATATTAACTTCTCTGTCCTTGACAGGCAATGCATTTCCTGGATCCACTCCTCGAAGGAAGGAGGGACCCGCCCTTTCCACCCACGGAGAATCAGACTCTTGGCCACAATGAATGCGCGGAAAATCAACTTCCTGTGGACAGAGCTGACATCATCCAATCCAGAATCATCACTCAAGATCACCGTCCTAAAATCCAGGGATAGTCTACCTCCAACAATCCTGACACACACCTCACAAACCTCACTCCAAAAATCTCTGACCCTCACACAACTCCACAACATGTGTTCCAACGACCCAACTGCCTGAACGCAACCCCAACTGTCAGTACTGTCAGACATACCTCTTTTATGAAGTGTTTCAGGACACCAATACACACGATTCAGAATCTTAATTTGTCGGGACCGTTCACTAAGATTCAGCGAACACAAAGAGACATTACCACACATACTCTGCCAATCATCCATATCAATCTCTGAACCAATCCTCTCACTCCAAACTCTCCGTAAATTGTCATTATTCTGATAGTGTGACACTATGAGCTTATAAAGTCTACTGGCCAGACCACCACTCTTCTCACTGGAATCAGTCAAAAAAGCACTCACATCCAATGAGTCGGACCAGTCCACTTCACCCACTGCTCTCTTTAGGCGTCTATAAGCAGAATCTGATATGCCATCAAAATTCCATCTCTCTCTCAACTCAGCAGCCGTCATCCACGGTCATCATTCCCCAAATCTGAGACCTGTTTAATATCCATCAAAAACCAATCAGGCCAGTAAATAGTCCTCGAATTATCCCTAATCCCAGGATTCAGCCAGATAGAGGCACACTTACACTTAAATGCGTCCCGACCTAGCAATGACAAAACTGTAGTCCATGAATTGCGCTTAAATGACGTAGCCAACAAATTGCCACCTGGAACCTTTGTATTAGTGGTCAACAAGGCTTCCGGACCCAGCGGTCCCTAGGCACTCGACTCCGCAACCGCCCAGCTGTCCAATTCACCTGTCAAAAATGGAACAAAAGAATGAGCAAAAAAGGCCAAATGGTAGGCCCGAAAATTTGGTACGCCCAATCCAGCTACTTGGACAGGAAGCTGCAACTTCCAAAGACTAAGCCTTGGAGGTTTTTTGTTCCACAAAAATTCCTGAACTAGACGGTCCAAGTCATTCCAATAACTGCTCTTAATTTTCAATGGAAGCATGCTAGAAACAAAGTTGATCTTGGGTGTCGTATTCATTTTCAGGGCATTGACTTTACCCCATAGAGAAAGATTAAGCAAAGACTACCTTTCTAGATCCAATTTACAATCTCGAATAACCACACTCATGTTTTCATCAACCATCCTGGAAAGAGGATACGTCAACCATACCCCCAAATAACGCAAGCGTACATCACACCAAGTAAACCCCAGCCCCGTAACCAGAGTCTTATCACATCTATTTGTCAAAGGCAACACTTCAGACTTTAAACGGTTAATTTTGTAGCCCGAGCAATCATGAAAATCTGACAAAAGCCCCATCAAACTGGGTAAGGACACCTGCAAATCCCTCAGCACCAATAGGAGGTCGTCCGCATAAATACAAGCCTTCTGTACAACACCCCAACAGGCAACACCCTTCAAATTTGGTTTGTTTTTTTATGCTAATTGCAAGAGGTTCAATCGCTAAAATGAATAACATAGGAGAAAAAGGGCAACCTTGACGCGTGCCTCGTTCCAAACAAAAAGGTTCCGAAATCACCCCATTGGTCTTAACATCAGCCGTTGGTCTGGCATACAGAAGACCAATCCAAGAAACAAAATTCTCACCCAAATTCATCCTCCTCAGCACAGAGTACAAGTAATCCCAACTAACTCTGTCGAAAGCTTTCTCCTCATCAAGGGAAAGGACAGCAGCGTCACAGTGTATCCTGTCCGCCATTTCCATAGTAAGCAACAACCTTCTTATATTACTTGAGGTACGCCGATTTTTCATGAACCCAGACTGGTAATGAAGTTATTTATGTATATAGTATTGATTTATTATTTATATACAGGAGGAACAATGCTCTTTTGATCAGAAAAGAACATACAATAGATAAGAAATCCGATTTGACGGGACACTTTGAGCTTCTTACAGTGGGGTGAGTTTGAAGGACATTCAGACCAGGTCGTGGAGAGGAGTAAATGGAACAGTTGACAGGAACAATACATAAGTGGACATACATAAAGGACAACCAACATTGGACATTTGCTGGAGTAATGAGCCAGTGGATACCAACGTGCTCCAACAAAGACATATATGACCCACTTTGTGAATCCATGCCCACGCTGAAGTCAATTTCTGGTTAATAATGATGATGCTTCAAATGACTCTACAACTATCCTCTTGAGAGGTGCTGCTCATGACTCCGGTGTGATGTTTTTCTTATTCAAGGATGATCCCACTCTTGTCTCAGGATGGCTGTCATCCTAGTACCAATGCTTCGGAAAATAGCAATGGACTCAGGCATCAAGAGGTCGATTGGTTAGTCTAACACAGGCTTTTGTCCTCGCACTGTACAATTTCAATGCGTAGCATAACCAATTCTTTAGGCACAGTCAATGAAAACCATATATGTTTTGACTGTAGGTATAACTGAAAACTACGGCTCCTAAAGATGTTGTTTTGGAAGATCTGCAGCAAATCCCTCACCAATTGACAAAGAGTATTGTTGTTGTATTTTTTTATTTTTTTGCCTTGAGTGCATGGTAACTACTTTTGGACGCACTCCATTTTGTATAACAGAATGTTCTGTCCATGATCTCATCATCTAAAATGGGCAGAATGCTTGGATCTGACCTGACCATGCTTTTGTGAGAACTGAGAGAGGAATCTGGGGGGATGGCATATGCGTTCATCTGGAGGACAAGACTGTGTTGTGAACCATGAGTTTGATCCCCGGTCTGGTGCTTAGAAACTGGAAGGGTCTGGCATTGCACAATATAAATCATCAATAGTAAATACTAGTAATAATTAAAAAGCTTGACTTTTCCAGGCTTTTAAAACTGGAGGATGAAGGTGCTTTTTTGTTTAATGGACAGAGAACTTACTGAAACTATCAGTGGCCAAATAAAAATTAAACGAAAGCTTGTAGAGAAAGGAGTGGTGGTATGGATGCTTTCAAAGCCCCGGTAAAATAAGAACTCATGAGTTGTACATTGATGGAAAATTAAATCTTTGTATGATCTGAATAATTGTCTTAAGTGCTGGATTTGCCTGGAAGCACAGTCGATAGAGGTCTTTAGTTATGGAGGAGAAATAAAGTCATAGAGAATCAGCCATTAGGTTCCTACAGTTAAGGAGAGCACTGCAGCCCATGGTTATGGAGGGTGTATACATAGCTCCTATCGGGGTCAGTCCTGAATCTATAGGAACTGCTCTAAGGGGCTTATGCCCGAGAAAGACAAGCAGGAAAGTCATTCATATATCGAGCTACCTCCTGGTGTAACCTTGTTTTATACAATGTCATCATGCATCATGTACAGACTGGCTTAAACTAGTGTTGACATGGTTCCTATGGCGATGTGTAGATTAATAGACCTGAAATGCCATGAGCCCATAAGCAACACTCTGCTCAGTGGAATTATAGTTCGTCTACGATGTTTGTGTAATACATATTTGCCTAATTATTGGTTGAAAGCCTAAAACAAACATGCTAAATAGAGATAATGTTCCTGGTAATGTCTTTGCCGTTGTAGTATTGCGGTCGTGCCAGGTTGATAAAGTGCGCAGTGCTGGTGCAGCTATTGTGATTAACGGCCCATGTCATTTTCAGAAACAGTCATTTCATCACCGGGACGTGCCTGCAGGACCCGGCAAGACCCAACATGTGCAGCGTGAGGAACTCCGAGTTCTGGAGTTCCTACACCATGAACGTCACGGAGGAGAATCCTCTCGGCGCCAGCTTCCGGCTCCTGAAGGTCATCATGCAGTCAATGGGTAAGTGTTGGTTATCTAGTCTACCCTGCTACCGTCCTCTCCCCTTAATATCATGTGGCAATTCCCCAGTGCTTTGAATTAGATAGAGGAACAGACCAGTCTCGCCAGATTCCAAATGAGTACTTTGGTACTGATGGCACGTATTCCTTCTGTAAGCGAATGAAGAGCTTCAGGGAGGGAGCTTCACCCCACCCACCCCTCCCTTCTTCTCCTTTGACCTTAAGGTGAGCTGTAACTTTGTACCTTAATGGGACTAGAACCTAGATACCCAAGGGTTTTGTGTGCTGTAACAAATGCAATAAATAAATAAATAAATAAATAGAGCTGTCATCCGGAAAGCGCAACCCAGGGAAAACGAAAATGCGTTTCTGGTACTGCAATAGGGAGGTTCAAGTTCTGAGGCTAAACAGAAGCATGCCCATTTATTGTATATATTTATTTATTTTATTTTTGTATTTATAGCAGCGCAGAAAGTCCGTAGGCAGTTAGGCGCTGTTGACCGACATTCAAACAATTCAAGCGGTTGAGTCAGATAGGTTCATTTCGGTCATTTCCGGGTCAGTTAAAGAGGTGTGTTTTAAGCTTCTTCCTGTAGGAGGGATAGGAGGGTTCAGCACGTAGGGAGAGGGGTAAGGTCTTCCAGCGTTTGGCAGCCGATACTGGGAAGCTGGGCCCACCCGCTCTGTGACGACTGAACAGTTGTATGATGAGGCAGTAGGTCTGTTTCAGGCCCAAAGGTCTAGCGGCAAGGTGATTGGTGTACGATTGGTGTAAGATCTTCAACCATTAAACAAGCAGTAATCCGAAATACAAATATGGAGGTGGACATACTGAGGATGTTTATGGTACTTGATTGAACTTCTTAGTTTGAGCTATTAGGTGGCATTGAAGCGCCATCTATAAGACAAAACTATCGCATTAGAATCCTGCTAGGGAGAAATGTCTGATGAAGTACGGCACAGCTTGTAGATGTTGTTTGGTTATTTACCCACCTATTGACTGTTCACGGCCATGCTAATCCCTATGGTCATTAACACCCACTTCCAGCCTTAAAGGCATCTTCCTGGAATCTCTCTGAGCTAGCTTTATCAGGCCACACTGTCGGAAGGGCCTGCCAGTGTTATTTCAAAGCGGACGTCTGAGAGTTAATGACTTAATTGGAGCAGTGAGCACAATACTGTAATATAAATGTCTTAACCAGGTCTACCTTCAACCACTTGATTACTAGGCGAAGCACTAGGCGGGCCCTTCACTGAAGTGCCTGTTAAAACAAGCATTGGCAAAACCAACAGTTTTGGCTTGTGAATAAATAATTAGGCATCTGCCAGGAACTGCTATTATAAATTAAACATTAACTACAGTTTTAAAAACATAGATATTCGTGTAACACATACTTTATTTTTACCTATGACAGCTAAACATGAACATTTTTTCTTATTGTTTTTTTATTTCTTATGCCTTCTTATTCTCAGATAACAGAATAGTAGTGATCCTCTGTGCGGCTTCTGCTTTGGTGTATTTGGACGGAGCTCCGCAAGCAAGGCAGCAACAAGGACAGACACCTGTGTCTGTTTATGAACCCCAATGCCCCACCATTGTTGTTTATTTTGGTAGTATTTGCCTATTGTTAGGGAGTACAACAAACATGAACGCTGCTTATCTGCAAGGCTGGCTGTAAGACACGATTTAGTTGCAGAGGGAGGAGGGATCACTCCCTGTCAGGCACTTCAAAGGGAGTCATAGGATCTTGTACCTGACTCTGGCTCTTACACAAGGCCACTGACCTATTTGGTGGAGAGCCGGGCCATGTCTTTTTCAGCCTAGCGGTCTTACTGCCTTTGGAATCAAGGCCTGTAACCTCCATCTATTTTATGCAAAGTGTGGAAAATAAGTTGCAAAACCTTTTAGCTCGTTCATGGTAAATGCAGTGGACATATGTTTGTTAGTTGTATTATTTGTAGCATGCACGAGACCCGAAGGTATCATGGCGCGAGTACAAGTATATGTTCGGCGTACATAGTTGCAAATACAGTCAAGATACAAGGTGGTTTACAGTACAGGGACAGGAAAAACGAATATGATACAAGTGTGGGCTGCCACATACATGGTCAAATGAAGACAACAATTGGGATACGATATAAACAGGTGAAATTCATTTGTAGTTAAAACAGTTGATTAACTAGTATGAAACAATAGTGGCTAGAACAGTGCATTACTTGGGCTGAATATAGCAGTGGCAGTGAGGGTACAGCAGGTCATGCTGCAGTTAAAGATCATTTTCTTTGAGCCATTTGATAGTGTTTAGTCTGAAGCTTGTGTAAGTTTGGTCCACTCTTAGGAATGGTGGGAGGGAGTTCCAGAGTTGGGCGGCTTTAACAGGGAAGTGGTTGCTGTCAATTTTGATCAATTTGAAAGTGGGGACTGTCATGCAGTTGGTATAGGCCGCTCTGGTGGGTGGGATAGTGGGTTTTCTGTTAATTCTATCTGTCAAATATTGCGGTGCCGTGTTGCTGATACAATTAAATGTTAGTGAGGCAGTTTTTAGTCGAATTTTCTCGATAGTGGAGAGCCAGTTGGACTATCTCCCGACCGCCTAGATATGTTCTCTTTTAGTTAATCCTAGTGCTGTTCTTAAAGCATTGTTTTGAAGGGTTTGAATTCTCCTGGTAATGTATTTGTTGGAACCGATGTACAGTCAGGGACCTCATTTCACCAAAATGCCAGGGGTAGCGGAAGTGACATCACACAACCCTTGACCCCCTGATGACATCTCAGGAAGTGATGTCATTTGACCCCACCCGAAGTGATATCGCAAGGAAGCAATGGAACACAACCTTTCACCCGTTGATAAAACAGGAAGTGGCATCACATAGCATTGTACACTACGAAAAATATGGTTACAATATCACTGTAATGTGATGTACATTTCATAAAAGAATGGATCACCATATGTATCATTAAGATCAGTGTGTAAAAGGCCCATGTTACCAAATTACTGTGAATGCAAGCAGACGTCCATGACCAAATGTTAATGTGTTATTATTAAGCGCTATATACAGAAAAAATATACACCCAATATCACCCCACCTGTGTTGGTACTCATGTATCGACCTCAGAAGGATGAAAGGCTGAGTTGAGGTGTTTGAGAACAGACTAAATCAGTGACTCACCCCCTGAAGTGTGCCTGACTTAAATAAACCTTTAACGAGTCTAGGAATTATTGTATAGAATTCCAGAAAGACACATCATTTGGTATTCCTATTCTTTCTTGTTTAAGGTCAGTGCTGAAAGTGTTAGACTTGTGGCACTCCTGTTTTTCTTTTTCTTTTTTTTTAAGGGGTCTGAACAAGAAAGCCAGCCACTCCAGATGTAAAGAGCCACATGGTGCTGGCCACAGCCCATGAGCTAGCGTTACAAAAAAAGAGGTTGTGAGGGAGACCACAGAGGTCGCGAGGAAGACCTCAGAGATCGCAGTTGCGACCTCTGGTGCCCTCGAAATGACGTCCCTGGGTATAGTGCATTGCAGTAGTCCAGTGTGGACAGCACAAGTGTTCTTGCCAATGTGGTACAACTACTTGTTGAAAGGAAGGGTTTGGCCTACCTGACCAGCTTACATGTGTAGGCTGTGGATGATGCTATTGCATTCACTTGTTTTGCTAGTGTAAGGCTGGAATCCAGGTAAAATCCTGGGGTTTTCACCTCCTTGGCTACCTTGCTCGTATTGCCATCTATATCAAAGGAGGAGTATTTGTGGCTACGTTTGTTAATGTTAACTGTGGTCCCCAGAATAATGAGTTCAGTTTTGTCATCATTCAGGCATAGACCATGGATTGCCATCCATGCCTCGATGATGTGGTATATTCTAGTCACCAAGGCCAAATCCTTATTGTAATCCCCTGTAAGTAGAAATGAGAATCTGGGTGTCATCTGCATAGTTAATGTGGGTGACACAGAGACAATCCAGATCATCAAAAAGGAGCTTGGTAAATATATTATACATGGTGGGGGACACGCAGGATCCCTAAGGAACACCGCAGGTGATGGGGATAGGGTCTGCTGCTGCTGTGCCAGAGAAGACTATCATTGTCCTACTACTTAAGAAGGATTTGATCCAGGCTATGGCTTGTTGAGAGAAGTGCACTGCCGACTGTAGATGGTTACAGAGGACCTTGTGGTCCACCAGGTCGAACGCTGCCGAGAGGTCCAGAAGAAGTAGTAATGCAGCTTTGCCTTTGTCTCTTAGCTCGTCGACCTGGGCTTTAAGTTCGATGAGCGCAGGTTCAGGCATGGTGTGGCCTGAAACCTGATTGCCGGGTGTCCAGAAGTTGATTCTGCTCCAGGAATTTTTTAATTTCTACGTAGGCCACCCAATCTAAAATCTTTAGGAGGAATGGTACCGTTGTGATAGGCCTATAATTCGTGGGTATGGATGGGTCAAGTGATTGTTTCTTCAGGAGTGGGAGGACCCATGATTCCTTGAGGTTGCTTGGTATAGTGCCAGACGTAAATGACACATTAATGAGCTTAGAGATGAAAGGTGCTAGTTCTCTGGCTGCGTCTTTTATGATTTGGTCAGGACATTTATCTCTGCGACAATTTGAAAGTTTGAGCGAGAGTATGGTTTTTTCAACCTCTAGTACAGTAACATTGGAGAAGTTGAAGCGAAGCGCTGGTTTGGGTAGAATGGGTGGCATGCTAGTTTGATGGAATGTGGCAGGTATGCTTTGTTTTTTATTAGAGACTAGCTGTCCCCGGCCACGCGTTGCTGTGGCTCAGTCTGGTTAAATGGAAAAGAAAGAAAATAGAAAGCGCACATTTGTAATATGTTTAATTTCACAATGCTTGTAGGTACTTTTTAATGGCTCTGGCGGTTCTTTAAGTTGAGGCAGTTTCATTTTCCCGGCGGCGCAACACATTCCTTTCGTTCCTCCATCAAATTTCAGAGCCTTCCAATAAGGACACACTTCAGTCATGGTGCAGATGAGACCATGCCGACTCAAACTATAATCATCAGCTGGGTTGTACCGGAATGCAAGGCAATTGTAATTGCGTGATTGCTGAGCATGGAGTCGTGTTTGACGCACAATGCTTGTGTGTAGTTTTTAATGACTCTGGCGGTTCTCCAAGTTGAGGCAGTTTAATTTTCCCGGCGGCGCAACACATTGCTTTCGTTTCTCCATCAAATTTCAGAGCCTTCAAATAAGGACACACTTCAGTCATGGTGCTGATGAGAACATGCCGGATCAAACTATAATCATGAGCTGGGTTGTACCGGAATGCAAAGCAATTGTAATCGCGTGATTGCTGAGCATGGAGTCGTGTTTGACGCTGATCTGCTCAGCCACTCTCAGCCTGTCGCGTTCGAAGCAGATCTGAAGCTGCAGAATGCGATCGGCATGCTCGCAATCGTGCATCCTAAAGTCTGGCTGCACGTCGCTCTGCTGCTTTCTCAGCACGTATTTGAGCCAGCGTGTATTGCTTTACCGTCCAACAGATGGCATTGGTTTGCAGTAAAATATTTAGTATAGCGTGTGTTGCTTTTTTTACGTCCATTAGATGGCGCTGTTTTTCAGAAAAAGCATGTTTTTACCTATCACAGGTGTGACATCTATGTATAGTAGGTATATAAAAACACGTGCCTATTGTGTCAAAATTTCAAAGCAGTCAGTGAAGAACTTTCAGGGATTTAAGGTTTTGAACAAACAAACATTTACATTTTTGTATTTATATAGATTTTGACTTGGAGAGTAGCAATTTTTTCTGTGAGGGCCTGTATGCCAGAGCACCAAGTCTTATCTTTAATACAATTATCTGGTACCGTGATCGGATTCTCCAGTTCTTTTAGTATAGCAAACAATTCCTTGGTGGTTGAGTTTGCTTGCGAATTTCTGTTATCATAACTTTCCTTTTTAAATCGCCTTATTTCAGTTTTGTATTTAGTGGAGATAGCGATAAGATTGGCTTTATTTATCTCAGATGGCTCAAGCCTCCAGGTAGATTCACTTTTACGTTTTTCTTTTCTAAGTGTTTTTAAGTACGGAGTAAACCAGGCATTACGATGTGCTCTGGGTTTACTGTTCCTCATTTTTAAAGAGGCAATAGAGTCGAGGGCTTCTGTCATGACTCTGTTCAATTCAATGACAAGGATCGATGGATCTAGCGTGTCTGCTAGAGAGTTTAGGGTTGGGAGTATCAATGGTAAACGTTTGTCAGAGGTTATATTCTTTTTGTTTCTTGTTAAGGTGCTAGGGGGTTATTTTGGGTTGTATTCGTTTTGGCATCTAATGTGAAGGCTATGAGTGAGTGGTCCGTCCGTATCTGGGGACTGACGGCTGTAATCGCGGCATCACAGTTATAGTCAGCAACCAAATCCAGCGTTCTACCCTTCTCATGGGTTGGCTGTGTCACTTTCTGTGTGAAGCCACGCTCAGAGAGGACATCATCTATGGATGTAGCTTGTGAGACTTTGGGATCGTTGAAGCCCAGGTTCATGTCTCCCAGTAGGAGTGTCTGTGATGCATTTTTCAGATGATGAGAAAGGATCGTGGATAGGTCCTCCTCGAATGAGCTAATGGGGCTTGGATGTCTATATTTTAGGCGGATGGTGATTGCTTGGGAATTAGATATGAGCAGTTTGGCTGTGAGGGATTCACACGAGTTAACGTGCAGGGGGGGCTACTGTTCTCCTTGCTAGACTAGATTTGGCTATAATAGCTAATCCTCCTCCACTGGTGTCGGCTCTGTCTTCTCTAAGAATAGTATAGTTAGCTGGCACTGCCAGCATCAGGGCAGGGCATGCTGCCAGATGTCGCAAGGTTTCAGTAATGGCCAAGAAGTCATAATTTTCTGTTTGTATCAAGTCAGCAATTTCTATGGTGTGGCCTCTAGGGATCTTGCATTAATAAGCGCTCCTTTGAGGACAAGGGTCACTGTCTGTGTCATATAAAGCCCCATTTATGAAAAATGTTAAAGTAAAGTTGCAAAACATTAAAGAGGAATTCCTGAAAAAGCAAAATTATATTATGAACTCAGAAGAAAACAGGAAACCTGTCCACTCTGCAAGTAAACCGCATCCTCCGGGCCCATTGAGTATTGGTCTCCCCTCTCTAAGCTCATCCATCCTGAGGAGCGACTCCTTTGTGATTGTCTCCTAATGCACACCGAGGTGTATTATGCACAGTGTATTCTAAAACTGTGCACCAGTACATTCCGTTTTTCAGATCGTAGGTCAGGCTGTTTGACTAATCTCAAATTTATCATGAGATGGACCAGAACAAACATCCTTGATTGATCATTTCTTTTCTACAGGATTGCAATAAGCCTTCAGTTACCATTTGTTTTGCTAAAAGGCAGTGCAGCCATAGCAAGTTTCTTTAATGTTGATGAGTTGAAAGGGACTCGCTGTGGAATGCATTCCAAGATCACTTGAGGGACCTTAGTAGCAGTCCTTACCCTGAACCTCGTAAGTGGGTGGAGCCTGCAATGATTCCTTATGTGAATTCAGGACGAACAGAGACACCCACAGCACTTAAGGATTTTTAAGGCATATGATTTAGGCCTTTGATGTCGGGTTAAAAACTTTGTCCAAAGAAGCATGTGTTCTTTTGAGTTCAAGGTTCTAAAAGACCAGTTCACAGAAGCATGCATGAGCACTTGTAAACTGAGACGTGCATAAGTCACATGTATGGTCATAATAGTACTGGTTAACATGTGCCCCTTATGCATGTCATCTTTTGCCTGCGAACGCGCATTTGGTTTGTATTCATTGATGACTACGCCCTCCGTGGCTATTCCTCTTGCACATCGAGCTACAACTTGCGGCTCTCTATGTGTTTTGGTCTACAAATTCTATGAATGTTTACAATAGTCTATGTTGCCTAGAGCTAATGGGTGTTGTAGTTCCAACCATCTGTATATCCAAAGGTTGCAGACCTCCGAGTCATTGACCAATCATGGGTAATTTAGATGTACTAATAATTGTAGGAAATGCTTTATGAAATAGTTGGGAGTGACCACCAAGATACCACTGTGGTCACCTCATTTCTATTCCATGCAGAGCAGCTCCCCCCGAAGCACGCTGTATTCCCCCCACATCTTCTGATGCGTATTTCCATCTTGAAGTGGGTCGGGTTTGCTTGCAAGGATGTCATGAAAGCGGTCCTTGTCCTTATGATACAGTGCATTATTTTTTGATGCAAGATAAATACTGTAATTTAAGCACCCCTACAGATAAACAGTACACTAGCCACCTTACTCTGTAAAAACAGGCAAGCACTACCAACATAAAAAAAGAGTACAAATACCAGGAAAATGATTGCTCTTAGACTCCATGGATATCAGTGGTACGAGCAGAGAGGTGTTACAGAAAGGAGAGCTGATATATATATACAATTGTTTGTACATATAAAACAACAGCTGCAAAATGGCTTCCACTAGATTTCAGCCTATGCATAGAACGTCAATCTAAACAGATACAAGCATCAGAAATATGATTACAGTGAGTAATGTATCCCATATATATATCAGGCAGTAAATATAATATGCTACCTGATCTCAAGCGGAATATCAAGGCAAACATGCAACTTTTAATGTGCAAATAAATATAGATTACACAACAATCACATTTCCGAGTGCAAATATATATTTGTATATGTCATGGATGTTAAGTCACCAGAATAAGGTGCCAGAAGGATAGCTCAGGGGCTTAGAAACCTATGGGTACTAAGCACGTCATAAAAACCCAATTACAAAACATTGTAAAAAGGTTACTTTTTACTCGCAAAAATATCACTTTATTCTTAACTTCGATAAATATGGAGTAAAGTACCCCCACTTCCAAATCGTATCTGGAACTCTGGATTTAGGATGCCTATCTATATAGATATCCGTACTAACTTCACCTTTACACCTGGGTACTCATGCCCACTTGTTCACATTACATGGTACCCTAACTGAGTGTGTTCTTCAAAATGTGTTTGATAGATTGGGGTGTTCTGTAGTACACACATTTGGTCCCTCTACTATTGGTGCACACAGTGAGTGAGCTGGAAGAAATGCATTTGAGGTGAAGCCAGAATTCCTTCTGTGAATCTTGTTCAGATGGCTTCACCACACTGTGGCTCACTTTGAATGGCCTGTCATTAGTTGCTGCCTTAGAAACCGGTTCTGCTCGTGTGAACGCTCTAGATTTTCACACTGTGGGCAAATTGTTAATCTCTTGCAAATTTAGCAATATTTTAATACATCATGCACATTATATTTACCTCATCTGTTCATGCACCTGTGTGTCCAGGAATGTCACACCAATTGTGCTCTATCTTCCAGCGGGTTATTTTCTCTAACAAAAAAGTTCTTGTTTTGGTTCTAGTTAAGCCAGATCCTCCAGAGAGCCTTGTTGTGGAACCGGTTCCTCTCGCCCCACGGAGATTGCGGGTCACTTGGGATTACCCTTCCACCTGGCCCAAGTCAGCTCATTTCCTACTGAAGTTTCGTCTCCAGTACCGTCCTGTGGTCCATCATGCCTGGTCTGTGGTACGTTGTAGGAAACAAGTTTGGTCTTTGCACCTGTTTATACACCACTGTTCATAAGCACTGTAGAGTATGGTCTGCCGGCAAAGTGAAATGTAGGGCAAATTTCATCAATTTTGCTTCATCAGCAGTAATTTTGTTCAGTATTAGCATAACTGACCTAAAAACATTTGACCTAAAACATTTGATTGAATTATTTCAACCTTTTTTTCAGTCAAATTTAATTAAATATATATATATATGGTGTGGGTAAGGGTATAGATTAGGTTAAAGGCAAGTGGGGGTGTGGGCGGTCTCCCCATGCATTTTAGACTGAAGCAAGGTCAAATAAATGAGATCAAATTTGATTAGGTCAAATGTTTTAGGTCAAATAGACCCAAACCATGTTGCTCACCTCTAATCATGAATATTTAGTGGGCAGGATGTGATGTTATGGTTGCCAGATGGATTATTTCCAGGTGTGAAGGCTATTGGTGTGCCATTGGGTTAAAGTAGAAAAGCTTGGGTGTGTCCATGTGTTGATGATTGATTCCAAGGTGCTCATGTCCCCATGGCAGGAAATTTGCTCCAAGGACAATTGTTCATAGGTATTATTGGAAGTGGCCAGTTCTTGCTTGTGTCGTGATACCAATGAGGAGCAATGTCTATCACCAAAGAGCAGCACCCACGAATCCCCACTACAAATGTATTTATGTGTTTATTGCTCATTTGTTAGGCACCTATACAGCAAGTAAATACCTTTTCAAAGCGTCCACGGGACAAAGAGAGGGGAACAAGGGAGTGAAGCACATTAACAAAAAATAAAAACACAAAATATTAAAAGCAGTGGGGGGGAAAGGACTAGCTTACTATTCCTTGTGAGTATTCAGAACGTGCAAGTGCAGCAAAGAAGAGGGAAAGGGGGAAGTGCTGGATTGTCCGTGCTCATGGGTGAGCCACAGATCAATGCACGGTGGAAGTGTATGCTGAGGAGAGTACTACACGGCCTGGGGCCGCTATGGGTATAACTGCAAGCCTGCAAAGAGGCAGGGGAAGTGCTAAGGGCAGACAGGAGCAGGGACAGTTGGGTGTGGGCAGCTAGGAGCCCGAGGATGCATGAGGGCCCAGGACACCAATCAATGCAACTATGAAAATTAACCAAGGAGAGAAGAAGGGAAAGAGGAGGTAAAGATGAAAGTCTTGAGAAGCTTCCTGAATTTAAGAAAGCACTGCTCAAGGCTCAGAGGGAGGTAGAGGGATCGACCACCTATCCTCTGTTTAGTGAAACGTTTTACACACCAAGAGTTGGTGCCAGAGGAAATTAGAGGTCTAGAGGGCGAGTATTTAGTGAGAAAAAGTAGAACATAGTGTGATCCCAGGGCCCAGACAGCCCTGTGGATGATGCAGAGGGCTTTGAATTGAATCAGTACAGCAACCGGGAGCCAATGAAGACTTTTTAGGGCAGGAGAGTTGTGGTCCTGGTGCATGGTGGTTTTGACACCTCTTAGCTCTCAATTCCAGGAGCGTCAAATCAGTTTGTTCCACAGTTATGGATCTGGATTGGGATTGGTGGTTGTGGGAAATGTAGGTTTTCTTCATTGTGTGATTTTAATTGTTGAGTTTCTAATATATTCTGGAGTGTGTGCAACATAACCACCACATTCTTCACCTAAACAGAGACTCTAGTCTTCCAATATCAAGGAATGCAAGGGGCATATTCTAAATACTTCAAAAGAAAGCTGGCACACTCTGGCCAAACCTGACACGTGGGTACAAATTCTGAAATAAAATAAGGAGACACATCAAATATGTAGTGATCTGCATGACAAGCAAAGACATGAAGAATAACGTCCACACCCATGTTTATTTCTGTACACAGAGATATCTATGGCTCAACTTTAGCAGAAAGCACTAGCAACTCAGAGTGGCACCATTTTGGAATACAGTCTGCATCAGACGCATTGCTATGGGGGGCAAAGGGAGCAATAGCCCCTGGTCTTTTTTGTTGTAGCCCCGGATCGAATCTCAGGAGCTACAACCAAAAGGCTAGCTATCCCCCAGTCCCAACAATTCCGACATTAGCATAGCGCCCGGTCTTTTCCAGACCTAGCAACACCTCTGGTCTGCACCAAGAACATTATAGGATGCCTAAGTGTTATCCAGTGGTGGCATCACACCTCACACCTTGACTAGCTGGTAAGGGGCTACTTCAGATAAAGATTCCGCAGCTGCGTCTGCTTTATCCTACACAGATCTTGCAGCGCTCTTAGAAGAAAAGCTAACGGAACCCCAAATTGCATGGCCAGTGTACTTATGGTGCTAAGAGATGGGGTGGGGTCTTTCCACTCTTGTAAAACCCACCTCCCACCTGGGTGCTCATTCTTCTCTCATGATGAAGGCATTTAGTGGGATGCATATAAATCTAGCAGATGTAATGCTGTGAAACCATTTTTGACAGCTGTACATATGTTAGCTGTGTTTGTTAGATTTATATTGTCTGTTAGATTCATAAGCGGACCCACTAACATCCCCCATGATGCGAGAGGAAAGGACATATGATGATTTGATATCATGCAATGGCTCAACTAAGAATCTGAGGATGTTGCCAAACCCAATGGAGCTGCGGAAAACACCTTTTTGAAGGGATTGTCTTGACCAACTCGTCTATGGTTGGATTGCACCTTAGATTAGCAGAAATAGGCCTGCAAATCCTGCGAGTTTCACATGAATCAAATTGTGTTCTTTCTTTCCCACTTCTAGCATGAAGCCTCACTACTTTGGGTAATCTTTGCCACCATAAATGATCAACTCTTTTGCATCTCTGATAGGTTGAGACCGCAAACCTGACCGATGTCATCACGGACGCGTTCATGGGCACGGAGCATGTGGTGCAGGTGAGCACCAAGGACTTCATGGATGCTGGGAACTGGAGCGATTGGAGCGCGGAAGTGAAAGCCACGCCATGGATCAGTAAGGATTGGGACAAGGAGTGGGAGTCAATTGAGAATAATCTAAATGGAGCCCTTTAACCAGGCAGGTAGAAATGGTGTTAGACATATTAGGTATTATACACTGTAGTAGCCTCAACACTCTTTGAAGCCAATCATGATAGGTCTTCCAAGAAGACTTTCAATGTAAGGACATTTACATTCATACACTCTGTATGACCCAGTTGGCCGGCTACTAAAACGTCTAAATGTCCAAATGCATGAAGATTAGTAAACACATTATTAGGAATCATGGAGTCCAGATTCTCCTGCTTTACGTTTTACTGTCTCCAATAGTTTCCTCACCAACACCTTTAAAGATTCTATGTTCATTCACCCCCATTTTCTTTCCACAGAGTTTTCTGCCATATTCTTTTGGCCCAAAAAACTCGAATTTTTATTTGTTTTATTTGAGAAGGTTGCCCCTAAAACCACTCTCCTTTATTGATTCCATTTCCTTCCACCCCGCTACCGCTTATATGGCTTACCCAGCCCACATAATTCACGCTGATTTTTATTTCAGTCCACATTTTCAGCAAAAAACTCCACAAAAGTAAAAGCAGGCGATGGATGCACGTTGTACACTGTTAAATGTGTACAGGGACCTGAGACATTAAGTGAATAGCTTCTCTATATATCCCTTGCTCTGCCTCCTTCCTTTAGTAGGGCCAGAGGATAGACAACTACTTGTGGGTAAAGACAACCTCTTCACATTCCATTTGGAGCATTAGTCATTTCATACTCTTGTTTGGCCATTAGGTGCTACGTCGAAAACCTTGTCTGTCAACTCCTTCCTACAAGTGGTTAGCTCAGATGCATTAATAGCACATGGGATATACAATTAAGTTGTTTTCATCAAATAAGATCAAATTAACGCTTTGTGGATATTAGTGGGTATGTGTGGTGGAGAAATGTCCACTTCACAAACTCTTGAATGGCCACTATCCGTCCTCCTATGAAGTGGATTCTTATCAGTTGCGGTCTAATGGGCAGTAGCAAGTGAAACCGGTTGTCAATGTTCGTCAAGCTGTCCAGAGACCATCCGAGCACATGTGTACCTGCCTTGTGAAGCAAGAGGTGAGTCAATGTTTTGTTTGAAAACCCCCAAGAATTGTGGATCATAAGTTGAGGACCACTAAAGCAAACTTGTTGACATAATACATTGTAGATCTCTGATATCTTTTGGATTTTGAGTGAAGGCTGAGGTGTCATGGGTCAGCACGTGGTAGTAATGAACATTGACTTCAAGGGTGTGGTACGTAGAACTATGGTAATACTCAGGCAAATGATTTGAGTATACATGCATGGCCTTTGCACATACCCCAAAATGCAGAGTAAATACGATGCAACGATATGCCTAAATTTTGCCTTTTATCCTGTTCATCATTGGACATGGTTAACCTCTGGGAAATTATCTTGAAGACATTTAATGTAGAGGTGGGGTTGTGACCACAGTGCCCACTTTCAGCACTATGTTGTGGCATGACCATAGAGTTGCATTTGGAAGAACTCCAATATATTAACATCCCTGCATGCAGACATACCCAGAAAACAACATAAAACATTTGAGAGGATTCAGAATATGCTGACGCTGAAAGAAGTCAGACCACAGCTTGGTGGGCTGCCAATGACTCCACGGTCTCACACACATTCACCGATTATGCACCAGCACTCTGCCACACGGGAACTGGGTCCTTGAAAAATATAAATCCCTATTACACACCTGAAAGATATCACTGATCCAGTCACTACTTGGCCAAATGACCTTGCCTCATTTTTTATTGCTAAAATTGAAGTGATCCGCTCTAATATTGCGCAATTTTTTGCAATAATGACTCCGGATGCCATCATGTCATTACCTGCATCCCCTATTGATCCCTCAGCCAATTGGTCTACCTTCCCACTTTTTACCGAGACAGAGGTCCTAGCGGCTATCTTGAAAATGAAATCATCCTCTTCTGAGGATGCTATCCCTGCCACCATTATGAAGAAGATCACCCCAGACAAACTAACAGATATTACTTCGGCCATAAATGACTCTTGTAAGTCAGGACTGGTTCCTTTGGAGCTGAAATCGGCAAGGGTTATCCCCCTTCTCAAGAAGGCCACACTTGATCCCACAGTCCCCACCAACATTCGTCCTATCTCTCTGCTTCTGTTCTTGTCCAAACTTCTACAATCTCTTATCACTCCCCTTCTGTCCTCTTTTATGGAACCTTCTAAAATCCTCAACCCTGCTCAGGCTGGTCTTAGGCCTGGGAGAGGTACTGAAAGTGTGCTGGTTTCTGTACAAGACAACATGTCCAAGCTAGTTGACGTGGGTGGAGTCGGTGCTTTGATTCTGTTAGATCTGTAAGCCGCGTTTGACACGGTTGATCACCCCATCCTTCTCTCACGCCTGGCTCAGATCGGGATATCTGACCCAGTCCTTGTGTGGTTCAGCTCCTTTCTCTCAGACTGTACACAAACTCTTGCTATGCCCCCTTTTCTTTCTTCTTCTTGTTCCTTCACCTGCGGTGTCCCAAAGGGATCCTCACTTTCCCCGATTATGTTCAATATCTATATCTGGGCGTTGGTCTGCCTCATCTGCTCTTACGGCCTCAACTTTTACTCTTATGCTGATGACACTCAAATCCTGATCTGACTCGATCAAGATCAGGCTGAGGTGTCGTCATGCCTTCATGATTGTTTGAGAGCCGTCGGGGGATGGATGGACCAGAACTGGCTCAAACTTAATGGTGACAAAACTGAGGTATTGGTGGTGGCTGTCCTCGGGATTCCTCACTGTGGACCTCTGCTTTCTGGCCCACCTCTCTAGGTCCTCTTCATAGGCCAGTTAGTAAAGTGAAAAACCTGGGTGTTATTCTCTCTGCCTCCCTCTCTATGTCCAACCAAGTGACTGCTGTGTGCCAAGCTGCTCACCATCAGATCAGGGTCCTTAAGAGGGTTTTACCCATGATACCGGAAGCCATTAACCCCATCCACCGTGGTGGCTGTGTTAGTCCTCTCGCGGGTGGACTATTGTAACTCTTTATAACTGTCGCAGCCGATCGGCCTTATACAGCGGCCTCAGCGCATGCAGACCTGGCAGCCAGGTTAGCCACTGGCACTCCGTATGGAGCTCACATCTCTCCAGTACTCCGCCGACTTCACTGGCTTCCGGTGGGCCAGCGTGTCCATTTTAAGTCGCTGTGTATTGTCCACCGGGTGGTCCACGGTCAAGAAACTGAGTTTCTGAAATCAAAATTCTCTTGTTATATCCAAGAACGTGACTTGTGCTCCTCCACCACTAATCTACTTGTTCTTCCAAGGTTTAACCGTGAAAGGGTCGGCGGTAGGGCGTTCTCCATCGCAGCTGCTAAACTCTGGAGCAATCTTCCACTGGCACTAAGAAGTGCTTCCAACCACCTTGGTTTCAGAAGAGCCCTTAAGACCAATTTGTTTTAACTCTTCCTTCTCTTTGGTCCTCCCTTCCGAGAGCAGCTCCCCTCTCTAGCGCCATGATGCCCTCGGGCGACTGTGTGATCTATAAGTCTAGTTAACATAACATAACATCCCAAAATTCACATTCAGGCGGCCAAAGACAGTGCTAAGCTGATCCGGGTACCCAGTGCCTGACTACGGATTGCTCGGAGACCAGAGACCAGGACTAGAATCCCAGAAGACCCACTTGTCAATCAGGTGAAGGGTCCAAACACCATCAAGGGAAATCCAAGCGAAGACTACAAAGGGTGTGTCTAACCCCTAATCCTCCCTTTGTAAAATGCAAATAACACCCATAATTAAGCTAACAGGAATGCAATGATATAGAGAGGACACTTCAAATACCTTAAAGGCATGAGCTTTGGAATTTTCTATTGGCCAACAAAGCGTCCTTCAAAAGAATAATGTTAACTATAAGATGCACTCAAAAATAACTGTTCCAAATTGCAATCATTCTTCTTAAAACCTTTTGCAGGCATTGTTATTATGAAGTTTGACAATGAAGGAATTACTCAGATTCCCCAATCAATATATATGTCCTCCCCTTTTCATGACATTCACTGCTGGGAACCAGAGAGGTTGTCTACCCTGGAACAAAACAAATAGGGTTGTGGGGAGTAACATGCATGAGTAATTCAGAGTGGTGGAGACCACACATGGACACTGCCAAGTTGGAAAATGGGTAACTTTTATTGAAATGTTCTGAATATAAATGATGCATTTTCACAGACGGAATTATGACTTTGGAAAAACATTCCATCTTAGGTTTCAAAGAAACTATCTGTAATGAATACCTGTATCACAGATCATAAGTCTTATAAATAGTTTATGCACCGCAAAGAATGTGCAACCTATGCTCTATCCTGTCTTTACATTCTTACGGTCCTTGCTCAGATCATCAATGAATGTTCTCCAACCCCATTATCCACTTCTTCTCGGTCTTATCATTGATAAAGCTCTTTTTAGATATGCTCCCAGAGTCACTTCCTCCATTTATTTTGCATATCTCTCACACATTGTTGATGTTTACCTTTTAAATATACATTATTTTGGCATTGTGAACGATGTCAACAGCCATATGTTCCTATGATGAAACGTTATTTTGCGTCCGGCTGCGAGAAGGTCATTTAAATTCTGCAAATCCAAAAACGATGTAAAGGGGAAAATGTCAAATTAATGTTTCATATGAATCTTTGTGTACAGCATTAAAGTTTCCGATTCATTGACCATCCTTTCTGCTTACTAAAAGTAGGTATCTTCCAGAGGTTCCTGTATTGGTGATGGTCAAATGTTTTCATGGCACTCACAAATGCAGATCTCCTCTGTGCAATAGAAGATAGATTCAAGGAGACAAAGACACCTGATGTGTTGCCATAGAGATTGACCTTGATGTAAACTCTTCCTGCATCCTAATCACTTTCAACTCCACTCGATAACCATTCTGCTTTCATGAGTCTCCATCATCTTTTTGGAAAATGTAACAAAGCTCACACGGTTCCTTCCGGGTTTGCAGGTATGAGTATGTGGGTGTTTATGGATTTTTTGTAATATCAGGTATCGCTTGGTTAATACAATGATGTTAGGCTTAATGGAACCTTTCTGCACTTGGTTACTATTGGGTAAAGTCTTCCATAACCAATAGAATGGGTTTGTCCAATTAGGCAGGGGTGGAGCTTGAGAGGGGGCAGTCATCAGTGAGTGGGCCCCGCCTCTTGGTCGTGAAATAATGTAGGGGCCGGACAAAGTATGTCACTTTTTCAGTTGACTCATCAATACGCAATCGTTTGTCAATGAACAGTTTCTATCTCAGTGGAAGCACCGCCTCCTTGCTTTATGCAAACATGACAGTGAGCTCGATGAGGGTGAAGTCCACAGCGTAATGCCCAAGACGCTATGTTAAATACGAGTGGCTCTGATACACTAACAGAGAATGTCTGCATTGAATGCCAAAAAGAAGTTACTCAACGCCTTCTAAATTACACCATTTATGGTGTCAACTTTCAGGGTAGCAGAGCTGTACTTGAGTTGATAGTACTTGCCTTTGCTATTTTCTGCAGGCCCCACCTCAAAAGCCAGTGATGAAATCCCAACAACAGAACCCGATGCAGAGATGCCAGTTGAGGCTCCAGACCCTGTCGTCTTTGGTGAGTATCAATGAGTATCATCCCTGATCCGCTGCTGTACACATGGCACCAATCAAACTGCAGTTTATGAAAGTGTTAAGTTGGTCTGTAAGACTCCTGTCAGTTTCCTGTGTGTGCATTCTCAACATCTAGAGGGAATAATACAATTGAGTTACAGAAATGCCTGTTCTACTGACCTCCAAGTAAAAGTGTAAATTCAAACTGTCATCAAATAACCCTATTAGTCCTGCGACCCTGCAAGGGCGTGAATATGTCTGTGTTATATCATACATGGGCTACACTGTATACAAATAACGAGCGTGGTGGATTAAAAACACTGTGGAAATCGATTTCAAATAACTTTCCTCTTATGAGGAATTTCATAGGATTAGTTCCCCCGCACCTCTACAATTATGAAAATAATACACTTGCTATTAGGCTAGTACCCCCTCTCCTGGAATTAATTAAGCCTTATAGACAGATGGAAGGTTCATGCCCTTCGGATAATGACCTGCCTCTAAGTTATTGCTTGAGTTGAAGTAGAGGGCTTTAATTTGGGGAAGGGTGACTTCACAAGAGATGAGGAGCCCCCCCCTGGGTCTAGAAGGATTTAGTACATGGAGATATGCAACTTAAAAGCAAAGACCATGATTTTATGTTTCTTCTCAAGTAATAATATTTAGAACAAAGTGTATACCCAAGAAAGGTACCCGACACTGCGTTCCACGGGATTACCCTGAAAGGTGATTGGCTCATTTCCGACCCATACCACAGTGTAATCCCTTCGACGCACACACGTGCCTGCGTTTGGTCCTGGCGGGGTGGGCGTTGCAGCCCCTTAGCCAATGAGGAGGCTCAAAAAGGGGCAATCCCCGCTCCAAGCCACCCCAAGGCTGGAGGCTGCCTTCGTACCTGCTGGGGACTCGGTACGTTTTTTTTGCTTCCACCCCCATCCCCTAAAAACTATCCCCTCCTCACCCTCCCAACCCCACTTACCTTCTTTTTTCTTCTTTTCTCGGGAGCAAACGCGCTGGGAACACTTCTGTACCAGCGTGCCCGCTCCCGATGGCTGCTATGGAAAGGGAAAACAGACTACGTTTTCCCTTTCCCGGGGGCCATATTATTTGACTTTTATTTTTGTTTCTAAACACTGCAGCGTTTCGGAGCAGAAAAAAATGCTACTAGTACCCTGGTCTAACGGCCCGGGGTACTAATGGCTATAAGCCCCTCGACAGTGGGCCAATACCGGCCACGGTAACTACAGGCCCCGGGGGCATTACCTGGGGTGGTATTGGCACGCTGTCTCGGGGCTTATTGCCACAGTACAGACTGAATTGGATGAAAGGAGCTCTCTGGAATCCATATGTCAATTATTCTTTTTAGACCTGTTCCACGAGTTATTCCGGGCATTCTGGGCCCTTAAGACCAAGTTAGAGTGCAGCAAGGGATTTAACTAGGTTTACAGGCCATTAACACTTGGCATGGCCCCAGGGTGAGTTCAATAAATCTATGATAAGCAGTGCTGCCCTTGATAGTATAAAGTACATATACATTTATTTTAGCCTTCGGACATGTGGGGGGCACCTTTCTGGCAATTGGGAGCCCGGGAGCCGACTTGACAATGCAGTCCTGAGTGAGGAGAGGGACATTAAGAAGGGCCATTGAAGTCGCTCCCCGGGCTTTAGGCAAGGCGTCAGACACTTCATGGGTGAGGGATGGTGGTATAGTGTGCATGCCAAAGTACATGGCTCCAGGTACACTCTGTGCAAGAAGTAGCCTTGGAATGTAATGTTCCGAATAATCTGTGGGCAATAATGCTTCATATAGCCTGCCGAGTGTTTAAAGAAAGTGAACGTTTCAAGGATTATAATGTACTGTACGGGCTAAATCATGTAATGCAATGGTCCTGTCTGATGCCTACCCAATAGCTTGCGCCAACAAAAGAGGACTAGCCATTTTGTTATGTCATGCACTCTGCAAGAACAATTTCCAATAATAGTTTTGCCGTATTAGAATTAAATCTTCCGGTTTTATGGTATTTATTTTACTGCCATTTCTGTCTGTATTTATCCAGATTTATTTTTTGTCATATAAAAAGATGATTCACAACCAGTTTTTTTCTGCATTTTTTCTAATAGATAAAATTCATTTATTAAAGCACGCATGCAGCCATATAGAAAAAGAATGCTAGCTCAATTTTTTCCATAACAAGCGGTTGCTCCTGTGACTGCTGCTGCCTTAAGATATATGCTGTCAGCAATTTAAGAAATTGTAATGCTATACCTGTACAAGTTTTACACTCTCCGTGCTGCCAATATGAAATGCGATTGGCCTGCGATGTGTGAGTGACATCATAGAGAACCAGACAGAAAGACCTGTTTTTCAGTTTCTTTCCATTTTTATAAATACATACAGACAGAAAGCAGATTGGTTTCCGTCTGTACCTATGGGTAAAAATCAGTAAAAACGGAAAACTGGAAGGCTTATTCATAATATACTGGTACTGTTTAAAGATATGGTTTCTCTAATCTCTTTCCAGAGCACATTAAAGTGTTCATAGACTTTCGAGGCAGGTGGCTTCTGCCATGGATGGCACACATGGTGTGTCCTGTAGTGACTTTGCCAAACAATGTCCATTTACATGTTTATTCTGAGATGCACGCACAGGACATGTTCATTATTGACGCCTTTTATCCACGCCTCATTACATGCACTAAACCATTGGGAAGAGGATAAGTTGAGTAGCGAACTTTGAGTTAATTCATAGGAACTGTTCTGCAGTGACCCCCAGAATCTACGTCCCATTGCAAGTGCCCACATGAATTGAGCACAGAAGATGTGTTTAGTAGTTAACCTTGTTGTCGCTGGACTTTTTTCATGCTCCTGATTAAGTGCATACCTGTGAATCTTAATGACCCACCCTACTCACGTAGAATAACACTAGCTCTGTACCATCCTTCCTCCATTGAGTGAGTTTCATCTAGCCCCCTCCAATTTCAGACACATTCCAATTTAAAGCATGCCCGCCCCTCTTTAATTGTAATACCTTATATAGCGATGTTACATAATTGACCCTGCTTGCCTTGTCCAATTACATGTCAACCATTCTGAGTCTGAATTCTCCATGTAGTGTCTAATGAGTTTCCATGTACTCACGGCAGGGACATCATTTTACCAAAAGGCCACAGGTAGCGGACATGACATGACATGACCATTGACCTCTGATGACATCAAAGAAAGTGATGCAATGTGGCCCCACCCCCAAGTGACATCATAGGAAGCAATAGAACATGATCTTTCACCCCTTTAATGAGCCTAGCAATTATTGTAGAATTCCAGAAAGACAAAATATGTGTTATTTCTATTCTTTCTTATTTAGGGTCACGGCTAAAAGTGTTACACTTGTGGAACCCCCTGTTTGTTTAAAATATCTCAACATAAGTTCCAGCCACTGTAGAAACAAAGTTGCCACAGCCCAGGAGCTTCACTGTAAAAATAAATCATTTTTGTACACTTCCTTTTAGGGGTAGCAAGGGAGACCACTGGCGTAGCAAGGGAGACCCCCAAATGACGTCACTGACTCACACATTGGGATGATTGCCGCATGTTACGGCTGTGACTCTGCAATATTATCTTTTCCTGCTATGCACAGCCCACAACAATTGCCTGTCCTGGTTTGTATTTCCCCACTGAACATTCTAATGGTTGTCTTGTTCCTGTTGTCTGTCTTTCTGTGTCATAATGGCGCCTCCCCAGATCGTAGTGATCCGCTGGAGAAGATCGCCGTCCTGGCATCCCTCGGCATATTTGCCTTTGTCATCCTGGTAGTGGTTTTGGTCATCATCATTTTAATCTGGTGAGTGGAGAAGATATAATTCTTCTTTTCCTGGTTCATTTCTCTATTTTAGAGTTACAGCTTGAGACGGGTCAATCTACCGCTGCAATTCCCTCATACATCTTTCCACAGCTACATTCATGTGAATATCAGTGGGTCCATGAATAGATGGCAGGTGGCAGCAATGTGGGGCAAAGCAGGCATGAGAAATTGAAAGAAAGGGAGTGAGAGGGGTGTCCCGTATTGAGGAACAAGAATACATCCGGGCGTGTCCTCTGTGAAAGCAGTATGGACAACTGTGAGGGAACATGGGATAGATGTGCCCTCTTGCGGTAAGGAGAGTGGACGTTTCTAAAGGAGTGTTGATGGCACCAAAAGTGGTGATTGCATTGGAGTGAAGTGGTGAGCAGAAACAGCGGCACCACTGCATAGAAATGACCAGCAAAGAAGGGGCCTGTGGTAAAATGACCCTGAACCAATGAAAACCTAAAGGATCTGCAAAGTGTTTTCTTTGCAGATTAAACATGGTGTTCTAACTCCTCCCCTTTTGTTACAATTATCTCAATTACATCTCAATTACATTTGTTTAAATATCAAAGTTTGTTAAAGAAAAATCTTTATTTAACACACAAACATACCATTATATGAAAACAAATTAAATTCTACACAATTCATAAACCTGCTGGGGATACCCATATGGAACTAATGTTTTTATTTACACACAGAAATATGATGTTGTGATACAGTGTAAAACAAAAAAAAACAATAACACTGTAATATGATTTAGGCAGATCATCCGATAGGTTGGGTGCATGCTTTTAACGCACCCACTGAGGCAAAACCACTGAATGTGAAAGTGGGAGTCTGAGACTAAAATGTATCAATGCTTGGTTGATACTTCATACATGGGTGATATGACATGTGTTGGGGTGGTCAGGAAAGGTCCCCATCAGCAAGGTTTTTTGTTATTGTGTGCAGCATATTTATGACTGGTTGTGCAGTGAACTGAGAATGAGGTTGCAGCTTCCGATGTATCCAGTGTAGTTAATTATGGATCAGATATGTTACTGTAGTATAGAAGCAGACACATATGTCATTAGAAGAACCCGCCCCCTCACCTCCATCATACTGGAAGAAGAGCCCAAAAGCACTGTGTATGACACCAGGTATCATCCCAATACTACATCAAGTGTATGAGAGACATTATGCACTCAGACAACCCTATCAAAAATACCCTTGAATTGAAGTTGTAGCAGGAGATTTGCAGGTATCACTGAATATCGAGAAACAGTAAAGAAAACCTGACAAGAGCAAAGTGATGTTATGAGGAGAAGAGATGATGATGCACTGAAATGATATGACAATAATTAAAGAATGAAGATGTAACTGAAAAGGAAATGTAAACAAATGTATGAGTGGCCAGAGATCAAGGATACCACAGCAAGAGCTACTGAAGTATACAGGGGCAATCAATGAGGATAAGCCATATATGTAGGACATATTTCTCTTAGATTAAGTAAATGAGCGAACATTTGTGGATGCCAAATATTGATGATTAAAGATGCAGAAAAGCATATGTGAGACAGAGCAACCAAGTCTCCAGAGGCTGAAGAGGTTAATGACACCCAGGATAATTGAATCAAATAGCAGTAAATAAAAGACAATATGGACAAAATCATGGTCTCCTCATATGTGGTGTAAGACCAGGAAACATTTGCTATTCATAAGCTCCAGGCGAAGATGCAGATGTACCTTAACACCCCTTACAGTTCCAGAGAAGAAAACATCATGCAAGGTCAAGCACAAAGGAGAGGCCTTGGCTAAAGGTGTGGCTGATGAGAGATGGTACACTAATTGGGCAAGTGGGCAGTAGTCTGATGTTGTTCTCCCCACGTGAGTTTCGTTTTCTTACGTGCTGCTAAAGAGTAGAGTGTCCAAGTTTGGGAGAGAATGCCAACCAATCAGAGGGCCTATGCAACAGTGAGCATACATTGTTGCAATGCCCAATCCCTCTCTCTATTATCCTGCTATAATCTGTATTCTAAGTAGTTAGAGGGACGTTTTAAACTTGCCCAGCAGAGAAGGGGCAGCCAATAAGTATTCTCACAAGTAAAGACTCTGTAAGTAGACATGTTCCCCAAACCAATCTCCCTGTCTGTTTTATTATTTGCCACGTAAAATGACATCATGGCTGGCACAAATCTAGGTAAAAAAAGCCTTTGTGCACCTGTAAAGTAACCGAGAGTGTGTGAGCTGCAATCTATTTGTTCACCAGGACTTCCTACTTTATTTGGACTGATAATAAAGTAGTATTTTGCCATATTCTTTGAGTCTTCTTGGTTATTTGGATCCAAGATTATTTGTTATGGTAATTCTGTTCTGCGCATGAGAATGCTCCAGGTGCTACTTCACACTGTAGTCTTACATTCTGTTTAGAACACATACATACTAGCTTGCATGCTTTGCAGTACAGGGAAATTGAGAGACATGAAGGTTTTTATAGCATATGCATGGAAGAGGATTGGTTATAGAGAACAAAAGAACATATGACAGTTGTTAAACATGCATGCACATTGTTACAAAATACATAGGGAAATCTTGAATCTAAATGAAGAAAATACGGCAGTCAGGGCTGTTTGCAAAGTGGACTTTTAAGAATCTGTTCCTGTGGAGTTTTAGAGGATGGGTAAATACGCAACTACAACTTTCGCGGTCAGTTCAGCTGAAGGAACTGGCCATGAGTTGTATGGTCTGATACGTATTACAGATGACAGATGTAATCTCCTGATGCAGGGTAGCCTGACTGAGGGATTTTGCTCTTTGTTTTGGCCAGCAGTAAAATACGGGTGACTCAGTGCTCAAGGCCAAAGTGACTTAAACGCAGGTGTTTAAATTGTATTATTAGATGTGCTGTGTGCGATGAAAAAGCAGTTTTGTAAATTAGAATGTTCCAGTGGGACCAGTGACCTTTGAAATGAGATAGTTATCGAAAATTCAAAGAGAACGTATTACCCAGCCTTCTTCATAGTGCTTGAAATATTTATGAAACCATGTGCAGTTAAAAGTTAAGGTTAAAAGGGCTTAGGTCAGTTATTGCTAGTAATTAATTATGTTACCATACATATGTTAAACCATGTGCTGATGTCATGACCTACCTCGGACAAATCCGAAGAAAGGACGTGCTATGAATATAATCTAAAGATGACAATTAAGAAAACACTGGCCAATGAGAGTGTAGGAATTGGAAACAGGTGAGATTTATTTGAAGAGATTTTTGTCCGATCATATGTGGGGTTGGATTGTAATAAAGTATCTGGGAGTGTTTAACTGTTGCAAAAAAATCTATAAGATGTAAACTGATATGGTTTAGTGAGGCTTGGTTTAATTTGGCTCAATAGTCAGCTAGCTGCTCCCCAGACTTTGTACAATAAACTTGCTTTATGAACAAAAAGTGCACTCATTCTTCAGGGGGTGGCCCCCCGCAGCTTAAGGTAATTAAATGTTGACCAGGAGCTACAGCTTCCAAAATGTTGAGAACAACAGTACTGATTTGCTGATCAGTCATTATTTAGTGACTAGCTAGCATACCATGCATTGATTCAGCTTTTCTTTTTGGCAATATGTTTTGTTAAGGCACCTTTATAACAACCCTAAGGAGAGTGCTGTACAGCTACTAATCTATAGGTGGAGCAATGCACCCAGCCCAAAAAGGGAAGCCAGACCCCTCTTATGGTAGGTAGTGTGACACAGCAGTCAGTCTTATAAGTAGACATAGCACACAGTGAAATACCGCTGCATGTATAAAAACAGTGCACTGTCATAAAGACATATCCAACTCCTATACCATATTGTTAGTCCACTAAATAGTCAGAGGGACATTACGTATAGTGACCGGCTGTTGGTATGAGAGGAGACCAAGACATGCAGACACACTATGAAGATAATGATTTCCGTGCCTCACATGCCAAACATACCTCATTCACTGTGACCCTACAGCTCAAGGACATAGTATTTTGAAACTACACAATTGCTTAATGCAGGGCCTAGAGGGGAGGAAAACAAAGCAAATATACTGCCAAAGGACACCAATAGACAAGAAACATGTAGGCTGAGAGAAACAGGATATGACTATTCAGGGAGAAATGGCTACATAATAACTAGACATTGTTACAGTGTAATCAGGACTTAACAGAGGCAGAAGTAGAATCACAACTATACATTAAAATACTGTAGATGAAAACTAACATTCCAGTCTCACTAGACCCAAGATGGGTGCAGGTAAAATATCCTAGGGCAGATAAAAAAACCTAATGTCACTTTGAAAGAGTTAAATGTGAGTAAAATGTTCTTCATTGGGACAAAGTCTGTAGGCAGATCTACCTGGACAGAGAAACGACAGGTAAGCCAGAGTTGTACCCCACAGGTGTCAATTTGACTGCAAACAAGCCCAGGGGTGGCAGAAAAGACCACAAAGAATTCTGAAGTAGGTTTGTCACCCGCCAGCCACGCGAGAGGGTGCAGCAGAGCAGGATTCAACTTCAATGGGAGTAAATGGGAAAATGTGGTTAAGATGTGCCTATTAAAAGTCTAAACCCCAGGACACAAGGATCACCGAGGGTAAGAATAATCCACAAACACAGGGCCCATAGGACGTTACTCACTGTGAAGGTGCCTGGGAATTTAATTCAGGAAGCTGCATACGATGAGGTGAGTACAAGTCCACTTTTTAGGGGTGGTTTACAGGATCCAAACAGAATGAAACTTTATCCCCGGACCAGGGATGAAAAAGAATTTCCCTTCCGAGGTGTGGTGCCCTCAAGTCAGAAACAAAAGCTTTGTGTAGATGACTCCAATTTGGGCGATTTCAGTGGCGGGGGCATCAATAGACTTTCCTCTGCCCACAATAACAGGTCAGCAATATAAAAAGAAATGCAGGAGAGAATTTAAATGTTAAAGGGCCCCTAAAAAGTGACTACAGTGTAACTTTAAACATGTTCCATTGACCAGGTGCTATGCATTTGTTTATTGCAGTTAGTATAAATATGAATGAAATGGCAAAGGGACACGTTTGTAACACTGGTATAATACTAATTTTCCCTGAGGAATCTAGGTTGAGGGCCCATGAGTGACATAGCTGCCCTTGATATGCCTATCACTTGGCCTCTCGCTGTTTGGGTGTCCCATAGATTCACTATTGCTGTGTATCATAGCTCCATAAGAAGGACCATCTAAGGCTGGCTTCATGGAACACAAGAGGATTCAAACATCTTACTACTAACAGCGACTTAAACTTGGGTGATTTTGATATAGTGTGCCTCCAGGAGACTTGATTACGGATGAGACCATGCTTGGATACATTCACCGTTATTCTAAACCCTGATAGAAAGGGCCCTAAAGGCAGACCATCATCTGGTCTTTTGACTGCGATTAAATCCGGGAGTGGGCTCAGACTGATCGAGGTGGGCCTTGACAACCTTTATGCCAGGTTGCCATAGTGGGATGGTCACCACCAGTCAGAGACCATCGGGAGATACAAGAATAACCCCTGGCAATCATAGACTTATTTTGGAATCCAAGAGCAACGTTGACTGAAGGATTTCTGGATCTGGTGACCTCACTGATAGATGACGCACATGTAAAACACAACGTTTGTGACATAATCCTATGTGGCGACGTGAATGCCTGTTGCCCCTCTGAAGATGACACCTCAAAAATCTGCTTACACCAAACTGCAGTAGAGACAAGAGGCAATCATTAATGACCTTGAGGGACCTGCATATGCTATATGGCCACATGTGGGAGGATAAGCGGCCACAAGCAACCCGGGTAAAAGATGGCCATGAGGCACTCATAGACTACATATTTGTGTCAAGGACCCATCTTCCGCATGTTATATCATTCAAAGTAGTGAAAACCGCTCATAGCGATCAGAATCATCTGCTAGTAATGGCCTGGATGTCTGAGACAAAAATTGCAAAATATGTAAGACTGGATCCTCTTTCCTAATGCAATGGTGGGTCCTGACTGAGAATCTCAAAAGACTTCATTGACCATCTATCTATGTGATTCATTAAGGGGAGCGCATGTGAGGGGAAAACTGAAGCTGGTGGTTCAGTAGATTACACCGCTCTCCTTAAATGTTTTCTTGTAAGAAATCATTGAATACCTGGGGTGGACAGATTTAAGTTGCACTCCAATGATGACACGCTGGTGTCAAAAATAAAAGAAATGAGAAAAATGAAACAAGGAGCAATGAATTCTAAACATCAGATGACCTACTCCAAAATTGCATATGGACAATATCAAAAGTGGGTACGAGCCCACAGGTTGGAAATGTATCAACATGATTCGGGGAAAAAATGCTGAAAACAATCTGTTGGAGAAGGCCTGGGGAATTTTGGTCTCTTGTGAAAAGCTGCCTAGAGAATGTGGAACTACCCAAGATACATTGTGCCACATAGGAATTATGGGTTGCCCACTTTCAGAAGCTCTATGCATAGAAGAAGACTTGTGCCATTGTGGAACCAAAAAAGAATGATCAATCTGGGAGTTTCTGCATGTAATCGAGGTAATTGAAGGTAAACTTCTGAAGTTGAACAACTCCTGTGCTGTGGGCCCGAACCGGCCTTACCAACACCATGCAAAAACAAAATCTGGCATACCGGGTTTGGTTCATTCATCTCCTGTTCAGGAGAATTCTATAGAATCGCTGCATCCCTGACACTTGGAGGAGCACAATTGTCATCCCGGTATTCAAGAAGGGAGACAGAGAAGACCCTAAGAACTTTTGTCGCATCGTCCTCATTGATGTGATTTGGAAAATCTTCGCATCAATGCTTTTGATACGGCTAAATGAATGGCGTGAATTGGAAGGACGGAACGACTCCTTCCAAACTGGATTTGTCCGAGGTATAGACACTGTTGTAAACATCTTGATCCAAAGTATCCTGAAGGGAATGGTTTGGGAGGACAAACCTAAGATATATATCACCATTGCTGACTTTGTCCAAACTTTTGACCATGTGTGTCGATCTAGATTGTGGTACAAGTTACAAACTTGGAACTGCCCAAGGTCGATCCTAGAACCCCTGGTGTCTTTGCACTCAAATACCAGCATGAGAATAAGACTTAATACATCTGGACTACTGTCCCAGGAAATAACAACAAGTAAAGGCCTAAAAACAAGGCTGTCCATTGGCCCTGGCCCTCTTTAATCTCTTCTTGATGGATCTCAACCTAACCCTGCAAGCAGTTTTCCCCTAAGGATAGGCGGGGGCCACCTAATCCTCCTATTATACGCTGAAAACCTGTTTTAATCGAAAATGATCCCCAGATAAATACAACAAAGACGAAGATCCTAGTGTTGGAAAAATCAAAAAAATCTAAAACAACTTTCAAGTGGAAACTAGACCAAAAACAAATTGAACAAGAAGCAAGGGTCAAATACCTGGGAATACTGATAAACAACATCCATATTGAAGCAGCAGTCACTGACTCTTAGATACAGAAAGCTAAAACACTGGCAAGTCAGGCGATCATACTAAACAAGAAATGTGGTCGATTTTCAATGGTCCCGGTTGTGAACTTCTACAAAATGAAAGTTGTTCCAACCTTGATATATGGATCTGATGCAACACTCAGAATACCAAACAAGATATGGAAAATCTTGGAAGGCATCTTTTGGAAGAAAGTCTTGAGAATTGCAATGTCAGTCCCCATCCAGATTTTGCGCAGAGAACTAGGTTTGAAATCCTTGAAAGCCAAAGTGGAATGGAAGAGAATGGCCTTATTTAGGAAAATGTCTATTGTGTGCCAACATACCCATTATGGAACTGATTCACAAAGAAATCGTGAAAGCGACTAATGGGGCATTGAAAGCATAGGCCAATGGAAAGGTGGAAAAATTGAGGGAATTTGGGTCCTCTGAAGATCTGAACAGAAATCCATCTAAAGTGAAAACCAAAATTGGAGAGCAGGATTGGATTCTGATCCTAAATGAGGCAACTGTCTATAAATTACACCAGCACACGGCTCATGAAGTAAGGGCACTGGGCGTGCTACCTAAATATCTGATCAAATTCCCATCCAGAGTTTATAGAGGCAAATTCTTCCGGCTCAGATTGAACCTGCCGCTGACAAATGAAATAATTGGGTCACGTTTGCCATTTAAAGCCCTGAAAGACAGCACTGGCTGCTTCTGTTTAGAATGGTACCAAGCAGAAACATTAACACATTGTTACTCTTCTGCACAGGGCTGACTGAAACAAGAGCAAAACATTTTTGTCAGCATCTTAAAGATATGCCAACTTTGAGCTCGCTGCATGGTGGGCCCTGCTTTTGAGTGGCGAAAAAGTGCCTGTGGTAATAACCGCAGTGTCGTTCATGAACAAGATACTGTCAAAGTTTTAATTTAAGGAATCAATATGGGTATAGCTGTAGAGAAACCCAACCCTCTGGCCCAGAATTTACCTGGTAAATGGGGTGTTTTCTTTCCTCCTTCTCTCCTTTGACTTTTGCAAAAATCTTGTAAAGAATGTACTCAAACTTAATTGAAAAAAAAGAAATAACTGCCCTGGATATGCCTTTCACTTGTCCTCTTGCTTTTAGGGTGTCCCACAGATTCACTATTTCTGTGTGAGTACGGCTTCGTAGTTGGTTATGACATATTTAATGTGTTCGAAATATGTGGTTTTACAGAGCCTGGCCTTGTCCGAAAGGTGTCATATTGTGATCCTGCCAGGGTGTCGCCAGACCTTAGTCTGAAGAAATGAGGGGAAGGATTGGGAAAAAGGCTGTAGAAAAGAGAAACTAGGTGAGAGAATGACCAAAATCAGAGAGGATTAATAATAGTGATGAGTGGAAGTGGATATGGTTGTCAAGGCAGAGATGCTTGTTTCTTTAATGTGGTTAGTTATTAGTAAGCATGAGTGCAGGACTCAAGACAAAACAACTCACTTTAGAGCAGAAGCGTATTTGTGAGGGCAATATGAATTCTCCTGGAAGCATGGCACTAGAGTTTCGTTTTTTGGTGAATGTTGGGCCGTAGTAGTTTGGTGACTTTCACTGAATTTGTTTGTGAGAAACAATCCCTTTATCAAGGGAGATTACTGGGTTTGACAAGCCAGCTGACAAAAGTGTTGGAGCCGGGAGTTGGACGTGTTTAGATGCCATGCGGTCTACCTGCTTCGGAAGAACGAGGACAAGAGGAGCCAACGCGTGATCTGCCCGACACAGGGACACAGGAAACCAGCCCAGGGAAAATGTGAATTTGGGGACCACCAATGATTTAGCCGCCACAAAATATTTGAATGGTGAAGTCCTCAGATTATAAGTGCAACCTGCATGCCTTAACCAATGGTTCAATATACCCTGGGAGTCTGTGTCATTACGTCCTCTTTCCCGGGAGACGTCCCGATAAAAAAATAGGAAAGAGCTCCAAACCAAAGAAGACTGTGAGGAAGCTTTGCTGCATAACTTGATATGATATTATATATCTATCTATCTATCTATCTATCTATCTATCTATCTATCTATCTATCTATCTATCTATCTATCTATCTATATATCTATCTGTATTCTTGTATTGCGCCACTAACCCATAGGCCTCAGGGCGCACACAAAAGGAAGAAGGAGACAGACAACAAAAAAACAAAGTCAGACAGGGAAAACAAAGAGACATGGAGACTTGGTGAACCCAAACCTCACAAAGACCAGCAGAATGAGGAAAAGATAGCGGGAGACTGATTTCAATACCGAGAGAGCTATGCTAAAGAGACAGAAGAGACCTATCCTTTGTCAAACAGGATGGTCTTCAATTGCTTTTTGAAGATAGGCAGAGACTCACAATTAGTAAGGTATTTAGGGAGTACATTCCAGAGAGCCGGGGCCCAGGAGTCAAAGCTAATACCCCCAAATCTTTTCAGGATAGATGGGGGCTGAACCAAGACGGTGTTGCTACTTGAGCGCAAGGAACGGGTGACAGGTTTCTTTTTGATCCTAGTAGCGAGGTAAGATGGAGCTTGACCATGAAGGCATTTAAACACAGTAGTAAGGCCTTTGTGGTGTAAGCGCTGTTTCACTGGAAGCCAATGAAGGCTGTGCCTGGCGTCCGAGACGTGCATGTTGTGCTTAAGGCCCATTACAGCGCGTGCTGCATTATTTTGTATAATCTGCAAAGTTTTAATGTTGGCCTGGGAGGTACCGATCATTAGACTGTTACAGTAATCCAGCTTGCAGTTTACAATGGCGGCTGCAATCACAGCAAGGTTCTCTTTAGACAGATAGGGACGAATCTGCCATAGAAGCTGAATATAATAATGACACGAGGATTTGAGGTAATTGGCCTGACGGGTGAAGGATAGCTGCGGGTCAAAGTAAACTCCCAAGGTCTTTACGGACTTAGATACAGGAATTATATGTTGACCAATCAGAAAGTTGTCATATTTTGTGTCAAGTTTCTTCAGTTTTTTCTGGGTACCTAAAATCAACAGCTCTGTTTTTGCATTGTTGAGGGCCAGTGAGTTTAACGCCATCCACTTCTGGATTTCAGTGAAGATGGAGTTAATATACTCTACATCTTTTAGATACTCACCAGTGAGTTTAATAACAACCTGCGTGTTGTCAGCGTAATTGGCAAAATAGATGCCTAGGGCTGACAAAAGAGTGCAGAGAAGACGAGAGTAGATATTAAAGAAAAGAGGCGAAAGACATGAGCCCTGTGGAACACCACATAATAGTAAAGAAGCCATGGAGTGAGCATTATCCTTAGTAACTCTCATGTTCCGTGGACCCAAAAATGATTTGAACCAGGCAGAGGCTTCAGGGGAACATTTGCCGATTGTGATTAGTCTATCCGCCAGTAGTTGATGATCGACTAAATTGAACGCAGTGGATAAGTCTAATAATAATAACAGGGCAGTATGCCCTTTGTCAACAAGACCACCAATGTAAGATTTTAAATCTAACAGTGCGGTCTCAGTCCCATGATTGGGGCGAAACCCAGATTGTTGTGAGGCTAGAATATCATGTTCCTCGACTAAAGTTTGGTATTGACAGTAGGCAATCTTGTCTATGATTTTCAGCATAAAGGGAACATTAGTGATTGGGCGATAATTTCCTGCCTCTGCAGGATCCAGATTTTCCTTCTTAAGCAGAGGAGTGACCCATGCTTCCTTTATGTTTTCGGGGACATATGATTCACAGAAAGATCTGTTAACAAAGGTAGTGACCCATGGGGCAAGAGTATGGATATGATCTTTGAATAAGGAGGCTGGAAAGACATCTCTCCTACAGGAAGTGGGTTTGAGTTTTGAGACGGTGTCGATAACTTCTGCTGTTGAAACAGGTTTAAAGGTAAAGCCATGAGAATCATTGGGCGAATCCATGTTATCTAGAATGGATGCGGTATTAGTCAATAATTTGACCTGAGAATTAATGTTGTTTTGATGAGTTAGAGTTTTATTAGTGAAGCTGTTGTGGATGTTTTGACACCAAGCACTGTCTGCCGGGGGCAATGAAATGGTAGTACAACCTTTAAGCTCCTGGAGAATAACAAAAAGCTCTTTAGAGCTAGATTTGGCTTTAGAAATCCTGGAATTAAGATGCAATTCTTTCGTTGAACGAATAAGAGATTTATAATGTATAGGCGTTCAGACTAGACTCAGATGGTTGTTTGTGCCATTGTCGTTACATTTGGCGTTTTTTAGAACGGGCCTCAGTAATTTCAACTGAGAATGGAGTATAGGGAGCAGTTTTTTTTTTTTTTTATATAATATAATAAGTAATTTATAACACGCCAATACACAAGTGTTTCCACGCACGACACAACACGGGAGGGAAGGCAGAGAGATGACAAAACAAACGATCTTACTAGGCCTTGTGTCATTCAGATTGTTCAAGTGTGATAGTGCAAAGTGCAGGGGGGGGGCAAGACCATCTGACAGCAAAGCTCAGCTGGTGTCTTTAGAAATCAGAACTGTCAACAGACCAAAGGATCCCAGTGGCTTGGTGCTCCGTTCAGCTAACCCAGACGGCACAGTGTTAAAACAGAATTTCTGTGTTTGGTAATTATAGGGATACTTTTTAGGGCCCTCAGTCATTTGCTTTTTCTCTAATTATATTTTTTGATCACCATCCTATTTTTGTGCAATCACTAATTGTAATCTTTCATTTGCTCTTGTCATTGAGTTGTACACACATACACTCTGTTGATGGGACTGGAAATCACACAGTTTGAGCTCTACTTTAAAATATGGTTGTGATGATGATACTAACATGATGATGACGGCAAAACGTTCTATCTCTATTTGGTGAATTAATTATATATAGCTGTGTGAGCAACATGTTGAAGAACTGTGGTACCAATACTTGACAAGTAGATGCCATGCAGGTTGCATATAAAGATTAAAGAAGATCTTCCATGCAATGTATAGACATCTCTTGGTCCACTGTGTTATCTTCACTTACATGGCCTTTCCATTTTTCTTAAGTTCCTCCTGTCCTCTCATATGTAGCCCTTCCTTACGTATGTAGTGCTTTGGGTTAACTCCTACGATAACCATTTTATATAAGTGACCAGCTAGAACATGTTTCTCAGCAATGGTTTTTCAGCTCATCTCTTTATTGTTAACCAAAGGGTGTTCCAGAAGAGCACCTACCTCTTCAGTCTCCCTAGCCCACCACCGAACACAGTGACTATTTTCACGCAAGGCTACTTAATTCTCAGGAGGATAGCTCAGGGGCAACACAGCGGAGCAACACAGGTTCGATCCCCCGGTACACCCTTTGAACCCTCTGGGTAATAAATGTGTTATCAATAACCAATTCTAAGTCCCTATGCCAACCCAAGCCGACGATTCCCATCGTATTTGCTCTTCTTGATGTTTCTGACATGCTTGCTTCATACCGTGCCTCCTACCTTCACATACCTTGCCATGACAACATTTGCTACCTTCTCATGGCCACATCTTGGGTGGAGGTAACTGCACTGTTTTCTGCGAGTACTTCTGCTTGTTTTGGCATTATTTCAGCTGTAGTTTAACTTGCATATCTGTGGAAATCCTTTTTTTGAGGTAGGGGTCCGGGGGAGGGAGGTAATTGCACTGGCGGATATAGCACCGAAGGAATCATCAGCATTTTGACAGTGATTACTGCAATGTTAATTCCTCTGGAAGAATTAGCACTGAGGGAATTACCACAAAATGCAGACTCAGAATTTGGCGGAATATTAATACTGGTGGTAATTCCATTGCCGGCACTTTCACCCACTACCGCTGTACTCAGAACGTAGCCCTCAATGTTAAGATCCTATTCCAGAAGAATCAGCTGTAAGAGTTGTATATTGGGCCTGCCCTTCATATCCACTTAAAGTTGTTATCCATTTTGAGTTTGTCTAATAATCAGCAGACAGGACTCCAGAAACTGGAGCCCGAGAACTGTTTGTGGTTCTAACCCTTCACCGTCAAGCATATTTTTATTTTTTATTTTTTTTGGCATCTGATAAAAATAACAAACACAAAGCAAATTGGCTTGTTTAAAAAATAAATAATATCGGGATATTGTTAGACATTTGCTCCTGGGTCGCAGAACGATCATGCCATGGTTCCGGGCTTCTCTCTGTTCAAATGAATATTAGAAGTTTGTATGAAAACCAGACCATTTTCCACTAGCCGGCTGCCAACATCATTTTCCAAGAAACAAAAATTCTCCAGACCCTTGATAGCATTTCAAGCTTTTCTCTCTTTCTCTGTCAGCGGTCACACTAGTGAAAAATGGCTCATTGGAAAAGAAAACGACATCACCAGTAATAAAAGGCCCTGTTGCACCCACCCCGAGATAATTGTAGCTCATTCTTTGGCTGCAGTATTCATTCCCTGGAATCCGGCCATCTTGGAGTCAGGCGGACAGAATTGGAAAGCTACATTTTCTCTTCCATTTATGAGATTTAAAGGAGAATGCACCTGCTTTTTGTGAGCAAGACTCTTACCCCATAAAGATGTGCAGTGCTCTTGAAAATATGAAGGTATCAGCCTGATTCACAGAAGCGTTTTATAATGGTGCAATGAATCAGGCCCAATGTGTTAAAAATGCGATGTCATTGATGTTCTATCCAGCTCTCTCCATCGCATCAGAGCATATTTAACTACCTCGTGGTCAGTGCTGAAGTAGGTGGTACGGTCTTCTACTCACGTCTGCTCCTTGTAAATAGCTATAGGAGATAGTAGGCATATGCTGGATTATCCACACAGGGGAGAGTGTCTGGCCAATCACATGGCCGGTGTGATGTTTTAAATCACTTCAGTCAGGGTTTATGTTGCGTTCACTAGGCCTTAACTTATGTGGCGTAGCGCGTCGCTGCACTGAAAGAAAACACAACCGCTTGTTATTGTGCTCAGTCCCGAACTGGCGTACCACGTCAGTTGCCGTTTATTTATTTATTTATTAATTTAATTTCCTGGTTTCCCCTGTGTCACGTGACTGGCTATTGTCCGGCAAGTGACACCACAGCCGGGAATGCGCGTAGAATCCATTAGTGACCAGCCACATTATCTCAGCTGAATGTGTTATTTCCCTCGGATTCTGCCATTTGTTTTTCGATACCTTATGCCGATTTCTCTCCCTTTCTCTGTCCCTACCCCGGGTTGACTCACCAACACCCCAGGTCCAGCCAACAGCCCACAGCCCCTCCCCACTCTCGTGACTGCACTTTCCTCCTAATGGTCTCTCAGGATTCATGCCCTCTCTGCCACAGTTATCCCCACCTTGAAAATAGTAAATTGACTTATTCCCTTTACTAGCTTCCATGGTGGCTATGTTATAGTGTATAATTTGTAAAGGGAAATTGGGCATTACCCAGGGTGCTAATAGTGATAACTGTGTATTCAAGGGCTGTTAGGGCTGGTAACTGCCTGCTGCCCTCACTGAAGACCTTGCTTTTCTTGGCCTGCTTCAGGTTGAGCTAGCGTGCTGGGACGGCATTCCAGAAGAGCAGCTACCTCTTCAGTCTCTCTAGCCCACCACCGAACAGAGCTACTATTTTCACGCAAGGCTGCTTAAGTTTTAGGAGGAGAGCTCAGGGGGCAACACCACGGAGCAACACAGGTTTGAGCCCCAGTTCCGCACTCAGAAACCTCTGGGTATTAAACACGTTATAAGTAACCAATTATAAGTCCCCATGCCAACCCAAGCCAACGATTTCCATCTTATTTCCTCTTCTTGATGTTTCTGAAAGGCTTGTTTCATAATGTGCCTCCTACCTCCACTTACTTTGCCATGATAGCATGTACTACCTACTCATAGCCACCTCTTGGGTGGTGGTAACTGCACTGTTTTCTGTGGGCAATTCTGCTTGTTTTGGCAGTATTTCAGCTGAAGTTTAACTTGCATATCTGTGGAAATCCTTTCTTCGAGGAGGGTGTGCAGGGGAAATTTTGGGGTAATTACACTGGCGGATATATCAGCGAATGAATCGTCAGCAGTTTGGCAGTGATAACTCCAATATTAATTCCTCTGAAGAATTAGCACAGAGGGAATTACCACAAAATTCAAACTCAGAATTTGGCCGAATATTAATACTGGTGGTAATTCCATTGCCGGCACTTTCACCCAATACCGCTGTACTCAGAACGTAGCCCTCAATGTTAAGATCCTATTTCAGAAGAATCAGCCCTAAGAGTTGTAAATTGGGCCTGCCCTTCATATCTACGTAAAGTTATTATCCATTTTGAGTTTCTCTAATCATCATCTGACTGGACTCCAGAAACTGTAGCCCGAGAAGTGTTTGTGGTTGTAACCCTTCACCGTCAAGCATATATATATTTTATTTTTGGCATCTTTTAAAAATAACAAACACCAAGCAAATTGGCTTCTTTAAAAAATAAATAATATCGGGATGTTGTTAGACCTTTGCTCCTGGGCCGCAGAACGATCATGCCATGGTTCTGGGCTTCGCTCTGTTCAAATGAATATTAGAAGTTTGTATAAAAACCAGACCATTTTCCACTAGCCGGCTGCCAACATCATTTTCCAAGAAACAAAAATTCTCCAGACCCTTGATAGTATTTCAAGCTTTTCTCTCTTTCTCTGTCAGCGGTCACACTAGTGAAAAATGGCTCATTGGAAAAGAAAACGCCATCACCAGTAATAAAAGGCCCTTTCGCCCCCACCCCGAGATAATTGTAGCTCATTCTTTGGCTGCAGTATTCTTTCCCTGGAATCCGGCCATCTTGGAGTCAGGCGGACAGAATTGGAAAGCTACATTTTCTCTTTCATTTATGAGATTTAAAGGAGAATGCACCTGCTTTTGTGTGCAAGACTCTTACCCCATAAAGATGTGCAGTGCTCTTGAAAATATGAAGTTATGGTAAAATATATCAACTGTTATTACAGTGCTTTGATGCCTTCAGGTGAGCTAGCGCTCGATAAAAACTGGTATTATTATTAGTGCAGTCTAACTTGCTCTGACCAGTGCTCTTCACAGTGCCAATGTGGTCCACCAATGGAAGCACACAGGGATATCCGTGTCGGATGTGGTGGGGGGTGGGAGGTGGGGTTGATGAGGGCTTGACACTCTTTCAAATAGGTGGAATTAGTAAATCTTTGAGATAAACAACACATTTAAATCGCGTTGCTCCACCCCATTGCAATGCACAGTGGGCAAACAAAGTTACTAACACTGCGCAACGTCCCTGCATGTTTTCTAACGCCAGTGCTCTTAATCGGAAGGCAGCATTCTAACCACAGTGTGATCTTCTGTTTCAGGATACGACTGCGGAGAAAGGGAAAAGACGGCACCAAAAAGCATGACTTTATCGCAGCCATTCACATGAAGGCCTTGCCAAGTAAGTCCAGGTCTCTCTGGAGTTATCAGCACATGGTTCCGCTTTATAGTTTGGTGCTGTATTCATACCTCTGCACAGGGGCAACTTGACAAAGAGGTGGAAATCTCAATTCATATAATACTGCATATGCGCTCTTCTGCCAAGGTGTATGCCGGCAGGAGCCTTGAAACCATTAGCCCGTTTTGGAAAGTTGTAAAAGGTATGGAAAAATATGGCTGGAAATCAAAACTTAAAGAAGCAAGATAACAGTCACTAAAGAAGCATGGTGTTATTAGCGGAATAAAGTAATTGATGGCAGTATATGGGTTCACGTTGATTTCACTGGATGTATTGCTAGTGCTGTAAAATAACTTAACAAACTTATACGGCTTTGCAGAGGATCACAAGGTTGGGAGCGAGTGACATTCGTCCGGAAGAAATGCAGAAACGTGAGAATGGTTTAAGAAACCATGAAAGAGCAGTTAAAGTGTTCACAAATAAGTCATTCTATGTCAAGACCGGAGGCGAGCATTATGATTTAACTCTTTAATGCCACTCTCCACAACATAATGCTACACAATAGAGATCCACACGAAGGCCAACACACAGTGCCTTGCGCTGCGGCCTGGTCGGTTGCAAACCCCAATCAACAATGGGGAGCCCAGAAGGTGGAAGGAGCAGGGAAATGCTGCAAAGATAGGTGTTGCGGGTGCTGCACAGTAGGCACTGGCATAGCGGAGGGCCCCCACCGCCCCCACAGTTCACAGCAGGCACTGGCATAGCGGAGGGCCCCCACCGCCCCCACAGTTCACAGCAGGCACTGGCATAGCGGAGGGCCCCCACCGCCCCCACAGTTCACAGCAAGCACTGGCATAGCGGAGGGCCCCCACCGCCCCCACAGTTTGTGGGGCCCACCCCGTGCATGTCTTGGTAGCGACTCATTATAAAAATATTCCCCCCAAAAAAAGTTATTGAAAATTAAAAAAATTAAATGTTTTCTTTTTGAAGTCACTTTGCCTTCATAAAGACTTATAATTTATTTTTGAAGGCACAGTGACTTCAAAAAGGAACTATTTCCTTTTTAAGCCTGAGGGATGCTCCCATCCCATGACATGGATGCCTCCAGGCTGGAGGACTCCATGTCATGGGGTGGGAGCATCCCTCAGGCTTAAAAAATAAATAAGGCCTCATTACACGGATGGCAGAGAACCGCAAATTGTGGTACCGTAATTAGCTCCCTGGGTCCCTTTGCGGTTTGGTTTTTAACGCCTACAAAAAGCAGGCGTTAAATTCCCCAACCCGCAAAGGGACCTCGTAGTAAGGCGGTAAGGATTTACCGGTACCGGTAAAATACCGGTACCGGTAAACCCTTACCGCCTACCATGTAATGAGGCCCATAGTTGAAGTCACTCTGCCTTCATAAAGAAATGATTTCCGTTATGGTTCGGTCCCTTAACAGAAATCATTTCATTATGAAGTCATAGAGACTTAAAGAAGAAAGCATTTATTTTGGAAGCAATAGGACACCCTCCACCCCATGACATGGAGGCCGCAACATCCTCTGCAGATGATTGGGTCAAGCGTTCCTGGCTTCTGCATGGAGCTGAAGGCCTTGTTCCCTGGACCAAAGGATGAAAGGTAAGAACACATATTTTCTTTAAGTGTGTGTGCATATATGTATTAATGTAATGTGCATGGATGAGTGAATGCATGATGCATAGGTGGCTGCCTGGGTGCTTGGTGTGCCTGTGTGCGTCTATGGTGAAAGGGTGCACACATAAATGTATGACTGACTGAGTGTGCTTTTGTGAGTGTATTGGTGGCTACCTGTGTGAGTCTATGAATAAAGGGTGCACACTTAAATGTAAGGTTGGCTGGGTGTGCGTGTGTGCCTGTATGGTGAAATGATGCACACTTACATGTATGTGTGACTGCCTGGGTGTGCCTGTATGGTGAAAGGGTGCACACTTAAATTTATGGGTGTCTGCGTGTCTGCCTGGGTGTGTGTGCCTTCATGGTGAAAGGGTGCACACTAACATGTATGGGTGGCTGCCGGGTGTGCCTGTATTGTAAAATGGTGCAAACTTAAGTGTATAGGTTGCTGCCTGGGTGTGCCTGTATGGAGAAATGGTGCACACGTAAATGTATGGGTGGCCACCTGGGTGTACCTGTATGGTGACAGTGTGGACACTTGCATGTATGGGTGGGTGCCTGGTTCTACCTGTACGGTGAAAGGGTGTACACTTAAGTGCATGCGTGACTGCCTGGGTTGTCTGTATGGTGTAAGGGTGCACACTTATATGCATCGTGGCTGTCTGGGTGTGCCTGTATGGTGAAAGTGTGGACACTTAAATGTATGGTTAGCTGCCTGGGTGTGCCTGAATAGTGGAATAGTGCACACTTAAAGGTATGGGTGGTTTCCTAGAGTGCCTGTATGGTGGACGAGTGCACACTTAAAGGTATGGGTGGTTTCCTGGTGTGCCTGTATGGTGGAAGAGTGCACACTTAAATGTATGGGTGGCTGCCTGGGTGTGCCTGAATAGTGGAATAGTGCACACTTAAAGGTATGGGTGGTTTCCTGGAGTGCCTGTATGGTGGACGAGTGCACACTTAAAGGTATGGGTGGTTTCCTGGTGTGCCTGTATGGTGGACGAGTGCACACTTAAAGGTATGGGTGGTTTCCTGGTGTGCCTGTATGGTGGAAGAGTGCACACTTAAATGTATGGGTGGCTGTCTGGGTGTATCTGTATGGTGAAAGGGTGCACAATTATATGCATCGTGGCTGCCTGGGTGTGCCTGTATGGTGAACTTGTGGACACTTAAATGTATGGGTGGCTGCCTGGGTGTGCCTGAATAGTTGAATAGTGCACACTTAAAGGTATGGGTGGTTTCCTGGTGTGCCTGTATGGTGGAAGAGTGCACACTTAAAGGTATGGGTGGTTTCCTGGTGTGCCTGTATGGTGGAAGAGTGCACACTTAAATGTATGGGTGGCTGTCTGGGTGTATCTGTATGGTGAAAGGGTGCACAATTATATGCATCGTGGCTGCCTGGGTGTGCCTGTATGGTGAACGTGTGGACACTTAAATGTATGGGTGGCTGCCTGGGTGTGCCTGAATAGTGGAATAGTGCACACTTAAAGGTATGGGTGGTTTCCTGGTGTGCCTGTATGGTGGAAGAGTGCACACTTAAATGTAGCAGTGGCTGCCTGAGTGTGCCTGTATGGTTAAAGTGTGTCTATTTAAATGTATGGGTGGCTGGGTTTGTGTGTGTATATGGTGAATGATGTGTGTGCTTGAGTCAGGGGCACAATGCAACCTACATTTTGGGGGTCTAACCCTTCAAAAGATGGAAGAGACGCTAACTTCGTGGGTGTTTGGTGAGGGACATGTTTATTTGTGTGGGGGCATCTAACTTCTTTATGCATTCTAATGAGACTATTCTAGTGCAGCTTCAATGTTCAACTCTCTCGTTTAAGTCTGAAAGGACACATTTATGGACTTCTGTGAGAATGAGCGGTCTTCTATCTGCTCTCTACCCTTAGAATCACTCCCCTGGTATACAATTACTAAACCCACCTCACAATTTCAATTGCTTAAACAATTAAATTAAACGTTTGAATGCAGGTACTAACAGTGTAATGCTTTGTGTTAGTAATTGCTGGGCCTTTTTTAACAGTGAAACCCAGGTGCTATTTAACATTTGTACTGTTCTGTCCGGCAACGGCTCTATAGGTCAGCCAGGTCGAGTCAACATACCCCTACATTTCGGGAGGGGGGGCTGAAACCCAGTCAGCTCGATGATGTTGTGCCACTGCTTGTGGTTAATGCCTTGGTTACTTATTGGTAATCTTCATTCCTCCTATCCCTATTCATCCTCGTCCCAGTTCCTTTGTATGAGGTACTTTGCCTCATACAAATTTGCCTCATACAAAAGTACTGGGATGAGAAAGAGGGACATGGAGGTAATGCCTGGCTTAGTAACCTGTAATCTTCATTACTCCTAGTCCCACTCTTCATAAGCACTAGGACATGGAAGAGGGATGTGGAGGTAATTCAGGGCAGAGGAGCTAATTTGGCGTGTTGGTGTGAGAGGAGATGTGTGGGGGGGGTGGGATGGGACAGGGATTGTGCGGTAAATCCTAATGGTCATCCATGTCCAGGCTAAGCAGGCATGATATGTGGTAGTAATTGCTAGAGTGGTATTTTCGTTCAGTCAGTCTAATCATTTGTTAGTTTGGCTTGACTTTTCATTTTTAACTGGGCATTTCTCATAAAGCAGCCTGCTCAGAGTAATTAGCTGACGAGACTGGCATTTGAGTCATGCCATTCTATGCATTTTTTGCTGTGGCATTTCTGGCCAAATGTGATATAATAGCCATGATAAGTGTTATTGCTTCAACTGGCATTGTGGTGCAAACAGTCTAGGTATGTCTAAATGTGGCCTGGCATGCTTTACTGTAATATGCTATTACATGCCAGGACTGATCTACATCGTGCAACCAGTTGGGCATGTTTTCATTGTGGCATGGCATTTTTAATAGCAATGCATTACATTAACTAAAGCATTAATGTTCCTTTGCATTGTTGGTGACTTGCACGTATTGGATTTTTGGATTGATGTTACCCTACAATACAAATGCAAATGCTCTGGCTTTTTAGCCAATTTTTCTCAGAATGTGTGCTGTATAATGCATTAAACGCATATGTATATCTTTCTCCTAGTGCAGTGTGAGGTGTACCCCTGCAGCAGCATGTTTGTGCATATTGTGCAAGCGTGGTATTCTAGGCGGGCCAGAGTGTGGCATGACCCGTGATTTGATTCCAAGCTGAGGGGACAAGAGGGGACTCCCTCAGTATTGCTCACAGGGGGGCCCATTTTGTGTACTACGCCACTGAAAGTAGGTAGAGGAGTTTGGGGCAAACCCCCCTGAAAATGTGCAGTGGAAAGGAGAAAAACCAAAAACTGACTTTGTGGGTCAACCTTTAGTGGGCGGCACTCCGCAACTTCGCTCTTACGTACTTGTAATTTAGTCATGGATTCTATTGCACCAGGTGCAAAGTCAGGAAATTGTACTTAAATATTCTGGGGAGCAATACATGATGTGGAAGGGGTTATTTTATTGAAGTTCTTCCTTCAGGAGTGGGTTTAGGTGCCTCTATTAAAAAAAATGAAACAAGCAGCGGCAACAGACATGGGTATGTTGAGGTAGGAGGTGAAAGTGACTAGCAGTAATCTGAGGTTGAGCTATCAGTATGCACAAATATCAATTACGCCCACTCTCCCTGTGCCATGTGTACTAGTGGAGACCACATCGCAAAATGAATTTGAATAAATCAGAGACGTTCCTATCAGAATTTGAAAAACGCATTGGTTTCAATGAACATCAGAGATTTCGGCGGAATACTAACAGCAGGGATCAAGTCGAGGGTACACGCGGGTGGACGGACTCCCACCACTTTTTTTAGGAGGGCACCTCATATGGTAATTTCTACTGACACCACATTCAATTAGTATGTTTATGAGGCCCCATACGTAGTCTTTTAGGACCCCTGACTAACTGGAAATTTAAAACTCAAAGTGGGTTGGCAGAACATGCTTAAGTGATGTCCCAAGTCTTTCTTCATGTAGAAATCTCAAGACAAAGCACGTCTGTAGTATGTGTCTGTCAACAACCACCAAAGGGTACATATATCAGCGAGATCCAGGGCTTTAAATGGGCAGGTACTTGCTGGTGCTCAGTACCTGCACTTCTTTTATTTGGAAGGCACAGTACCGTCACTTCTTTTTTTTCCTTTTTTTTTTCTTTTTTTATTTGTTTGGCTGAGTTTCAACCTTTCAAATATTTCATACAAAATGAGTACACAAAACAATTTTCATCATCCTAATTATAGGTAAAATTTCAATTACAAAACATGTAGAATGAATGAAGCATACAAGCAATTTTAATATGAGAAAAGTTTCACTTTGTCAAAATAGCATACATAAATTGAACCAGTGCAATATGCATCAATGTTCTACTACTATTTACTACACACCCCCAAATGTCTTCTTCTGAGCGATAACAGTAGAGATGTAGTAAGTTCTTAAAATATTTTTGCCGTAGAAAATTTAACACAGGACAACTAATTACTAGGTGAGATAAGGACTCTGTCTGCTTATTGTTCTTACAAAAACCGTCACTTCTCAGCAGGAAGCCAATACATTTAATGGAGGAGTACCGGCATTTCTCAACAGTAAGCAGGTACTCTGGGAAAGGGAGTACTTGCACTTTTGTATTTCCACGTAAAGCACTAGCCAGAACGCAAGCTGTTATTCCTTGAAGTCACTCCTTTCGTTTAGAGACCACCACTGCATCTTACAGAGGATGGGCCGACATGCAGAACAGCAGTGTACTGCCCCATTTTACTCACTAAAGTTAAGAAAAACCCCAAAGAAAAAGAATATCGGATATGCATCTACCCGCCCCTTGATTTCCCCTGCACTGCTGTGTTGTTGCCTGCAGAGCAGAGCCTTCAGCTGTGCCCACCACGGAGAGAACTCTACTATTATGACATTTGATGTGAAGAGTAAATTAACAAGGGGGGTTCTGGGAGTCCCTCTGCCAGACATTAGTCCTGGTTACGAGAGACTTACCCAGAGTCTTTAGCTCACTATCTTTCACAGAGAAGAAATATCCCAAACATATCAGTTTTTGTTCTGCCCTGGGGCAGTCCAGCACCGAAATGCAAGGCAATTCTCCTCTGAACAAGAGTACCAACAGAAACCCCAGACACGTGTTTCGGTCTGGTTGGACCTCATTTGATGTGAAGAGGGCTCATAAGGTGAACGCATACACTCGTTTTAATTCATTGTAATTACTGGGAACACGGAACAAATGTGCTGCAACCAATATGTCCATGTATTTTTAAATCAAGACGTATTTATAAATTTAATTCAAATATCCTGTCAAGAATGAGAACTACTATTTACTTCCCAGAAAAAAGCTTTTACACCGAACCCCCAAATGTAGGGAGTTGCATTCTTCCAGCTCACAGTCTGTTCTGAACCCTGAGTGTAGATGTGCCATGACCACAATGATATGACCCAAAAGCACTGTGCTGGATAGCTTAAGACAGGTTAGCCAAACAGCAAGGCTAGTCTGAAAATCATGTCAGTTCTTGAAACTGATTAGATCTCTGGATAGGTGTTTTTTCGCATGGGGTTGCACCGAGCTGTCTGTGAGCTGTAAACCACAATTCTGAGGCAGTAGAGATCTTGTATTTTGGAATAGCACACATTGGTATTTGGATGTGCAGGGTGTACTCATATCTTCTTTTGATGTTAAGATACCTTATCCAGGTTCTGAGGTGGAACGTCACAGCCTTGTGCATCGCCGCATGGGTCACAGAAGTGGATGATTGGCGTTTCTCATGGTTCCCAGACATTGTCTTCTTCCAGCCTTGAAACTGACCCCTCTGCAAGTTTGCGCTGTTCTTTTGGAGCATGCTGTATCTGCGTTAGTGTGTTCAATGTCACAGCTGTTGTACATCTTGTCAACAGCTGTCTGGGTCAGGCACCCCCTTCCTTTTGAGATTACAATTCAGTTTGGTTGGGTTGTCTGTCCAGATCAAATCAATTATTTCGATGGGTAAATCCTCTTATTATGTAATTAAAAAAAAAAATGTTTTATTGAGCAATTAGTTTCATTCATTAAAAGCACATTTCATATAAAAACAAAGAAACAAGTTATCAAACAAATATCAACAGATTGTCTTATAAAAACAAAATGTAATTATGTTTAGACAGTTTCATCACTGATGAAACTTCTCTAAACCTAAGCGGCTAATACAGAACTGTTACTGTAATTCCCTGCACGGCCCCAATAATGATATGATGGACCAACTTTTATTTTATAGTGTCTTCCGTTTCATTACCTTTCTGCATGTTTTACCAAGTCAGAGAATGCTTTACATTCTTTCAAGCAGCCCATCTTCTCAATCACGTGTCACTATTGTCCATTGGCTAGTGAGTTATTCTTGCAGTGGACGCGTGGGCCCGCCTGAGCAGCGATGCGTCATCGGACATGTTGACGTCTGCATTTGACAGATAGATTTGTGACTATTTGCCTCGATGGATAAGTTGACAAGGTACTGCTAGCGGCCTCTATTATGGGGATATGGGTTGTTCAATGTCTTTACATTGGCGCTGAATTCCAGCTGTTGTGCTGGAAGCCAAAGCTCATTGCACCCAAAATGCTCTCCTATTCCCCATTCTAATTTGGGGTATATGAGCACTGTATTTATGATATGGCATTTATAACACGCCTGTACACATGTGTTTCTAGGTGCATTAACATGTGTGCTTACTCTACTGATTAATCCTTTCGGTGTCTTTAGACTGCATGTATTTACACTAAAAAGGGAGGTCTTATTTGGTCAAGTGTCTTATTATAAGTCCTCATTGTCTTGTCTTATCTTGAACCCTATCTTCGGAGATATCCAAATAATCATATGCGCACAATCTTTAAGAGGTTAAACTTTAATTTTTTACCCACTAGAGACATTTTAACCATTCGTGATTTGCTCCCCAAAGAAATGTTTTATTGTCGGTTTTGTGGGAATGAAAAAGAAAAGAGTACTTGAAACGCGTGGTAATGAATTGTCCCGCTTCATTCATCTTACGCAACTTGCAGTTTAAAGAATTGGTACCCAGTGTGGACTTTATAGATATTGAGAATGTATGGCGACAAACTTTAGGAGGCCGTAGTCCGTCCCTGATCTTAGCTACTTTGAGATACTGTGCTCAATTAAAATGATTGAAACGCTGTAATCATTACATCTGGATGGTATCCGTATAAAAGAATGGAGAAAAAAAAAAAAAAACTAATGGCTGAATTGATCGAATTTCAGCTGTACCAACATTTCGTACAGCTAAAAATTTTGAGCAAATCTAACATGTGTGACCATTATAGCGAACAAGGGAAGCAGCGGTTGTAGGGGTGTCACCTGCAGCCCTGTTACCTATAATGGCATTGGCTGTGAGGGGGGTGTCCACACTTGCAAAACAACAAAGTTTTGCAAAGGAAAAAAAAGGACCCTGCGGTGGTAATTCGCAAGCACGTAAGTGAAGGGAACCGGTGTTGCAGAGGGATGAAGGAGTAGGCGGGACACAGAAAAGTGTGCCGCCAAGTAGGCGGTGGGGTGCTGGGGGCGGGGGGGTGCAGGTTACCAGAAATACCCGGAGGAGAGAAAATCAAAAGTCATTTAATTCAAATGATTTCGTTTTTTTCTCCCTCTGACATTTTGGATTCGATGACATCATGGACAATCCATCTAGATAGTCAGGCTGCATATTCATTGTTTGTTTTTAAATGTATTATCCACTGTCACTTTATGATGCATATTTGAATTAAATCGTAAAAACGCTTTATATTTTATTAACCACATACAATAAAAATACAAAAATAACAAATAAGTCCGAATTGTGGACAGGAGGTGGGCAGTATGGGCTTTGTCATGGCCCAAGTCAAGGGGCGGCTTAAAACGTTTGCCTCTGCACACTGAGCCACTTGTGGGGGCAGACGTTCAAAGGATTGATACCCTATGCAGAACTGCTGGAATTCTCCCATATTTGGTTGTGTGTGGTTTTGAAAGTATATTGTATTCTATAATTGTAGAGATGTGTCATTAAATACAGCTATGTGCTAATAATGATTATGTGTTCTATGATCCTATTGTATAGCCCATGTTCGTTATGGGCCACCACAGTTAACTAATATGTTAGTGTTAAGAATGCATACATGACTGTGTGAATACATGAGAGAGGATTAAGATCCTTTTATAGTTGACCCTAAGACACCTAACCTGTGTTTTGCTTTTCTCCCCCATTTCTTATAGAAGCACAGCTCTTGTAGCTGCACAGTAAAGCCTCATAGGGTCTCCTATGAGTCAACATAAAGGGAAGCACTACCACTGCCGGACTCCAAGAGCTCAGTTCACCCCGTGGCCTCCTTGTTTGCAAATACATTTTTGCTACCTTTTTGTTGCATGGTCAGTAACACGGAAGCCGTCCACAGGGAACTGACGCGTTGCCCCGCCATCCTTTGGTGCTGCAATCCTTCCAGAGTGCGCGGATCAGGACCGAGGAAACCATTACTCAGTGGCTGCTTTGAAACACAAGAGGAAGCTTCCGTGTGGCGGACTCGCGACAAGTGAGTTGCTTTCACATGGGGAAGAAAAAAGGCCCAGAACCTCAGAAAGAAGAGCAGACACAAGGAAAGAGGAAATGGGGCCTGCAGTCTTTTCATCTGCTTTAGATGGATTGTTTGCTAACCGCCAGGCCGTCCTCTACTAGGGGTGATCTCCGCACTGCAGATTTAGGGTAATCACCCGTATTCTGTACACCCAAACATAGTCTTCTTTTTGTTTGTTTTCGTTGATCATTAACCCTTGGATTTCAAGGTATTTTGTTTTTTGACTCTGCAAATCATAGACTTTCTAGACTTCAATGACGTCCCCTCTTTGCCCACATCAATGACCTTGTGTGCTGGTGTCCCCCTGATCTGTTACGTAAATTCGATTTCATTCATTCTCCATGTGTACATCAGCAAATCACACCCCCAAACGCCAAACTAAAATTCTCTTCATAACCAACTTAATCATCCTCTTCACATTCCTTTCTCGTAACTCAATCTGCATTCTTTTAGTCCTATGAAATCCGCCCTTCTAATTCGCAGTGTAATCCCGCAGACCTCACAGGAGTTTATATCAGAGGACATGAGCCCCAGGATTTTCATTGTATCCCTCAAAAGTCTACGTTGCTTACAGCGTTCTTACATTTCAGTACATGGGTGTTCAGTACATGGGTGAGCCAAGGAACATCTAGTCAGTTATTTTCACTCACACCACAGCCTTTTAGACCTCTGTAATCCACCATCATTCAGCATAGAATAACCGGCTGTGTGTGATATAATTGCTTCTACAAACATTGAGGGTGACTCAATATTCTTTTTAAAGGCACTAAACATCCTTCCCAAAATATTTTATGACTGGTGCAATTATATAAACAAACTTCAATTCTAGAATATTTGGGGAAAGGGTTGGATAGTGCCTTTACAAAAATATCGATGAATCTTTTCCAGAGATTATATCGTTTGATACCGAATAATCCTTATAGCTCTCAATGGACAGTATTGCAGATAACACCTAAACCTATAGATTTCCGTTTCCTGGCACAGGAGCATCTGCCCCGTACATCCTCCAAATCATAATTCTCTACATAACTAAACCCATTTACGTTTGAGTAGTGCGGCCCCTTTACTCACACTACAGACTACTAGGCCTCTGCAATCCATCATTTTCTATCATAGCATACACCATACATCACGCAACAGGTTAGTCCAAAGAATGCCAGTTTGATCCCGTTGGCTTTAAGTTGGATCCCCATTGACTCCAGACGCTTTTTGAGGGTCCCCTTTGCCTGTAGAACCTTGGTATTTCACAACACCTGACACAAGTATCTGTATGCAATGCATGCACCCTTCCATTGTGGATCATAATTACCCACAGAACCCTGCCCCTCTGCATCGTGATAGTGCCACGAGGTCAGTGGCGTCCATCTTATTACTCAGCCAGTTGCCTATAGACACATAAGTGACATGAACCTTGTTTCCTCAAACAGTTTTTCTCCTCAGATTGGAATGAAATGTCCCAGATTGCATAGCTCTAGTTCCTTGAATGCTTGAGTTCGTCCTCCATTACTATAATTGTGCTGCTTCATCCGAGAATGCAGAGAAGGATTGGCTGAGCCCAATACTAACGATACTTATAAAAGAGACTGGATCCCTAAATATCAGATGTAATCCGAGAATTGGTGAAGATGGATGACTGATTTCGGTCTTGCTGTGCGTTAGTTTATTGAAGAAGGCTTATGCTCGTAGCATTGTGAATATGGCCCGCTCACATTGCCTTCAATGTATCTTGACCAATGTAGCTCGAAGTCATATCACAGCAAAACAGCTCTCTCTTCTTATGTATTGTCAGAGCACACTTTAGGTGTTTCATGACACTGTGTGGGAGATCTCACATGTTTTATTTCTCTTCAATAGCTATGTGCTGTGCTGTACACCTTTGTGACAGCATTGCGTGTTTCACCTTTACCGTAGAATGCAGCAAAAGCCTTGCACAACACTCATTTGGTATATCGTCTAATAACAGCATTGCACATCGTTCCTTTGTGAATCTCGTAACAGCGCAGCTCCCTTTTTCACTTATACACAATCTACTTACAGAATGAACGATTTCCGATGTCCTTTCTAATCTCTTGACAGCACTGCACCCATGAACGATCTCACCTCTCCTACATACACTTATGACAGTGCAGCCACGCGTTCCTTTGCCATTGAATCACATAACAGCATGGACGATCTCCTATATCCTATCATCCTTTACTGCGGAGACTCATAGCAGCATAACACATCTCTTCTCATTCATAGAATCTCATGAGAGCACCACCTCTGTCCTTTAATTTAGTGTCTCATAGCAGCAGCAACAGTATCTGCTGTGCCATAGAATCTCTAAGAGAACTATCTCTTTCCTTTAATTTAGTGTCTCATAGTAGCATCAACAGTATCTGCTGTGCCATAGAATCTCATGAGAGCACCACCTCTGTCCTTTAATTTAGTGTCTCATAGCAGCAGCAACAGTATCTGCTGTGCCATAGAATCTCTAAGAGAACTATCTCTTTCCTTTAATTTAGTGTCTCATAGTAGCATCAACAGTATCTGCTGTGCCATAGAATCTCATGAGAGCACCACCTCTGTCCTTTAATTTAGTGTCTCATAGCAGCAGCAACACTATCTGCTGTGCCATAGAATCTCTAAGAGAACTATCTCTGTCCTTTAATTGAGTGTCTCGTAGCAGCATCAACACTATCTGCTGTGCCATAGAATCTAATAATAGCACCACCTCTCTCCTTGAATTTTGTGTCTCATAGCAGCATCAACAATGTCTGTTGTGCCATAGAATCTCATAATAGCACAATTTATTTTCTTGAATGTAATGTCTCATAGCAACTTCAACAATATCTGCTGTGCCACAGAGGCTAATATGTGCACCACCCTTTCCCTTAATGTAGAGTCTTATGACATTATCAATAGTATCTAATGTGCCATAGAATGTAATAAGAGCAGCAGCTCTTTCCTTGAATTTAGTGTCTCATAGCAGCATCAACAATGTCTGTTGTGCCATAGAATCTAATAAGAGCAGCACCTCTTTCCTTTAATTTAGTGTCTCATAGCAGCATCAACAATATCTGCTGTGCCAAGGAATCTCATAATAGCACCATTTATTTTCTTGAATGTAATGCCGCATAGCAGCATCAACAATATCTGCTGTGCCAAGGCATCTCACAAGAGCACAATCTTTTTTCTTTAATGTAGTGCCTCATAGCAACATACAAATGATCTGCTGTACCAAGGTATCTCGAAAGAGCTCCATCATTTTCCTTCAATGTAGTCTCATAGCAGCATCTGCTGTGCCATGGAGTTTCATATCAGCATCAAATGTGTCTGCTCTGTCATTGAATACCATAAGAGCATCACCTCTTTCCTTCAATGTAGTGTCTCATAGCAGCATCAGAACTATCTGCTCTGTCATTGAATACCATAAGAGCATCACCTCTTTCCTTTAATGTAAATGTTCATAGCAGCATCAAACATCTCTGCTCTGCAATAGAAAACCCGTTTTCTTTGATGTAAAGTCTCTTAGCACCAACAAACATCTCTGCTATGTCATTTAATCTCATAAGAGAACCACCTCTTTCTGTTAATGTAGAATTTCACAGGGCCACCAACAATATATGCTGTGTCATAGAATCTCAGTTATTTCCTTTAGCGTAGGCACTCATAGAAATCTCTGCTAAGCCATAGAATCTCACGTATTTCCTTTAGCGTAGGCACTCATAGAAATCTCTGCTATGCCATTGAATCTCACAGCAACACCATCGCCTTCCTTTGCTGTAGAATCTCATAACTGCATCAACCATATACCCTTGGCTGGCAGTCAGTGTGATATTGTGTGATATTGCATTTCTTTTATGATAGGACATGTCTCGATGCCTCACCCTCTCGCAGAATGCTGACTTAGCAGTGACACCTGGTGCCACGGGGCCATCCTGCCAACCTTCTGCCAGCTGATAAGTCTCCATAATATATCGCCATGTCACTTAATATTATTTTATTATTATGTTGTGTTTTGGGTGCAAACCTGGTCGAAAACCATTGGAACAGGCTGTTGATGTTCTTATTGGGATCACCTGACCCCATCATGCTGTACAATTCACTAACATGTGCTCTACTCCACACGTGCCAACATTATGCGTTTCATTCGGGAGACACTAGTCTAGTCCTGGTTTTATCTTTGCATTCTGGGACTTGCAGTCCTGGATTTCCCCATTATGATCCTAAGACTACATGTGCCATATTGAAAAGTTGAAACAAGGACAGAACCAACCTCAGCCAAATTGAATGGATGATATTGCAAAATTATTCTACTCCCGTCCTCCACCCAACCACATCCCGCTATACGTCCATCAGATGGTGCTCTTTGCAGTTGCAAAATTAAAGCTCTACACTAGTATAACAGCTAGGGTTGTCCAACTCCAGTCCTCGAGGCTGGATCCATGCCAGGTTTTCAGGATACCCCCTCATGAATATTCATCAGATGCATTTGCATACAATGATTCTAAATGTATGCACATTTTTCCTGATGAAAATTAATGAGGGTTATCCTGAAAAGCCATCAGTATGCCGGCCCTCGAGGCCTGGAGTTGGACAACTGTCACAGTGCATTGTTTTTTTTCTCACAGACACAGATCGTTTGCTGCAAGCACTCTGAGCATGCTGGGCTGTTTAACTTATTTCTAAAGTATCACTTATCTTTTTTCCCTTGTACACCACATTGAGCTGCTATGTTTCCTATCCGTGTGACACATCTCCCTGGCCAAAGTGTGCACATCCTTTTGTACAAACAGATGCAGTTTGCTTTGCCCTGCACATTTTTTTATAGTTTTTTATTTTAAAGCTGATGAATCCACAAGGCATTTTCTTTTTCATTTCTGATGGATCAATGGCCAGTTTTCCATCGAAGCTTTGTTTTGCACATATTATGGTTTAAGAAACTATCACAGTGTCCAGAATCCTGCACAAGATATCATCACCCCATGTATTTTGTGACCAGCATTTCACCTGGAACAGTGCCCACGAATGAGGTGGGCAGATTTTACAATGTACGCTACAGCAGTATAAGCTGTTTCCCTAGCAGTCGATAAGCTGTGGTTACCAGCCCGGTCAAACAGAGACGGATCCAGGCCGTGCTTTACAGGACGCATCAGTGAGACAGCCTCTTTTGCGGGAGAAGCCGTTCTCCCAGGACTCATTGCTTCTGCCGCACCCCGTTCAGCAGGTGGACCTACAGTAAGCTGCAAATTGTATCGTGTGGTTGCCACCAGCTCTGTAACAGACACATCCCAGGGCATTTGTACATAGATGTGGCACTCCAGGGATATACCTGAATTAAAGATAAACCTAATAAAGAACTCATATGATGAGATAATATTACCTTGGTCTCTTCCTTATGGTGTTGGCCAACTGGTCCTATTGTGCCAGCTCACAACTGACTGAGACATCTGTTGCAGTTGTCATCTAAGTGTCAAGGTTCTTCCCACTCCAGGTAGCATAAGGTAAGACAATAATAAAGATCAGACCAAACTTTTCGATTTCCGGCACTTTTTTCCCACAAAGGATCACAGGGAAGGATCTCTCATCTAAACAAATTCACAACATTTTGTGTGAAGTTTGCATTTTGAATTTTGTGCGTAGCGATTATGTATGTCTAAAGAAATTAAAAATACCAAATGCATCCTGAGAAAATCGAGCTTTCTAAATGTTAAATGTTTTGTTATTAGGATTATTAGTACGTATGCCATTTGCATGGTCTCACGGTACCTTGGCGGCTCTGAAAGAGTGTTGATGGGCCTTGATTAGTAAGGATAACTGTGACATGAAAGATGATGGTGCTCTTGTGTTGATGCGTGCAGGCCAGGAGTACCTGCAGGTGTGTGAGGTTCTGTGTGTTTTGTTTTAAGAGCATGGGGGAGTTTGTGTCTGTAACGGGGACCTCATGTGCCCACAGGGCTCGGATGCATTGCTTCAGTGTTGTGGTGTGTAAGTTGGCTGTAGAGGTGTAGTGTTACGTTTATTTGTTATTTGGTGTGAGGTTATAAACATCATGTGAGAGTGGCTTAGTTGGTTGCATGTGCCAAATTTGAGCAAGGCAAGTTGAGCGGTTATGGGTAGGGATCATGGATGCTGAGGTGGGGCCTGCAAGGGTGCATGCACTTTCTTTTCCAATATTTAATTGCACCCCGGGCACTGGCATTGAACAGGAAGTGTATTTGGTGTGGCATGTGGGTGTGTCTCATGTGCGAGGAATGGCAGAGACAGGTGGCTCTGGTTGTAGTGTGACTAAATATTTTTATGGATTGGGCAGATAGGAGTGACAGTACCATTGGCATGCAAATTATGAAGACAGTATGATGTTACCATGAGATGGTGTGGGGTTGTATGATTTTTCCATGGACCGATTAGTTGTATGTTAAAGGTGGGCTTTGGTCTTGGTGCCAGTTATTTGTTGTGTCAGGATGCCAGGGGACATTTTTTGTTGGACTTTGGTTACTTGGGGACTGAAAAACCAGGTCTTCAGCTTCTTTCTACATCTAAGATGGTCTTGTATTGTGCAGATTTTCTATGGCAGGTTATTCCATAGTGTGGCCACTGCTTTGTGTAGAAAAGCGATTCTATGTTCCTTTCATTGGTAAAGTATGGAGTCTCTAATAGTATATTCTCACTGGATCTTTCCGTGGCCCTGAAAGCCTCTTTATTTGACTCAATGTGCTTTGAATTAAACACTTTTCTTTTGGGGAAGATACTGAGGGGGACATCGTACTCATTGTTCCTGGTTTTTGGTGTAATTTTGAAAACTAAGTTATAAGTGGTTATGACAATAGCAGTACACGTTCAAATTGTTGAAAAATACATAGCCTTCACTAGTATTAAAAAAGGTTCAATTATTATCTTAAACCAATTTCAAAATAGACAATAATTTCGAACAGAAACCAAACTTTAAAAAAACATAAATGTTTGGAGTTTATAAAATGGTATTGCGATATCTAATGTTTGTTGGCCTATCGTGTGAAAGAGACAGATCCATTTTCACACGTGTTGTAGACCATCATTAAATGCAATTGTGTTGACAATGGTGTAGAAACCAGTCGTCTGCCCAAGTTTCCACACTGTTTACCACACATGTGCAGATATTTCTGTATGCACCCATGATGGCGATCTGCAACTGCCATTGAAGCAGTGGTGACCTTCATGCAGCCATTTATACACATAGAGTTCACCTGCTTTCAGGAAAACCAGACACAGTCCATGGAAATCCACACATTCCACATTAATTGGAATGGCATTCCTCAGAGGGCAGAGGATGTGCCACTTTGGTGCCAGTAACAGGACATTCATAAATGTGAGGGGAATACAGCCCCAGAGTGACAGAGATTGAGAGGCCATGCTAGGCCCCTATTCTGAGAGGGAAGCTGGTTAATACAGAGTCCCATTAAATATAAAAACCAGTACAAAACTGGGATTTCTGACATAAGACCTAGTGAAAGGAAATATCTCAGCCACCTTCCATTTTGTTAAAATGGACAGGAACTCGAGTGAAGAAAAATATGGCTGAAAGCTTAAAATTACTGAATGTGCTCGGTAGATGGAAAATAAGATGTCTGGCTGAAGATGCTGTTTCCTAAAATATGAACAGTTACAATTTCAACTTAAAAAGACAGATAGCGGCATGTGGCATTGACCTCTACACAGCACAGGGCAGTGATCCAGAAATCCAAAGTGAAGCCAAGCATTTTTCATTTGTTCATAATAAAAAAGACTTGTTTTCATCATATGAAGTGACAACTTTTAAAGGGAAAGGCCTATTTCATGTTGTGTTAAAAGGAACACTGGTTTCTATGTAACTGTGGCCTATGTGAGTATGATACCAAAAGTGAATTTATATCTGTCCAAACAGCGTATAAAGACAGATTGTATTATGAACAACATGCCCAGATACAATGCTAAGTATTACCTGTAAACACATCTTGTCAATTTAAAAGCTGTCCTTTCAGAAGTATGGATGCAGCTTGTGTCTTTCCACTGAAATGAAACTGAGACCTTAAGGCCTTTGGCTGGGGCCCTCTAGGAGAAAACAGGCCTGGGTTTCATTTAGATGCAAAAACAAAATAAAGAATTAGATTGGCAACGTGGAAGGGTAGATAAGCCGGCTAGCAAAAATTAATTTTAAGGTCCGTCCTCCCCATCAACTCTGCATTAGTGGCCAAAAGAAACAACCTTTTCAGGGCTGAGTTCACCTCAAGAAATGGCCTTCTGAGCCACTAATGAATCTTCATGTCAGGTCACAGTAGAGAAATTAAACTTCAAAAAGGAAAAGGTGGGGCTACATGTGAAACTATGAACTCACATGATATAGGCTGATTTTCCTTAAAGAAAAGAAGATTGTTTGTCCCAGTGAGTTTATCCCAGACTCATAATAAAAGGGGGTAAGAAGCCTGTTGGTAACATGTCCATATGAATTCTGTGTGATGTATACAATTTGAGTTATGAGGAAAATTATGATTCCTGCCTTCTCATAATTTTGAGGTAATGAAAAGTTGCTGTGCTTACAGAGGGGGAAATTGATGTTTGAATCTTTAAGTGTCGGATTGTTAACTATTTCAGCTCAGGAGAAAATTGAAAAATAAATGTTAGCTCCTCCAAGGAAGGGCATGCCGAAGTAAGATTAGGATTTTCTGGCTCGCAATTAAATATAAAACTCAAAAATATATATATGCCTGTATTTATCTGAAAACATGAAGGTAGCTGCCATGATGTGAGTTTTTAAGGACTCTGAAAAGGGTAAGTCCATGTGTCATTTTGGGATGATCAATCTTTCGCCTCCCTCAGTCTTCATCATCCACACCTCCCAACTTCTTATCAGTAGGTGTATACAGTTGGAGGGGAAGGAGAGAGCTATCCAATTTATGTTGTGTGCATTATTATAATATGTGAGTGTCATCAGCCCTATACGAGTCTGGTTTTTAATCTGGGAGGGAGTTTTCCACTCTATTCCCCGAGGTAGTCTACTTCTGGACTCTTGCAAGGAACAACTAGCAGAGAGGTAAGGAGATCTACCAAGACTATCAGGGTAAAGCTTGCCAGGAGAAAAGCAGTTTACATAGAAAGGCCTTAAACCTTGCATGGGAGACAGGAACTGGAAGCTAGCTGGGCCTGACATTTGAGGAGCCATAGGAGGACTGGGTGCTGGGGTCAATCCTTGACTGAAGCCTTTGATCAGATCTGTGTTGTCCTCAGAGTAGCCCTGCTGTTTCCCTGGATGCCTCATAACCAAGGCCTCCCATGTAAGTAGATTAATCTAAATGCCAACAAAAGTCTGGGAGGGAATCTGCCAGCCTTAATCTCCATTTTGCAGAGCCGATACAGGGGTGGAACTGGGTAGACCCTTGGAACATTTTACTAAATATTACTCAAATTAATTCCCTCATAGAAAACCACCATATCCATTTAAATTGAATTCTGTTGGGAACTGCCTGCTTTAATCCTTTCCATCAAATTGTGGGGAGGGGTGAAACTGTGTAGACTCATAGAACATTGAATGAAAGTTAAATCAATTAATGCCCATATAGAAAATCACAGTATGAGTGTCAAACAAAGTTCATGCCCAGTGTGTTAGAGCCGGTATAGACAATAAGTACTTGGGTGACTATTTTTCTAAAACCCCTGACTTCTGTACAGAAGGGGGGTGTTCATAATCCCAAAATAAGTAACCCTATCACTCTGTCATTTAAGTGTAGATTGTACAAAACAAAATTTCCCATTTATACACTTGCATCCCAAATCAGATTCGCAAGGCCCTGTATGTTATTCAAATAAAAAGCCCAAAATGATGTTCCCATTGTGTTTATGTCCCACATCCTACCTTTCTAATAAAAAGGCAAAACAATGTTCCTACTGTATTCCCACTCCCTGTACCTGTCTTTGAAATTAAGGGGTCATATATAACTGATGTCTGGGGCTGGGGGTTGCTGGGACAGAAGCACATTGCGATAACCCAAGCAATCACTGGAGGTGGTTTCAAATGTTCTACTTGAAATCCTGTGTGTGTTTTGACTTAAAGTCTTCAAATTCAACCTGTGTTTGTTGTAGTAACTAAAAGTCCAGTAGAAATATAGATCAGTCAATTGGTGCAAGTAATTTGAAATTGTGATATTGTGTAGTGCCACAGCGTTGGTGGCTGATGTTTTGGTGACTGTTCTATTATTCTTTGTAAAAACGTAAATAAATATATATTCTTGCTATACACCGGCCTGGTTCCAAGCTCATTGGTATTAAAGAGAGTATTTGCTGAATGGTACGAAATAGGTCGGAGACCTCACTGAAGTTGAATCTGCAAAGCACTTTGTTATGCGCCACCTTGCTTGCGGGGTAAAGGAACACCCCTTGTTGAGAGTGACCGCTCAACAAATTGTGACAAAACTGGGGGCTTGTGACCGGGAATTGGTTGAGAGTCTTCACTTGTGACAGTTGCAGTAGCAGAAGGCTATCCATTTGGGTGTAATTGCATTGCAGTGAATAGAAAGTTGTGTTGCATTATTAAGGTGCCATTCAGACCTGTATCCTGCATTCCAGGGCAGTGTATCGACAAAACAGTGTTGGTTTGAAGTTGTCATTGTGAGTGGGAACAAAGCAGATACGGGGTTGAGATTTTTGGCCTTGCATAGCGAGTATATAAGGATGAAGAACACATTTCAAAATGAGAACCATAGAAATCAATATGGCCAGAAAGCACCTCCTATCCAAATTGTTTATCAAAGGTTAATCGGTGGAGGAAGAACATGAAATGTGGCAAGCCAGAAGATTACCTCTGCAGACTTTTACATGACACAAACCAGCAAAGATGAGCAAATTAAAATGTCTCAGATAAGAGCATACATGTATTTCCATATGCTGATCATGGAAGAAAGACACCAGAAGAGTGTGGCTTCTGCACAAAAACCGGGTTGAGCTTTTGAATCAAGCCCAGAAAGAGCAGAAACAATTAGAAGCAAAAGTGCAACAGAGCCAGAAATGAGTGTTACAACTAGGAAATCTTATTGGACATCTTAAAGGTGAATTAACAACACAACAGCAAGCAATTGCAGAGCTCAAGACTCAATTTGTTGCACTGCAAGGGGAGTGTAAGGAATGCATTTGAAATCTGAGCACAAATTAAATTAGCAGGTTGTTCATAACAGATCCTGTTTAGAAGAAATGTTCTGATTTCAATCACAGGTAAAACAACTGAAAGCTGAAAACGGCCAGTTAATTATCAAAGGGGTTGACTGTCAAGGTGAGTTTGATCAAATGCACCAAGATCTGATCACCTTGAAACAACAGAGAAATCAGTTGAAAGAAGAAAAATATGCATTAAACCAAGAGAGTAGTGCTTTGTGTCAAGAAGTGCATTAGATAAGGATGGATGCAGAGAAAAGTGAGTCATGTTCTCAGGAATTGACTGACAGCAGGTTACCAAATACACAATTGACGTACCATGTGAGGTAAGCAGTGATTGACTTAGAGCAGTAAACACAGGCTAAATGGTGCAAGGGGAGTAGATTAGTCTCTGAATATGCGCAGGCGATGTACGCCTCAAAGAAGGAAACTGAGTCTCATTGTGAAGAGAACAAGGGACTAAGAGACCAATTAATGGCACAAAGTACAGTGGTAGAAGCCACTCAACCACTGGTGTCAGAATTTAACCTCAGGCCTCTGCCTACCACCAAGAGATACGGACTGATATAAGCACATGTTAGAGGTTGGAAAATGAAATTGAAATAGCCAAATATAAACAGGCTTTCAGGCACCCTGACCAGTCAGGGTATGGAAAAGCGCCCTCCGATTATGGAGTGATGAGCACTCTACCTGGTACCTCAAGCCAATTTACCACCTCATATGTACAGAGTGCAGCTGACTTCATGCAATGCCACTTCTCATGAACCGGGAAACATGAGGCAGCTGGGCTCACCCATGCCTAGTCCGATTGAACCAGAAGGCCAGTTCTTATCCAACATTTATGAGGGTTCAGAGTTACCAAGTAGAAAGTAAAGTCGCTGAACCAGTGGCCTCTGGGAATTTAAAAATACCCTGACAGGTAATTCTGACAAGGATGGCTCCATGATGAAAAGATCAGGGAGTTGGACTGGCAGAAAATGAAGTTACAAATAGACCACCTGGTCCGCTTTGCATACAGAGAAGAACCAGAGTTTAGGCCTCAAAAGAGCATCTTAAAAACCTCTGCACATTCAGGGTGTTGGGGGGAATTCCCATCCATTGCTGGAAGGAGGGATGCAGAGGATGAGTACTCTCCGGTGCGAAAAGGGTAGAACAAGAAAAATAACCCTCCGAGCCCACAGCACCACAGTAGGGAAGAGTCCAGACCACATCATTCTGGGAGGTATTACCAGTCTCATAGAGGTTGGAAGTGCCTAGAGGACAGGGAATCACCAACAGTAGTAGCTTTGAGTCGGAGCGTGAGTGGACTCAGGTGTAGCAGAAAATGAAGTCTGCCGAACAGAAGAAAGGTCTTGTGAAAGACACAATTTGGCAGATAAAGTCCATAAAGAGCTTCATGATTCAATACCATAAGAATGCAAAGTACTCGGTATGGGTCCATTTAGAGCTTTATGAGCAAACATGACATTGGCCCTCATTACGACCCTGGCGGATTTCGCGGTGCAAAATGCACCGCGGAGCATGGCGGAAAGCCGCCGATAGCGCCATGGGGGTTGGCGGATTTACCACCCCATGCCGACCTTGGCGGAGCGGTAAATCCCCAATCCCCATTTTACCCTTCCCCATTCCCATTCTTGCCCCATAGGGTATAATGGGAGTGGGGAAGGAGTTAATTACGCCGCCGTAAAGTACGGCGGCGTAATTAACAACGAGGTCCCTTAGCGCCATGGTTTTCTCCGCCCGGTAAAACCAGGCGGAGAAAACCTCCATGGCGCTAAGGGAACTCGTAGTACGGCGGACGGGTCCGCCGCGATTACCGCTGGCGGTATCCCACTCCGCCAGGGTCGTAATGAGGGCCATTGTTTACATTAAGAATGATAGAAATTGCATGAAATTTGCTAAGTGGACATTCTCCCTTGGATACTCCAGCTTCTTTGCAGGGCTGGAGGACCAAGATCACCAAAGATGGTCCACCTATAAGTCGGTCATTCTTAAACACTTCTCAATTCATAGAAATCTGCAGGAGGCCCACAAGACGGCATACAACCTGCAGTGTGGGGAAGGCCAAACACCTAGAGAGTTCATGCAGGAGCTGAAACAAGCAGTTGTACCGACTTCTAGCTGGGTGAACACCAATAGCCAGGAATTCATCAAAACATATTTTCATGCGGTCCCAAAATATATAATGACCCAATTAATAATGGATTTTCATGAGCATAGGACCCTAAATTGGGTGATTGAACAGGCCACCAGTATCTATGAGGTCCAAAAGCCCTCTTAAAATACAAATAACCCCCCCCCCCAAAAAAAACTACAAACACATGTGCTGCTGCAAAGGTAGAAGAGGTGAAAAATCTTCCCCAATTGAACTCGGAGAAATGGGTGCCTAAAAATACACCTCCCAACAACAAGCAGAATGAGAGGCAGCATAGACGTTCAGATCCAACTCAATTGGGTGGCAGTTAGGCAGGCTATCAGACCAACGTTCCATTTGACCCTGCTACCTACATCAGTCAGAGGTATAAGGGTAACAGACACATCCTGGGGTATGTCTACACTCCCCCAGCACAGAAAGCAGGGCACGACTAGGTAAGTACCACCCCTGGAAACTTCCCTCAAAACTTCAATCCAAACTTCCTTCAGGAGGGAAGTAATACTCCAGCCCCCAACCTAAGCATCTTTCCCAGATACCCTTCAAACCCTAATTTCCAGAATCTCTCTCCCCTCTCTCTCTCCACTTCCAGGACAATAGATTCTCAAATCTGAGTGAAGGGAGACCTAGGATGGGAGATTATCAGGGAAACTCCCAATACCAGAGCTCCAAGAGAACAGACAGCTACCCTTTCCGGAAGCAGCAAAGGTATGAATCTAGACCTCCCTAACAACCAGAAAAAATTTCACAACTGGTGGAGCAACAAGTCAAATGATTAACCCATGCCCTGGGTTGCATGTTGAGGGCTCAGCAGAATCCTCAACTGGAACTGCTGCCCTGAATAGTGTAACCCCTGGGTCTGATGCCCTGGGGGAGCAATGACAGGAAGAAATCTCTGTCAATCAACAGGTCCCAGAGGAGGGAACCCCGGTGGAAGGGAGATGCAAAACCCTAGAGGAAGCTTCCTTTCACACTGGAACAAAACCACTGGAAACCTCTGAGCCTGAACATGAACCTTCTACTCCTGAACAGCTGGAACTTAAAGAACAGAGGGTAAGAAGGAGAAATCAAAAGTCAAAGACAACCCACTTTGGGGTGGAAGTCTGCATCATCCCTTTCGAAGGACAAGAATCTCTGGAGGATTCAGGGAAGAAAATCCTATCTTTCAGGGATGGAGAGATTCCTCACAAGGAAAAATGGGTCCCAAAAGACACTGATTTCGACGGGGTAAGTATGGAGACTGACCCAGTGCAAAAAGTTCTTAAACCCAAACTATGTCACCCAGATGATCCAGAAATCACAGAGGTATCCTCCTCTCAAACTGGTTCTGAGAATACCATGAAAAGGAGGACAGCAAAGAATTGGGGGGAAAAAGGGGACTTCCCAATTCTTCCTGTTTCTGGGTGCAAAAACATTTTTACTGATTCCCCTACTCTGACACAGGAACTGTCCAAGATCACCCAGTGTCGGAGTTCAATATAAAAAAGTGAACTGCCAAGCTGGCCCAAAATACACATGTTCTTTGCTCCCTTGAGGAGAGGGAAGGAAGATTGTACGCTCCTGTCAAGGTACAGGGTCAGTGTGCATTATAAACGCAGGTGGATACTGGATCACAAGCCATCCTCCTGACCAAAAGAGCCTTAGATCAAATGAACTCAGAAAGTGGGGAGGGTCACCAAATTCACCTCAAAAATCAGGATGCCTATATAAATTTGAATTATCATCTCCAACAACAAGGTTTGAATTTACATCCGACACCCCTACTTGACCTAGAACACAACACCATTTGAATTGATGGATAGAAGCGACTCTCAAAGTATCACTTTGGGTGCAGACACCTTTCTTGGAATGTCAGTTGATGCCCAACATTATTCTATTGATTTAGGTAAGGAGATCATTGGACCAATTCCAAATGACTGCTTCAATATCAACAACGGTATCCCTCTGGAAAAGATTTGCACCAGGCAAGCAGGGAATTTCTCAGTGTATTCTTCCTGCCCTTATGGTGGGGAAGAGGTGACCTATGACATCAGGAAGGATGAGGTAGTATTCTGAGTCAACAGTGACTACCTCGCATCCTTTGAACCTAACGTCCAGGCCAACCCCATAAGAAATCTCTCCACCCAAATGGAGGACACCGCCGAAAATGACAAGCCTGAGGTCTTTCCAGGCTTTAAGCAGATGGTAAAAGAACAAATCAATTCTGCTGATTCCAGTGAGACCGAGGAGCAAAAACAGAAGCTGAAAGAGGTGGTTCTAGATTTGCAGGATATCTTGTCAGTGAATTCATATGACTGTGGACGCACAGAGATACATTCAATTGTCATACCCACGGATCCCGAGATGGCTCTAGTATTTGTGAAGCAATACCGGTTACCTCTCGCAACATGGAGTCACTCACGGAGATTATTAAAAACCTAGAATCCTGTGGGATAATTCATCGAATCCACAGTACCTTTAACAAGTCGGTACTGGGATACTCAAACCCAAATGTCAATGGAGACTTTGCGCAGACGTAAGGGAGTTATCAAATGGTCAAGGGTGCACACCACCATTGACCTGACCAGCGGTTACTGGACAGTTCCAGTGAGTAGGGAAGAACAGTACAAGCTTGCCTTTACCTTCGAGGGGCAGCAGTACACGTGGACCGAACCTCCTTTGGATAAATAAACTCTGGCAACAAATTTAACATCTTGCTACATAAGGCCATGCCTGATTTGGGTTGAAAGAGGAAACCTGGCCTATGTAGATTATGTCTTAATCAAGATCGCAACTGTGAAGGAATATATAGCGGAAATACGCAATGTTCTGACCCAGTTGCAGAAAGCCAGAGAAAAACTGTCTTTTCAGAAGGCACAGTGGTGTAAAAACGGTGTGAACTTATTATGGCATGAAATCACCCCTGAGGGTCTCAGGCCCCAGGCGAAAAAGGTGGTAGCATTATTGCAATTGAAAGACCCTAGTACTATTCAAGAAATAAAAAGCCTTCTTGTACTCACTAATTATAGTAGAACGTTCATTGAAGACTATGCAGAGGTAACTCTACCCTTGGTTCATTTATTAAAGACCGGGGTAAAGTCGCAGATGGATTTTGAACAATCTGAGGCAGTAAAACAACTAAAGAGAAGCTTATCCTAAGCCCCTTGTCTGGCTTACGCCATAAGGAATAAGGAGTTCTTCTTGGAGATGGGGCTCTCAGATACTTCCTCAACAGTGGTATTGTATCAAAAGCATGACAGGGTCAACAAAGTAATCTTGTACATGAGCAAGACATTGACCTTTGTTTGGGAACATGCAACAATTGCAAAAAGGCACTCTTGGCAACGGTGTGGGCGCTGAAAAATGACCACCCTTTATCCAGGGATAGCACATCATTTCGGAAACTCCTCACCAACCCTTGTAATATCTCCAAAGTGACCGAATCAGAACAAGGAATGTGAGTAATTCCAGAATTACTTCATGGATCCTGTCCATGCAAGGCTTTCCTGTGGAGGCCAGATATGGCCAAAACAAGAAGAGTCCTCTAGCACAAGTATTGGCTGACTTGCATGACTGTGCTCAAGAAAACTGTCTCTAGGATGAAAGTCTAAGGACCAAGGACAATATGGAGGTGCATCTTACGTCCTGCACAAAGTCTATGAGCAAGATATGTGTCAGGGGATACCCACTGTTTACGTGGATGGGTGCTCCTAACATGTTCACAATCATGGGGAAAAATAACTAGTGGCTTGTATTGGGAATGCCTGGGTGAATGATGTCCCAGAACCCCCTGCTGGGTACAAAAAAGGTCCCCAGAGTAGTCATGTGGCAGAGTTGATGGCGGTACATCAAGCCATCCTCACTGCAGGCCACCATCAACTCCAACAACTGGTCATAATCGTGGAACACCTGATTAACTGGAAACATCAAGGCATGCTGTGTGCAAAGAATAAACCGCCAAAGCATAGGAAATTAATTTTATCAATTGATGATCTGGTGACCTCTAATGAGATGACCATCTGTTATAAAAAGATCAGAGGTTACTCCAAAATAGAGGGGCCAGACGAAACTGGTAATGACCAGTTGGCAAAAACCAGAGCCATTCACAGGGATCTCAGAGAAACTGAATCCCTGTTGGGGGAAATCCAGGTCACTGCTGTAAGCAGGTCCCAAACCCATGCCAATAATGAACTCTCAACTGCCCAGTGGAGGAAAGAAACCCCAGATTCATATTTGATTACTTCACAAAAAGAAGACTCGATTATTGGGAAATGTTATCAACATATTGAAGACCCTCTAAATTTTCCTCTGACAGAATCCGATTATATTGGGAAGGAGAATCTCCAGGTGTTGATGAATTTTACAAAATGTTCTGAATACAAAATGAATTGTTGTTACGGAGATCCCTATCTGGATGTGATCAGTGGGTGGTACCTACATCATTCCGTAGTCTGATGTTGAGTCACACCCATGATGCCACCACTGCCTGTCATAGGGGGTTTCATACAACATTAGAAGTCTTGTACAAGGTTGCATACTGGTGGCATATGGGTCAGGACCTTGGAATCTACTTGAAGGGGTGTCTTTTGTGTGCTCAGTTTCATCCAAGTTCTCTCACACACAGATCTCCCCGGCAAAAAGGGGAATGACACTGCCTTGGTCGTATACGCAAGTCAATATCACTGGGCCAGTTGTTTGCTCCTTTAGAGGAAACAAGTACATGTTGAATGTGACATGCTTGTTTACCAAGCGGGTAGAATGTCTATCGGCCCCGAATTGTAAGGCGGAGACAGCTGCTGCACTAATGATCAACCAAATCTTCTCTCATTTTGGACTCCCCCAGAGGATTTAGTCAGACAGAAGACGTCATTTGACCAGCGAGGTGATGACCAAGATGTGGGCGATACTAGCGGTAAATAGAAAACTCCACAATGCCTATGGCCCAGCCTCGAGCGGGGGAGTTGAGAGGTACAATGAAACAATTGTGGGCACCTTGAAGAAGTTTGTGACAGACTCTGGACCTAGATGGGACATCGGGTAATTGCTTGCCCTGATGGCAATTAGATCCATGCCATCTTCTACAACAAATATGCCTCCATTTGAGCTCATGACTGGATGGAAAATGGTGCTACCTCAGTGTACTGGGGTGTCCGACCCAGCCCTTTAACACGAGGCAGCAATACTTACAGATAAATGGACCATGCAGGACAGAGTTCTTGCCTTGCTTCTTCCTGCAGCCAGTAGAGTTTTAAGTGATTGAATCCCTTGTTTTCATGTTTTCCTTCCATGGAAAAAGCAATGCCTGTGTCCCAGACTGTGGTTGCTTTTCTCTGCTCATTTATCGAGTGAAAACTATCTCATGACGAAGAATGCAATTACCATCTCAGCAGGGCATGTTCGATTAGTACAGTACAAGTTATGAAAACTTGATTTTTTTTAAAAAAAAGACTGTTCTAACAGTGCCAAAATCGTTCCCTGCAGAACACGTGCTGCAACAGAGATCTCAAAGCATGTCTGGTAGGTTTGGGAATTGTGATACTATGTTGGTTTGCATTTAGGAGCGCTTATGTAATAACACGCTACACATTCCGCAACGGAACACATGTGAGCCTAAATGCCAAGAATGCTTGATTTTTTTCACATCTGGCGATGGTTACAGCCTACATAAAGATGTGCACTACTTTCAAGACTCAGAAGGAGCCCAGAGCGCGTGATATATTTGCACGCCGAAAGGCAATTTGTGACACGGGCGTGCAGCTTGTCATTATGCAGAAACTGTGAAATACGTGTAGCTGCACAATACGCGATTACATGACTTGTGCACATCCAACGAGCCAGTTCACACGTATTAGCTGCCAGAAACCACTCTGGCTGCAGCGGTGGCTAGAATGGCAGGCTGTGTTGTGCAGGGGTCTAGTTTATTTTGCCAGAGACAAATGACGCCTCTGTAAAAAAAAGGGGCTCTGCTGGCACGTACATGGCAGTGCAGCAGAGCCCCGGGAAGTGGCAACTTGTGTCTGCGTGTGATTCTTGGGGGCCGGGGTTTGCCACGTAATCGTGGCCTACTTGTGTTGGTGCAGCCTGGGTGATCCCAGGTCCGAGCCTCCATTGTGCTGGGTGCCCCCGGCCTAGGTCAGTAGTCCGGTGGACCGGACCATGTGGGGTGATCCCTGCACTAAACTAGCTACGTGCCCTCAGCCCCCGGAGTTGCGTCAGGAGGTCCCGACGCCTGGAGTGGCCCGCCCCAGTGACCGGAGGCGGGTCACCACATTAGCGACGAGGGACTTTCGCCCCCTCACATGCCCGCAGAGTGCAGCGCCTGAGGGATCAGCGTTTTTTTCCTCTGTCGGACTCGCAGAAAAGGAAAAGGGGACGGGGCCAAGAAGCCGCGTGTGCAGTCGTGGCCCGCGACCAGGCCCCTCTGGATGAAGCACGTCTGACATTGGGCACCAGGAGTATTGGCGCCGATGCTCTTCGCCTCTGCCTGTTCAGGAGGGTAGCCATCTGCGGCAGAGGCCACCGAACGGGGGAACTGCTGGTGGGACCGCGTGACACGGCCCTGCAAAGGACAAAGGAAGGGGGCAGAGCCAGTAGGGGCCCGTGCCCGCGAGGTGTGGCCACAGGTGCCTGGAGCGGCGGCCGCTGCTACAGACCTTCCATCGGGTCTGCCCGGCTGTACCAGAGGTGATAGCGGCCCATGAACTCCTGGGCTACCGGGTGAAGAACACATTACCAGCGTGAATGCTGGGTCTCGCCCGCGGTGCGGCAGGCAGGGGGCGTGCCCTCCTCTCCATCAGCCTGCCAACAAAGAAAAGGGGCATGATCTGTTCACCTGGGCCGCAGCAGTGATTTTGCTGGCTCACAGACCTCTGCTGGAAGAATAGCAACAGGCCAGCTGAAAGGGCATCCACCTCTGAGAAAGGAGATGGTAGTAACCCCCCCCTGAGTTTCTTACTCCGTGTTGTGAAAAGTGGTTAGCGGCTCCACCTGGAGTGCTCGTGCGCCCCAAGCAAAGCAGATGCTGGACAGCACTGCTGAGGCCAATCATCAGGGAAGGCCAGGGGTGTAGCCATCAGAGGATGAGCTTGCGTCCATGACCAGTGAACACTTCCACAGGGATACACCATGCTGACACCCCTGCCCCAGCCACAAGCCCAGAGAGACAGCGATTGCCCGGAAGCATTTGTGCGCCATCAGAGGACCTCCCCTGAGGGATCCGGCAACCTGTGAGACAGTGTCTGGGGTCACTCCCCTACACTTAGCAGCAGTGTCAATGACCGGACAGTGAGCGCCCCTGACACGTAACAGCGGTGGCCCCAACAGGGAAAGTTCCCAGCAGCCACCATGACGGAGGAGGACAATGAGGGGATATGTCGAGGACAGCTGGCACCTCTACCCCACTTCGATGTGATAGGATCGCCCGACAGTTTGGGACCCCGGTGGACAGCCTGAGTGGAAAACCTAGAGCTATACATGGAGATCAAAGATGCAGCAAAATGCCCAACACTCCTATACTCCGCCGGACAGGCCGTTCAGAGGATATTCAAGATATTAAGTCCCAGAGATCAGTCATACGGGGCAGCCATCACAGCCCTGAACAAGTACTTTCCGATCCATGGTCAACAGGGACTATGAACGGCTCAGAATGAGTTGTGCGAGGCAGGAGGAAGGGGAGAGCCTTGATGCGTTCCATGGGAAGCTGCGTAGCATTGCACTGTCCTGCGACCTGGGAAACTTCGAGGGGGAGGAGATAAGAGCGCAGATCATCTACGGCTGCAGCTCCTCGAAGTTATGCAAACAAGTCCTGAGGGACCCGGCGCTTACCCTCGATCGCATACTAGACCTCGGCCGTGCCCAGGAACTGACGGAGGTGAAGGCCTCAGTCATGGACTCATCCAGACATCACCTAAAGCTGGAGGACCCCATGCAGCGGGTCAAGATCGAGGAGGTGGCAGCTGTCGGCAAGTGGCAAGAAGGAAAGCCGATAAGGAGGGACCCCAATGCCACAATATTTCATCAGTGCAGGTGGGATCTTCCACGCCTGCAGGACTGCCCGGCACAAGGACACATCTGTGGAAGGTGCGGAAAAGTAGATCACTTCGTACAGGTATGACTCGCCCCAACTCCAGCCAGCATGGCGGGGACTTCAGGGGAGAGTGAGTTGAAGGGGAGAAAGACCCCCAGAGTGGCGGCGCTCCAGGTGGCGAAGGGTCCCAGAGGAATACAGTATGATGTTGGAGAGGAAGAAGAGGAAGAAAATGTATTGTTCCTGTACTGCAGCAGCGCCAGCGGCCAGTTTGATCCCCGGATCTTCTAGAGATCAGGCAGCCCGCCGTAGGGCCCTTTGGTGTGCGGACTGGAACACACCTGTTGGTTTGCAGTGTTAAATGTTTAAGTTTCAGTAGCTATTAGGTGGTGCTTGGACTGGAATGCACCCAATGTTTGCTGTGATGATGGACGAGCACAGGGGGTGCGCGGACTAGAATGCACCAAGTGTAACCAAGTAGAGGGCTCCCGTTTGCAGTGGGGTTGATTTTTTGTTTGTTTATAATAAAGGAGGGATGTTGTGTAGGGGTCTAGTTTATTTTGCCAGAGAGCTTCATGACCTTGTTATGATGCCTCTGTAATAAAAGGGGCTCTGCTGGCACGCACACGGCAGTGCAGCAGAGCCCCAGGAAGTGGCAACTTGTGTCTGCGTGTGATTCTTGGGGGCCATGGTTTGATCATGGCCTACTTGTGTTGGTGCAGCCGGGGTCATCCCAGGTCCGAGCCTCCTTTGTGCTGGGTGCCCCCAGCCTAGGTCAGTAGTCCGGTTCACCGGACCGTGTGGGGTTTTAGGGAGAATTCTCTGTTTAGGCTGAATTTCCTAACCTAGGGAGTCCCGCAGCAGCTTTGCTGGATTTCTGGAGTTTGTTTTTTCCATTCTGCCAAGAGTGAGACTCTTTTTCTCCCACTCTTGGACATGAATGTGTGTAATTCCTTTGAATGTCAATGTGTTCTATGGGCTATGGGGTCTTTTACTCCATAGGGTCTCATATGTTTTGCTATGTGTGTTACACCGCACCCTACGTGCCGTAACACTGGGGCGTCCTAGCGGACCTCCACCATAGACTCCATACCTGGGGACTGACTACTGTCTCCCCGGGCATGTAAAGTCACCATCGGCTTTACTAGACCTAAATTTACTAACAGAACTAGTACACACCATCTTATTGTGGACATGCTAGTAGGGGTAATTCGATTACTCCTAGGTCTGTTGTTCGAGGGGGCACTGTCCCGTCCCCCCTCGTCGAGTTTTGGCTGGTGGCAGTGGAAACTACTTGTTATGTTCGACCTTACCAATGGGTACTGGACCTTGCCTGTCAGTAAGGAGGACCAATACAAACTGGCTTTTACCTTTGGTACAGTACACATGGACCCGGACTCCCTTCGGATACCTCAACTCCGGTAATGAGTTCAACATTTTCCTACATAAGGCCATGCCTGACCTGGGTGCGAGGGGTAACCTGCCTTATGTAGATGATGTCCTCATCAAAAGTTCATCTGGGAAGAACACATAGCGGAGATCCGTTATGTTCTGTCACAGTTGAGGGCCACCGGAGCAAAACTTTCCTTTCAGAAAGCAAGTGGTGTAGAACTCGTGTTAAATTCTTGGGGCATGAGATTACTCCTCAGGGTCTCTGTCCCCAGGAAAAGAAAGTGGAAGCACTTCAAAAATTGAAGGATCCCACAACTCTGAGAGAACTAAGAAGCCTCCTTGGACGGACTAATTACAGCAGATCCCTGATTCATCTTTTGAAGGGGGGGTCAAGTGGGAATGGGGTCCAGAACAATCCGAGGCAGTAAGATAACTCAAAAGAAGCCTCTCACAAGCACCTTGCCTAGCTTACCCTGTCAGAAACAAGGAGTTCTTCCTGGAGACAGGGTTCTCTAATACGTGCTTGACGGCAGTATTATACCAAACGCCTGACAAGGTTAATAAAGTAATCTCCTATGCGAGCAAAACTTTATCCTCTGTGGAGGAAAAATTCAACGATTGTGAGAAGGCACTCCTGGCAACGGTGTGGGCATTGAAGAATTACCGCCCGTTCATCCAGGGGGAACACATCATAGTGGAGACTCCACACCAGCCTCTGCAATACCTCCAAAGTGACAGAATCCGGGCCGGAAACGTGATTAATTCCCGAATTACTTCCTGGATTCTGTCAATGCAAGGCTTTCCTGTGGAGGTCAGATATGGCCAAAACAAGAAGAGTCCCCTCGCGCAAGGTCTGGCTGACTTGCATGATTGTGCCAGAGAAAACTGTCTTGAGGACGAAAGTCTGAAAATCAAGGACAACATGGAAGCATACCTTAGTTCCCCACACAAACTCTTTGCAGAAGACAAGTGTGAGGGAATGCCCACTGTCTATGTGGATGGTTGCTCTTACCATGTTGACAACAACGGGGAAAAAGAACTGGTGGCCCGCGTAGGGAATACGTGGGTGAATGAGTCTCCAGAACCCTCCGTGGGGTACCAAATTGGTCCCCGAAGCAGTCAAGTAGCAGAGTTGATGGCTGTGCATCAGGCCATCCTCACTGCTGTCCAACATCAACTCCACGAACTGGTCATAATCACAGATTCGGATTATGTACGGAACGGGTTTGTGGAGCACCTGGTCAATTGGAAAACCAGAGGAATGCTATGTGCTAACAACAAACCCTTGAAACATGGGAAGGTGATTCAAAACATTGATGATCTGGTCACATCGAATGGGATGACCATCTACTGGAAAAAGATCAAGGGTCATTCCAAAGTAGAGGGACCAGACAAAACTGGAAATGACTTAGCTGATCAGCTGGCCAAAACCTGGGCCATTCAAGGGGATCTAACAGAGATTGAGTCCCTGTTGGGGGAAATCCAGGTCACGGCTATCACTAGGTCCCAGACAAATGCTCACAATGATCTTTCAACTGCACAATGGAGTAAGGAGACCCCTGATGCTGATTTAATTACGGCTCAGAAAGGGGATCCAATAATTGGTAAGTTTACCAACGCATTGAGGACCCTGAGAACTTTCCCCTGACGGATACCGACTACGTTGGGAAAGAGGACCTAAGAGTGTTGATGAAATGTCCAAATATGTTCCAAATCCAAGACGGTTTGTTGGTAAGGAAATGCGAAGCTGGCTATGATCAGTGGGTGGTTCCTACCACATTCCGAAGCCTGATGTTAAGTCACACCCATGATGCGGCCACCCCCAGTCATAGGGGGTTTCATACAACACTTGAGATCTTAAGAGAGGTTGCTTACTGGCCACACATGGGGCAGGACCTCGACCAATACTTGAAGGGGTGTCTTGTGTGTGGCCAATTTCAGCCATCATCCCTCACACACCGTGCGCCTCTCCAAAAGAGGGGGATGACACTGCCATGGTCAGATTTGCAAATCGACTTCGTAGGCCCTGTGATTCGCTCGTCTAGGGGAAACAAGTACATGTTGACGGTCACATGCTTGTTTACCAAGTGGGTGGAATGTCTCCCGGCCCCAAACTGCAAGGCAGAAACAGCAGCTGCCCTGATGATTAACCACATCTTGTCCAGTTTTCGTCTACCTCAAAGGATTGAGTCAGACAGAGGTAGCCATTTTACCAGCGAAGTAATGACTAAGATGAGGGAGATACCGGGGCAAAAGGAAGCTACATATTGCTTACCGGCCAGCTTCTTCTGGGGCAGTAGAACGCTACAACCGGACCATTGTGAGCATATTAAAAAAGTTTGTGGCAGATTCTGGGCCAAGTTGGGATATCCGGTTAATTCTGGTCCTAATGGCCATCAGATCTACCCCTTTATCTACAACTAAAATGTCACCATTTGAGATGATGACTGGACGCAAGGTGGTGCCTCCCCAGCATTTGCTCTACAGGACCCAAGAGCAGACGATCAATGCCTCCACAACTCATGAGTATGTGGAGAATTTAAGGAAACACCTTCAGCATGCTTTTGCCTATGCTCAGCGGAATCTAGAAAGATCAGCTGATAGCATGAAGACCCATTACGATTTGAAAACTTCCAGGAAAGTATATAATGTGGGAGACCGGGTCTATCTATACAATTTCCAAAGGAACCAGGCCAAAGAGCGAAAATGTTTGCCTATCTGGAAGGGACCGTTTGAAATTGTAGACAAGATCTCCCCAGTAGCTTATAAGATCCGCATCCCCAAAGGTAGTCTGGCGGAAGGGGAAGACAAGTGGGTACATATAAATCAGCTAAAGTGTTGCCATCCCAGGCGCACTCTGCAGCAACTGGAGGAATCCTCTGGAATCCCAGAGGGGGCCGCGCCAAAGTAATTCAGTTCCAACCCTAAAATATCCCGCATATAGTCTCCAAAATATCATGATTGTGGTATGAAAATGTTTCCTGTTATATCTTGTTTTTTAAAATAAGACTGCAAAATGTATCCGGATGTATAAAATGTATATGTTCGCCACACCATTAATAGTGGTAGAAAAATGTCTAGGAATGTGTATTGCCGCTTTGCTTTATCATCCTAGGAGAGATGAAACCATGGAGACTGACCAAGGAGAACGACCCGGGGACCGGGAGCAAAGATCCGAGGGGCCCGGGTTACCGCCCGATATTCCCATCAGGACAGGCGAGGAGAACCGATCGATCCAACCGGATGGAGGAAAAGATGCTGAACTGTGCCATCTGCGGAATTGGAAGAAGATGATGCGGACATCCCAGCGCATGGATCAAAATATCCTTTGCACCCGACTCCCCCTCGACTCGAAAACAAAGTGCAGTCGGGCGGGGGGGCTTGTTGGGTGTCTAGACCCATGTTCAAGTTATTATGCTACAACATTTGGTGCTGTGGGCTTAGAAAATCCAAGATGGAGGAAAAACCCACATTTGCGCCCAAATCCAGGAAAAACCATGCAGTTTGTGCGCACACCAAAACGGTCACCTGACCTGCCACCCACCAGTGTGAGCGTGAGGGGCCAGAAGCGCCATGAGCGAAATCAGTGCTAAGGAATATGGTGCTGTTCAAAATCTGTTGTTATTAATGTCAAAAATGGGTGCAATACTGGTACTCACCACTACCAGAAAGCCGGCATTTTAAAACCACCAGACACTTGTGTAAAACTGAACAAATGAACCCAAACCAGGCCAAAGAAAGACTTGCTAAGAGGTGGATACAATGTAAAACTATATTCTGAAATGACGGGAAGGAAGTAATTGTCTAATGTATGTATTGAAAATAGCTGGGGAGGTCAGCATCTTAAGTGAATTTGGGTTTAAAGCCACTAAAATCGAAATGTTTAGAATAAATGAGTGACCTACTTTTGAGTGTCACATAGGTTGCAATTGTTTAAATGTCATAGTTTTTTAACTAGTATCAGTGTTCTAGCTGCATGTGTAAAAATTGCAAGTTTGGTTTGAATGTAGAAAACTGGGAACCAAAGGGACATTTAGCTGAAGCCTGGCTTAAAGAGATTGAATTCTGCCTGACAACTACCCCCCGACAGCAGCTGTGTTCCCAGGCCTGGCTGCATTCTGCTGCCCCTGCCAAAAGGAGATGACACCTCTCTGATTGAACTAGGGGAGTGGCACCTGGGGACTGCAGGGAACTGAACAATGAGCCTTCCTTGGCCCAGGCAGATGTTAAATTAGGGGGGTCGTAAATGGCTTCCTCTTGGAAGGAAATGGGAGGGGCGCTGCACCTGTGAGCAAGCTGAGTTGGGGGAAGTGGACAAACCAGAAATTCCACCATGTGCTTTGGAAAACCACACCCCTTTGGGGCCAGAGCATAATTTTAAAAAGATGGATAATTCATAATGCGGACTTGTAAAAATTATATAAATAATATCATCATTCTTGTGATTTTTCTGTGCACATTTTAAGAGGTGTCAGCACTCTGTGGTATGTTCTGGGGAGTAGTAGCGGAAAATAAGGTTATTCCAAATGTATGCATGTTAAAAATCTGACACTTTATCATCTGAAACCCATATCCCTTGTGCACATTTGTGTAAAATCTGGAAAAGTTTAGAGGGCGTTATCTGGATGAAAAGGGCAGAATTCTGTCAAAAGTGGACAGAGCATCTTACAAAGACAGGGATCGGATGGTTTGGTGCTACAGAAAATATGTTAACTGGACATATAATATTAGAAAAATGGTACATAGATAAATGTGTATTTGGATCAAATATAGATTTGTGAGCAATTTAACAAGGGGAGGACCCTCTGACCCATAAACCTACCTCATCACTCTGACACATAACTCAGTTCTCCAATCAAGGGAGAGAGGAGGAATTGGCCAATGATAAGTTGAGAGGGTTGGGCATGCAGAATGGGCCGACCCACCCACTTTCAAAACACATAAAAGGAGACTGTGCAGGACAGGTAGGGATTCATTCACTTTCCACTTTCTTGCGGGACGCTTTGCCGGGAGACTCCAGACTTCAAATCCATCAATCTCCAGAGACCAGAACTTTGAATCCATACTCCAGAACTTGTAGCAGAGCGGCCTGAATCCACAAGCTGAATCCTTTTTCAGCAGGCCTCAAAATCATTTGCAAAATTATTTAAACAGCCGGGCTGAGCTGTCGGATTCTGGCCTTGAACCCTGTGCCAGAAACACCCAGAAAGCAGAGCTGTATCCAGAACCGCAGACCGGACCCAGACCAGATTGCTGTGAGCAGAACCAGAGATCCAGACCAGAGATCCAGAACCAGAGAACCAGTACCAGTAACCGCCCAGAAGTCCAGTCCATCCTGTTGACCAGATCCGTGACGAGGCCTATTCCTTCCAAAATTAGGAGTGAGTACCCAGCTAGAACTGTGCAGAACCCATCTATTAGCTTAAATTAATCTGATTCAAAACATGTGAACCTGTCCCAAACTGCATCATAGAATCGTGTGTCCCTTCTCTGATTTTCAACCTGTAAAAGTGTAATTTTGCCATTTTGAATCATTATTTCATTTCTGAAAATCTACCTTCACAAAATTGTCCGTATCTCTTGAACCGTTTGTGATAGAAGCGAGATTAAACTTTTATTTTAAAGCTGATATTCTAAGCTTTCTTTCCAACAAGCTCTAATCCGACTTGTTACTCCTTATAGTTCCTCCATAATTTTGCTCGACGCACGCAACTAAATTGCCGCGATTTGACATTTTGTTTCATTTCAGCCACGTGTAAAAATATTTGTCTTTTGTTTCCATTACGGAATTCCGTTTTCAACCTGATAACCATCCCTGAATCATTGTTAGGGCTGGCCTGAACTGATTTAAAGTATCTCTCACTCACCCTGAACCTCTAGAGGGAATTAAAAGCATTTTTAGCATATTTTTCACTTCATTGCCACCACATTAAAATATTTTGGGCCTGTGTTTAAAAATCATCCCTGGTGCTCTCAGCTTGCTGGGGGGGAATTGGAACTTTATATTGCATTTTTGTTGGTATTCTTGAAGACTGTGTGCTCTCCTTCCATTTCCTTATATTGCATAAAGGGGGGGAGTGAATTGTCAAAAGAAAAAGCAATCACATTATCTCTTGTTGAAATCATATCAAATTATTTCTGTGTTGCATTCTGTCCCACCTTGCATTTCCTTGAACCATATGAAGCATCCTCTGCAACCTTAGTCCTCTGTTCTTATTCATAAGTAACCAAGAACTGTGCTACTGTAGGATGACCTATTGCTGATTACTGCTCATATTCACAAGTGTGCTATCAATATTAATTTATTATAAAAGTGTGATATATCTCTTTTGTTTAATTTTTCAAATAAACTTTTTTTTTTAATTTGCAAAACAAACCTACTTCTTGGCTCAGTGGGGTCAGGGGGATTCTAAGAGAGGGGCGTTATACAAGGGTTCATCATCCAGATTATAACTTGTCATAAAATATATAAATAAGGGCTTCCCTTGAGCAATCCCAGATCAGGCACTGACTTAGTGGGAATGCTTGATTGGAGTCATTAATGAGTGGGGGCTTCTGGATTAGATCTGTCACTTGTGCAGATTAATACAGTGTGCTAACTGACAGGATATATAAATTCTGTTGTATCACCACGCCGTGTTACACTGTAAAAACACCCCTCAAAGGAACGCTCTAAGGAAACGGTCTGTTTTGCAAAAGAAAATACAAACTTCTGTAAGTCAGGAAGGAAATCAAGTTCCAGAATGAGGACCTTGGTAGATATCAAAATATCCAGAGAACACCTCTTACATAAGCTATTTGTGAGAGGTGAGTGGGCTCATCAGGACCAGGTGGTCTGGTTGCAGGCAATCGCACCCCAGATCACTGAAACAGGGTCAGATATAGGGAGAGATCAGGGTCCCTTACATGTGGCCCTGAGTGAACTATATATGGCCCCTAATGCCAAGGATGAGCACAACAAGATCGCCAGGGTAGCGGCATATTTATATTTACTCATGGGAGCCATAAAGGACAAATGTGCTGAAGGCCAAGATTTGGCAAATAGGCAACTGATGGCATTAGAGAAGGCCCAATCTGACCTGGTCTCTTCTGAGCAGAGGCCGCAGAGGAGCCAGGAGTCAGAAAATGATAGTAGGCAGTATATTATTAAAATAAAGGAGGAAATGGATATCCTGTAACATGAAAAGTCTGACCAGGATAACAGATTTCTGGCCTTGCAGAAGGAGTACCAAGAAGGTTTGGACACCCTTCTGCAGAGCCAGAAAAAGCTGGAGCAACAACTGGACTTCAATAGGGCATGCGCAGAGCAGGTAGTCACCCTGCAAAGCCACCTAGATAGGGAGAAGACAGAGAGCAATAAACTGATTTTGAAAGACCTGGATACCCAGGCAGAGTTTGAACAAGAACGCCCGAAAGCTGGTCCCTTTCAAAGGCAGAGGGACGACCTGGCAGCACAGATGCAGGCTCTTAGTCAGGAAAGGGACACCTTAGGCCAGGAAGTCTGCCAATTAAAAGAAAAAGTTGAAGGAAATCACCTGGCCCTCCAGGGGCTGGGTGACCCCCAAAAAGAACATCAGAACTTGTTAGAGCACACCAGGAGGTTGGAAGATGCTCTGGCAAGAAAGGATCAGGCCAGTAGGGAAGGGACTTAGGAGGTAACCCTCCTGCAGCAAAGACTGGCCCAGTATTGCAGGACAAACCAGGAAGCACAGAGAGAAAATTAGGCTCTCTGTCAGCACAATGATAGGCTCCAGCAACAGGTAGCCATGCAGGAGAGACTGATAGAGTCTAGTAAGGCTTAACTGAGGAACTGAAAGCGCAGGCTCTTGCATTGCAAAAGGGAGCAGGGGCTGACAGAGATGAAGTTCGCTGGGAAAGGGAAACACCTGAGCATAACCTCAGGAGCCCTAGTACCAGAGGCCTTCATCTCTCCCAGTCCTTGGACTCTGCCGCTCCCATGTGCCCTGGCGCACATGAGCACAGGGCCACAGGGAGGGCAGATTACTATCCAGCCAAAAGTATGGGGTTCATAGGCCAGTACCTCCCAGGAATGGATGGGCGGGCATCCGGGTATGGGCACCTAAGCACAGTGCAATGTAGTGGGGAACCCCAGGAGAGTGGGCCCACTAAGGGCATCCTGAAAACCTCCACCCAGTTAGGTCAGTGAGGTGGGTACCCATCAAATCCTGGCAGCAAGGAGGGATCTGAAGACTCCTCTGAGCGGCCCAGAACACAGGAGACCAGGTCCCCACATTCTGCCAGCCATTCCCAGGCTCGCAGAATCCGGGAAAACCTGGAAGATCAGATGGGCACCTCTGGGAGCAGTGCCTCTGAGTCAGAGGATGAGTGGACCAGGGTTACCCGAACCAAAAAGGCCAATAAGCCAAAAAGGGCCTTGCTTTAGGACCCCTTAAAGCAGATCAAGGCAATAAGGTGTGTCACCACCCCTTATCACAAGAACTCCAAGTATTCTGTTTGGGAACACTTGGAGCTCTTTGAGCAAATGATGGAGACTTTCCATTTGAAGGACAGCAGTAGCTGCATTCAGTATGTAAAATGGACATTCTCCCCAGAATACTCCAGTTTCTTTGCAGGGCTGGAGGACTAAAATCATTCAAGATGGTCCACCTACAGGGCGGCCATCTTGAAACATTTTTCTGTTCACAGAAATCCCCAAGAGGCTCGCAAGGCAGCCTGCAATTTGCAATGTGGGGAGGATCAGGCCCCACAAGAACTCGTGCAAGAATTGAAGCATGCCTTTGCACAGACCACCAGAAGGGTGCGCAGGGACAGCAGAGAATTCATCAACACATTTTTCCATGCTCTCCCCAAATACATAATGACCCAGCTCGTGAGAGATGATTTTCACGAGAAAAGATCTTTAGACTGGGTCATTGAGCAGGCCACCCGCATCTATGAGGTGCAGAAACCGGTGGAAAATAAGAATCAGCAAAAACCCAACAGCACCTCTGCTGCTGCCAAGGTGGCAGAGGTAAAGGTTGCCCCCGTTTTAGATTTGGAGATGGGGGGGCTTAAAAAACTGCCTGCATCGAACAATTCACAGCCCAGAAGGCCCTCGGGCCAGTCACAGACAGGGGGTCAAGGAGGTAATCCCACAAATGGGGTCACTCGCTCCCCTGACTATGTAAGTCCCCGCTACAAGGGAAACAGACCCATCCTGGGTTATGTGTGGACTCCTCCAGCCCAAGGGGGGGGCTCCAGCCAAGCACCTGACCTAGGGAACTTCCCTCCTAACTTCCCACAGGGGGGCAGAAATTCACCAAATCCTGGGCAGAACTTGTTCCGCAGGTATCCACCCAACTTCCTGCCCCAAAATCATCCATCCTTCTTTCCCCAATTCCCTGAGCCCAGACAACCAAATCCGGGAGAGGGGAGGCCAAGGGTGGAGGGGTACCCAAACCCTTCCAACCCACAGTATTACCAGAGAAGGGATAGCTATCCTTCCCAGATCAGGGGAGAAAACAGAATCCCGTATCAGTCTGAACGGGTTTCACAGTTAGAGCGGCAGGTCCAAAATATGGCACGGGATCTGGGTCACATACTTAGGGCTCAACAGAACCCGCAGATGAGCATGCCACAGCAGAATGCCACAAACTCTGGGCCTAGTGCTCCAGAACAATGACGGGGGCAGCACCCAGATAACCCACCGGTTCGCAGGGAGGAGGCACAAGGGAAGGGGGATGTAAAGCCTTGGAGGAACCATCCTACCCCACTTGTAAACAGCCCCTGGAGACCCAGGAACCAGAAACAAAATCTCCTACCCCTGAAAGTCTCTCACCCAAGGAGCAGAGAGGAGGTAGGAAAAACAATGGACCCAAACAGACCCATTTTGTGGAGGAGGTACAGGTCTTCCAATTTGAGGGAGAGGGATCCTCAGAGGATCCTGGGAAAAGGATCTTTCCCCATCTCCTTCAGAGATGGGGGAACTCCTCCCAAGGAAAAATGGGTCCCAAGGGATTCCAACCTAGACCGGGTAGATGTGGGGATTGAGCTGTCGCCGCCCATCATCCTATCCCAGAACCAACAATACCAAAAACCTCTACTTCAAACCCATCCTGATGACTGTCTCCAAAAAGGGGGGGCGGCCCAGAACCGGAACCAGGGGAACCCAAAACCATTTCCAGTTGCCAACTTTTTCTTTCAGATTCCCAAGGCTCTCCACAGAATTCTGCCCAAATTTCTTCTCTCTCAATGTCCAAAACCAGAAAGTTAGCCCACCAGTTGCCCAAAAATGTGCATTATCTGTGCCACCTTGAGGAGAAGGAGCGAAGATATTATGGCCCGGTACAAGCACAGGGTCAGGGTACAAAGTTGGCACTGGTGGACACTGGATCCCAAGCTACACCTCTGTCCAGAAGGGCCTTTGACAAACTAAATGCAGGAAGGGGGAAAAAATACCAGATTCCTCTCACCTCTCTTCCTGGACAACTGCAGAACTTTTACGGGAAGGAAATTCCCGTCGAGGGGACTGCAGATTTGGATGTCAAAATTGGGCGACACAAGGTGAAACACCGGGTCATAGCAGTGACTCCAGAGGGCACCCCTTGTTAACCAGGGAATGACCTCCTGAGAAGGTTGTCACCCCTAATAGATTGCGTGAACAACGTCCTCTGGACCCAGACTAGCCGACCAATAAAATTAAAAGTGTCAACCATGTTAGTTTAAACGGCACCTGCCACATGGTTGAACAAAACTCTGACCAAGTAGAATTTCACTTCCAGAACAACTAAATTCCAGACGTGACAGTAATAGCAGTAGGACAACAGACTGGTGATGGGGGGGTCCTCTCTATTTCTGAAAATCAACCTTCCTTCCAGTTTAAGGTGGTATTCCACACTGGAAGGAAATACTCTGAAATTCTTTACTAATCCACAATCAGACATTCCCACTCCGATAGTCCAGGAAGATGTGAAATCAGCTCAGAGCCTGGCTGATATTCAGCAAATTGGAGAGCAGTTGTTCTTCCGTGTTCAGTTAATTGATGGGAAGGACTCTGTTCTCGCTCGAATCTGTGTGAACAACGATAAGAACTTCATCAGCGAAGCCATGTTCCGCCAACTCCCAAAAGATCCAGCCATTCCCACATTCAAACTGATAGACAAATAGGAAATGGATCTGGAAACACCCAATTCCAAACATCTCCTGCCAAGCAGGTGTATGCTCAAAATCTCCATTGGCAACAAGAGCATAGTCCATAATTGTAGGGTTGTGCGAGACGTCACTGCCGCCTTTTACTTAGGCAGTGACATTCTCAATCGCTTTGCCATTAGTTTGGACCTAATAAACTTCAAAGCTTGGTACCGATTAGCGGATAATCCCATGGGCTTTTATGATCCAGAAAAAGCATTTAGGTCAACTCAATTGGTAGCTTATGCAGTTGAAATTCAGATTAAGGAGGAAGTCACCATCCCAGAAAGGACCCAACAATTCTCCCTGTAAGTGAAAGTTAAACAAGGACAAAAATGGAAAAACCATGATGCTTATATTCATCTAAATGCTTTCCTCCAACAGCAAGGGTTAGGGGTAAAACCCAACACCATTAGTCAACAAAGAACATGACACCATTCCAATAGAGGTGGATATCAGCAACTTACAGAGTATTACTCTAGCCGCAGGCATCATTATTGGAATGGCGGTTGATGACCGACATTTCTCCATTGATTTAGGAAATGAACTGTTAGGACCAATCCCCAAGGACTGTTTTGACAGTGACAGTGATGACAATACAACACCAGACAGGATCTTTACCCGGCATGCGGGGAACTTCTTGGTGTACACTTCTTGCCCTTATGGCAAGGAAGACGTGACTTGTGACTTCAGAAGGGATGAGGTGATTTTCCAGGTCCATGAGGGCTGCCTTTCCCACCTGAAGCCTCCAGTCCAAATCAGCACTCTGACCAGGGACTTCTCCACCCAGCTGGAGGAGGCCGCTGAGATAGCAAAACCAGAAGTCTTTCCAGGCTTCAGGCAGATGGTGGAAGAGAGAGTCAACCTAGCTTGTGCCTGCGTGACTCTGGAACAGAAGCAAAAGTTGAAACAAGTGTTCTTGGATTTCCAAGATCTCTTTGCGGTAGATTCATATGACTGTGGTCACACTGACATCCACACAACAACAATTCCCACAGACCCTGGCATGACTCCAGTGTTTGTGAAGCAATATCGTTTGCCCCTCGCATCCATGGAGTCCCTTACTGAAATAATTAAGAACCTTGAGTCCCGGGGAATAATCCGTCCAGTCCACAGCACCTTCAAAAATCCAGTGCTGGGAATATTGAAGCCAAACGGCCAGTGGAGACTCTGCGCCGACCTTAGGGAGCTCAACAAACGGGTCCATACTTCCCGATGGCCTCTGCCCTACATTGACCAAGGGCTGGGCCAGATTCAGGGGTCACAGGTATTCACTGAAATAGACCTTACCAATGGGTACTGGACCGTGCCTGTCAGTAAGGAGGTCCAATACAAACTGGCTTTTACATTTGGTACAGTACACATGGACCCGGACTCCCTTCGGATACCTCAACTCCGGCAATGAGTTCAACATTTTCCTACATAAGGCCATGCCCGACCTGGGTGCGAGGGGTAACCTGCCTTATGTAGATGATGTCCTCATCAAAAGTTCATCTGTGGAAGAACACATAGCGGAGATCCGTTATGTTCTGTCACAGTTGAGGGCCACCGGAGCAAAACTTTCCTTTCAGAAAGCAAGTGGTGTAGAACTCGTTTTAAATTCTTTGGGCATGAGATTACTCCTCAGGGTCTCTGTCCCCAGGAAAAGAAAGTGGAAGCACTTCAAAAATTGAAGGATCCCACAACTCTGAGAGAACTAAGGAGCCTCCTTGGACGGACTAATTACAGCAGAAAGTTAATTGAGGGCTACGCAGAGATCACTAGACCCCTGATTCATCTTTTGAAGGGGGGGTCAAGTGGGAATGGGGTCCAGAACAATCCGAGGCAGTAAGATAACTCAAAAGAAGCCTCTCACAAGCACCTTGCCTAGCTTACCCTGTCAGAAACAAGGAGTTCTTCCTGGAGACAGGGTTCTCTAATACGTGCTTGACGGCAGTATTATACCAAAAGCCTGACAAGGTTAATAAAGTAATCTCCTATGCGAGCAAAACTTTATCCTCTGTGGAGGAAAAATTCAACGATTGTGAGAAGGCACTCCTGGCAACGGTGTGGGCATTGAAGAATTACCGCCCGTTCATCCAGGGAGAACACATCATAGTGGAGACTCCACACCAGCCTCTGCAATACCTCCAAAGTGACAGAATCTGGGCCGGAAATGTGAGTAATTCCCGAATTACTTCCTGGATTCTGTCAATGCAAGGCTTTCCTGTGGAGGTCAGATAGGCCAAAACAAGAAGAGTCCCCTCGTGCAAGGTCTGGCTGACTTGCATGATTGTGCCAGAGAAAACTGTCTCGAGGACGAAAGTCTAAAAATCAAGGACACATGGAGGCATACCTTAGTTCCCCACACAAAGTCTTTGAAGAAGACAAGTGTGAGGGAATGCCCACTGTCTATGTGGATGGATGCTCTTACCATGTTGACAACAACGGGGAAAAAGAACTGGTGGCCCGCGTAGGGAATACGTGGGTGAATGAGTCTCCAGAACCCTCCGCGGGGTACCAAATTGGTCCCCGAAGCAGTCAAGTAGCAGAGTTGATGGCTGTGCATCAGGCCATCCTCACTGCTGTCCAACATCAACTCCACGAACTGGTCATAATCACAGATTCGGATTATGTACGGAACGGGTTTGGGGAGCACCTGGATGATTGGAAAACCAGAGGAATGCTATGTGCTAACAACAAACCCTTGAAACATGGGAAGGTGATTCAAAACATTGATGATCTGGTCACATCGAATGGGATGACCATCTACTGGAAAAAGATCAAGGGTCATTCCAAAGTAGAGGGACCAGACAAAACTGGAAATGACTTAGCTGATCAGCTGGCCAAAACCGGGGCCATCCAAGGGGATCTAAAAGAGATTGAGTCCCTGTTGGGGGAAATCCAGGTCACGGCTATCACTAGGTCCCAGACAAATGCTCACAATGATCTTTCAACTGCACAATGGAGTAAGGAGACCCCTGATGCTGATTTAATTACGGCTCAGAAGGGGGATCCAATAATTGGTAAGTTTTACCAACGCATTGAGGACCCTGAGAACTTTCCCCTGACGGATACCGACTACGTTGGGAAAGAGGACCTAAGAGTGTTGATGAAATGTACAAAAATGTTCCGAATCCAAGACGGTTTGTTGGTAAGGAAATGCCAAGCTGGCTATGATCAGTGGGTGGTTCCTACCACATTCCGAAGCCTGATGTTAAGTCACACCCATGATGTGGCCACCCCCAGTCATAGGGGGTTTCATACAACACTTGAGATCTTAAGAGAGGTTGCTTACTGGCCACACATGGGGCAGGACCTCGACCAATACTTGAAGGGGTGTCTGGTGTGTGCACAATTTCAGCCATCATCCCTCACACACCGTGCACCTCTCCAAAAGAGGGGGATGACACTGCCATGGTCAGATTTGCAAATCGACTTCGTAGGTCCTGTGATTCGCTCGTCTAGGGGAAACAAGTACATGTTGACGGTCACAGGCTTGTTTACCAAGTGGGTGGAATGTCTCCCGGCCCCAAACTGCAAGGCAGAAACAGCAGCTGCCCTGATGATTAACCACATCTTGTCCAGTTTTGGTCTACCTCAAAGGATTGAGTCAGACAGAGGTAGCCATTTTACCAGCGAAGTAATGACTAAGATGAGGGAGATACTGGGGGCAAAAGGAAGCTACATATTGCTTACCGGCCAGCTTCTTCTGGGGCAGTAGAACGCTACAACCGGACCATTGTGAGCATATTAAAAAAGTTTGTGGCAGATTCTGGGCCAAGTTGGGATATCTGGTTAACTCTGGTCCTAATGGCCATCAGATCTACCCCTTTATCTACAACTAAAATGTCACCATTTGAGCTGATGACTGGACGCAAGGTGGTGCCTCCCCAGCATTTGCTCTACAGGACCCAAGAGCAGACGTTGATCAATGCCTCCACAACTCATGAGTATGTGGAGAATTTAAGGAAACACCTTCAGCATGCTTTTGCCTGTGCTCAGCGGAATCTAGAAAGATCAGCTGATAGCATGAAGACCCATTACGATTTGGAAACTGCCAGGAAAGTATATAATGTGGGAGACCGGGTCTATCTATACAATTTCCAAAGAAACCAGGCCAAAGAGCGAAAATGTTTGCCTATCTGGAAGGGACCGTTTGAAATTGTAGACAAGATCTCCCCAGTAGCTTATAAGATCCTCATCCCCAAAGGTAGTCTGGTGGAAGGGGAAGACAAGTGGGTACATATAAATCAGCTAAAGTGTTGCCATCCCAGGCGCACTCTGCAGCAACTGGAGGAATCCTCTGGAATCCCAGAGGGGCCGCGCCAAAGTAATTCAGTTCCAACCCTAAAATATCCCGCATATAGTCTCTAAAATATCATGATTGTGGTATGAAAATGTTTCCTGTTATATCTTGTTTTTTAAAATAAGACTGCAAAATGTATCCGGATGTATAAAATGTATATGTTCGCCACACCATTAATAGTGGTAGACAAATGTCTAGGAATGTGTATTGCCGCTTTGCTTTATCATCCTAGGAGAGATGAAACCATGGAGACTGACCAAGGAGAACGACCCGGGGACCGGGAGCAAAGATCCGAGGGGCCCGGGTTACCGCCCGATATTCCCATCAGGACAGGCGAGGAGAACTGATCGATCCAACCGGATGGAGGAAAAGATGCTGAACTGTGCCATCTGCGGAATTGGAAGAAGATGATGCGGACATCCCAGCGCGTGGATCAAAATATCCTTTGCACCCGACTCCCCCTCGACTCGAAAACAAAGTGCAGTCGGGCGGGGGGGCTTGTTGGGTGTCTTGACCCATGTTCAAGTTATTATGCTACAACATTTGGTGCTGTGGGCTTAGAAAATCCAAGATGGTGGAAAAACCCACATTTGCGCCCAAATCCAGGAAAAACCGTGCAGTTTGTTCGCACACCAAAACGGTCACCTGACCTGCCACCCACCAGTGTGAGCGTGAGGGGCCAGAAGCGCCACGAGCGAAATCAGTGCTAAGGAATATGGTGCTGTTCAAAATCTGTTGTTATTAATGTCAAAAATGGGTGCAATACTGGTGCTCACCACTAACAGAAAGCCGGCATTTTAAAACCACCAGACACTTGTGTAAAACTGAACAAATTAACCCAAACCAGGCCAAAGAAAGACTTGCTAAGAGGTGGATACAATGTAAAACTATATTCTGAAATGATGGGAAGGAAGTAATTGTCTAATGTATGTATTGAAAATAGCTGGGGAGGTCAGCAGCTTAAGTGAATTTGGGTTTAAAGCCACTAAAATCGAAATGTTTAGAATAAATGAGTGACCTACTTTTGAGTGTCACATAGGTTGCAATTGTTTAAATGTCATAGTTTTTTAACTAGAATCAGTGTTCTAGCTGCATGTGTAAAAATTGCAAGTTTGGTTTGAATGTAGAAAACTGGGAACCAAAGTGACATTTAGCTGAAGCCTGGCTTAAAGAGATTGAATTCTGCCTGACAACTACCCCCCGACAGCAGCTGTGTTCCCAGGCCTGGCTGCATTCTGCTGCCCCTGCCAAAAGGAGATGACACCTCTCTGATTGAACTAGGGGAGTGGCACCTGGGGACTGCAGGAAACTGAACAATGAGCCTTCCTTGGCCCAGGCAGATGTTAAATTAGGGGGGTCGTAAATGGCTTCCTCTTGGAAGGAAATGGGAGGGGCGCTGCACCTGTGAGCAAGCTGAGTAGGGGGAAGTGGACAAACCAGAAATTCCACCATGTGCTTTGGAAAACCACACCCCTTTGGGGCCAGAGCATAATTTTAAAAAGATGGATAATTCATAATGCGGACTTGTAAAAATTATATAAATAATATCATCATTCTTGTGATTTTTCTGTGCACATTTTAAGAGGTGTCAGCACTCTGTGGTATGTTCTGGGGAGTAGTAGTGGAAAATAAGGTTGTTACTCCAAATGTATGCATGTTAAAAATCTGACACTTTATCATCTGAAACCCATATCCCTTGTGCACATTTGTGTAAAATCTGGAAAAGATTGGAGGTCGTTATCTGGATGAAAAGGGCAGAATTCTGTCAAAAGTGGACACAACATCTTACAAAGACAGGGATCGGATGGTTTGGTGCTACAGAAAATATGTTAACTGGACATATAATATTAGAAAAATGGTACATAGATAAATGTGTATTTGGATCAAATATAGATTTGTGAGAAATTTGACAAGGGGAGGACCCTCTGACCCATAAACCTACCTCATCACTCTGACACATAACTCAGTTCTCCAATCAAGGGAGAGAGGAGGAATTGGCCAATGATAAGTTGAGAGGGTTGGGCATGCAGAATGAGCCGACCCACCCACTTTCAAAACACATAAAAGGAGACTGTGCAGGACAGGTAGGGATTCATTCACTTTCCACTTTCTTGCGGGACGCTTTGCCGGGAGACTCCAGACTTCAAATCCATCAATCTCCAGAGACCAGAACTTTGAATCCATACTCCAGAACTTGTAGCAGAGCGGCCTGAATCCACAAGCTGAATCCTTTTTCAGCAGGCCTCAAAATCATTTGCAAAATTATTTAAACAGCCGGGCTGAGCTGTCGGATTCTGGCTTTGAACCCTGTGCCAGAAACACCCAGAAAGCAGAGCTGTATCCAGAACCGCAGACCGGACCCAGACCAGATTGCTGTGAGCAGAACCAGAGATCCAGACCAGAGATCCAGAACCAAAGAACCAGTACCAGAAACCGCCCAGAAATCCAGTCCATCCTGTTGACCAGATCCGTGACAAGGCCTATTCCTTCCAAAATTAGGAGTGAGTACCCAGCTAGAACTGTGCAGAACCCATCTCTTAGCTTAAATTAATCTGATTCAAAACATGTGAACCTGTCCCGAACTGCATCATAGAATCGTGTGTCCCTTCTCCGATTTTCAACCTGTAAAAGTGTAATTTTGCCATTTTGAATCATTATTTCATTTCTGAAAATCTACCTTCACGAAATTGTCCGTATCTCTTGAACCGTTTGTGATAGAAGCGAGATTAAACTTTTATTTTAAAGCTGATATTCTAAGCTTTCTTTCCAACAAGCTCTAATCTGACTTGCTACTCCTTATAGTTCCTCCATAATTTTGCTCGACGCACGCAACTAAATTGCCGCGATTTGACATTTTGTTTCATTTCAGCCACGTGTAAAAATATTTGTCTTTTGTTTCCATTACGGAATTCCGTTTTCAACCTGATAACCATCCCTGAATCATTGATAGGGCTGGCCTGAACTGATTTAAAGTATCTCTCACTCACCCTGAACCTCTAGAGGGAATTAAAAGCATTTTTAGCATATTTTTCACTTCATTGCCACCACATTAAAATATTTTGGGCCTGTGTTTAAATATCATCCCTGGTGCTCTCAGCTTGCTGGGGGGGATTTGGAACTTTATATTGCATTTTTGTTGGTATTCTTGATGACTGTGTGCTCTCCTTCCATTTCCTTATATTGCATAAAGGGGGGGGTGAATTGTCAAAAGAAAAAGCAATCACATTATCTCTTGTTGAAATCATATCACTGTGTTGCATTCTGTCCCACCTTGCATTTCTTTGAACCATATGAAGCATCCTCTGCAACCTTAGTCCTCTGTTCTTATTCATAAGTAACCAAGAACTGTGCTACTGTAGGATTACCTATTGCTGATTACTGCTAATATTCACAAGTGTGCTATCAATATTAATTTATTATAAAAGTGTGATATATCTCTATTGTTTAATTTTTCAAATACACTTTTTTTTTAATTTGCACAACAAACCTACTTCTTGGCTCAGTGGGGAGAGGGGGATTCTAAGCGAGGGGCTTATACAAGGGTTCATCATCCAGATTATAACTTGTCATAAAAATATATAAATAAGGGCTTCCCTTGAGCAATCCCAGACCAGGCACTGACTTAATGGGAATGCTTGATTGGAGTCATTAACAGATTGCATAAGCCCTATATTCTTTAAGGATTGCCATAGAGATTCCCCCATGGAAAAATCCCCTCTCTTATTTGGCTGTGTATTTCAGTCATTTTCTTATTGAAGAATTCATGTTTGCCCATGTATTTCAGTCATTTCCCATTAAAGAATTGTTATTTGCTTGTATATGGTAGCAATTCCCCATTGAAGAATGCCCATTTGCCTGTGTAAATCCGTTGTATATTTTTCTAAGTAAATCAATTAATTTTCCCAATTATTTCACAGGATTTGTATGGTTGGAATTCAAAACCAACCATCTCTTCGCAGTGTCTTGTGAATTATTATAGTTATAAATGGTGGTTCAAATAATTAATCCCGTTGTGATCTGAGAAACAAATGTGTCCCTGTTTTTAAAATGTGCCGTGCTAAATGAATTTTCATCTGCAGTTGTACTTCCCATTGCATCTGACATCATATCCTAAAAACGATTTTCCTTTTGTGAGCTACCCTCTTTCCCAGAGCTTGCCTGTCATTTTAAGGATCAGTCAAAACGAATTCCATTTGCAATTTCTTTCCCATTGAAATTGAGTTTCACATCCCAAAAACCGATATTCCCCTTCTGTTCCTCTTTCCCTATGGTGAGATAAAAACGGATTTTCATGTGCTTTTCTTTCCATTGTCCATGTATTGAATATCCTAAAACCATTGTCCCCTTGTGTGCTGAATAGTATTCTCTAAATCCCTGCCTGTCTTTCTATGCCTTCACAGAGCAGCTGTGAAACTTTGCTCCCCATATAGTTTCTAGGGACTAGATGCCAAATCCGATATTTACCTTGTGTTCCTGCTCCTTGCCACTGCCTTCCATCTAAAACTGACTAGCCTATTGGAGGTTTGTGGGGGGTGAGGGGTGCTGGGACTCAAGCCTCATTTTTGTGCGCCTGCATTTTCACTGTGTTTGCATGCATTTTCTCGGTGTGTTTTGAAAGCAAAGGTAAATTCTTGTACTGTACGTTTTGAGTTATCTCAGTGTACTGTTCCGTCAAAAATGATATTGCGTTTTGCGTTACCACAACTTTGGTGGCTGTTGTAATTGTTTGTTTTTTATTTTACATTAAATAATACATTAATAAATATCGTATTGATACACTCCGGCCGGGTTCATAATCCATTGTGACACAGGGTATTTGTGGAGGTTGGGGGCGAGATGGGTTGGAGACCTACTCAAACAAAGAATCTGAGGTATTAAAACATTTAATTGTTTTATTGTGCGCTACATTCATTGTAGGGGAAGGAGAACACTGACTTACTTGTGCTGTGTAATATCTCACGATACCTCTAACTTTCCCTGTTGCAAAGCATTCTGGTCCTGACCTCACGCGTAACAGAAGATTGTAGGTAGGGACCAAGGATTGGTTCATTAAGGTAGGCTTAGCCTGAACTAATCACTGTGGCCCATTTGGCTTTAAAAGAGGGCTGAGCTACAGTCTGCCTTAAATCATCCGCCAGTGAAGGAAAGCCAGGATTTCCAAGAGGGAAGCCAGATCCATCCCCTAAACATCTCCCAGGGAACAAAGGGATATGGCAGACTCAGAGGACCCGCTCACCAGCTCCAGAATGGGTACCCAGCCAGCACACAGTGTGCCCTGCTAGGTTCTGCCAACAAGCTTCCTAGGTAGGAAATGCCAGAGAATCTCTGAACAAAGGACAAGGCCTTTGCCTGCAAATACTCTCCTCAGCTTTGGCCCGTCCTCCTTAAAGGATGACACAAGCCCTGTGAAGAAGCTAGGAGGAGTGCCACAACAAGCATCGACCAGCATCCATCTTTTAAGGACATTGGAGCCCCCGAACCACGACCAGCTGCACCACTAACTGTTGTGACACTGCAGTCACTAAAGCCGTCCAAAAACGCCTCGACCAGTGTTCCAGATTCACTAACAAGCACAAACACAATGATTCTTGACCCTGAGCTGCCATGTAGGCCAGCCTGCCGCCATCCATCCAGCCTCGCTTAGTGAACTGCCGGCTGCCTGATACACTCAGCTGTCTCCCGTCTTGAACTCTGTCACAGGAACTGAAAAGCATCCTAGAACCGACTTGACACTGTTGAGCATCAAGATCATCTCAAGCACCAGGTACATTGTGTTTCTTTCCCACTGGTCCTTCCCAGAAAGCCCCTAGTGACATTTACGACTCCTTGCTCCCTTGATGCTGAAACCAAATAACCTTGAACAGTTAAGAATGATTGCTTTACCGACTACCCTCCTGTCAGTATCCAGAGTACATCCCTTTCCTTCGTGAAACTGTCTGTCCTCTGTGTTCCTTTACAGGGTGGGTTGTATTTGTAATGGGCTAGAACTGTCTGTTGTAATAATAATAAAGTAGATATTTGTATACATTTGTGTATAGGCGCATTACAAACGCCATATCATATCATATCATATCATATACAGCCTTGTCTGGACAGTCCCTTTTATCAATGGGTAATAATGGTATTTTCGCTGTGTTCCAACGAACCAACGATCCACAATCTTGTGGAGGTAAGCCTGCCATTCCGTCCACGTTACCAAAATTGGACAAGAAGGTTTATAATTTACTTGTGTTCCATTCTGTTCGGTTCCCTTCTGCTGTACTAGAGGTGTGGGGCTGAATGATGGTTTAGAAACCGATAGTCATCCCTGGACCACTAGTGCCACGGAAGTTGTTTCGGTACAGGAGGAGATCAATGACTTAATAGTCCATCATTACAACTACAGAAGCTTGGGGGCATCCTCTGTTATGCAGTTTCCCACGTTCAAGACCTTTAGCAAGCTGCATTCTGTGGCAGAACGTAAAAACATGCAGTGAAGTGTTTTTATCAAAACAAACGTTCTTTTCATTTGAACAAAAAACAATTGAAGTTGGAGTCCTGCTCTGCTGGGCTTTGTGCTTCTTACAGCAAGACCCTTGCACATGTTCTTTATCACATTTTGAATTATGTTTTTCACTACACAATTACCAGGAACGTGCACGGGGCTGATGATAGGCTGGGATTAGAAGAGAGACACAGTTCTCAAGTCGTGTTGACACGAGGTAACCAAGAAACGAATGACGTTGTGGTGTGCATCATACAAAGTCACTTGTATTATATAGGAAGCAACACATTAGCCAGTTAATCCACCCATTTGGATTGTATGAAGAGTGTACCCTGAAAACTCAATGGATTTCATTTCTTATCTCCGGAGGTGTTAACTGTGCTGGTCTTTCACATGCAGCATCCCTTGCCGCACACTCTCTGCTCACTTACCTTACGAAGCAGTGCAACGTACCCCTCATCTGCTCCTTTTCGGTATGTGTTGTCAGTGTACAAGCCCACACAGACCCTCACGAGCTCCATAACAATCACCACCCACTGCCAGCCCAGCTCCCAAGTCAGAGCTGACCCACAACACCTTTGCTTCAAGGTGAAAACAGTTGATGCAAAGGCATTGCAGTAAAAGCATGTTACTTTTTAAGGTATTGACAACTTTGAGATTTAGGCACTAAAATAGGCAATTTTTACAACGTAGGTACTATGACATTAAGGGGCCGATTCATGGAACAAACGTGGCCGAAAATCTACGCGCAAGCAGGCGCAAGCAGGCGCAAGCAGGCGCAAGCGGAAAAAAAGAGGCGCACGCTTGCGTGCGATTCATGGAAGTCCCTGCGCGTGTCTTCCTCGGGATGTGCGCCAAATCCGTGCATGGCGCACACGTCACTGCAACATCCCGAAAGACGTGCGCGACGCGCACAGTGAAAGCGCACAACCTCTGCGCATACACTAGAAAGTGGGCGGAACACGGGGCGTAACGCGCGGAATGGGGAACAACTTGCGAAAACAAGGGCGTAACTGGGGATGTACTGCAGGGAAGCAGAGGGAACGCCCACACGCACCCGAACCACACGTATTCATGGAACCGAATAGGGCAAAGCCACGCACAGCGAAAGACACGCACAAGCCGATACACATCCGCCACACGAAGGCAGGCGGTAGCGTCCCTGCGCATTACAAAAGTGGCAACATACAGCAATTGTGCGAGCGGGGCACGTGTATTTCGGGGGTTCGCGTGAACTTACTCACGCGATCGGGCCTGGGGGAGCGGGCTACGTGTATTTCAGGGGTTCGCGTGAATTTTCTCACGCGATCAGGCCTGGGGGAGCGGGCTACGTGTATTTCAGGGGTTCGCGTGAAGTTCTTCACGCGATCGGGCCTGGGGGAGGCTGCCCCTGGTGACTGGGGGGGTGGGGGTGGTGGGAGACATGGGTGGGGGCCTGCTGGCAGGTGCCCCGCAATGCTGGGGGTGGGGGTGCAAGGGGACATGAGTTGGTGATCATTGGTGCAAGGAGACATGTGCCTTTGCTGGGGGGCATGCCCATGTTGGGTGGGCTGCCTGCGGGACATGACCAGGGATGCAGGGTAGTCCCCTGTGGTGTGGGCTGCCTGCAGGGGCCGTGGAGTGTGTACATGGAACACCTGGGAGGACCCACACTGGCAAATCACATGTAGGACTCCCCGGCACCCCTGAAATACACGTACCCTGCTGAAATCGCGTGTAAAACTTCGTGCGCACCCCTGTAATACCCGCACGCAGCCCAATCGCGTGTGAAACTTTGCGCGCACCCCTTATACACGCAGCCCAATCGCGTGTGAAACTTTGCGCGCACCCCTAATACCCGCACGCAGCCCAATCGCGTGTGAAACTTTACGCGCACCCCTAAAACCCGCACGCAGCCCAATCGCGTGTGGAACTTCCCGCGCACCCCTGGAATACACGCGCCCAGGCCTATCGCGTGTGGAACTTCCCGCGCACCCCTGAAATACACGCGCCCAGGCCAATCGTGTGAGGAACTTCTCACGCACCCCTGAAATACACGTAGCCCGCTCCCCCAGGCCCGATCGCGTGAGAAACTTCACGCGAACCCCTGAAATACACGTAGCAGGCTCCCCCAGGCCCGATCGCGTGAAAAAGTTCATGCGAACCCCTGAAATACACGTAGCCCGCTCCCCCAGGCCCGATCGCGTGAGAAACTTCATGCGAACCCCTGAAATACACGTAGCAGGCTCCCCCAGGCGCGATCGCGTGAAAAAGTTCACGCGAACCCCTGAAATACACGTAGCCCGCTCCCCCAGGCCCGATCGCGTGAGAAACTTCACGCGAACCCCTGAAATACACGTAGCAGGCTCCCCCAGGCCCGATCGCGTGAAAAAATTCACGCGAACCCCTGAAATGCACGTAGCCCGCTCCCCCAGGCCCGATCGCGTGAGAAACTTCACGCGAACCCCTGAAATACACGTAGCAGGCTCCCCCAGGCCCGATCGCGTGAAAAAGTTCACGCGAACCCCTGAAATACACGTAGCCCGCTCCCCCAGGCCCGATCGCGTGAAAAAGTTCACGCGAACCCCTGAAATACACGTAGCCCGCTCCCCCAGGCCCGATCGTGTGAAAAAGTTCACGCGAACCCCTGAAATACACGTAGCCCGCTTGCCGTGCTGGTACAGGGTTAGCGCAGCCCTTTGCGCTGGATTGGGGATTTTGATGGCTTTTCCCTGCGCGGAAGGCGTTCTTGGGGGCGTAACTGGCGCTGCTGCAAGGTCGCTGCGCCACTGTGCGCCACGGCTGGTTTTGGTGGCTGGAATCCATGAATACGCTGTGCGCAGAAATGGGTTTTGGCGCACGCGGCTGGCACAGGGATTCGCACGCGCACACTGTGCGCCAGCCGCGTGCGCCACTTGTGCGCTGAATTCTATGAATTACCCCCCATATGATCTGCCCAGGATCACACACTTTGTGTAAGTGGTGAAGCAGGGATTTTGGCCCAGTCTGCAATTTCAGCACTTATGGAGGGTGCAGTCATTTGTGAATGTATCACCTTCATGAAATAAAATGTGACCCTGTTTTATAGCCTTATCTTGGGAAGTGATAATCGCACATAACAAACTATTTTAAAAAAAAGAGAAAATATATATATATTATGGAAACTACATTCTTTTCTATGGAACCTCTGTATGTAACAGAGCTTTAATGTATGTGAGCCTACATCTTCTCATCTGGGTTTCACTACTGTAGTTTATAGATGTATATACACGTAATGAAAACAACAACGAAAAAACGATTCTGTGGTAAAGACGATAATTCGAGATTCTGGAAAAAATACTGTATAAAATAAGCAGGTCAGAAAATAACTTTAAAAGCGCCCTGTGACTTTTAGTTGTTTCTATCCTGTTAAGAACCACTTCTACTCAAAATGTATACATGAAAAGACATAGCAGCCACTGACCTAAACAATGCTACACGAATGTGAAAGCATGCCTTTTCAACAAAGCCCCCACCATGCTATCGTGATATCAGATAATCCGACAAGAATCGCTGTATTTTCCTGTGGCAAAGTCGGGCTATGAGCATCAGCACTTTAGTTCCAGCATCGGAAATATGGCTGCCTGATCGCCTCTCACTGTGCCCTTCCTCGAGGGTGGCTGAACAGTATTTAAAGTCCGTGTTTCGAGAAACCAACTTTCAGAAATGCACTATCCTGGTGCTATGTTAGTTTGTTATAAGTACAGTTTTATAGTAGATGTGCGTTGTGTTGTAACAGTGTAGCTGTTAACGTAATCCGAACATCTACCATAGAGTGATTTGGGACTGCTATCTGGCACATTAACTTTCTCCACAACAAGTGCTTAACGCACTGAGCTTTTTTCGATCCGCTCAAGCTTATCAATGTGCATTTGCACGTTCCGCATTGCATGTGATCACTCTATTCCCCAGAGAAAGGTGAACAGGCTGCCCAAGTTTGCTATAGTGAACACAAACCTGAGGCCCTACAGTGAATGCAGAGGCCAATGCAGGATTAATTAATCACATTAGACATAGTTGTCAACAACAGCCAGGCCGTTATCCAGCGCTTCAACAACCGCACTGTAGAATATCATGTTGTGTTATTTCTATTTTGGAAAATAATGTGCACTGTATCCTTTGCATCAGGAAGCCAGATGGGAGACCTGCACTCCTTTTGCCCCCCACCCATTTAGACGTCTTTGCTTCATAGACCATATCCAACAGGAGGGAAAGGAATCATTTCATTATGAAACCTTTTTTCTGCATTCTATCTTTGAAATCCACGCTCTGAGGTCTGCATTACAAATATCATGTGCTGCCATCGTTGTTTTGCACAAGGAACATCCTCTACCAGATGTGTACGTAGCCCTGTAAAGATGGCGCTTTGCACTTTTTATGTGTTCACCATCTACATTTATTTATTTTTCCAGGATTTCTTCACGCATAGGCAATGCACTGGCTCGAAGCCAAAAGGTTCACTTACTTACATATGCAAGGTTTAAGACAGTCACCTATATATTCCTCATATTTTTCTAGGAAGTGTAGAGAATATATTTGAGTCGGGGGACGCTTTTTGTTCTATGTGTTTGTATAAAGTTCCTGTAGCCCCAGCAACCAGCAGGTTTTTCTTTGGCAGCGGGCGCGCGACATATGCCGGCGCCCCCTTCTTCCCCCAGTGACATGAAATGTTGACTCTGCTGAAGGTATAATTAAGTACAATGTCAACCTTTCGTGGCTGGCTACGCCCCAGAGTCGGGTGGATATAGAAGCTGGAGTTTCTTTCAGAGCCAACAGTGTGACTCTTGTCTCTTTCCAAGAAAAGCATGCCTGTCTTGCAAAGAGACTCCTCTTGGCATTCTCTCTGGCATATCCTCTCTTGTTCGGGCAGTGGTCTAAAGAATGGGCGGTTCAATCTTCCATTCTCTAAACTCTTTGCCGAATGTGCTAACAGACTGGTCTCGGCCTAGTGAATCAAGGTACATTCTGCCCAAGTAGGCCTTGATCTTGAATTTAGAGGTATGCTGCCTTATTCGACTGTAAAGCACTCCAGGGGTACCCTGCCACCTAGCAGGGGTCTGAAACCTTTGCATCGCTAGATGATTTGGACTACATCTTCCACCCGCCTTCGTGGCCGACTTAGACCAAAACAAATTGAGGGAGCAGGTTGCAGCCCCATGTTTTAATGTATCATATCATGTCTGATTTATAATTATAATAATTATAATTGGTTATTTATAACGAGCTTAATACCCAGAGGTTCTAAGAGCCGAACCGGGGATCGAACCATCATCTTGCTTCCAATACGAGTTTGTTGCCATTGAGCTGTCCTCCCTGGATTTAGGGGCCGATTCATGGAACAATTGTGCAGTGAAATCAGTGGCGCAAGCGTGAAAAATCCAGCGCACGCATGCAATTCGCACACAAGCGATTCATGGAAGTCTCTGCACATGTTTTTCCTGGGAGCTGCGCCTAATCCGCGCCTACCTTACATGTCACTGCAACATCCCGAATGATGTGCGCAATGTGCAACGTGAAAGCGCATAACAAAAGCGCACAAAGTTCAGTGCACGCAACAGAAAGGGGCGAGCACATGCAAGATGGGGAAAAACGCGTGCAAATGAGGGTGTAACTGGGGAAGTACTGCTGGGAAACTCATGGAACGCCCACAAGCTTGTGAACAATACGTATTCGTGGAATCGAATAGGGAAACCCGTGCACATCAAAAGACACGCACAGGCGTAAACACGTCCGCCCGCCGCAGTATAAAAGTGTGCGCAAACAACAAACACACATATACAGCTACGATGAATGTCCCATTTTTCACAGCAGTGATCGTGGGACACGGCAGGAGGAGGATAATAGCCAGGCCCCACATTTTTTTGCCCAGGACCAGTCTTTTTGGGATGCCTGATGACCAGGTCTATGGCAGGTATATGTTTCCACCTCATATCATCCTAGATCTTGTCACTGAATGGAAGGATGACCTCATATCACCATCTTGTGCTCCCAAGCACTGACCCCCTTGGAAAAGATGCTCAATATCCTGTATTTTTTGGCCGCCACTGGGTCATTTCAGCGGACAACTGCCATAGTTGGGGGCGTCTCACAGTCCATGCAGTCACGCCGCCTACACCGGGTGTTGGCAATCATGACTGTGCGCCCCTCAGTCCACAGGCACATATACATGCCCAGAACACCCACAGAAAGGTAGGCTGTGGTCCAGGACTTTTACAGGGTGGCCCACTTCCCCAAAGTGCTTGGTGCCATAGATTGCACACATGTGGCCCTACGTCCACCTAGGGCCACTGAGCACATCTACCGAAACCGCAAGCACTGGTATTCGATCAACGTACAGGTTGCATGCGATGCCCAGGGAATCATCACCTCTGACTATGCAAACTAACCTGGGCCTACCAATGACAGTTTCATATACAGAATGTCTGCCCTGAGCCGGGCCCTGGAAGCTGGAAAGCATGGCAACACATGGCTCATTGGTGAGTAGAAATGTCTGTGCATATGCATGCATGTCACACACAGACAAATACACAAACCCAACTAATGACAACCATCATCACCTCCCCAGGGGACAGTGCCTACCTTCTGAGTACCCACATGATGACGCCAATACGGAACCCCACATCACCACCCCAGGTAAGTTACAACGCGGCCCATATTGCAACCAGGGCCACAGTGGAGCGCACATTCGGAGTGCTTGAATCACGCTTCCGCTCCCTTGACCGCTCTGGTGTGCAGCAACTATATGCAACACGGTGGGGCTTACCAGTGGACAGGGTGGTGCCCCCACATCCCCAACCACACGCACAGGCGCTGCACAATGGAGGGGAAAAGGCACATGGCAAGGCAGTCCAGACCCATCTTGTGGCCACATTTTTCACCTAAACTCCCACCCCTATGGAGTGCACACAGGCTTGGCACATACCAGGTGACAATCAATGATGACAAAGGGACAGTCAAGGGACGTGTAAGTGCTACATTGTGTGCATCCTTAGCTACATTAACATAACCAATCCGGTGTGATCAAACGGAACACATGCAAGGTGCATATCCCTTCCCCTGCAAAAAAGACCATGAAAATCACTGGTATGTCACCCAAACCCTCCCAACCCCCATTACCCTCGTCGGCCACAGCATGACATGGCATGGAACAGCAAAAGAGCAAACCAAATGCACAACACATGACAAAATTGGCACGAAGTGCCACGTGATGAATGCAAACAGGCCTGAGACAATTACACCTGACATGGAATCAGATGAAATGACTGACCAGCAACCTCCCACACCTACAAAGTCATACACAAATGCATGCCACCAGCAGTACCATCAACAAAAGACAGAATCCTGTTGGCATGTATTTTGGGCAATCAAAATCCGCAAATCCCAAAACCGTATGCTGTGTGTGTGTACCCTGCAACACACCACTCAGCACACAGCACATTGAGCGATTTTTGCTTTTGGGGATACACCTTGATCATCATATAAAAAAGGACAAGCAACAAATATTACCCTGTGACGCATGCACACGATCTGAAAATTGTACGTGATCATGCGCTGCAGGGACACAGCATGGCAGAGAAGTCAATCTGTGGGCACGTGTGGGCATGGATGGGTGGTTGTATGTGTCGTGGTGCATTGTGCAAGTGTGTGTGTCAGTAGGGACATGCACTCAATACATGTATGTGAAATGAAGTGACCCTCAGTGTCCTGTACACATCACATGTGAACATTGCCCTGTGGACCCCACAGTGTGTTAAACCACACCAATCCCCTGACACCTGAAAAGTAAACCCAACACAGGAACATCCATTGACCAGCAGAACACATAATGTACATAGTACCCCCCATTGACAATGTCAGACAGTGACCAATCACTGTAGCCTAAATGCACCAACTTGACATTGTCACCACACAGCCCCCTCCCATCATCAGTGTGGCTTTGACAGCTAAAGGATGCAGGCTACCGCCTACAGCATGAAGTGCATCAACCACGTATACAGGCGAGTAATGAAAAAACATCACAATCAACTTCAAAAAAAGCACAGTTCAAAATTATACTCACCAACATTGATTGCAGATATGCCGTGAAGAAAATATCCTTAATCCCCACTAGGGGTGTATACACAAGTAGGACTGCAGACTGGCCACAGATATGACGAAAGTCCAATGCCCCTGTGTAATTTGCTGTCACACCGATCCATCCTTGCAAGCCCATGGAAAGAGGAAGCAGGAGTGGCATATGTGTCAGGAACCCAAGCCACAAACACATGCAAAAGATAAATCCCTCTTTAATATTCATGAGAACAAATGTGCACACATTTAGAATCATTATATGCAAATTTATCTCAGCAATATTAATGAGGGGTATCCTGAAAACCCAGCCCTCGAGGCCTGGAGTTGGACAACCCTGGCCTAAAGAATTTCTTGTGGGAAGCAGATCCTTCGGGGCGGATTGGTTTCATTGTTATTGCTGGTAATCCACTGATGCTCTGACCCTACCTCTACACATATCAAGATGTTTGGCATCTAGTGCCATGCAAAGGAGAGAGTTTCTTGGATTATTATGTAACCTTTTCCCAGGAAGCTCTTGTTGCCGTGTATTTACTGCTTCAGGCCAATCAGTCTACTTCGCTAAGTAACTATTAAACTCTATCACCAGCTGGAGGTCTTTCTTGATGATAGAAAATTGACATCTATGATGGGTTTAAGGTTCACCGTTCAGATTACCCACAGCAAGGCCACACATACTCTGTGTAGGAATTCATAACTGCCCTCGTCTATGAGGCCCAATTAGACAGAAACTCATTATTTTCTAGGGCTTCCTTTGGAACCATTAGCATCTATTACCAGTTTGAGATGACATATCCTTGTATAGTGACATTACAGGAGAGGATTATGGATTCTGTAATTTACTGCTCGAACAATCCACGACTCCACTGTCAGTGGGGTAACCTCGATTCGGAGAGTTCGACAAAGTCAAAGCTCCAATGCTATCAAACACATATCTGCCCTCGAGAGTTGGCAGATACGGCTCTGATGAACTGTCAGAAGCAAGGTCCCAGAGTGACAGAGGAAGTGGAAGTGAGGGAGCTGGTGCCGGGTGGCAGGATACCAGGTGCTCTTTTGTTTGGCTATTCCACAGAATGTGGGAATTGCAGAAAGGATGTAGTATTACCTGGTATTTATTATTTTTCCTTGGATAAGGGCCAGGTGCTAGTAAAAGAAAAGTGGGGTTGAGTGGTAGAAGAGAAGGAGCACATTTTCTTTGTGCAGCAGGGGTGGAACAAGTGGCCATATGTGAGGTGAGGAAGAGTAGAAAGAAGGTGGGTATAATATTCCCACGTGGGTGCTGAGGATCTATAAAATATGAAGGTTCTGACTGGCATCACCGCCTCAGTGGAATACATTTTTGCAATTGATATCTAACCATCTAAATCAGCCTCCCTCTAGTCTCCACCCTCTTCAACTCATCCAGAACAGGACTTCTAGATTTTTCCTTGGCCTCAAGCCCAGGGATCGTATCTCTCCAGGACTGAAATTCCTGCACTGGCTCCCAGTGGCGGTGAGGATCAAGTTCAAAACCCTCTGCATTGTCCACAAGGCCTCCTGGGGCCTGGGACCTCAATACCTTCACCTCTCTCTTCCTAAATATCTTGCCCCTCAAGTTCTTCACTCATCCGCCTCCAACTCCCTCAAGTTCAGTGACTTCTCCAAGCAGGGAGCTGGTGGTAGATATCTTTCTTCTGCTGGGCCTCCCTCTGGAACAGCCTCCCGGCCTCTCTGAATCTTGAGGAGAACCATCTCCGGTTCTGGAAGCAACTCAAGACCTTCCTCTTTGCTTCTGCTTTTTCTTCTCCTCTCCCCTGCTGATCCCCTGGTTGAATCTTAAACTGCACTGGTTACCTGGCTGCCCTCTGATCTCGGGCCCAGGTCCCCTGCACACCAGTTGCACACCTGCGCTGTCCCCCTGGCAACCCTTTCTGTATCCCTTCAGCTCCTACTAGCACTTGACCTCTGATGTCTGCACTTACTCTTGCTGGCCACAAATTTATTTATGGTCATTATTTATTTCATTGTTATCTTATGTTCTGCACTGCCCCCTCCCCTTTCCCTTTGCACTTTTCCCCTTCCGGCCTCCCCTCCACTTGCGTGATCTCAATGTCATTTGGCCTAGTAGGATTGTTGTCTGTCCTCCCTCTGTTTCCCCTTCCTTGCCTCGTTGCACCTTGAAACACTTGTGTATATGCGTGTTATGAATGCCATATCATATATAATGTTTCATAGATGCATTTAACAAGGCAGGAAGGCATTGACCCGAGGAATTCATCCTTCACCTCACTGTTGATACCCAAAAAGGTCTGAGGCAAACATATCCCTGTAGTCATGGAAAGCAGACAGGCATAGGTACACTGTACAGGAATGCATGCTTCAATTCACTGATGGCACCTACAAAGGCAGGCACTGGTTTTCGAACTCTAGGCCTCGAGGGCCAGATCCATGCCAGGTTCTCATGAATATTCATGGCATAAATGTGCATTTTTCCTCATGCATATTAATGAGGGAAATCCTGAAAACCCATCAGCATTCTGGCCCTCAAGGCCCGGTGTTGGACACCCTAGGAGACATCTCTGGTGGCACCCAATGAAAACAAGCACACTGTGTCCAGAAACTCACACTTCATCTCAATAATGGCACCAAAGAAGAATAGGTACACTTGGTCAAGGAGTTCATACTTCACCACACTGATTGCACCCAGTAACTGAACTGAAAGAACCTTAAGAGGCTTTTAAATACTAGTTCCAGGGATTCATACATCAACAGGGGCGTTGCTAGGGGGGGGCTAAGGGGCTATAGCCCCTGATCTTTTGGTTGTAGCCCCGGATATAATCTCAGGAGCTACAACCAAAAGACGAGCTAGCCCCCAGTCCCAACAGTTCCGACATCAGCATAGCCCCGGGTCTTTTCCAGATCTAGCAACTCCCCTGTACATCAAGCCACTTAAGAGACTTAAACGGTAGTGAGCACACTATGCCCATTAAGTCGTAATTCACAGCACTGTCACCCAAAACGATAGGAGCAAAAAGAGCAGAGGAACGTGCACTTAGCCTCACTGATAGCATCTAAAATGGCAGAAGCACACTGTGTCCATGAACTCAGAATTCACCTCACCGAGCACACACAGCAGGTTAGAGCTTGCTGTGCACAGGCATTCATGCTTCACGACTCTGATACTCAACAGGGAAGAAAAGCATTGTTTCCAGGAATTAGCACATCGCCTCTCTGTTAAGGCCCCAAAATGTGTTGAGCTTGCCCTGCCTATGTAAACATTGTCAGACTGTGATGTGTGTTATTTTATATGTTATGTTATATGGTGTTTGTACATTGCCTAATGCCATTAGTATGGCCTCAAAGTGCTGTCGGTGAACGCCCTTGGAGGACCAAAGTTCAAGGTATGAGAATTGAGAAATGGATTTTAAAATGCTTGGGCCTCATTCCAACCCAGGCGTTAAGGGGTTTACGGCGCCGTAAACGGCGCCGACCCTTAATGCCTGATCACAAGGTCCCTTAGCGCCATGGTGAGTTTAACGCCTGCTTTTTGCAGGCGTTAAAATCCATGGCGCTAAGGGACCTTGGAGATAATTACGGTACTGTAATTTACGGTGGCGTAATTATCTCCTTCCCCACTCCCATTATGCCCTATGGGGCAAAAATGGGAATGGGGAAGGGTAAAAGGGAAATGGGGATTTACCGCCCCACTCACCTTGGAATGGGGCGGTAAATCCGCCAACCACCATGGCGTAAACGTAGTAAACGTAGTTTACGCCATGGCGGTAAAGGTACGACCCAGGCGGTAACTTACCGCCTGGGTCGTAATGAGGCCCCTTGTCTGCATTCTAGCCAGTACAAAGGTAGGTAGGGTGGATAAGTCCCTGCTAGAGACCCATCGTGATCTGTCTAGTGGATGGGTGCTGTGATAGGCTGTAGCAGAGCATGTGAGTCAGGAGACTGATTATGGGCCCAGCTGTACCAAATTTTTTTCGTGGGACTCAGCTGCATTTCGGTGGCAGAGGTGATGCGCATAATGAGGTCGAGTAGTGAATTGTTGCTGATGTATGCGGGTGGGTGGCTGTGCCCTGGGTTGGATATGGCTATGTTCCATTGAGATGGGGTGCTACTCGTAACAGAGAGTCATGGCTGATATCTATTTGCGATGAGGGTATTCAGATCGCATGATACGGGTTGACTGGAATCCTTTCTGTGTGTGCAAGGTACCATTGTGTTGTCTCCGCATGTAACTCGTCGGTACCATCACCTACCTGTCTGGGAACAATGGTTCATCCACGCAGTGGAGTTGGTCAGTCAAGATGCAGAATGGAAGAGCCAGGTCTTGAGTGTCTTTTTGAAGATTAGGTGATCCTCTATGCAGTGGATGCTGAGCTGGACTAAGTTCCAGATGATCGCAGCATGGACGGAGAAAGAAGATCCCCCTATTCTGCTCAGTTTAGTAACTGGTATGACAAGGAGGAGAGCTGTGCCTGATCTCAGGTTTCTGGTGGGCCTATAGGGCCTAAGCTTGTGTTATAGATATTCTGGGCCAGTGTGTGAAGCACATTGCCTTGAAGGTGGATCGTCCCCCGATCAGCAGCCAGTGAAGTGCACGGAGGATGGCCGTGATGTGTTATCTAGGGCCTAGGGCAAGAAAGAACCTTACTGCAATAGTTTGAACCCATTGGAGTTTTCTAAGTTGTGATGCAGGGGGGGCCAATGTAAAGGGAATTATCATAATCTAGGCGGGAGAGGATGATGGCCATTATCGCTGCAACTCTGTGTGGCATGGTCATGTAGGGGAAGATGCATCGAAGATGCGTAGGTGCAGATAGCAGGATTTTGACACTGAGTTAATGGGAAGTGACAGTGTCAGGTCTGTTTCAATGGTGCATCCAAGGATGCTGAGTTCGGGGTTTAGGGGGCGGGTTAAAGAGGGTGGCCGAGAGGTGGTTTGGGGGAAGAGGGCAGCCTTGAGGCAGATAATGATTTCAGATTTTCTGGGGTTGAGAAGGAAGTGGTTACACATCATCCAGTAGTCAATTTCTGTGAGGCATTTTGTCAGTTTGGTCATGGAGTTGGAAGGGTCTTTTGGGATCTTGAAGATGATTTGGGTGTCATCTGCATAGTTCTAGCAAGACAGGCTGTGTGAGCGGATGTTGTAAGGGAGAGAGCTCAGGTTAACCGCAGAAGAGAGAGAGAGGCACCCTGTCGTACCCCGAGCGTAACAGGGCAGGGAGTCATAGAGAAGGGAGCCATGTGTATTATTTGTGATCTGTTGGAGAAGAAGGATGATATCTACTTCAAGGCTATATCCCTGATGCTGAGAGAGTGGAGTCTGTCCGTGAGGGTGGGGTGGTCAATGCAGTCGAAGGCCACCGAGAGGTCGAGAAGGATTAGTGTGGCACAACCTTCCTCATCTGAGGTGCCGTTGAGATCATCACAGATGTAGCCTAGGCTAGATTCAGTTCCTCGTAGGATTGGGTGGGGTCAAGGAGGAGGTTAGTTTCTGTGAAGAGGCATAGTTGGCTGTAGGCTATTCAGTTAATTAGTTCAGCAATTAATAGGTTATTTGAGATAGCTCTGTGGTTGGCCAGAAAGAGGGGCTCCAGGGTGGATTTATTGACCAGCGGTTTGATGTACTTGATCTTGCAAGCTGCTGGGAAAGTGCCTGTGGTGAGTGAAGAGGTGAAGCATTAATGATCAATCTTGTGATGTTGCCGGCACAGATAGATAGGATTTCCTTTAGATGACAATGAGGGAAGGAACTCAGGATTTAGCTTTAGGAGTTCTGGGTTGGAGATAGGAGAGAAGGAAGAGAAGAGCAAGTGGGTGGAGGCCGGGTGTGAGAGCTTGGACGTGGATGTAGGGTTGTGCAGCAGGAGCAATGTTATTTTAGTGAGGAGGAGCTGCAAAGTGGTGCCCTGAATTTGGAAATTATCTTGTGGAGTTCCCTGCATGTGTTTGGGCATTGATTATTCCATTCCAGTAAAAAGATGTTTTGGCCTTGCGTATTTCTGCCCTTTAGGTTTTCAGCTGCTGGGCAAAGGTTGTTCTATTGTGAGTTTATGGGTCTGCCCACCATCTGTGTTAAAGGATGTGGTTCTGGGTTTTGAGAAATTTGAGAGTAGAGGTTAAACATCTTGGGGTACCCTGTCTGTTGGAGATGGCTCCGATAGGGGTGAGAGGGCTAAAAGCTTCTAAGAGCCATTGTTCAAAACGCCTGATGGAAAGCTGGCCCCACTGGAGTGGAAAGGGGTAGGGACGCAAGCAGGGAATCATCCAAGTCGGGGGTCACTTTGACCATGTTCCATAGAGGTGAGTGGGAGGGATGGTCCTAGGGCTGTCAGGGAGGAAGGAGGATCTATAGTTGAAAGAGTGAAGAAGATAGCTGAGTGGTCGGTCCAGACTAGTGTCCCAGGCAGGAGCAGGGTGATCAGTTCAGGGGACCTGAGAATTGCATCTAGGGGTGGGTGTGTGGGCATGATGCTAGTTGTGTCAGGTGAACGGATTCAAGGTAGTTAAGAATGGGTTGTTTTATGGGGTTATGAGGGATGACAAACCATATATTGAAATCCCCCAGCAATCTGAGGGAGGGATGAGAGACCAAGATGGCAGATAAGGAGTATCTGAGGTTTTCAGCAAAGTTTATGTTCTATCCCTGGCACTGTATATAAGTAAGAGTCTGTGAGTGTGTGTGTGTGGGTGATAAGACATTATTCTAGGGGGGATTTGTAAAGGATGACAATGCTGCCTGCCCTGCTGGTTCTGTTATGCACAATGAGAGTGTAGACTGCGGGGAAGACATTGTGTGCAATGGATCTGAAATCTTGGGAGAACTAGGTTTTGGTGGTGAAAACGATGTTCATGCCTTCTGTGGAGATTAAGTTGTATACATTGTGGTGGGTTGGAACTGCTGTTGAGCAGGATGCACATTAGTATGTTGCTAGGTTGGGCTTTTGATGCGAGCAGAGGAGGATTCAGTGGCGGGACTAAAGGGGGGGGTGGCTGCCATCAGGTAGTGTGTGTGAAGGTGGTATGGACATGAGTTTCGGGGAGGGATTGTGCTGAGAGAGTTGCCATTAAGGTGGGTGACACGCGTGTGCAGTGTAGAAGGGTCTGATGGAACACAAGGGAGTTGTGATTAGAGGGAGAGAGGTTTCTGGGGGTAGGCCTGCAGTCTCCTATCCGTATAGTGGTGAAGTGGCTGATTGTATTTTTGGTGTTCGTGTGAAGATAGCTTGCAGGGTAAGAGTCTTCTGGGTATTGGAAGATGTAGAGGTTAGTGGAGGAGTGATTGTGTGTGAGGGGTGGAGGTGTGAAAGGGAATGTGGATACTGAGGTGGGGAGGGGTGGTGTGAGGGAGTTCTGGGCTGCGACTGGGGAAATCAGGCTAGTTTTCTGTTGTGAGGGAGAGGTCAGGTAACCATGTTCTAAAGTCAGTGACAGGGTCAGGAGACTGACATGTAGAGGAGCAGGAGTAGAGGTGACTGGTGAGTGTGCAAGAAGTTTTGTTTGCGTGGTAGAAGAGAGCTTCCACTCTCTTCCGTGGCTTGGGGGAGGCCATACTGGTATATTTCAGAGTAGATGTCAAGTCTCTGTAAAAGAGATAGGGTGAGGTTAACAGAAAAGAATGTGCCCGAATATGCATTGTCATTTTTTAGAAGATTCTTGGGGCCCGGGTGTGTGTGGTTAGGAGGAGTAGCTGACTGGGGTGTTGTAGCTAGGGTTGCATGGACAGAGTTTAGGGAGTCAAAGAGGGAGGCATGGTGGGCTAGATGAGAGGAGGGATTATCAGAGGGGTTGGATGTAGGAATGTCCAGAGTAGGAGGGGTCTGGTTGAGGGCAGGGAGAAGTGCAAGTGGCCAGGGGAAGTCATGAGAGAGGTTTGGGAGGATAGAGGATGAGGTAATAGGGTGGGTCTGCGAAGGCTTAGGGGGTTGTGTTCTCTTGGGGGGCCTCAGTTGAAGAGAGAGAGGAAGCATGTAGAAGTGGGGTCCAGAGAGCAGGGTTTAGGTATTCCTGGTGCACCAGAGTGTGCCTTTAACATTGGAGATACCAGGCATGGCAGGGCACCTGCAAATTTGGTCCTAAGGTAGGGCATTGTACGTGTGTGAACAGAGGTGAGGGCCACCACAATCAAGTGAGTGGTCCACAATGACGGGATGGGGTTGAAGACAGATCTCTTGTAGGACGTTCTGTGAGTGCAGGGGCTCAGTGAGAAGGGATTGGACATAAACATAATGCCAGACTACAACACCATCACTGCGGAAAATTCAGAGGTGGCACAATACAACAGTGGGATTCAAATAACAAACCCAAAGCACTATCCTGTGGAAAGAATTGCAGATATTAAGATGGCCTGGGAAGGCCCAAATTACACAAAGGTTCTGGAGCTGTTTCAAACCAGACTCAATAACAGAAGTAGACAAATTGCAAGGCAAAACCCAGCTTTATTATCATCAAAATAAAGCAGGGACAGCATACAAGCGGTCAATTGTTGGCGCTGTCACCCGTAACATAAAAACAATGGTTTATATATTCAAAATTTGTCATAACTGAAATCACACTGTAATCTTATTTACCAAAACCTACGGGAACGGGGATTGGCTAATAGTGGTGATTACATATACATTCAAAACGCACTCCTCTCCCCGAAGCCGGAAGGCAGAGCCGACCATGTCGCAAGGTCAAGAGCTAAGGCCATCGTACCTCTCTGCAGCTCTGCTGCGAACAGAATCCACATCATGATCACTAATAGAGACAGCAGACATGCAGGAGCATGTCGGACCCCAGCACCGTGCAGGCAAAAGAAACCCTGCCAAGATGGCAGCACCAGCAGCTACCAGCATCCACCCAGATGCACCAGCGAACTTGAAAAGAACTCCTCTCCCTGAAGCAGGAAGACAGAGCCGGCCGTATCAAAAGGCTGTGAGCTAAGGCCATCGTACCTCTCTGCAACTCTCTGCTGCTCGCCCAGAGAGACGCCCACATTCCACTTCCTCAGTGGGCCGCCACGCACACAGTTTGCAAGGTAAGCCTTCTTTACCTCCATGTACTAATGGCACCTATGTATCATTGAATGATGGCCTCGTGAGACAATTCTGCCTGTGCCACTCACCTTTTCCATGCCAGACTCCTCTCCTACCTACATCTTCTGCATTATGTGTACTGTCGCATATCCCCTACCTCACCCCAACACTGACAAAACTTTCAGTCAGACACTGCCAGCCCCTCCACTACAGGTGGTGACTCAAACACAACTTGCATGATACAGCTGCTTTACAGTACCATCGGCCCTCTTTGCACCTGCAAGCATGCTAACCAAGTGCTCTGTTAGCGTAATGACGACTTAGACACAAACAGGGCCTAAAACACTGTACGGTAACCTCAGCGACAGACTCAGAAGCCACCCCCTCATACCCATATTCCAACAGCGCTGGACCCTCAGGGGCTTATTTTGCACCTTCTCGCCTCACACCCCCAGCACCAATCACAATCAGTGCCATGACTGCCAGGGCACTGAGCCAAGAGCACTACACAGCCTAACCACAGAACTATATACCATCGCCCATTCTACTACCCTCACGTACACACACACACACAAGACTTCAAACCCTCTCCTATCACATCTGCATTACACAACCCACATAGGACATCCCAGCTGCCCCAGCCACTACTTTTTTCAGGAACTGCTTTTTGCACATGAGAACCGCAGCAGCCTCTCTGCTATGTCACCCTGCCACTATCATAACGAGAAACTTTCACCTCACAGCCAGAACCCTGATAAATAACCCACAAAACATCTCTTACATAGGCCAAGCACCCGTCAATATGCTCACCCAAATAATCCCTACACAGACTAGCCCCACATATATGGCAGAGGCTGCAAGTCCAACAATACATACTGTTTCCTCATCTAGCCCCATGTTCTCCAATACCAAAGGAAAATAGCTTCTGTACAACCTGCCATCATAGACATACATCATGCCAAGACCTACGCTACTAACCCAGCACCACCCAATCACACACCTGTCAGTCTACAGAGCCATAAATAACAAATACTTAGCCGCCCCTAAGCCTCAACTTCTCCATGCAGCCCATATCAATGCCAGATCGCTCCCTGCACATGCCTTGAACATCAATGACCTCATCACGTCCCAGAAATTAAACTTCCTGGCCATCTCCAAAACCTGGCTCCATTATGCCTCAGGCCTTGCACTCTCTTTGGCTCTACCAGAGGTATTTATCATACTCATGCAAGACAGAACCAATTCCAGGGGTGGAGGCGTTGCCCTCAACCACAAAGATTCCCTCCAATTTTGTATCTCCCGCTCCCCAATGGTAAGAAACTATGAACTTCTCGCTCTCAAACTCATATCCTCCCCATCAGACTCTATCACCATACACATTATTTATAGACCACCTGGCCCTCCCATCCCCTTTGAATGAGAACTTCTACATTCAATAAGAACCAATAGGAACCAACATCAAACCTAACTCCAGAATCATGCTCATTGGAGACTTCAATTTAGTCCACCTTGGCTCCCATGACTCAACTGCGAACTCACTTGCAAAGGATCTCAGAGACATAGGTTTCACTCACTAATTCTGCCAACCAACTCACTTCAAAGGGAAATACCCAGACTGGATATCAGACTTCAAGGGGAAAATCTCCATCACATCCAAAACCCCCTGCCCGTGGTCAGACCATCAAGTCATATGTTTCTCTCTCCCATTACGGAAACACTCTCCACCCAATACCAAGAATCTACAACCCATTCTAGCATGAAGAACTAGAAAAACTGTTTCTCTTCAAGATCTTAGATAGGGCAGCTTACTTACAAATTCAAGCTTACCTTGGAACATGCCATATCCTATGAATACGTCAATCAGGCTTCTGCCCACGACATGGCACAGAATCGGCCCTCCTTGCCTTAAAAATGCAACTTGACTCCTTCAAAGATGAAGGCAAACAAGCCCCTATCCTTCTCCTTGGGCCTTGGACCTGGTCGACTAATGCATCCTTTGCCACCATCTCAGCTCTTCCAAATTCTCACTGAAAGCCATGTCATGGGTCAACTTTGTCCTAAACAACAGATCCATGAGAGGCTTCTCAGACATGGATATATCACCCCCTATCCTCATACCATGTGGCGTCCTGCAAGGGTCCTGTGTCTCCCCCTCCTTATGCAATATGTTCACCAAGCCCCTGTTCGACCTCCTAGACTCCTTGGGTGTCTCATACCCTAACTATGCTGATGACAGCCAAATCCTCCTCCCCTATCCGCATTCCACAGAACTGACACCCTGACCATCAACACAATCTACTCCACGATCCAAACCGGCATGGCAACCAACCACTTATGTCTGAATGACGCGAAGACAGAGAATCTGTTGGCAGACTTGCTCACTTTGCTTGAGAAACTTGGAGGGGAATTCACCTCCTTCCTCATTTATGGTCTACGGATACCAATATCCACTTCAGTGAAGACATTAGGGGTACACTAGAGACTATATCCTCTCTTTCACCAAGCAAGTGAATGCAATCAGCTCCTCGGTCACATGCACAACAACACTCATTAACACAGCCAGACATGTCCTTCCTCAACAAGCTGCATAACCATTGCAAGAGCAATCATCGGAGCAAGATTTAACTATTGTAATGTCCTACTCGCCGGAACCTCACAACACAATGTGAACAAACTCCAAGTCTTCCAAAACAATGTTCTTTGAGCAGCTCTGAATATATCCAAAAGAAACCATATCTCAGAAACCTGAAAAAAAGTAAATGGCTACCTATTAGAAAAGAATCATTTTCAAAATTATTTCCATCAGGCACAAATGCATCTCAACACAGCTTCACAATACTTATACCAGAAGATCGAAAGATCCACGTCTACCCGACCAGTAAGGGAAATGTATGCTAAGGAACTAAAAATGCCTAAGGCAAAAAGGGCAAGAGCAGCAGGCTCCAGCTTCCCATCAGGCTCCCGCTTCCCATCAGTCGCAGCTAAACACTGGTACCGCCTGAACTGAGAGCTGAGAGCTCCTACTGTCCTTTCTAGATGGCTCTAAAAACCCAGCTATTTGCCTAAACGAGACATCCCGACCTTCAACTACGAACACAATTAACATCACTATTCTCAGTGTAAGCAGTTGCAGCAGTGCCCCAACGCCCTTGCTCTTGGGCATTCTACAAATGTAAAAAATACATTCTATAGGGGATACATTTCTAATTGGGTAACACTTGTCTGATGGCTCCTCCTGCGACCACTTCTAAATTGATAAACGTAAAAAAGACATAATCTCTGCAAAACGTAATTGTTTTGTACCGTTCTTGATGGGCGGCGTAACTTTGGGGGTTTTCAATGGTTGGCTTTGTAATAACCAACCTTGGACAACTAAGAGGTCAGCAAGACATAAACCAGACAGGAGTAGGGGGAGAGAGGTCAAAGACTGCTTTCCTTTCAATTAAAGAAAATATCATCTTTCATTTCTAGGCCATGAGCCAAGGTGATCTCTTTGTATTTGGCCTTGTGTGGCATCTCGTGTCTGGGGATGTATGTAAGGAGTAAGGCAGGTGTTTTATCTGTGTTCATTGCTAATGAATAAAGAGTGTTCTTCAATTATGGGTCACATGTCATGGGACTGTGTTTGGAATTATTTCATCCTCCATTTATTGAGATTTTAGCTAATATTGATGGAAGTGTTATGTTTTTAATGGGTGTCCGGTCAAATGGTCGACAGACAAATGGTTGACATGACAATTGGTCGACACCATTTGGTCGACCGGTCATATGGTCGAATTTTTTGTATTTATTTATATATATATTTTTTTTGGTTTTCGTTTAGGGTAAAAAAGGTTTTTTTTTTAGCAAAAAAAGGGGTTTGGGGGAGACCCCACCCAAAAAAAAAAAGTGAAAAAACCAAAAAATAAATGTCGACCATTTGACCTGTCAACCATTTTATTTCGACCAAATGACCTAGAACCTTTTTAGTGGCCAGTGGGGACACTTAGTTACATTTCAAGTTAGACCAATAGCCTCCAAAATGCTTGGTGACAAACCTTGTCAACTGCAAGTTAGCTGGCATTCCGTCAACCATATGAGAGTCAGACAAGATCCATTCTTGAGTACCACAATTAGCCTCTATTATACCTCAGGGACATCATAAAACAAATAAGTTGAGTATCAAATTCTTTCTCTTTATTCCAGAATTGCATGTTAGTTCAGTATGTCGCCACAACATAGTGCTGTTTTCTACAGAGTAAGGTCTGAGGAGGAATGTTCAATCATGCAGAAAAGATCCACGTGAGGAATTTGACTGAGGGCCGGTGGTGTAGGAAGTATGGATATCTGGACAAAGGATATGCAATTCATAGGCTGTTAAATTAGGCGCAGTCCAGTGTTGCCATTCCCCTCCCCTTCCATTTTCCCCTGGAAATAGACATGTACACGCATGCAGTCCACCTGTATGAGATTGCACACTCATCTGCTTCATGTTGTAGCATGTATTCACTGAATTCCATGCTGAGTGTGTGCACCTACACTGCCCTTCCGGCCTGCAGAAGGAGAGAGGTGGCATGCAATGTTTGGAATGAAGTAATTAGTCCATCACTCGACCTGGCCTCTCCATGTACAGGGTCACAGTTTGATTTATTGATTGATTGATTGATTATTTATTATTTATTATGCTCTTATGCAGCAAGTGTTTCAAAGTGCAAACATGCATGGGAGCGGAAGATAAAAGGGAGACAAGACAAAAGAGCTTACTTGGTGTGGTACATTCAGGTTGTGTAGTCCATAAACAGGAAGTGTGAGGGATCGGGGAGGGGGGGGGGAATGGGTAATGCGGATCAAGTGCACCCAGTCCAGCCAGAACATGGATTAAGTGCTAAGAGGTCCCATTCTCATGAGTCGTAACCACAAGTGCAGACAAATGCACCAAACCCCAAAAGGTACCTACTGAAATTGGGACATACCCCATTCACATGAAGAAGTCTCCTATACTTGTGTGCATGTGTAGTAAGTATGGGAATTGGCAATCAGGTGCTGTCTAGAGTCTCAGGAGGGTCCCAGTCTGTAGACCTGACCCCCCTAGCTAAGTATGGACTGAGGTCACTAGTGCAGGAGAAGCCGTACAGGCAGTTCTAGTGACGCTCATTCCACCCAGAGGATCTTGCATCACGGCGTGATCTGACTCAATCTCGAGTTTGATTAACGTGCGTGCAAAACGAGGGATGATTGGGAATCTTTTCTCACAAGTACTGACCGGGAAACCTAGTCCTGTGAGTACAGAGGTATGTATGCTGGCTTTGCAGGATGCTGGACAATTACTTCCTGGAATTGGGAAATCCACTCCCTGCTCAGTGAATAATGGCATTGTGTTTGTTCCAAGAACTGCAGTGTCTGTTCGGCCTCTGTTTGCTAATGTCTTGTTCCAGGAAAATAAGCTGAGGCTACAATGGATGCCCAGAAAACACGGAGAAGAGTTAATGACCAAAGCCATTGGACGATCTACGGGTTCCAATGCCCAATGTGGCTTGTATTGTCCACGGGCGGTCTCGCTAAAAAAGTAATCAAAGTGCCGAGCACGTTTTTTGGGGGCTTTAGTGGAATCTTTTTCCTGGTATGTGCCAATACATTTCTTACATGTGTCCAAGGCTACTGAGCTCTGTTGGCTGTTGAGAGGTACTTCCATTTCCCAGCATGCCACTAAAGAAGGAATAGAAATGCACTCCTTGTCGCTGACCTCAAAGTCTCATTTTTACTTGTGTGTTACCATATGCTGAGACGGTCTGGTACAACATCCTTTCATTGCGAGATGTTTTTACTGCAATGTAATTTTTCCGGGGGGGTGTTAGACAAATATATGTTTGAGGTGTGAGTGTTTGAGAATAGCAAAAATATTAAAGAGGATGGGGCTGGAGGGGGAACCACCCCAAAAATTAAAAGAAATAAAATTATTATAATTTTTTTTTTCAAAACGGTCTGCAGTAAAAAAAAAACCTGCAAAAAACATCCCGTGATGAAATGACATTGAACCGAAGGTCTTGCCTCAACTTGCTTCAGATTTCTTGTCTCGATTGGAACGATCAGTTTGCATTGTGGTATGTCGGTGGTAGACGTTAGTGGTGGGGGCGTCATTCACACTGCTTCGACCTGTGGACCTGTGTTACAAGATCAGGCCTGCTGGCAGATCATTATGTAATTCTCTGGTTTTGCGACTATTGCTTGCGATACTTGATCTATTGTACACAGTGTTTCCCACAAAACAAACGGCAGAGTTTTATTCTTGGGGTCTAGTTAAGGTTGTCAGGTAGCTCCATGGATCACCCGGGAATCCGTATTCACTTCTACTGTTATTCAATCAACTCCCAGAATGCAACTGGTGGAGAAATGAAAGCCCAATATTCGAGTATGGTGTTCCTGTTGACATGGAGTCTCCTGGTAACCTAAGAAAAAGTAGGACGAAATACAGGTCCATCTGTTTTCTCTGTGGGCGAGATAATGATTATGACATCGAGTTCTGGAACTGCATTTACCTGCCATTTCATTCCTCGATCCCTATTCCCCATGACCCTCTCCATCCCACCACTCTGCGCTTCCATCCTTGACCGTAGCAATTCACATGAAAAAGACCCTTCAACTTGTGTGACAATGTTGACCTTCAAAAATCAAATATAAAAAGTGTTGACTCTTAAAAGTAGAGTCAATATGTGCACCAGCTAGTCCTGCGTTTGTGGAGTTAAGGGAAGGAAAAGGGTCAGAATGCAAGCCCCAGGTGTTCAATGAGTGATATGGGGCTACCTCAGCTAAAAAGAAAATTACAACATCTTATTAGTATACTAAATAACTTAGATTAAAACCTCTTAGAACTTGCTTGAAGAACCAGTAAATCTACTTTTAACCTATGATGACCTACTGTAATTCTGGCCTGCCCTTTCTTTCGGACGTCTGCTTTTGATTTTCCTTTTTCCTGTCTTCTATGTGTTCTTTGTGAGCGTCCTGAGACCCATGAGTTAGGGGCGCTATATAAAAATGCAGATAGATGGATCTCCATGGTGTCATAACCATGGCATTTTGTGTTTTGATTTGGGATGTAGCGAATAGTATATTTAGATATTTGGCCGAATACCGATTAGTTGGACAAGTAGTCGATTGGAACCAAATAGTTGCTTTTTTAATAACGTTATGTGGACGAGAAAATCACTTTGTAAATTAAAAACACTCTTAAAAATATACTAAACTGTTCTTTATTGCATTTCTTTTCTTTTTTGTTTATGGAAGATATTTGTGTAAACCATTACCAGAAAATACATTGTTCAATAATAGCAGTGTTTGCATTTGTGTGCATTAAAAGGTGTCGCTATTGGGCAGGGCCCAAGTAAATAAGACTAGCCCATAAGTATAGTATGCATGTATGCAATCACTGCAAGGGGAGACTGGCATGAGTCTGCTCGTACTTTCAAATGCTCCTTTTGGCCTTGCCCATCTTTAGCGTTCTGGCTCCAGCAAGGCAGTTAAACACAAAAGGTGTGATTACTTCAATTAGCACCATGGGGACTGCTGATGTGCTACTGAATGCTTACCTTTGGAATGCTAAAGCCATGAGAGTGGATGAGCCATTTGAAAAATGTATTTTCAATAATAGATACTATTTTTTTATTTTTTGGGTGGGGAATGTTTGTGGTGTTTTTGCATATGGTAAAAGTCATTAGACAAACATCTATAGGGAATGCTGATTTTCAGATCTTTAATTGGCGTGTGCATGTTTGTTTAACTTATTTTTTTTACATATTCATCCATTGGGTCTAATGTTTCTAAATTGTTAACTGTATCTCCTCGTCCTTAAAACACAAATGTCCCTCTTTTTATCTCTCTAATGTTGGCAGGAATATTACTGGTGCCACAGACGGGGGCATTTTGGTTAACAAATATACATCGATGTTATTTAGTAAGACCTGTCACATTTAATCAATTCAAAGGGACTCGTTTTGGCAACATGAGAGAGCTGGAGGGCAGGCGTTGTAACCTAAATGTTACAAACACATCTTTGCCGCAGAAAAACTTCCCAGTGAGCCATCCTACTTGCTTTATAAGTTTGGCCTGCAGGTTTAATATTTATTTATTGCATGTGGTTAATACAGTTCTTTGCTGTAGGTACACTACTTCCTGAGCTGTTTTACTCATGGGTTGTAACCTAGTGAGATCCCTGTGATAGCTATATTAATCCACTTAATTATAATATTAGAATTGGCAAGTGGTGGGATTGGAACCTGCAACTTTAGATCTTTCACACTGGTCATCAAAAACCAATATGCGCCCAAAGCAAATATGCCTTTTCAATAGTGACTTCATAAACTATTGCACCAGCTCAATGGTTTTCAACTGCAAAGTACAGGGGAGACTAGAGAAACATTCAAAATATTGACAGTATTGTGTCAGCGCACCCCTCCCCAGCAAACCACCAGATGAAAGACTTGCTGTCTCGTACATGACGGGCAGGGAGTTTGTTATCCCTTTACCACCTCTACTCTGCATGCACTCAATCAATAAAGTGACAGCAGCATTGACATGTCTTGAATGTTTCCAGGCAGGAAGTCAAATCAGTACTTAATGTATTTTGAAGGAGAAGCTATTCAGCTTCGAGTGATAATTACTTAAGTATTCGGCCAAAGCCAAATATCTCCTTTTCTGCTGAAATTCGTCTGAATACTTACTCGATGCCGAATTTCAGTACACCCCTGGTTTTGAGGGTTGCTGCTGAAAGCCAGGAAGGTGTTGGGGGAAATGAAAATGTGCAGGTTGTTTGGTCGATTTCTGCACAGCTGAAAGTCTGTCAATCATATTTTATAATGTGACCTTTTCAGTATTCGTAAAACATAAAGGAATTGGCTGATGTCTTTATATGCGTGTGTCTGAAATTACAATGACTGCATTATACATGGCTATACGGAAATGCTTATATGTTCACAGGACCTGTGACTAGACATTTAGGGAATGGGGGAAGGTCATGAGTTTTCCAAGGCAGTTGGTAGAGTATCACTATGTGTGTGCGCGTATGTGCGACAAGGACTTAACATGTGTATCACTTACTTAGTTAATTGGTGATCTGATGATGAAAGTACCCATCAGGTTAAGTTACTTTGGAGCCAGGTGTAAAAAGAGGATATTTCTTTGTTTTCAAGTTCAAGCTCACCTGTAAGACAATCCGTAAGCACATGAGACACATGGACACACAAAGACACGCACTGGACCCCTCACTCTTCAGCCAGGCACCTCCCAACTAACACATTTAGACTGTCTATTCAAAACATGCGCCCATCCATTTCAATAACCTGCACATCCTGACCAGCCTGCCATCAACATTCTTCAAATATGCACTAATCCTAGCAAGCACCAATTAGAACACATCTCCCTTGTTTACATTAAAGCAACACAGTGGACATGTTGTCTACTCCCCTTTTAGAAAGGAAGTAGCTCATGAAACTTAATGACTAAACTATGACTGAACCATGCATTAATTCATGAATGCTGTTGGGTGTCCTGACCCACGTTTAAGCTATCATGCCACAACATTTGGTGCTGTGGGCTTAGAAAATTCAAGATGGCGGAAAACCCACATGTGCGCCGAAATCCAGGAAAGCTGCGCAGTTTTTGCGCACACTAAAATGGTTGCCTAACTTGCCACCCACCAGTGCGAGAATGAAAGGCCGGGTTGCCATGAGGGAAATGGGTTGCCAAAGGAAAAACAGTAGCGCCGGTTAGCTTCAAAGCGCTTTAAAACCACCATTGGACTACCTGCACAGTAGTCTGAAACCATTGGGAATGGAAATGCTGATTGCCAAATGCAACCTAGAATTGTGGGGAATTCATTTCTTAAATCCCAAAAATGGGTGCAGTACCAGTACTCACCACTATGCAAAAGCCGGCGTTTTAAAACCACTCTGTTTCCCTGAAGGCAAGTCAAAATGCCTATTTTCAAACATTGCAATACGTGCAAAATATTTACTGAAAACCAGCAGACATTTGGCAGAATGGAGTTTTGTGTGCCTACAAAATCTGGGAAATGAAGATCTTAAGACAAGGGTTATAACAAAACTGGCTGAGCTATGGAGTCAGCAGTTTAAGTTGCACTGGATTTAAAGACACTAAAATCGAAAATGTTTAGATTAAATGAGTGACCTATGTTTGGTATAACATGCCTTTGTAACTGTTGAAATGTCATAGTTTTGCACTTAGACTCAGCATCCTAGCTGCATGTGTAAAATTGCAAGTTAAGTTAAAAAGCAACAAAAAAACCTGCCAGTTAGCTGAAGGTCTGGCTTAAGGAACTTGATTTTGCTTGGCAGCTACTCCCATCAGGAGTGAAACTTGAGTCACCACTGTGTTCCCAGGCCAACCTTCCTTTTGCTGCCCACACTAAGGATATGCCATCTATCTGATAATTGAATTACCTGTGCTCTGCAGGAGAGTGAACAAAGCCCTCTTCACTCAGGCAAAGGTTTTATTACGCAGTCGTAAAATGTAGCTTCCTCTTGGCAGGAGCTGGGAGGGGCACTGCCTGTGAGAGCAAGCTGGCTTGGCAGAACTGGATTAACCAGTATTTCTACCTTGTGCTGAGAGAAAACCACACCCCTTTGTAGCCAGAATATTGTTTAGAAAAAGATTAATAACTCATGGTGCGGACATGTGAAAATTTTATAAATGATACCATAATTCTTGTGATTTTTCTGCCCACAGTTTAAGAGGTTTTTAGAACCGGTGGTATGTACAGGGGGGTGTCAGCGGAAAAGTGGATATTACTCTAAATGTATGCATGTTAAAAATCTGAAACTTCATCAGTTAATGTCCCTACTCCCTGCACACATGTATGTAAAGTTGGGTCAATGTCAGAAAGTGAAAAATCAGTTAAAAAGTCAATTATGTGCCATTTCTGAATGCAAGCTCTTAGAAACAGCAGATTTGGACAGAGACATGGCTAAATTCAGCCACACCATGTATTTGTAATTTCAAGCAACTGTGTAACTGTGAAATATGTCTTTTATTATCAAATATAGAATGTGTGCAATCTGACAGAGGAGTGTCCTATCTGCAAGCCATAAAATGACATCCCTCTGACTCACAGTTCATTCCCCAATCAAATGATAAATGGAAGTTTGACCAATTAGAAGCTGAGAGAGAGGTAGGGTCAGTGATTCTAGAACACACCCACATTCTAAACACATAAAAGCAGACAGACAGGACAGATAGAGACCGTCAATTCCATTTGCTGCAACGCACTCTGCCGGACCATACAACATCCAGAGATCCAAACTTCAAATTCATCAACCTCCAGAAAGCCAAACTAGAGACTTCAATCTATCCAGAGCAGAGAGAAAGCAGTGCTGTACCCAGAGAGACCCAGACCAGACCGCTGTGAGCAGTTCCAGAGGCCAGGCGCTGTGAGCAGAACCCGGGAAGACCTGACCAGACTGTTGACCAGATCGTGACAAAGCCGCTTTCCGGTTCAAAATCTCTTGTGAGTACTCAGCAAAACTCAGAACACATCTCTTAGTTTAAATTCATCTAATTCAATCTATTTAACCTAAGTAGAACTGCAGCTTAGCAATTGTGTTATTCTGCCATCATTTTTAAAGCTGAAAAAGTGTGCATTTAAAATTTGCAAAAACCAAAAACGACCTCTAGTAAATCGGTCATATCTCCGCAACCGTTTGGGCTAGAGACTTGCAATAACTTTCATTTGGAAGCTGAGATCCTAGGCTTTCCTAGGACCCCAAAACGATAGGGATAGTCCTTGCGGTTCCTCTGTAATAGCGCTCGGCGCATCCGCGAATTTTGCCGCGATTTGCAAATTTCTTCACGTGTAAAAAGACAGCAGTTTTGCTTTTCCTTGCCAGAAATTCGTTTAACCTGCTAATCATTCCTGCATCATTGCTAGTGTGAGCCTGGACTAATATTAACCAGATACCACTCACCCTGAACCTCTGAAAGGGAATTAAAAGTATTTTAGCATATTTTCTAATTCATTGCCAGCACATATCAAAGCAATTTGGGCCTGTGTTTTCAAAACTCCTATCTGTTTTCTGTAGTCTAAGCTTGCTGGGGTGAACTGAATTACAGTTGGTTGCATTCCTGAGAACTGTGTGCTTCCTTCCATTTCCTTGCATTGCATCAAGGGGGGGAGGGGATTGCCAGAGAAAAGTGATTACCTTGTTTGTTGAAATCATATTGAGTATTTTCTGTATTGCATTTTCATTCAACATTACATCCAGTTGAACTCTATAAAGCATTCTCTACCACATTATACTTCTGTACCTAATTTACCAGTGTGCTACCTTATCCATTCCTTGTCAACTCCTTATTGATTATAGAGAAGCGTGTTAGTGCCAGATTCTCCGTTGTTGATCTTTATCATATCAGATTAAGTGTGCTATTCAATTATTAATTTATTATAAAGTGTGATATATATATATTTTAAATGATCAAATAAACCTTTTAAACTTGCAAAACAGAACTACTTCTTGGCTCAGTGGGGTCAGGGGGATTCCAAGAGAGGGGTGTTATATAGGGGTAGTCATCCAGAACGCATGAACTGGACATAAAGTTATATCAATAAGGGTTTTCATTCAGTATTATAGACTAGGCGTTGACTTAGCTGTAGTGTTGAATTGAATCCTCTTACAAATTGGGGGCTCGAGCCGAGACGTTGGGTTAGATTTACCACTTGTGCAGCTTAATACAGTGTGCTAACTGACGGGATACATACATCCGGTCGGATCACCACGCTGCATTACGCTGTGAAGCATTCCTCAAAAGGGACACTCCAAGAAAAGTTCTGTTCTGCAAAAATAAAATACAAACTTCTGTAAGTCAGGACAGAGACCAATCTCTAGAATGACGACCTTGGTAGATATGAAAATAGCCAGAGAGCACCTCTTGCATAAGCTATTTGTGAGAGGTGAATGGACCGAACAGGGCCAGGATGTATGGTTGCAGGCCATCACGCAACAGGTCACTGAAACAGGGTCAGATATATATAGAGATCAGGGTCCCCTACATGTGGCCCTGAGTGAACTATATATGGCTCCTAAGGCCAAAGATGAACACGACAAGATTGTTAGGATAGCGGCATACCTGTACCTATATATGGGAGAAATGCAGGATAGATGTGCTGAAAGCCAAAATCTGGCAAATAGGCAACAGATGGCGTTAGAGAAGGTCCAATCTGACCTGGTCTCTTCTGAGCAGAGGCTGCAGAGGAGCCAGGAGTCAGAAAATGACAGCAGACTGTACATCACTAAAATAAAGGAGGATATGGATGTGCTGCAAAAGGAAAAGTCAGAACAGGATACCAGATTTCTGGCCTTGCAGAAGGAACACCAAGAAGGTTTGGACTCCCTACTGCAAAGCCAGAAAAAGCTGGAGCAACAACTGGACTTCAACAGGGTATGTGCTGAGCAGGTAGTCACCCTGCAAGGCCACCTAGATAGAGTGAAGGCAGAGAGCAACAAACTAATTCTGAAAGACCTGGATAACCAGGCAGAGTTTGATCAGGAGCGCCAGAATGCTGGTGCCTTCCAAAGGCAAAGGGACGACCTGGCAGCACAGATGCAGGCTCTCAGTCAGGAAAGGGATACCTTAGGCCAGGAAGTCTGCCATTTAAAAAGAAAAATGGAAGAAAATCACTTGGCCCTCCAGGGGCTGGGTGATCTCCAAAAAGAGCATGCAAACTTGTTAGAGCACACCAGAAGGGTGGAAGATGCTCTGGCAAGAAAGGAGCAGGCCAGTAGGGATGGGAATCAGGAGGTAACCCTCCTGCAGCAAAGACTGGCCCAGTTTTCCAGGACCAACCAGGAAGCACAGAGGGAAAATGAGGCCCTCTGTCAACACAATGATAGGCTCCAACAACAGGTAGCGATGCAGGAGAGACTTATAGAGTCGAGTAAGGCCTTAACAGAGGAACTGAAAGCACAAATGCAGGCTCTTGCATTGCAACAGGGAGCAGGGGCGGATAGAGATGAGGTCCGCTGGGAAAGAGAGACTCCTGACCATAATCGCAGGAGCCCTAACACCAGGGGCCTTCATCTCCCCCAGTCCCTGGACTCTACCACCCCCATGTCCCCTGGCGCACATGAGCACAGGGCCGCAGGGATGGCAGATTACTATCCAGCTAAGAGTATGGGGCTCATAGGCCAGTACCACTCAGGAATGGAGAAGTGGGCATCCGGGTATGGGCACCCAAGTACAGTACAGTTCGATGGGGAACCCCAGGAGAGTAGGCCCATTAAGGGCATCCTGAAAACCTCTGCCCAGTTAGGTCAGTGGAGGGGGTACCCATCAAATCCTGGCAGCAAGGAGGAATCTGAAGACTCCTCTGAACTGCGCAGGACACAGGAGACCAGGTCCCCACATTCTGCCAGCCATCCCCAGGCTCGCAGAATCCAGGAAAACCTGGAAGAACAGACGGGAACCTCTGGGAGCAGTGCCTCTGAGTCCGAGGAAGAATGGACAAGGGTTACCCGAACCAAAAAGGCCAATAAGGCAAAAAGGGCCTTGCTTAAGGACCCCTTAAAGCAGATTAAGGCGATCAGGAGCGTCATCACGCCTTACCATAAGAATGCTAAGTATTCTGTTTGGGAGCACTTAGAGTTGTTTGAGCAAATGATGGAGACTTTCCATATGAAGGTCAGCCAAAGCTGTATTCAATATGTAAAGTGGACCTTCTCCCCGGAATACTCCAGTTTCTTTGCGGGGCTGGAGGACCAAAATCATTTAAGATGGTCCACATATAAGGCGGCCATCCTGAAACATTTTTCTGTTCACAGAAATCCTCAAGAGGCTCGCAAGGCAGCCTACAATTTGCAATGTGGGGAGGATCAGGCCCCACAAGAATTTGTGCAGGAGTTAAAGCGTGCTTTTGCACAGACCACAAGAAGGGTGCGCACGGATAGCAGGGAATTTATAAATACGTTTTTCCATGCCTTGCCCAAATATATCATGACCCAGCTCGTGAGGGAGTTTCACGAGAAAAGATCTTTAGACTGGGTCATTGAACAGGCTACCCGGATCTATGAGGTGCAGAAACCGGTAGATAGCAAAAGTAATGCCCAGAAAAACCCCAAAGCCAACAGCACCCCTGCTGCTGCCAAGGTGGCAGAGGTAAAGGTTACCCCCGTTTTGGATTTGGAGATAGGGGGGCCTAAAAACCTACCTGCACCTAATAATGCTAGGCCCAGAAGGTCTTCGGGCCAGTCACAGACAGGGAGCCAAGGAGGCAGCCCCACAAATGGGGTCCCTTGCTCTCCTGATTATGTAAGTCCCCGTTACAAGGGAAATCAACCCATCCTGGGTTATGTGTGGACTCCTCCAGCCCAAGGGGGGGGATCCAGCCAAGCACCTAACCCAGGGAACTTCCCTCCAAACTTCCCACAGGAGGGCAGAAATTTACCAAACCCTGGGCAGAACTTTTTCCCCAGATATCCACCCGACTTCCAGCCCCAAAACCATCCATCCTTCTTTCCCCAATTCCCTGAGCCCAGACCACTGAATCCGGGAGAGGGGAGGCCAAGGGTGAAGGGGTACCCAAATCTTCCCAACCCGGGGTATTACCAGAGGAGGGACAGCTACCCTTCCCGGGATCAGCCCAGGGGAGAAAACAGGGCCCTGTATCAGCCTGAGCGGGTTTCCCAGTTAGAGCGCCAGGTTCAAAACATGGCGCGGGACCTGGGTCACATACTGAGGGCTCAGCAGAACCCTCAGATGGGCGTGCCGGCGCAGAACGCACCCAACTCTGGACCTGGTGCTCCAGAACAATGACGGGGGCAGCACCCCGATAACTCACCGGTTCCCAGGGAGGAGGCACAAAGGGAAGGGGGGTGTAAAGCCTTGGAGGAAGCTTCCTTCCTCACGTGTAAACAGCCCCTGGAAACCCAGGAACCGGAAACAAAATCTCTTGCCCCTGAAAGTCTGCCTCCTAAGGAGCAGAGGGGGGGTAGGAGAAACAAAAGACCCAAACAGACTCAGTTTGAGGAGGAGGTACAGATCTTCCAATTTGAGGGAGAGGGATCCTCAGAGGATCCTGGGAAAAGGATCTTCTCCTTCAGAGAGGGGGGAACTCCTCCCAAAGAAAAATGGGTCCCTAGGGATGCAAATCCAGACTGGGGAGATGTGGAGACTGAGCTACCGCCGCCCACCATCTCATCCCAGAACCAACAGCAAGAAAATCCCCTGGTTCAAACCCATCCTGGTGACTGCCTCCAAAAAGGGGGGGGCGGCCCAGAACCGGAGCCAGGGGAACCCACAATGGCTCTGATCTCCAGTTGCCAAATTTTTCTTTCAGATTCCCAAGGCTCTCCACAGAATTCTGCCCAAATCTCTTCGCTAGCAATGTCCAAAACAAGAAAGTTAGCCCACCAGTTGTCCAAAAATGTACATTACCTGTGCCCCCTTGAGGAGAAGGAGGGAAGATATTATGCCCCGGTACAAGTACAGGGGCAGGGTACAATCTCGGCACTGGTGGACACTGGATCTCAAGCTACCCTTCTGTCCAGAAGGGCCTTTGACGAACTGAATGCAGGAAGGGGAGAGAATTACCAAATTCCTCTCACCTCTCTTCCGGGACAACTACAGAACTTTGACGGGAAGGAAATTCCCGTTGAGGGGACTGCAGACTTGGACATTAAAATTGGGCGACATAAGTTGAAACACCCGGTCATAGTTGTGACCCCAGAGGGCACCCCTTGTTTACTAGGGAATGACCTCCTGAGAAGGTTGTCACCCCTAATAGATTGCGTAAACAAGGTCCTCTGGACCCAGACTAGCCGACCAATAAAATTAAAACAGAGTGTCAACCATGTTAGTTTAAACGGCACCTGCCACATGGTTGAACAAAAATCTGACCAAGTAGAATTTCACTTCCAGAACAACCAGATTCCAGACGTGACAGTAATAGCAGTAGGACAACAGACTAGCGATGGGGGGTCCTCTCTATTTCTGAAAATCAACCTTCCTTCCAGTTTAAGGTGGTATTCCACGCTGGAAGGAAACACTCTGAAATTCTATACCAATCCACAATCTGAAACTCCCACTCCTATAGTCCAGAAAGATGTGAAATCAGCTCAGAGCCTGGCTGATATTCAGCAAATTGGAGAGCAGTTGTTCATCCCTGTTCAGTTAAATGATGGGAAGGACTCTGTTCTCGCTCGAGTGTGTGTGAACAACGGTAAGAGCTTCATCAGCGAAGCCATGTTCCGCCAACTTCCAAAAGATCCAGCCATTCCCACCTTCAAACTGATAGACAAATGGGAAATGGACCTGGAAGCACCTAATTCCAAACATCTCCTGCCAAGCAGGTGTATGCTCAAAATCTCCATTGGCAACAAGAGCATAGTCCACAATTGTTGGGTCGTGCGAGACGTCCCTGCCGCCTTTTACTTAGGCAGTGACATTCTCAATCGCTTTGCCATTAGTTTGGACCTAATAAACTTCAAAGCTTGGTCCCGATTAGCGGATAATCCCATGGGCTTTGATGATCCAGAAAAAGCATTTAGGTCAGCTCAATTGCTACCTTATGCAGTTGAAATTCAGATCAAAGAGGTAGTCACCATCCCAGAAAGGACCCGACAATTCTCCCTGGAAGTGAAAGTTAAAAGAGGACAATATTTGCAAAACCCTGATGCTTACATACATCTAAATGCTTCTCTCCAACTGCAAGGGTTAGGGGTAAACCCAACTCCATTAGTCAACATAGAACATGACACCATTCTAATAGAGGTGGATAACAGCGACTTAAAGAGTATTACTCTAGCCGCAGGCACCATTATTGGAATGGCGGTTGATGACCGACATTTTTCCATTGATTTAGTAAATGAACTGTTAGGACCAATCCCCAAGGACTGTTTTGACAGTGACAGTGAGGACAATACAACACCAGACAGGATTTTTACCCGGCATGGGGGGAACTTCCTGGTGTATACTTCCTGCCCCTATGGTAAGGAAGATGTGACTTGTGACTTCAGGAGGGATGAGGTGATTTTCCAGGTCCATGAGGGCTGCCTTTCCCACCTGAAGCCTCCGGTCCAAATCAGCACTCTGACCAGGGACTTCTCCACCCAGCTGGAGGAGGCCGCGGAGATAGCCAAACCAGAAGTCTTTCCAGGCTTCAGGCAGATGGTGGAAGAGAGAGTCAACCTAGCTGATGCCTGTGTGACTCTGGAACAAAAGCAAAAGTTGAAACAAGTTTTCTTGGATTTCCAAGATCTCTTTGCGGTAGACTCATATGACTGTGGTCGCACTGACATCCACACAACAACAATCCCCACGGACCCTGGCATGACTCCTGTGTTCGTGAAGCAATATCGCTTGCCTCTCGCATCAATGGAGTCCCTTACTGAAATAATTAAGAACCTTGAGTCCCGGGGAATAATCCGTCCAGTCCACAGCACCTTCAATAATCCGGTGCTGGGGATATTGAAGCCAAACGGCCAGTGGAGACTCTGCGCCGACCTCAGGGAGCTCAACAAACGGGTCCATACTTCCCGATGGCCTCTGCCCTACATTGACCAAGGGCTGGCCCAGATTCAGGGGTCACAGGTATTCACTGCAATAGACCTGACCAATGGATACTGGACCGTGCCTGTCAGCAGGGAGGACCAATACAAACTGGCTTTTACCTTTGGGGGCCAGCAGTACACATGGACCCGGACTCCCTTCGGATACCTCAACTCCGGCAAAGAATTCAACATTTTTCTACACAAGGCCATGCCCGACTTGGGTGCAAGGGGTAACCTGGCTTATGTAGATGATGTCCTCATCAAAAGCTCAACTGTTGAGGAACACATAGCGGAGATCCGTTATGTTCTGACACAGTTGAGGGCCGCCGGAGCAAAACTTTCCTTTCAGAAAGCACAGTGGTGTAAAACCCGTGTTAACTTCTTAGGGCATGAGATTACTCCTCAGGGTCTTTGTCCCCAGGAAAAGAAAGTGGAAGCACTTCAGAAACTGAAAGACCCCACAACTCTGCGGGAACTAAGGAGCCTCCTTGGACTGACTAATTACAGCAGAAAGTTCATTGAGGGCTACGCAGAGATCACCAGACCCCTGATTCATCTCCTGAAGGGGGGGGTCAAGTGGGAATGGGGTCCAGAACAAGCCGAGGCAGTAAAACAACTCAAAAGAAGCCTCTCACAAGCGCCTTGCCTAGCTTACCCTGTCAGAAACAAGGAGTTCTTCCTGGAGACAGGGTTCTCTAATACGTGCTTGACGGCCATATTATACCAAAAGCATGACAAGGTCAATAAAGTAATCTCCTATGCGAGCAAAACTTTATCCTCTGTGGAGGAAAAATTCAACGATTGTGAGAAGGCACTCCTGGCAACGGTGTGGGCATTGAAGAATTACCGCCCGTTTATCCAGGGGGAACACATCATAGTGGAGACTCCACACCAGCCTCTGCAATATCTCCAAAGTGACAGAATCCGGGCCGGAAATGTGAGTAATTCCCGAATTACTTCCTGGATTCTGTCAATGCAAGGCTTTCCTGTGGAGGTCAGATATGGCCAAAACAAGAAGAGTCCCCTCGCGCAAGGTCTGGCTGACTTGCATGATTGTGCCAGAGAAAACTGCCTTGAGGACGAAAGTCTAAAAATAAAGGAAAGCATGGAGGCATACCTTAATTCCCCCCACAAAGTCTTTGAAGAAGACAAGTGTGAGGGAATGCCCACTGTGTATGTGGATGGATGCTCTTACCATGTTGACAACAACGGGGAGAAAGAACTGGTGGCTGGCGTAGGGAATGCATGGGTGAATGAGTCCCCAGAACCCTCCGCTGGATACAAAATTGGTCCCCGAAGTAGTCAGGTGGCAGAATTGATGGCTGTGCATCATGCCATCCTCACTGCTGCCCAGCATCAACTCCACGAACTGGTCATAATCACAGATTCGGATTATGTACGGAACGGGTTCGTGGAGCACCTGGTTAATTGGAAAACCAGAGGCATGTTATGTGCTAACAACAAACCCTTGAAACATGGGAAGTTGATCCAAAACATTGATGATCTGGTCACATCGAATGGGATGACCATCTACTGGAAAAAGATCAAGGGTCATTCCAAAGTAGAGGGACCAGACAAAACTGGAAATGACTTACCTGATCAGCTGGCCAAAACCGGAGCCATCCAAGGGGATCTAATTGAGATTGAGTCCCTGTTGGGGGAAATCCAGGTCACTGCCATCACTAGGTCCCAGACAAATGCTCACAACGACCTTTCAATTGCACAATGGAGTAAGGAGACCCCTGATGCTGATTTGATTACCGCTCAGAAGGGGGATCCAATTATTGGTAAATTTTACCAGCACCTTGAGGACCCTGAGAACTTTCCCCTGACGGATACCGAGTACATTGGGAAAGAGGACCTAAGAGTGTTGATGAAATGTCCAAAAATGTTCCGGATCCAAGACGGTTTGCTGGTAAGGAAATCCAAAGCTGGCCACGATCAGTGGGTGGTTCCTACCTCATTCCGAAGCCTGATGTTAAGTCACGCCCATGATGCGGCCACCGCCGGTCATAGGGGGTTTCACACAACATTGGAAATCTTAAGAGAGGTTGCATACTGGCCACACATGGGCCAGGACCTCAACCAATATTTGAAGGGTTGTCTTGTGTGTGCACAATTTCAGCCGACATCCCTCACACACCGGGCGCCTTTACAAAAGAGGGGAATGACACTGCCATGGTCAGATTTACAAATCGACTTTGTAGGCCCTGTGATTCGCTCGGCTAGGGGGAATAAGTACATGTTGACTGTGACATGCTTGTTTACCAAGTGGGTGGAATGTCTCCCAGCCCCAAATTGCAAGGCAGAAACTGGAGCTGCCTTGATGATTAACCACATCTTTTCCCGTTTTGGTCTACCTCAAAGGATTGAGTCAGACAGAGGTAGCCACTTCACCAGTGAAGTAATGACAAAGATGTGGGAGATACTGGGGGTCAAGAGAAAGCTGCATATTTCTTATAGACCAGCTTCTTCTGGGGCAGTAGAGAGATATAACCGGACAATTGTGAGCATATTAAAGAAGTTTGTGGCAGATTCTGGGCCAAGTTGGGATATCCGATTACCTCTGGTCCTAATGGCCATCAGATCTACCCCTTCATCTGCAACCAAAATGTCACCATTTGAGTTGATGACTGGACGCAAGATGGTGCTTCCTCAGCATTTGCTCTACAGGACCCAAGAGCAGACACTGATAAATGCCTCCACTACTCATGAGTATGTAGAGAATTTAAGGAAACACCTCCAACATGCTTTTGCTTATGCTCAGCGGAATCTAGAAAGATCGGCTGATAGCATGAAGACCCATTATGACCTGAAAACTTCCAGGAAGGAATATCAGGTGGGAGACCGGGTCTATCTATACAACTTCCAAAGGAACCAGGCCAAGCAGCGCAAATTTTTGCCTACATGGAAAGGACCCTTTGAGATCATCGACAAGATCTCACCTGTGGCCTACAAAATCCACATCCCCAAAGGCGGTTCGGCAGAGGGGGAAGACAAGTGGGTCCACATAAACCAGTTGAAATGTTGCCATCCCAGGCACACTCTGCAACAACTGGAGGAATCCTCTGGAATCCTAGCGGGTACTGTCTCAGACTAATTCAGTTCCAACCATAAAACATGCCACATCTAGTCTCTAAAATATTGTGATTTGCATGAAACTGTCTCTTAGTTATACTGTTTTTATTTTTTCAAAATAAGAATGTAATGTTTCGTGATGATGAAATGCATATGCTGCCCGACTATCTCAACAGTGGTGGAAAAACGTCTATGAGTAGGTATTGCCGCTCTTCCTTTGTCGTCCTAGGAGAAAGAAAACCTGAAGACGGGCCGAGGAGGGCGATCCGGAGACCGGGAACGAAGATTCAATGGGCCCAGTGGACCGCCCAATATTCCCATCAGGACCGGCGAGGAGAACCATCGATCAGTACCGGATGGAGAATAAGATGCTGAACTGTGCCATCTACAGAAGAGGAAGAAGATTATGCGGACAGACCGGTGCATGGGTCAAAACCCTTGTGCACGCGACTCCCCATCGACTCAAATTCAAGGGGCAGTCACGTGGGGGGGGGCTTGTTGGGTGTCCTGACCCACGTTTAAGCTATCATGCCACAACATTTGGTGCTGTGGGCTTAGAAAATTCAAGATGGCGGAAAACCCACATGTGCGCCGAAATCCAGGAAAGCTGCGCAGTTTGTGCGCACACTAAAATGGTTGCCTCACTTGCCACCCACCAGTGCGAGAATGAAAGGCCGGGTTGCCATGAGGGAAATGGGTTGCCAAAGGAAAAACAGTAGCGCCGGTTAGCTTCAAAGCGCTTTAAAACCACCATTGGACTACCCGCACAGTAGTCTGAAACCATTGGGAATGGAAATGCTGATTGCCAAATGCAACCTAGAATTGTGGGGAATTCATTTCTTAAATCCCAAAAATGGGTGCAGTACCAGTACTCACCACTATCCAAAAGCCGGCGTTTTAAAACCACTCTGTTTCCCTGAAGGCAAGTCAAAATGCCTATTTTCAAACATTGCAATACGTGCAAAATATTTACTGAAAACCAGCAGACATTTGGCAGAATGGAGTTTTGTGTGCCTACAAAATCTGGGAAATGAAGATCTTAAGACAAGGGTTATAACAAAACTGGCTGAGCTATGGAGTCAGCAGTTTAAGTTGCACTGGATTTAAAGACACTAAAATCGAAAATGTTTAGATTAAATGAGTGACCTATGTTTGGTATCACATGCCTTTGTAACTGTTGAAATGTCATAGTTTTGCACTTAGACTCAGCATCCTAGCTGCATGTGTAAAATTGCAAGTTAAGTTAAAAAGCAACAAAAAACCTGCCAGTTAGCTGAAGGTCTGGCTTAAGGAACTTGATTTTGCTTGGCAGCTACTCCCATCAGGAGTGAAACTTGAGTCACCACTGTGTTCCCAGGCCAACCTTCCTTTTGCTGCCCACACTAAGGATATGCCATCTATCTGATAATTGAATTACCTGTGCTCTGCAGGAGAGTGAACAAAGCCCTCTTCACTCAGGCAAAGGTTTTATTACGCAGTCGTAAAATGTAGCTTCCTCTTGGCAGGAGCTGGGAGGGGCACTGCCTGTGAGAGCAAGCTGGCTTGGCAGAACTGGATTAACCAGTATTTCTACCTTGTGCTGAGAGAAAACCACACCCCTTTGTAGCCAGAATATTGTTTAGAAAAAGATTAATAACTCATGGTGCGGACATGTGAAAATTTTATAAATGATACCATAATTCTTGTGATTTTTCTGCCCACAGTTTAAGAGGTTTTTAGAACCGGTGGTATGTACAGGGGGGTGTCAGCGGAAAAGTGGATATTACTCTAAATGTATGCATGTTAAAAATCTGAAACTTCATCAGTTAATGTCCCTACTCCCTGCACACATGTATGTAAAGTTGGGTCAATGTCAGAAAGTGAAAAATCAGTTAAAAACTCAATTATGTGCCATTTCTGAATGCAAGCTCTTAGAAACAGCAGATTTGGACAGAGACATGGCTAAATTCAGCCACACCATGTATATGTAATTTCAAGCAACTGTGTAACTGTGAAATATGTCTTTTATTATCAAATATAGAATGTGTGCAATCTGACAGAGGAGTGTCCTATCTGCAAGCCATAAAATGACATCCCTCTGACTCACAGTTCATTCCCCAATCAAATGATAAATGGAAGTTTGACCAATTAGAAGCTGAGAGAGAGGTAGGGTCAGTGATTCTAGAACACACCCACATTCTAAACACATAAAAGCAGACAGACAGGACAGATAGAGACCGTCAATTCCATTTGCTGCAACGCACTCTGCCGGACCATACAACATCCAGAGATCCAAACTTCAAATTCATCAACCTCCAGAAAGCCAAACTAGAGACTTCAATCTATCCAGAGCAGAGAGAAAGCAGTGCTGTACCCAGAGAGACCCAGACCAGACCGCTGTGAGCAGTTCCAGAGGTCAGGCGCTGTGAGCAGAACCCGGGAAGACCTGACCAGACTGTTGACCAGATCGTGACAAAGCCGCTTTCCGGTTCAAAATCTCTTGTGAGTACTCAGCAAAACTCAGAACACATCTCTTAGTTTAAATTCATCTAATTCAATCTATTTAACCTAAGTAGAACTGCAGCTTAGCAATTGTGTTATTCTGCCATCATTTTGAAAGCTGAAAAAGTGTGCGTTTAAAATTTGCAAAAACCAAAAACGACCTCTAGTAAATCGGTCATATCTCCGCAACCGTTTGGGCTAGAGACTTGCAATAACTTTCATTTGGAAGCTGAGATCCTAGGCTTTCCTAGGACCCCAAAACGATAGGGATAGTCCTTGCGGTTCCTCTGTAATAGCGCTCGGCGCATCCGCGAATTTTGCCGCGATTTGCAAATTTCTTCACGTGTAAAAAGACAGCAGTTTTGCTTTTCCTTGCCAGAAATTCGTTTAACCTGCTAATCATTCCTGCATCATTGCTAGTGTGAGCCTGGACTAATATTAACCAGATACCACTCACCCTGAACCTCTGAAAGGGAATTAAAAGTATTTTAGCATATTTTCTAATTCATTGCCAGCACATATCAAAGCAATTTGGGCCTGTGTTTTCAAAACTCCTATCTGTTTTCTGTAGTCTAAGCTTGCTGGGGTGAACTGAATTACAGTTGGTTGCATTTCTGAGAACTGTGTGCTTCCTTCCATTTCCTTGCATTGCATCAAGGGGGGGAGGGGATTGCCAGAGAAAAGTGATTACCTTGTTTGTTGAAATCATATTGAGTATTTTCTGTATTGCATTTTCATTCAACATTACATCCAGTTGAACTCTATAAAGCATTCTCTACCACATTATACTTCTGTACCTAATTTACCAGTGTGCTACCTTATCCATTCCTTGTCAACTCCTTATTGATTATAGAGAAGCGTGTTAGTGCCAGATTCTCCGTTGTTGATCTTTATCATATCAGATTAAGTGTGCTATTCAATTATTAATTTATTATAAAGTGTGATATATATATATTTTAAATTATCAAATAAACCTTTTAAACTTGCAAAACAGAACTACTTCTTGGCTCAGTGGGGTCAGGGGGATTCCAAGAGAGGGGTGTTATATAGGGGTAGTCATCCAGAACGCATGAACTGGACATAAAGTTATATCAATAAGGGTTTTCATTCAGTATTATAGACTAGGCGTTGACTTAGCTGTAGTGTTGAATTGAATCCTCTTACAATGCAGGTGGGACAACTGAACATGAGGAATACAAAGATGAGGTTGAACACTAGGCTCGGCTAGACTAGACTTTGGAATTCTGCATTGGAAGAGAGTTTCCTATATTCCAGACTATAGTGGATAGATCAAGTTCTTGACTCTATTCAGATGGACTCCAAGGGTTGGCCCATCGTATGGATTTATTTTTATTCTAGGAAGACTAACTTATTTTCTCTGGTGTTGAGATCCAGAGAGCAAATCCTGCAAATAAAAGAGTCTTAGGAGAGAGAGAAAAATTGATTTTGGGTGAACACAGGCACCATGTGTTTCGGTACAGTCAGAGCCCGGCTATGCATCAAGCTTGAGCTTACTTGTAGAGTCAACAAAGAATCCCATTGTTGACTCTTAGTTGACACACAATACTCAGCATTGTGGGAAGGCAACATTTTCCACTGTTTAACAATATTCCTGTTCTGTAGAATGTACCATTACCGATACAAAAGGGTGATTATAAGAGAATTGCTATGTTGCCCCAGCGTTTAGGACTGCTGGCTTGATGAACTTTCTGACTTGCCAGATGGGCTATGGCACCGGTTAGTGGTGAAGGCCAAAAACCTGAAAGTGAGGTGCAGGACTAAACAATATAGATGGGAACCCAGGATGTCATTCAGTGGAGAAAGAGGGGCATAGCCCTCAAGGTTACTGCCGGAATTGGACATTTTGAGGTGGTTCCTGTGACATTGTCTGAGCACAGTGAGCAAGGGGTCCACGTCTGGGTTCCCCCAGGTAACTTAGGGTGACCAACCCCAAGTTCCTTGCAAAAATATAAAAAAGCTAGCATGCGCTCCTCTCCAGATAGAACATGGCATGGTAACCTTTTCTGCAATTTTTTTCCCACTTTGAGTGTCCGCAGCCATCGATTTTTTGCTCACTGTACTTTTCACAAAGGAGGAATTTCCACTACATACCAGTCTTTGTCCCGTCCGCAAGGGCAGTCCAGTACCGAAATGCCAGGCATACCTCCTTTGAACAAGAGTACCAACAGCAAACCCCAAACCAGTGTTTCAGCCTTATTAAGCCTCATCAGTGAGGTGGAGCTGTACCTCTCTGAGCACGGTGGTCACCCTAAGTTAAAATGGTCGACCGAACGTCAATGCCTGAGGCCTCCAAATAGCCTTTGTCTCATGGCCTGCCTCCAACCACTCCTGATTGGGTGGCTTCTGTTCACACACATGACTGCGCCTCACATTTTATGCAGCATGCTGGTAGCTGAATCGCTACACAGGGTAAGCCAAGATGCGATTTACCAAATTGAGCAGAAATACCCTGCTTGCCTCCATGTGATGCCTGATGCCACCTGATGTCCTTACTCAGAAATACCCCCTTGGAAATGTTGATTTATTGCAAAATACTGTTATTGCCTCTGGTCCAGAACAGCTAAATTGCCATTTGAAAATAGGCAAGCGTATGTTGATGCCTGAGGCCTCCAAATGGCCTTTGTCACAGGGCCCAACCAACCCTGATTTCGTGGCTTTGGTCCATTAACAGGATGCTTCTGGGAGCTGTCAGGCGATGTCGCCCTCCTACAAAGGCCCGCCATCAATGCCTTCTATGACCTCTCCTGTCTGGCCCTGTCAGCCCATGGATGGCCTCAACCAAAGGTCCGATACCCTTACGCACATTACTACTAAACTTAAAATGTCTAAATGCTTGCCTCACCGCTCCCTGATCTCTCCTACAAATATCCTCCCTTCAGCAGACTTGCCAGACCACCTCTCCCAGCTGCACATGACACCCCAATCTACCACTCCTTGCCTGGGCACAACTCGGTTGTACACTAAATGAGCCATTTAGAAGGTCAACTAGGACATATATGTGGGGGAAACCCCCTGCAATCCCCCACCCAATCCAAAACCCCCTGCAATCCCCCACCCAATCCCTTTATATTATTTATAATCCAAAACCAACCCAATACATATATAAAATAACTAAAATAATATAAAGGTCAGTTGGGCAGAAGGTCAATTAGGACCACTATAATTAGGTCAATTGTGCAAAAGATCAATTGTAAAAGGTCAATTTGGTTAATAACCAAAACTCGACATGCACATCAAATGGCACACACAGCACACACCTTTGCTGGCCTTTAACAGTATAATACCCCCAGCAACATGTGACAAGTCCTTTAGAACACGTACATTGCTAGTTGCTTGTTACTACGCTCAGAATACGTCTCCAGCACTCGACCATGATGCGACTACAAACCCCCAAACTTCCCTAAATCTTGCGGACCTATATCTAAGAAGCTCCAATTGCACACATAACAGCTGGCCCGCCCATCCATCAACAAATGCTGGTTCTCCTATTTCCTGCAACAACTGCGTAGGTGTGTGGACAAATGGAGCCTACATACCCCAGCCACGAAAGGAAGCCTTGACTTCTAATGAGCTCACCTACTCGACAGCCACAGACTCTAGTGGCCCCATCAAGCCCATTCTATGGCCTTCTGACTATGACAACCACGTACCCACATGTGAACTGATGCCTCTCAAATGCACACCAAGACCCATCTTATCTCGCAGGAAACATCAAAGTGCTTGTACGCACACCATCCATGCGCAGTCACGAAGAGGTGGCAAAACATTGCCCCTCACAGCAAGAATCCCACTGTTGCTCAGGCTCTTTCCAACCAGCAGTCATTGAAACCACCTTTATCCTTAATCCTCAACCACGTTGCTCACTCCAAGTCTACCACCACCTCTCTGACCTACCAAGCTAAGATCTGCCATGACCACACCAGCGTGCCCCCCAGTAGCAGCACTTCTAATACCACTATTTTAGAGGCACCAATTGATGATGACTCCCACACTAACTCCCAGTCCAAGCTTCCGGGCCAATACTGCTGATCACCACCCAGCCATCTCATATGATAACAAGAGCATGACTGCTAGAGAAGTCTCCTCACCCACAGTGCCTACCTTAAATGGTGCATTAGTAAACGCAAAAGCCAATTTCTGGCACTGCTCAGACATCTTTGACCTGATCACAGCCAACAATATAGACCTGTTTGCTATTTGTGAGTCCTGGCTTCATGCTGCCTCAGGCACAACCATCTCCCTAGCCATTGCCCCCAATTACACCTTCTACAAGAAAAGCAGAAAAGAGGTGGTTGGGTCGCCATCATAGCCAGGGACTCTCTCCTGCCAAGAGAACTCATCAGCCCCCGCGCCCCCAGTCAAGTGAAATACTGTCTGTCAAACTCACAGTAACCATCCAACTGGACTACCAGGGCCCAGGCCCTCAACTTTCATTTGTGGAAGACATGCTTCTAATCCTGTCCGCTAATGCCAGACCTTCTGCGAGAATTATCCTCTTTGGAGATCTGGTCTTAGGTTTCAATGACAAAACTGACCTAAGCGCCTTATCACAAGCCAGCTCTATTAAGGCCTTAGGCTTCACACAAAACATCCACAGACCCACACATTCCAAAGGCTTGATCCTTGATTCAATGCAACATAACAATCTCTTCTAATCTGCTTGGTCTCTGGACTAATCATAATATAATTTGCTTTGCTCTACGAGACCTAAATTTGTCTCTCACCTCACCTACACTCATGCACGGTTTGATAGCTAGAAACACCCGCAGCATAACACCTAGCAGCATCCTACCTCTACTAACTGAGATTACGAGTGTATCATCCTCTAGCCTTGGCCTGGCCACCCTGGTCGAGACCTACAACCAAGCTCTCACGTTGGCCATTGACATGGTAGCCCCGCTATCTATGAGCAAAGCCAAGCCAGCTACACATTTGAACTTGTGGTTCACCCCTGATTTGAAAGTACTGGGTGCGCGTAAACGTATGGCTGAATTCATCTGGAGGAACTCCCTCTCATACTCAAAGTGTCCCTCACATCCCTAACCAAGACATACAAAGAAGCCATACTACAGACAAAAAGCTCCACTCAGAATGCCAGAATGTTTAAAGCTAACACAAGTACTAGGAAACTCTTAGTCATTCTGCGTGAATTAGAGTTGTCCATTACGCCCTTACCAACTGCAATAAAGACAACTACTTGTGTGCCAACATTCAATGCCTTGCTTGACAAAATCATCTTCTGTCAAAACAAGAAGAAAATAACCCTCGATATGCTACCAGAGTTGGCCCCTCAGGTCTTAGCCTGATCTGCCGACACCCTAACCTTTACCTTCAAACCTATTTCTGAGATGGCAATGATACAGATTATCAAAGGACTCGAACTCTCACAATATCAAGGGAATGTATGTCCAGCTGCAGTGATTAAGGAGTGTTTTTAATCCCTTGCCCCATTCATGATCTCTCTAATTAATTCTTCATTCGCCTCAAGTGTAGTACCTACCCAGCTAAAAGATGGATGGGTTCTACCATTACTTTAAAAGAAAAAAAAACGTTCACTTGACCCGGCCATCCCAACTAACTCCCAGCCTATCACCACTGTCCGTTTCCAATTAAAAATATTAGACTGGGTAGCCTATCATACAATCCAGTCACACCCAGAAAATAACAACCTTCTCGGCATACGCCAATCTGGCTTTAGACCAGGCCATGGCACTGAAACGGTCCTGTTAGATTAAAACAATCAATTGGATGAAATTATGAACCAAGGCACTCTTGCTTTGTTCCTACTCCTGGACTTGTCAGTGTCCTTTGATTTGGTAGACCACAAACTCCTGTGCCAACACCTCCAATCTGATGCACATTTCTCCACAGAAGCCACTACATGGATTGCCTCCTATCTGACAGATCCAAGTCGAGTCTTCACTAAACTGACCTCCTAGACAGAAAATACATCTCCAACACAAACTATGTGGACGATATGCAACTTCTTATCCCTATCATCAGCGAATACACCACAGACTCTCACACTCTCAGCTCAGTCTACCAAACTATCCAGGCATGAATGGCTTCCTACATGCTTTCCCTCAACGATGACAAAACGGAAATCATCTTGGTTGGTGCGCAATCATCGCTAAATACACTGGACAGTGCATACAAACCCTATGTTATTGACCGCTTAAACATCCCGGTCTCCCCCGAAGTTTAAAGCTAGGGGTTTACCTTGACTCCACCCAGTCGCTAACAAGACAAGTCAATGCCATTGCCTCATCGGCTGCCTACTCCACAAAGCTAATCAATGCCTGTAGACCCTTTTTCTGTACTGACAGTTGTCTCACCATTGCCCGTTCGCTAATCGGGTCAAGACTAGATTACTGCAATGCTCTACTTGCTGGATCTTCCTTGCTAAACATCAACATGCTGCAAGTAATAGCACTTAGGGCTGCCCTGAACTTCCCTAGATGAGAACACATCACTACTGAGAGGAGAAGTGTGCAGTGGCTACCAGTTCGGGAAAGAATCATATTTAAAACCCTAGAACTTCCCTAGATGAGAACACATCACTATTGAGAAGAGAAGTGTGCAATGGCTACCATTTCGGGAAAGAATCATATTTAAAACCCTAGCCATCACACAAAAATGACTCACCAACGATGCCCCAAAATTCCATCACACACAAGTTCACTAAATCAAACTCAGCAAGACCCACCCGATCACTGTATGAGAACCGACTGACCACCCATAGATTTGTACTAAAAAGAGACTGAGGGATGAGTTTCCCGGTTATTGCCTCTAGGAACTGGAACACTCTAATTCAGCACTCAGAACTGAACAATCATTTTGGGTCTTCCGCAAACATCTCAATAACTTGCTGTTCAACCAGGACTTGACTCTGGCAGCACTCCGCTGACACTTTTTGTAGCCTGTCAAAATATCTCACTACTACTTTCTCTTAGCTGAACGCAACTGTCAATGTGCTATGCTTTAAATATGCTTATACCTTGTTTTCATGCGCAAACGGCACCTTGATGCCTACGGGTTTTGTGCGCTTTAAAAATGTCAAAATAAATAAATAAATACATAAATAAATGTATAGGATTTTACAGTACACTCTGAATTCACAAATGGGATGCCCTTTAGAATGGGCAGAAAGCAGCCCTATGCTCCTTTGAACTATTACAGGGGGATGGCTCTTTCCTGTCTCTCTCTGCCCCCCCACACTCTGGGCCCTCTTCCTGCTCCTACCTGTGAGGCTAAGAACCTTGGAGACACCTTCAACTCCACACTCTCCTTTTCTCTTCACATCTGACGTCTCTAAGAAGTCCCACTACCAGCTGCAACTCCTCAGAGGTATTCTTCCTTTTCTCACTTTCTCCCAGAAGCTCACTGTCTCCAGAGCTCTGGTTCTCTCCAGGCTGGACTATTGCAACAGCTTCTTTCTAAATCTGCCTGCTTCTAATTTCCGCCCTCTGCAACTTATCCAGAACAGGACTGCAAGTCTTGTCCTTGGCCTTAAACCCAGGGATCGTATCTCTCCAGGACTGAAATCTCTGCACTGGCTCCCAGTGGCTGCGAGGATTTCCTTCAAAAATCTCTGCATCGTCCACAAGGCCTTCTGGGGCCTAGGGCCTCAATACCTTCAACTCTCTCTTCCTAAATACCCTCCATCTCAATCTCTTCGCTCCTCTGCCTCCAACTCCCTCAGGGTCAGTCACTTCTCCAAGCAATGAGTTGGTGGTAGATCTCTTTCTTCGGCTGGGTCCTCCCTCTGGAACAACCTCCCTGCCTCCCTGAAACTTGAGGAGAATCATCTTCGGTTCTGGAAGCACCTCAAAACCTTTCTCTTTGCGTCTGCTGTTTCTCCTCCTTTCCCTTGCTGATTTCCTGTTGACACTGAAACTGCACTGATTACCTGGCCACCCTCTGATCGCGGGCCCAGGTCCACTCCACCGCCAGTCGCACTCCTGCACTGCCTTCCTGGCAACCCCCACACTTGGTGACTGTTTTCTGTATCGCTACGGTCCCACTTCCAGCACTTGACACCGGACGTCTGCACTTGCCCTTTCACTTGCCACCTACTGGCCGTACTTTAACTTTTATTATTGTTTTATCCCATGTACTGCACTGTCCTCTCCCCTTTCCCCACCCCGCACTTCTCCTCCATCCCCTGCCCATGCACTTGCCCGATCTGACTGACACCTGGCCTAGTAGGATCGTTGTCTGTCTTCCCTCTGTTCCCCCTCCCTTGCCTTGTTGCGCCTTGAAACACTTGTGTATAGGCTCATTATCAATGCCATATCATATCATATCATCATATCATATCATGGACAATGCATGAGGAACTCATGTCTTTACCATTTCATGCACTCTTCCTTAAGTGGGACAGCAGTTGCATGAACTGCTACTGTGTCCCACTCTATTTCCTATCCCAGAAGATGACATATCACAATACCCTTTAATGCCCTGTTACTGTGAAATGTCCTCCAAAAAGACACGTGTATTCTGGGAGCCTGCTATAAATTAGAGTAGAGCACTCTCTCCTGATCCCAAAGTGTGTAATGTGGCTGACCGAATATATCCTCTGCCACGAGGCACAACCTGCAAGAAATGGGCAGGTCACATTTTTTAATACATTGACCTAACCATTTTTAGTTTGGGCCATAAGGTTTCAGGATTTAGATTCGCCTATAACCCACAACTATTACATTAGACTTTAGATCTGGAGAAATTGCATATGAGGGGCACAAAGCTTGTAGGTGTTGTTTCGCTATTTGCCCACTCATTGACTGCCCATGGGCATACTAATCCCTGTGGTCATCCCCACCTAGTTGTTGCCCCTTTCAGCTGAAAACACCTCCTTCTGGGTAGACTTTGAGCCTCCTTTAATCAAGCCTTGCCACCAAACATTGCACTCCAAGTGCCTTCCAGTGTTTTTTTTTCAAAGCAGTCAGCTGAGAGTTAATTAGTTAATTGGAGTTGTAAACCAGTTACTATTGTAACAAAAAGGTTTTAACCAGATCTGTCTTCAGCCACCCAATTTATAAGTGCTATGCGTGCCCTTCACTGAAGTCCTGTTAAAAACAGCCATTGACAAAGCCAACAGTTTTGGCTTGTGTATAGGTTTAAGGCATTTGCCAGGCACTACTATTAGATGCCAAGGTGCACACACCATTTTGCCACTACTACTATCAAATGCATGCAAAGTGAGTTCCATGAATAGGTAAACATGGAACTCACTTTGCATGCATTTCCGAATCCTTGAGGGTACGTTACGCAGGTCCATCGCATCTCTGCGCGCAGCCGAATTCTTAGTGCGACATTGCATGCTAAGTGTGAGATGGACCTGAGCAAAGAAATTAATATGAGGTGGAACATACATGCTCCCAATTCTTCAAGCAGAATGAGGAAGAACGAGGAATAAAGTGGGCGTCTTGTGAGGATTTGGGGTTGTTTAACAGCAGATGAAATGTTCGGGGGAGAAACGCCTGAAACAGTTGTTTCTCCCCTGAACATTTCTGAAGTGTACAAACCCCTATACCACCCCCCAACCCACACCTCTACCCTCCCCGCCAACACACCCCTGACACACCCCCACCCTCCAGCCCTTACTTACCTTCAATTCCTTTTCGCTGGTCCCTGCAATGCCAGTTCCCTTTCAAATCAGTGATCGGGAACTGGCACAGCAGGGTAATTTCCTTTTTTTTTCCCTTCAGAACAGCGGTGCAGCCTTTAAAACATTTTTTGTAGTGTCATCTACCGGGGCATCCCCGGCAACCCCCGCTCACCATACTGTATAGTATAGTGAGCGCAGTGTTTAAGGGGACACCCCTGCAAGCTTTTTTTTTTGGGACTGCGGGACAGCTGCAGGGGACACCGCAGCCCTAAACCGAATCCAGATGACCTACCCAACCGAAAGTCTGAAAGAAGGTCAAAAGAAGGTCAAACATTTGGTGGTACCTTATTTCAGACTTTTGGTTAGGTAGGACATCTGGATTCGGTCATTTTGGCCGAAACCCTTGTGAGAAGACCTACGCAAAGTAATCACATCCCCGGTGTTGGGAAGGAAATGAACCTCTCCCTCCCCCTTAGGCACTTAATTGCAAGCAAATCGCATAACTACACTTGCGATGTACGAGGGGGAATGTGGGGGTGCTAACTAACCGTACACATACAAAATATTTCAGGAAATATAGATTGGTAGACTTAGTGTGCACATACAAGTAAACGCCATTTTTTAAGCTATGTTGGGAATATTTGGCCCTGCTTGTATGTGCGGTAAACACAGACCCAGCGTACAAACCTGAATAGGCCCAAGCGCTGATGATAGATCCATGCTGCTAGCTCCCATAGAAACTTTTATTTCTTCCACTAATGTGGCTAATAGGTGTTAACCCAAGAAGGAATCTGCCCTGCAAGGCCACAATACCACGCGCCTCAGAGTACCTGTTTATCACAGCCAAGCCGAAAACAGACCTTTAACCCCCACGCAGCCACCATGAGTTATGACACCCACAACTGTCTCAGTCCAAGACCCCTGAATTCTGCAATACAATGTGACCCCAGACCACCAACCATAAACCCAATGGTCATAAAAGATCTAAAATAACACAAACATTTCACCTTATTTCATAATGGCAAACTGTGTGGATTGTGTGAGAAATTATTGGGATGAGGATAGAAAAGGAAACATTTTGAATATTTGGGCAAAAAGTGATCATGTTTTTTGACAAACTATAACATTGTGTGCAGTGCGTCAGTACAGGTATAAGGGCAATACGTGCATGATCACCACCACCATGGAAGCAGAAATCACAATACAGTATATGTGAAGGGCCCTACCACTATATCAAGACAGACTTGAGAAGTATCATAAGCAATGGGTGATAGAGACTAGAGGAGGGGGTATTCCCCTCTCGTGGCCAGAGCAAGGATCCCACAATAGGGGAGTGCTAGAACATATGTCCATATTCCTAACAGTCAAATATAAATGAAAACATTTATAAAGGAGGAAGGAGATCTGAGACCTTTGAAGGATGTTCAAAGACACAGAAGAATGTAAGGGGAAGGACAGACAGGATGCTAGCAGAGGTGAATACCCAGGTCGAGAGGGCAGGGCGGCAATGGAGCACAGTGGGATATACCTGCTAACGGCCTGCCCTGCGGTTGGCTATTCTAACCCCACGTATGTGTCTGCAGCAGCGACAGCCGCACCGCCCCCATATGTGTCCCTTCCAGACACCCTAGGTCATGCGGATGTCAACAAAAGAGATTTAGATGTTGCATTAGCATCGGGAAGAGCAGAAATAAATAGACTGTGAACAGTGCAGAACGAAGCAAAACCTGACCGATAGGTAGAGCAGGCAACAGAAGGAAGGAAGTCGGGAGATTTTTTATTCAGGGTAGATAATACAACCAAAAAAAACATGCATGTTGAAAAGGAGGGAGAAGGAAGTGAGCGGGCAGCCAGCCTAGGATATGACAATGTTGATGGGTAGAGTACATTTGATGAGTTTGAGGATGATGAGCATGAGGAGGCAGAACAGGAACCTGAACAAACCCCTAGGGTAGAAGGTCTATGGGATGGGAGGTTAAGGAGCAGATTTGGCAAGATGGTGGTAGCAAGGAAGAAGGGAAATGGGAAGAAGACAGAGGGTCACCAAACACAACTGCAAATGCCTCTCAAACATAAGGGGACCGGAAGGCCTCATTATGTGCTATGGGCACAGAGGGACAGAAACAATCTAATAAAAGTGCTCATGGCCCTTACAGTGGCGCTGGGAAATGGATCTATGTATTTTAAAAATAGATGGTGGGAGTGCCCCGAGGAGACATCAAAAGCCTATTGGTAGTCACTATCGGAGATCAGACTGCTGATGTGTGGGTAAAAGCGGGGCAACCAGGAGTAACTTTGGGAAACGACACACATGACAAAGCATCCTTTAATAAGATTTGAGTGAAAATATGGGATGCGCTATGGCAGGAATTTCCTGACACATCAGTCGATCGTGCAATGTGCCATGGGCGACTTTGAAAATGTCGCTCAATTAATTCTTAAAGTTCAGGAGATGTAGAGAGCAGAAACTGGTAATGCATGTGATCAATCAACACCCTTTTTGTACTTCATTGTTAAACAGGGCCTGCCCAAAGAGGTGCAGAAGACACTAGACCAAATTGTGGGGGTTGAAGCAAATGGATGGCCTGAAATACAGAGCATAATAGTACACTATTTCAGACGAATACAGGACAGTGAAAGGGAAACGACTCAAAGAAGACGAGCAGTAGAAGCAAAACCAGTACAAAATAAATTAGCCAACGTTGCTGTGGAGGCGTCAGTATTGAGGCCAGCACCAACATATGTGGCAGGATACAACCCTTCTTTCACAAATGCCGGAATAGCTGTGATTTGGTCATAACGAGGACAGGGACAGTGGGGCCGGAACACACAGTACCCGGGCCAGCAGTGAAAAGGAGGACAGCAGAGATGAAGTTGTGGGTTCCAAGTATCAGGGGGATGGGGATTTTGAGGAGGGGGATTTGGAGGAATGGGATTTAGGGGAGGAGCAATGTGGCCATCGCAACGTTGGATCTGTGGAAAGTAGGGTCTTTTTTCAAGAGAGTGTAGAAGCATACAGTGAATGGGGTATTGTTATGGCCAACATAATTACGGTGCACTGCACAAGAGGCCCCTCAAGGGGAAACCTCCAGAATTACCTCTGTACCCCACAAAATACACCAGGCATGAACACAGTTGCACCCGGATATAACAGGCCCTCCCCCACAGCAACCACAACAGCAAACAATGCAACAATATATTCCCCACAACAACTTCCAGCTGATAGGAAACATGAACCCCTTTAATGGAACGCCCAGTGGCACAGTCACACCGTTATAGCGTGCAACAGTGGTGGGGGAAACCCCCTTCTCATTTCCTGGGACTAATACATACCCTGATTAGGACGACGCACAGAGATCACCTGTGTGTCCAGTCTTGTCGATGACCCTCAATCCAGAAGAGGAACCCTTGGTGGGGGAAGAGCTAGGAGAGAAGCAATTCATTTGTATGGTTGATTTGGGTGCTGGGAAATCATGTATCATTGAAGTGGACTTCCCGTTATCTGGCAAAACTCTGGTCAAACAGAGATTCTCTGGGGCTATTTCTACGGTTCCATACACTAAAGATTTGGATGAGAAGGTGCGGGGAAGTTTCTAGATGCTCCTGTACTATATTCTGAGAGCTCTCCTGTGAACTTGCTCAGCATGGATCTGCTTAGCAAGTTAAACATGATGATCATTGCATTGTATGTGCCACACCAGGAATGTGAACAATGAGTGCAATGGTCATAATACACACCAAGGCAAGGGACATAGCAGTGTGAGGTATCCCCGTTGACCCAGACATGTTCATATATGGAATAACAGTGCTCGTAGAAGCAGTGCCTCAAATTGCCGAAGCCTGCTGGAGAGTGCCAACAGATTTCATTTTCCGCCCTGCAGTGTTTCCGCAGAATTGGTAGCAGTCACAATAGTGTCCCTAGACTTACAAGGGTTACTGTGATGAGAGTGGTTGTCCTCAGAAAAGACAGACAAGTTTGTCAGTGGCATACTGTATTTTGCAACCATCCCACTGTACCCCTCAAGAAGTAAAATATGCAGAACTTTGACAATGACAATGATGGGGAGATAATACTAGAAATGTGCATTCTCTGCAAGATCATGTGCAGTACAGAAGAGTGCAGTGTCCCTTAATGGCTGTTGTCGCACCACCTTCCTTCATTGGGGCAGACTTAGAGTATGTGCCTGCACTATTGTGGACAACCAACCCACATAAAGTAGGGCCCCTAAAGGAATAGACTCCAGTACAGATTACACTTAAGATTGGAGCAGTATTACCCTTAGTAAAACAATACCCATTATTAAGGGAGGCAGATATGATATGATATGATAATTAATTTATATAGTACCTATACACAATGTGTTTCAAAGTGCTTCAAGGCAAGGGAGGGAACAAGGGAAAATACAATGACATTCCTACAGTCCATGAACAGTAAGGATGTGAAATTAACTATCGTACTCGGCCTGTCGACATTTCAGATAGTGCAAGAGCTAAGACATAGATAAGAAAGGGAGGGGGAGAGTGGGAAGGAATTGGAAACAGACAGGCGACTACTGTACTAGGTCTGATGACATTTCTGGTAGAGCCGGAGAAAAACAAAAGGTGAGGGAGAGGGGTGCTGAAAGGGAAGGGAAGAACAAAAGAAGTGACTATCGTACTAGGCCTGACAACATTTCAGATAGTGCTGGAGGGGGGGGGACAAGTAAGGGGAGGGGGATGAGTCAGACAAGGTTGCTATCATACTAGGTCCAGGGACAATTCTGAGGGAGTTAAAGACATAATACGTGCCCTGCTACACCAAGGGATAATAGTGCCCTCCACCTCACTGTGCAATACTGCCATCTACCCTGTCAATAAGAACACAGAGGCAATTGGAGAATGATCCAGGATCTACAACCTCTAAATGAAGTAGTACAGAAATAATTTCCTGTAGTGCCGAATCCTGCCACCATTTTATGTAGCATCTCTAAAGAAGCGACCCACTTTACAGGGGATTGCATCCCAACTCACAATACCTTAATGCCTTAACCCATGGCGGGAAGCATTATGAACACACTCATTTGACCCAAGGGTACTGCGAAAGCCAAAGTATAATCAACAGAATATTTCACGCAGACTTAAGCCCATGGACGACTTGCTTGTTTGCAGAGGCAGTGAGCAGGACTGTCGTAGAGATTCCATTACCCTTCTACAACTCTTGGTCCGTAATTGGTACACGATTGACAAGGCAAAGTCCAATATTGGCAACTTGAGGTACTGTACTTAGGCCAGTTTATATCAGCAAACAGCAAAATAATAATCTGTGACAGAGCAGCATCTGTGTGCGCCACGCCCAAACCGGATGCAGAAAAAGACATGCAAAAGTACGTAGGGTTGTGTAACTATTGCAGAGCATGGATTCATGACAATGCAGCATACACACGGTCACTTCTACAGGGTCTCAAAGAAGCACAGAAAGGCACCCACAAACTAGAATGGACAACAGAGATGGTACAAAATGTCAATGCTCTGAAGAAAGTAATTTCCACAGCCCAGGTTCTCGCCATCCCAGATCACACCAAATAATTCTACATATTTTCACATTCTAACGGCACACTTATGACTGACATTCTAACACATAAACTATAAACCATTGGACTACTACAGTGGGATGCTCAATTCAGTTATGCAAGGGCAAATCACGTGCAAAAAGAAACTTGCTGCAGCTTCCTTCGCAATGGAAGAAAGTTCCAAAATTGCCATAGGGTGCTCAGTAACTCTGCATGTAGAGCATTCCGTTTTTGCCATTTTAAAAGGTTTAAGTCTACCCCAACCTAACAGAGAACATCGACATACAAGATTATCACCTGAAGCCTAAACATTCATGTTGTGCAATGCAAAACAGCAAATCCTTCACGTTCTTAACAGAGGTATGCACAAACGAGGACTTGCAATGGCACGACTGTGCTACTTATGAAGGGGAGGAAAATGACATCCCCAAAGCAAAAGACAGCCCATCACAAGAAGAGGAAGTACTCTTTGTTGATGGTTCAGTGACAATCAACCAGGACACAGGACAAAGACATACGGGCCTGGCAGTTGTGCACCTAGTGGGAAGAGAAAATGAGACACTAGTGATGAAGTGATTACCCATGCACTATTCAGCACAGGCAAACGAGCTTGAGGTACTTTTTGAGGTGCTACAAGCATCAAAAGGATGCCATGTGACGATTTATTCTGACTCCGCATACGTCACTAGAACAGTGCATGCTGGGTTGTCATGGTGGAAACGGAGAGGATTCCGTGGAGCAAATGGGTCCCCAGTGCAACATGATGCACTACTAGATACACTGATATCCACACTATCACAACCCTCTGTGGTAGCAGTTGTTAAATGATATGATATGTTTTGATATGGCATTCATAACGTGCCTATAAACAAGTGTTTCAAGGCGTGAAAAGGCAAGGGAGGGGAAGAAGGGGGGATGGACAAACATCTTACTAGGCCAAGTGTCATTCAGATCGCGCAAGTGCGTGGGAAGAGGGCACTTACAGTGCAGTACATGGCAAAGATAATAACAATAAGTAAGTAGCAGCCAGCATGTGGCAAGAGCATGGACACGTGCAGAAAACAGGTGTCAAGGGATGGGAGGGGGACTGTAGGGATACAGAAACAGTCCCCAAGTGCGGGGGTTGCCATGTGGGCAATGCAGGTGGTGCAGCGATCAGAGGGTGTCAAGGTAGCAAGTGCAGTTCTAGTTCCAGTTAGGGGGTCAGCAGAGGAGAGGAGAAGAAAGAGCAGAAGCAAAGAGAAAGGTTTTGAGGTGCTTCCGGAACTGGAGGTGGTTCTCCTCAAGTTTAAGGGAGGCAGGGAGGTGGCTTGGAGAAGCCACTGACCCTGAGGGAGTTGGAGGCGGATGAGCGAAGAGCTCGAGAAGGAAGGTATTTAGGAAGAGAGAGCTGGAGGTATAGAGATCCCAAGCCCCAGAAGGCCATGTGGCCGATGCATAGGGTTTTGAACTTAATCCTCGCAGCCACTGGGAGCCAGGCAGCAATTTCAGTCCTGGGGAGATACAATCCCTTGGCTTGAGGCCAAGGACAAGTTCCGCAGTCCTGTTCTGGATAAGTTGCAGAGGGTGGACAGAAGAAGCAGGCAGATTTAGAAAGAGGCTGTTGCATTAGTCCAGCCTAGAGAAAACCAGAGCTCTGGAGACAGTGAGCTTCTGGGGAATGGAGAGGAAAGGAAGAATACCTCTCAGTAGGTGCAGCTGGTATTGTGACGTCTTAGAGACGTCACAGAAGTGAGTGGAGATGGAGAGAATAGAGTCGAAGATTACCCCAAGGTTGTTAGCCTTGCAAGTGGGAGCAGGAAGAGGGCCAAGAGAGGCCGGCCAGAGAGATACAGGGAAGGAGGGAGCGGGTGTGCCAATGAGGAGAATCTCAGTCTTACTGGCATTAAGGCAGAGGTCATTGGCAACACACCGCTCCTGGATAGCAGACAGACAGTCAGAGATAAGTGAGGGAAAGGGAGAGAGGTTAGACCCCCTGGGCGACACCACAGGTAGAGAAAAAGATAGCGGAGAGGAAGGACCCAAGTTGGACCTGGGAGGGTCGATCAGAGAGGAAAGAAGTAAGCCAAGCCAGAGCCTAACCAGTGATACCCAGGTTTTCACAGAGACGGTTGAGCAGGATGGCATGGTTGACAGTGTCAAAGGCAGATGAGAGATTGAGCAAGATGAGGACGCAAGGGGTGTTAGAGTCAAGATTGGAGAGCAGGTCTTCACGGATGTTCAGAAGAGCAGTTTCCGTGCTTCTGGGAGCTCTAAAGCCGGACTGATGGTCATGAAGACAACCAACAGATTCAGTGTGGAGTTGAAGCTGGGAGATGGCCATTTTCTATAGGAGCTTGCCCAGGAAGGGAGTGATGGAGATTGGGCGATAGTTAGCAACGCACACACCAGCAACACTGATGAAATTTCATTAGGGAAAGCCACAACAGATTCTGTAGCCAAAATGGTGGCCTATTTCCCAGTCCAAGTAAATTTGGAGTACGTCATTAACTACACCGTCACATGTTAAGCAAAATGCACCATACACGGCACTGCCCATTACACAGCTCATCGAGCTACAGAACAAGGCACCAAATGAAGAGAAAGAATAATGGTCAAAAAGAGTGTGTAAACAGTCCCTTACAAACTTACTGTGAAGACAGGAATGCATTGGAAAATAAGTTATACCTGTAGAGCTCCTGACAATAGCATTTGAAAATCTGAACAACCCATTCTATAAGTCCCAACACATTGCACTAGACATACAAGAAGATTGGTTTGTACCAAACCTTCAAGATCACCTCACAAACATGATCATACATGGAACCACTTGCTAAACTTTCAGCACTGGTATGATGCTCGGAACAATACAAGAAACTAAACCTCACCCCATTGGGCAGTTCCCTGAGCTACACATAGACTACGCAGACATGGTGGAAAGATGAAATGGTTCCCAATAATTAATAGTTGTTGAGTGCTATTTTTTGCAATGGTTTGAAGCTGGACCTTGTGCACATCTGGATGCCAACTGTGCTTCTAAAATTTTAGAGCACAAAGTTTTCCCTTGATGGGGCGTGTGTGATATACTGAAACCTGACAACGGCACCCACGTCTTAAATTAACTCTTCAAAGAGATCCCATCACTACTTGGCCTTAAACACTGGGTGTGCTCAATTTAGCAGCCACAAGCAAACAGCATTGTTGAGTGGTACAATGGCCTGCTTAAAAGCAAACTCTCCAAGCTTTGCACCAGCTTAAAGAAGAACTGGGTGCATTAATTGCCCCTGGCTCTGTTCAGCTTACACACACAACCAAGTAAAGACTTTCATCTTTCACTCCACTAAACCGTTACTGGCAGACACATGCAGGCATTCGTCTCTCCAGTAAAGAGGGCATCAGATGCCCATAGGGCTGCACCGGTTTTTGGTGAAGAATTCAAAGATTACTTAACAAACATAACACGTGCAATGAAACAGGTCTCCAGACAAATTGCACAACCCCACCTAGAGGATACACAGGGCTCTGCAGAGCAACCTCCCACAAACACCACACCCACACAATTGCTGCTGCCAGGAGAACTAATATACATCAAAAGCTTTGTGCATAAATATAACAACCGTAGATTATATAGCCCCTATGGAGTAGTGCTTTCCACCCCTCTCACAGTAAAAGTGAAGGGGCTTCAGTATTGGGATCACCTCTCTGATGTTCATAGGGCACCCGCAAACACCTCACCAGTACCCTAAAGAAATTACCAATATACCTCAAGATAACTATCTCTAAAGCAATAACATGACAACATGTCCAAGATAGTATAGTAAACATGCATTGCTGCGAAAAGAATAAGCACTTTATAAAAAGCTCTCTCTTTCCCTCTCTCGCTCTCTCTCCTCCTCCTCTTCCTCTCTCTCTCTCTCGCTCTCTCTCTATCCCTCACTCTCTCACGCTCTCTCTCTTTCTCTCTGTCTCTCTCTCCCTCTCTCTCTCTCTCTCTGTTTCCTCTACAGGAGTGTAAAACATGCAACCCGTGACTTCAAATGATTTATTATATGTTAGGAAAGTAGACAAATATAATGTTAATTCAAGGTCGTTATATTCCTACACCAGTGGCCTACAATTTAGTGCTCTCCTGTTAACTATATTGATGTTTATGTTAGGAATTTACAATGAATATGAGTAATGATATGGTGAATTTTTTAGACATCTCTATATACCATCACCAAGGCACCCTTTTGGTTAAACCTTACAATAAAGAGACAGATAGAAATGCCCTCCTTCATTTCACTAGTCATCATGCCCAACATGTGAAAAATAATTTGCCTTTTGGTCAATTTCTTCGTATTAAGAAAAACAGCAGTACTAGAGAGTCATACGAGGAAGGTGCCAATAAATTGATTACAAAACTCACAGCTCGAGGATACCCAAAACGTTTGGTCAAAGATGCTGCGAAGAGGGCGTTTAACAATAACAGAGAAGCCCTACTTGATCACCAACTACACCAGAACAGGACTCGCAAGGAGAGCCCTTTAGTGTTTGTGAACACTTTTAGCAATTTATCCTATAAAATCAAAGGTATCATCAATAAAAACTGGAAAAAGGTGATGCCAAAGGAGAATATGAAACCGCTAGTAGCATTCAAGAAAAGTACCACCATACGTAATCTGGTGATGAGGAATGATATTGGCAATAATGAAAATAAAGGGTCTCAGCAGAAAAGATTGTGGAACTTACCTCCAGTAGTAGGACACCACCCATGTGGTAAATGTATCATGTGTACACAGACCAAAAAAACTGTTAAGGTGGACTTAGGCCTTAAAAAAGAATGGAACATTACTGAACATACTAATTGTAATACAGAGAATGTTATATATGTCATCAAATGCCCGTGTCAATGCATTTATATTGGAAAAACTAGTCGCAAGTGTAAAATAAGAATGACTGAGCATAAAAGTTGTATCAGGAACAAGGTAGAACAAGCACCACTCGTGAAGCACTTTTTAGAAAAAAATCATAAATGTACAGACTTTAATTGGACAATTTTAAAACATATGAAAGGTAAAACACAAAATTTGATCAACAGGAAACTTTTGAGCCTGGAACAAAAACTAATTTTCCAAACAAAAAGTCATATTTGGGGCTTGAACGAAAATATAGAGTGGCATAATGCTTAATGTTTCTCCTTTTTTCTGCAGTCATTCTTGTTACATAGTTTTTTGTTAAAATCATGAGGTGACTATGTTCCTATATCTGTAGGGTTGTTCATTAACATCTATATTTGACATATTTAGCCCTTGGTTGACTAATTTCATTGTCCAATCCCCCCTCCTGTTGTGGGCCTGAGTCAATAGCGACCTTCTAGAAATTTCCCAAATAAATATGTATTTTTTCCAAACAGGTTTTGGTTTGGTTTCACAAAACTCTGCAATGGTATTTTTTTACATGTACTATTTGGCCATTATGAAGTAGATTGTGTCCAGTCTCTGGTCTTCTTCTTTTTTCCTTTTTACCTTTCCACGACTAGGCTCCTTCCCTCCTTATTTCCCAGTAGACCCAGGGAAATGAGGTAGTACTTTAGTCTGTTTGTTTTTTCATTTATCTTTGGTGTTTTGCCCTAACATCTTGGGCGTACGCCAATATGGCGTCGTACGGAGCGTCATGACGCTTTTGCACCTTGCGTAATGACGGTATCGCGCGTGTCATGTTACGCGTGACGACATCGCGCCACAAGGTCCTTTTTTTCCTGTTTTTTTCCTGTACTTTTCTCCTGTACTTCTTTTTTACTATTTGGCCACTATGAATCTGGTTGTGTCCAGTCTCTGGTCCTTTTTTAGTTTATCCTGACCAGGCTCCTTCTCTCTACATTTCACAGTAGACTTAGGGAAACGAGGTAGTACTTCACTTCATGTGTTCCCTAGTTATTTTTGGTTTTTTGCCCCAACCAATTGGGCGTACGCCAGTTTTGGCGTCGCGCGTCGCGTGATGATGCTATTGCGCGTCGCGTGATGACGTCATCACGCGTGTCATTTTGCGCATAACGTCATCGCGTCTCGTGAAATACAGCCGCATTGAATTAAGGGATTGAAAAGGCGGTCCCGTTTTCCTTTTGAAAACGGCACAGACGTACCAGGAACCTGTTCTGCGGCCTGAATTTTTCTCGCTCATCCTTTTTCCATTTTAAGGTAAGGGGGAGTGGATACTCCTTGATGTGATGAGAAACTGCCATTAGAAAATAAACAGCAGGCAGACTATTTATCTTTACCTTTAGAACCTCGGGTGTAGTTTGAAATCTTTTTTCCTATTACATAAAGTATATATATATATTGGGAAATGTAGAAAATTCCCCCCCCCTTTTTTTGAAATCTAAACTTTGAAATTAATATTTTTTGAAATCTAAACTTTGAAATAAAAATTTCAGAAGTAAGCGTTTTTCCTGTGTTTTTAAATTCTACAGGAAGTCCTTTCTTGTCCGTCCATTGATTCACCATCCTTCAAGATGGAGGCCAATTCTTATCCCGAGCACCGATCTATGTAATAGGATCGGTAAGTAAGATTTGAGTATTTCATAAAGAAATATAGGATCATGTAAAGTTCCTTTACCATTCTGAAACCTACCCCTAAAAAATCTTTTCCTAGAAAAAAGTTTTTTTCCCTATGTGTTTTTTTGTAGAACTAGAGAGGAAGTTTTGGAGCGACCTTCTTTAAACTAATTGGAAGCCGCTTTTATCAATACCAAAGATTTGGCGTTGTCGTGGAAGTTATTACCACAATTTATAAGGTATGTAAATATATATATATCCTAAACACCCTTTTTTTTGGATCAGGGTGCTGAGTTTTGTAGTCTAAATTATAAGACACGAAACAGCCGTACAAATTTAGTAATAGAATTTGTTTTTATTCCACAGGGAGTTAATTTTAGAAATCTTATGGCTGCAAGAAAGTGATAGGAGGAAACACCATCACCTTTTGGAAAAAACATATATCACTTTACCCCTGATGAATGTCCCACATTAATCTGTGTTTTCAGGACAGAAACTTGTACAAGTAGGGTTGGGTTACTGAGCAAGTACCAATAAAACCGAGTCAAATGAGAAACCACTCCAGTGTGGAGTATCACACGGAGTCAATTTAAAATCAACAGAATCAACCCATTTTTGGGATTTTCATGTGTGTTGTAAAGTACAGTCTCTTGATGTTTTTTATATATTGTGTGTTCAACTATGAATTTTATGTAATGTGATCATTTTAAGAGTGTTATAATTAAATAAATTTATGTATGAATAAGTATATTTGGGAATATTTGATTCCTAGTGTTTGTCATCTCTGTGGGTATATTGTACGGTGTTTACACTCCTTTTTTGCTATATATACTATTAGGAATTTATTGGGGTACATCTTTTATCTGGGCAAGCCATCGGGGGACATAAAAGGAATTTTACTGCTAAACAGAACCAGTAACGTCACTAAACATATGATTAATATTTCCCAGAGGAGCAATACAAGTGTCAACACACATGCAAATATACCTCACCAAATGAGTGTGAACATGAGCAAAATGTTAGAAAATGTATTTCCTACCATTTTTCGAAACATTTTTTGTAGCAAAAATATTAGTAGGAATGGTAACAGTAGTACACTAACGAAGAGATATATATCACAGCATGATAGAATGAGAAGGCAAGCACATAGGCCCAAATATGATGCATACCATGTCCTAGGTCTGGATGCTATTGAAGATATTAGCCATTCTGAGTACTCACAACAGTTGGTACACCGACATCAGTGCGGTGGGCAGACAAACAACAAACAGCAGCTGCTATGTATGCTCTTTAATACTGCACGCTTCGGGGGCACCCAAGGTTTTTACACCACCGGAAGTTCCAATTATAGAGGCCCAATGCCTGGTTCATCTTGCGCTATGTAGAATAAAAGGCATCTTCCAGGCACACAGCGTGTGACTAGAGCTTGTGGATCCAGATGACCTGCAATGCAAGAACAACACAAAAAACCTCACATCAGAATAAAATACAACCTGAAAAAAGAGCAAGAGATGCTTGCAAGGATAACACATTTTAATTGCAGAAAAAAATATGTATGGCTGCAAACAACTCTGCTGCTCAAGAATGTTCTGCTGAAAAATGGTACAAGCATAATGTTATGAGAAAGAACATTGTCATCATTGATGCACACATATACAGTACCAAACCTGCGTGGCTTGTTGGTGAGACCCTACACATGGGTGGCCTGCTCCAAAGGGGATACGAAGCTTCTATTGGTCCCAGCCCTTTTTGTCTGTCTTCCATCATTTGGTACTCTGCTGGATTCGTCATCTCCAGGGAACCAAGGTCGAGTGCGCAATTAGTTACTATGCAAGACAATGCTACTCTTTCATTAAGGTGTGCACCTGGGAGGCTCAGGGACTGGCACAAGGGGGGCTTAAGATCATGCTGACCCACACATTCCTCACTCATTTAGTTATCGCACTCTCTTCACCGAAAGCTTCCACCCTGACTTTGTACTATAATGTATTCCTCCCTGTACCTCGTATTACAATGTCATTATGAAATAAGCTGGAGTAGTTGTGTTCTTTTAAATGTTTTATGACCATTGAGTTTATGGTTGGTGATCTGGGGTCACATACTATCGCAGAATTCAGGGGCTTGGACTGGGACAGTTGTGGGTGTCATAACTCATGGTGGGCTGCGTGGGGGTTAGATGTCTGCTTTCGGCCTGGTTGAGATACACCTGCACTGTGAGGCACCTGCTACTGTCTCGGGGCCTTGCAGGGCACATTCCTTCTTGGGATAACACATTTTAGCAACAGTTAGGGAACAAAACAACATTTCTATGGGAGCTAGCAGTGTGGGCCTCTCTATCATTAGTGCTTGGACCTATTCAGGTTTCTACATTGGGTCTGTGTTTCCCACGCAGCCATGCAGCACCGAAAATTTCTACCATAGCTACAAATATGTTGCTTACTTGTATGTGCGCACTAAGTCTACCCATCTATATTTTGTGTAATATTTAGTTTGTGCATGATTTCTTAGCACACCTCCCTCCCCCCCAGTACATCACAAGAGTAGTTATGAGATGTTCCTTACTCTAAAGCAACTAGGTCAATGGGAGAGGTTAATTACTTTTGAAACACCAAATAATACCATCAACATTGTACTATTAGGCACTGCCTTGTCACAATATCGAAGTCCCATTTGGCAGGTGCAGAAGATGACCAGGATGAACACGATAATGGGCACCAGCGTCTTCAAAATGTCTCCTAACCAAGATGGGGCCCAGTCGAAGGCCAGGTCGAAACAGTCCCCACCTTGTATCCCTCATTATTTTTTAATGCAAACTTCTAGTGCATGTACTGCTGCAATGATATTCTCTGCATCTTCTGGGGGTCCGAACATGAAGTAAGAATCCCCAAGTTTGCCACAAACACCTCCTTCCATCACTGTTAACATGTTGAGCACATAGTGGTAAGCATCGTCATCAGTCATCAGTCATCAGTCGTAGTGCTTTCAGCTAGACCTTTATGATGTTGAATCCATGTTCAGTATCATTCTCCAGCTGGACCAGCTCCCGGCGCACACTTTGCAACCAGTTGGTATGTTTTTCTGCTTGTACATCGGGTAGCAATAGTGTAGCAAGAAATGTTTCAGCTGAACTGAAAAGTCAGTATTCATCTGGAATTTCGGCAAGCAGAACAGATGAGTCTTTGGATAAGTAGTACAACCTCTTTCTTCTTTTCAGTTTTTCATACTGCCCTCTTCTGGGTAGTATGCAGAATTCTGGTGATGGTACGGTATTTTGTTCTTCGGATGTTTGAGGAACTGCTCGGGTGGTATCTGCGATCTGCCCTCTTTCAGATATTCTTTTGGGACTACTAATAACGCTGAGTGCAGCGTGGCCAGCGAACAATAGCCCATCCATGATGTTAGGAGGTGCAAGTACGTAGTTATCCATCACTACCACCCTGTCCCTTTGCAAGTCTGGAATCAACAATGTTCTGTTACATTGTTCTTTGGAGCCAATAAAGCCAGTACCTTCGCTGTGGAAACATAGTTCATAACTTTCCTCTTGGTGCAATTTTACTGGTTTCTCCATTGTCATGATGCATGTCAATTTTGTGATATGCTCTGTACATATTTGTGCACAGGTTCTTTCTGCTAATGCCACCACTTACTCTTCATACTGCAGGAGGCCTTCAGCTAGGCAGCTGAGTGTAGTTTCCTGCCACTTGCTGTTTACATGCTTTAGTCCATCAATACTAAATATGGTTAGTGTGAGCAATTGAGGTTTTTTGGGTTGTTGTTGCATTGCAGGGCATTATGTTCCACAAGCTTTAGTCACACACTGCGTGCCTGGAACTGCCTTTTATTCTACATAGGGCAAGATGAACCAGGCATTGTGCCTCTATGATTTGAACTTCCTGTGGTACTAAAACATTGGGTGCCCCTGATGCTTGCAGTATTAATGAGCATACATAGCAGATGCCGTTTGTTGTTTGTCAGTCCACCGCACTGATGTTGGTGTGCCAGCTGTTGGAGTGTTCGGGGTGGCTAATATCTTCAATAGCATCCAGACCTGGGACATGGTACGCATCATATTTGGGCCTGCATGCTTGCCTTCTCATTCTATCATGTCATAATACTCTTCATTAGTGTACATTGTAGTGTTAACATTGCTAGTAATATTTGTGTTACACATTTCTTTTTCTGAAAATGGTAGGAAATAGGTTTTCTTAAATTTTGCTCATGCTCACACTCATTCGGTCAGGTATATTTGCTTGTGTGTTGACACTTTTATTGCTTGTCTGGTAAATATTATACATATGTTTAGTGGCATTACTGGTTCTGTTTAGCAGCACATTTCCTTTTATGTCCCCCTACCCCCTCTTTTAGATGGCTTTCCCAGATAAAAAATGTACCCCAATACATTCCTAGTATAAACATCAATATAGTGAACAGGAGAGCACTAAAGTGTAGGCCACAGGTGTAGGAGTATAACCACCTTGAATTAATATTATATTTGTCTACCTTCTTAACATATAATAAATCATTTGATTTCATATCCTGTACAGGAAACAAAAACGGGGGTGGGAGAGATAGGGAGAGAGAGAAAAAGAGAGAGAGAGAGAGAGAGAGAGAAAACGAGAGAGAGAGATTGCTTTTTACAAAGTGCTTATGCTTTTAGCAGCAATGCATGTTTATTATCTGGGACATGTAGTCATGTTATTAATTTTGAGTTAGTTATCCTGAGGTATATTGGTAGTTTCTTTAGGGTACTGGTGAGGTGTTTGAGGGTGCTCTACGAATATCAGAGCCCCTTCACTTTTACTGTAAGAGGGATGGAAAACACTACTTCAAAGGGGCCATGGAATATAGGGTTGTTCCACCTTCCCACAAAGCTTTTGATGTATATTAGTTCTCCTTGCAGTGGCAGTTGTGTAGGTGTGGTATTTGTGGTAGGTTGCTCTGCAGTGTCCTATGTATCATCTAGGTGGGGTGGTGCAATTTGTCTGGAGACATAATGAATTGCACATGTCATGTTTGTTAAGTATTCTTTGAATTATTCACCCAAAACTGCTACAGCCCTATGGACTCTTTATCGGGAGATAGGTGTATGAATGTTTTTGCCTGTTACTAATTTTTGGTTGAAAGATGATGGTCCTTACTTGGTTGTGTGCATAAGCTTAACATAGCCAGGGGCAAGCAATGTACCCAGTTCTACTTTAAGGTGGTATAGAGCTTGTAAAGTGTGCTTTTAAGGAATCTGTTGATCCACTCAACAATTCTGTTTGCTTGAAGGTGGTAAATTGAGCACATCTGGTGTTTAATGCCAAGTAGTGTTGTGCTCTCTTTGAATAGTTCATTGAAGAAGTGTGTGCCTTTGTCGGATTTCAGTTCATCGCACATTTGACATCCGGTTGTGCACAAGGTCCAGCTTCAACCCATCATGAAAAAGAGCACACTATAACTATTACATATCGGGAACCATTGCATCTTTCCCCCATGTCTGCATAGTATACGTCATAAAACAGAAAAAAGATGAGGTTGACTGAACATGGTGTACCCACTTCATACAATTTCCCTTATAAAATAAATGACATTATTTCAGATTGGAAAAGCAAAGATTTTTATTTTTACCAAATGCTTTAATGCATAAAAGTTGTTTTTTAAAAGGGTTTTTCACAGGACACTCATTAATGCAGAAAACAGTATCTCTTTGTGATACATTGATATTTTGCCAAGCCAATATGCCTGGATCACAGCACAAAAAACATGTACAATCCTTTGCAACATTCAGGGATCATAGTGAAACAAATTACATCAGATAATAACATTTGCAGTATGAATATTAACACTGGGGCGGAGGGAGTCGACACAACAGTGTTTGGGCCATTCCTTAGCTGATCTGTGTTGCTGAGGAGTGACTGGTGGGGTATGAACAGAGATGTGTATTTAGATGTGAGTATTCGTTCAGGACATAGTTTGAATTACTTTAGTGAGCAATGAACGCATATCTCATTCAAAAAGGACAGAACTCGCTATCAAAAGAAGGCACTGATTGATCTTACCATAGTATACGTGTAGCTCACAAAATGGCGCAATGGGGTGAGGTACAGTTCCTCCTATTGTTCGGAGTGTCATGCCAATGCTGAAGGTTTGGCAGTTGGTACAGTGTATGATCATGTTTGTGAGGTGATCTTGAAGGTTTGTTATAAACCAGTTTTCATGTATGTCTGCTGCATGGTTCTAATGGATGGGTGGTACAAATGTTTGAGTGTTATTGTCAGGATTTCTACATGCATAACTTCTTTGCCAGTGCATTCTTGTCTCCAAAGTAAGTCTGTAGGGGACTGTTTACACCTATTTTTGACCATTATGCTTTCTCTGCATTTGGTGCATTGCTCAGTAGCTCGATGAGCTGTGAAATGGGAAGTACCATGTGTGGTGTGTTTTGTTGCTCATAGACGGTGTAGTTATAACGTACTCCGAAAATTACTTGGACTGGGTGATACGCCACCATTTTGGCTGCAGCAACTGCTGCTACTTCTCTAATGAAATGTCATCAGTGCTGATAGTGTGGGTGGCGCATTTAATGAATGCTACCACATATGTTTGTGAGAGTGCATAAATCAGTATATCTAGTAGTGCAGCGTGTTACACTGGGGAACTGTCTGCTCTACGGAACACTCTCCATTTCCATTGTGACATGCCCTGTTGTATTGCGGTATGCGAAGTTCGAATAAATCATCATGTGGAATCCTTGTGAGGCATGTAGCGCCTCGATGAGCGCCACACGCTCTGCTGCCTGTGCCAAATAGTGCATGGGTAATCTCTTCATCACTACTGTCTCATTTTCTCCTACCTCTAGGCACACAACTGCCTTGCACTTATTTCTTTGTCCCGTGTCCTTGTCGATTGTCGCTGAACTGTCAACAAAGAGTACTTCCCCTTCTTGTAATGGACTGTCTTTTGCTTTGGGGATGTCAGCTTCCTCCCCTTCACACATAGAAGTTTTACCATTGCAATTCCTCATTTTTGCACACTTCTGTTAAGATTGTGGCGTGATTTACTGTTTAGCATCAAACAACATGAATTTTCGAACTTGAGATGATGATCTTTTATGCTGATGCTCTCTGTATGGTTAGTGTAGACTTAGAGGTTTCTAAAATGGCGAAAAAAGGAATGCTCTCCATACAGAGTTACTGAGCACCCAATGACAATTGTGTAACTATTGAGAAGGAAGCTGCAGTAAGTGCCTGTTCGCATGCAATTTGCCTTTGCATAACTGAATCGAGCGTCCTTCTCTGGTAGGCCAATGGTTTGTGGCCCATAGTGCATTTTCGTGCCAGTATGGCAGACATAAGTGTGCAATTAGAATGTGAAAATATGTAGAATTCTTGTGTGTAATCTGGGGTGAAAAGAACTGGGGCTGTGGAAATGACTTCCTTCAGATCATTGACATTTTGTACCATCTCTGTTGTCCATTCTAGTTTGTGGGTGCCTTTCTGTGCTTTTTAGAGTTCCTGTAGAAGTGGCTTTGTAGATGCTGCATAGTCTAGAATCCATGCTCTGCAGTAGTTACACAACGCTAGTAATATCTGCATGTCTTTTACTGTAACCGGTTTGGGCGTGGCACATAAAGATGCTGCTATATCAGGGATTATTCTTTTGCTGCTTGCTGATATCAACTGGCCCAAGTACTGTGCCTCAAGTCGGCAATATTGGAGCTTGACCTGGTCAACCTTGTACCCCTTATGGTCCAAGAGTTGCAGAAGGGTAATGAAATCTCTATAACAGTCCTGTTCACTGCCACTGTAAAGGAGCAAGTTGTCCACGTACTGGATGACTGTGCTGGGCACAAGGATGTTGCCTAAGTCTGCGTGAAATATTCTGTTGAATATACTTGGGCTTTTGCAGTACCCTTGGGGCAAACACGTGTGTGCGTAATGCAACCCACTATGGGTGAAGGCAGTGAGGTATTGTGCGTTGGGAAGCAAAGGAATGGAAAAGAAGGTGTTTTTTTTTTTTTTAATCAACCACTGTGAAGTGGGTCGCTTCTTTAGGAATGCTACATAAAATGGACACAGGGTTCGTAAATACAGTAAACTATTTCTGTACTACATCATTTATAGGTCGTAGATCCTGGATCATTCTCCAATTGCCCCTGTGGCCTTCTTGACAGGGTAGATGGCAGTATTTCACAGTGAGGTGGAGGGTACTATTATCACTTGGTGAAGCAGGGCCTGTGTTTTCTCTTTAATTCCGTCGTCTGCCTCCCTTGATAATGGGTATTGTTTTTCTCGGGGTAATCCTGCTCCAATCTTTAGCGTAATCTGTACTGGGGTCAATTCCTTTAGGAGCCCTATGCCATGTGGAATAGTTGTCCACAATTGTGCGGGCAGATACTCTAAGTCAGCTTTGCTGAAGGGAGGTTGTGCGACAACGGCCATTAATGTGCACTGCACTCTTCTGTACTACAAAATGACCTCACAGGGATGCACATTTCTACTCTAATCTCCCTGTCATTGTCATTGTCTTTTAAAAGTTCTGCGTCTGTTACCTCTTTGAGGGTTACAGTGGGGTTGATGCACAATACAGTATACCACTGGCACCCTTGTCTGCCTGTTCCGAGGACAACCACTCTCTTTGCAGATACTAGTAACCATTGTAAGTCTAGGGACACTATGGTGGCTGCTACCAATTCTGGGGACAGCACAGGGCAGAAAATACAATCTGTTGGCACTCTCCAGCAGGCTTTGGCAAAGTGTAGCACTGCTTCTACGAGCACTGTCATGCCATATATAAACATGCCTGGGTCATTGGTTATGCCTCACAGTTCTTCCTCACGTGCCATGGTGTGTATTATGACCATCGCTCTCATTATGCACATTCCTGGTGTAGCGCATACAATTCTGTGATCGTTAAATGAGATTGTCATGTTTAACTTGGTAGGCAGATCCTTGCTGTGCAAGTCAACAGGAGAATTCTCAGAATATAGTAGGGGAGCATGTACAACCTTCCCCCACCTTCATATCCAAATCTTTAGTGTGTGGGAATGTAGAAAAAGCCCCAGAGAATCCCTGTGGGTCAAGATGTTTGACAGATAATGTGAATTCCACCTCACTGATGCATGATTTCTCAGTGTATGAATTAACCAAACAAATGAATTGCTTGTTTCCTATCTCTGCCCCCACCAATGGTTCCTCTTCTGGGTTGAGGGTTGTTAGGCAGAATTGCATGCAGTACCCTCTGGGACCACAACATAAAATAAGGACTACAGGTTTAAGCAAAAACCAACCTTTGGTATAAATCTGTACTACACAGTTTTGTGGTAGCGAGCTGAGCAGCCAGGCTTATCCCAAGAAGGAATGTGAGCAGTACTAGAGGTTACACCGAGGTCTTACAATCACAGTCGTTTAAGTAGACATTTATACTCAAGGTTTCTTGGTAAAACACTTATTAATCTACTACACAATCATTTAGAAAACATTTCACTAGAGTGCAACAACTTAATATTATAAACAAACGCACTTCATTAGCAAACCAATAAGTTTCCGAACAAATTAGGCTCCCCTGAAATAGGAGCAAAATGGCATTTCAGTTACTTTCAATTGGAGCAAAAAGGCACAAGTTAACAGAATAGATCACAATTACTTTCTTAGGCAGTGCAAATAGGTATAGTTCACTAGAGGACTCGATTCAGTTCAATAGGCATAGGCCAAAGTCAATGGACTAGTGTCTTGGATAGGAAAGAGTAGTTCTTGAAGTAAACAGTAAAGTCTTTGCCAAAGTTCTCAAAAGTAGTTTGTACGAAAAAGAATCATGATGGGTCACAAGCTGATTAGGCCTGTAAAGTGGGAGAGTTCCACAAACTTTCACTGCAAGAGCAGCGTTCTCTCAATCTGGTTGGCACAGTACCTTAGTATGAAGCAAAAGATGCAGCTGAAGGCGATTGTGCCTGGCAGTTCCTGCAGATCTCACAGCTCCTGAGCATCAGTCGTGGGGACAAGAGGGAGGACATCGGGGGACTCCTGCACTGCACGGGATTATCAGAAAACGCTGACAAAATGGTGTCACTTCAGTTTGAGTAGCTGTTCTTCAAGCACACAAGCTGGTGTCCTTCGGCCTGGTTTATCCTAACCAGCTTCGAGAATGGTATCGAGGTGGCTTACGAGTTGATTGGTCCTGTAGAGGAGGTCCCAGATATGGCCTGCACTCCAGCCACCCATTTTGAAGTACCAGGAACATACACACCGATATATGTGACGTATGATGAGCAAATAAACCAGCAGAGAGCCGCACTAGGGCTCTGCCCAGTGCCCATCAGAAGAGCAATGCATGGACAGTAAGGTACCCTTTGAGACAACCGTACCAGCAGCTGACATGAAACGAAGACTACTTACAAACTGTCCCTGAAGAATCCCAAAGGGCCTTAAGTGAAGGCGAATGGTGACGACACAAGGGCCCGGTCAGACCTACAGATGAACGAAACGACAACCAAAAAAGATGACACACAAAGATGAAATGTTATGAATAAAGAAGTAATGGACTTAGAAGAAGAGGCGATGTTGAAATATAATGAAATGTAACCATAAAGCAGGATAAAAATATGCAACTAGCTAACGCCTGTAAATAGGCTTGGAACGCAAGAAGCTAAGGAAACAGTATTGCTTGCTATGCTTAGTAGAAGAATAGAGCGGCAAGCGCCAACTATATATATACCTCAATGAAGCGCATTATATAAGTGCAAAGCCACTTTATACAAAAGCAGAATTAACCCAGGTTGTGTGGGATGTATTTACCCACGCATCCGAGCCCTACCTCAAAACTGTGCAGTATTGACATGGAAAACATCATGATGGCCAGAGCTTCCCAGAAAATGCACAGGGAAATGCATGAAGAATAGGCTGCCACTCATTTTTGCCGATGTTATGGGCACAGAAGGACACTGCCTAAAACCACCATTGGACTACCCACACAGTAGTCTGAAACCATTGGGAGTGGCAATGCTGATTGCCAAAAGCAAACCCATAACTGTTGGGAATTCATTTTCTTAAATCCCAAAAAGGGGTGCAGTACCAGTACTCACCACTATCCAAAAGCCGGCGTTTTAAAACCACCAGATTTTGTAGAAAACTGAATAAATGAACCCAAAGCAAGCCAAAGAAAGACTTACTGAGAGGTGGATCCAATGTAAAGTTATATTCTGAAGTGACTTGAAGGTTTATAACAAGACTGGCTGAGCTGTGGATTTCAGCAGTTTAAGTAAATTTGGACTGAAAGACACTAAAAAAATCTAAATGTTTAAAAGAAATGAGTGACCTACTTTGAGTGTCACATAGGTTGCAATTGTTTAAATGTCATAGTTTTAAACTTAGAATCAGCATCCTAGCTGCATATGTAAAAATGTTTATTTGAATGCAGAAAACTGGGTAACAAAAAGTGACATTTTATCTGAAACCTGGCTTAAGGAACTGAATTCTGCCTGGCAACTACCCCCATCAGGAGTGAAACTTGAGTCACAGCTGTGTTCCCAGGCCTATCTGCCTTTTGCTGGCCACACTAAGGATATGCCATCTCTCTGATAATTGAATTAAGGGGAGACCCCACAGAATACAGGAGCTCTGAACAAAGCCCTGTCCTGACTCAGGCAAATGTTTTATTGGCGGGAGTCGTAAATGGAGCTTCCTCTTGGCAGAAGCTGGGAGGGGCAGGGTCTCTGAGCTTGGCAGAAACTGGAAAGACTGGTTTCTGTACCATGTGACATGAAAAGACACACCTCTATAGCCAGAATATGGTTTTAGAAAAAGATGAATAACTCATAGAGCGGACTTGTGAAAATTTTATAAATGACACCATAATTCTTGTGATTTTTCTGCCCACATTTTAAGAGGTTTTTAGAACCGGTGGCATGTTCAGGGGGGTTTTAGCGGAAAAGAGGATATTACTCAAAATGTGTGCATGTGAAAAATCTGACACTTCATCAACTAATGTCCATACTCCTTGCGCACATGTGTGTAAATTTGGGGTAATGTCCGGGATTGCAAACCAGTTAAAAAGTGCAAAATATCGCTATTTCTGAATGCAAGCCCCCAGGAAGAGCAGAGTTTGAACAGGGTATACCTCCTGTAATGCATGATGGGTGCATATGATTTTAAAACAATATGTACCTCTGCAAATATGTATTTGGTTCAAATCTAGATTTGTGTGCAAGTTGACAGGAGGAGTGGACTTTCTGCAGGCTGTAAAATGACATCACTCTGACACAACTTAGCTCCCCCAATCAGGGGAGAAATGAAAGCTTGGCCAATGATAAGTGGAGAGGGCTGGCTAGTGATGCTGCTCACACACACCCATTTTCAAAACACATAAAAGCAGAGAGACAGGACAGATAGGGACCTTCAAATCCATTTGCAGCTGGAAGCTCTGCCGGGAAAATCCATACTTTACCTCCATCAACCTTCAGAGACCCAGACCAGACCAGCAGAGTAGAGCTGACCTGTTAGCAGAACCAGAGAGAGCTGACCCAGATCACTGTGAAGTGCAGAGACCAGAGTCCCGTCTAAAACCTGACCAGATCCATGGCGAGGCCCATTTCACTCAAGAATATAGTGTGAGTACCTAGAAAACTGTGCAGAACCAATCTCTTAGTTAAAATAATATAATTCAATCCTATTTTAATCTAAGTAGAACTGTCTCCTAACTGTCACCTGTCATTTGTAAAGCTGTCACCTGTCATTTTCTAGTTGCAAGCTGCACTTGTCTTTGTGAACTTTCAAATTTCAATCTGAAAAACGACCTTTATTTAATTGCTCATATCTCCGCGACCGTTTGTGCTAGAGACTTGCAGTAACTTTCATCTGGAAGCTGAGATCCTAGGCTTTCTTAGGACCCCAAAATGATAGTGATAGTCCTTGTAGTTCCTCTGTAATCTCGCTCGGCGCATTCGCGAATTTTACAGCGATTTGCAAATTTCTCCACGTGTGAAAACAGATGCTGCTTGCCTTCCATTTGCCAGAAATTCGCTTAACCTGCTAATTATCCCTGAATCATTGCTAGTGTGAGCCTGGACTAATATTAACTAGATACCACTCACCCTAAACCTCTAGAGGGAATTAAAAGCATTTTAACATATTTTTTCTCATTGCCAGCACATTTAAAAGCATTTGGGCCTGTGTTTTCAACGTCTGTAGTCTAAGTTGCTGGGTGAACTGAATTACATTTGGATTGCATTTCTGAGAACTGTGTGCCTTCCTTCCATTTCCTTGCATAGCATAAAAGGGGGGGGGGTGAATTGTACAAGAAAGTGATCACGTTGTCTTTGCTGAAATTCTATCAAGTTATTTTCTGTACTGCATTTCATTCCACATTGCATCCATTTGAAACCATAAAAGTATTGTTGCTATCTTATCCATTTCATGTCAACTCCTTAGTGATTATAAAGAAGTGTGCTAGTGCCAGATTCTCCGTTGTTAATCTTTATCATATCAGATTAAGTGTGCTATTCAATTATTAATTTATTATAAAGTCTGATATATATATCTATTGTTTAAATTATCAAATAAACCTTTTAACTTGCAAAACAGAACTACTTCTTGGCTCAGTGGGGCCAGGGGGATTCTGAGAGAGGGGTGTTATATAGGGGTAGTCATCCAGAACGCATGAACTGGACATAAAGATATATCAATAAGGGTTTTCATTCAGTATTATAGACTAGGCGTTGACTTAGCTGTAGTGTTGAATTGAATCCTCTTACAAATTGGGGGCTCGTGCCGGATGTTTGGGTTAGATCTACCATTTGTGCAGATTAATACAGCGTGCCAGCTGACCAGATACACATATCCGGTCGGATCACCACGCTGTGTTACGCTGTAAAGCACTCCTCATAGGAACGCTCTTAGGAAAAGGTCTGTTTTGCAAAAATAAAATACAAACTTCTGTAAGTCAGGACAGAGACCAATCTCTAGAATGACGACCTTAGTAGACATGAAAATAGCCAGAGAGCACCTCTTACATAAACTATTTGTGAGAGGTGAATGGACTGAACAGGGCCAGGATGCCTGGTTGCAGGCCATCACGCGACAGGTCACTGAAACAGGGTCAGCCCTATGGAGAGATCAGGGTCCCCTACATGTGGCCCTGAGTGAACTATACATGGCTCCTAAAGCTAAGAATGAACAAGACAAGATGGCCAGGATAGCAGCATACCTGTACCTATATATGGGAGACATGCAGGATAAATGCACTGAAAGCCAAGATCTGGCAAATAGGCAACAGATGGCATTAGAGAAGGCCGATCTGATCTGGCCTCTTCTGAGCAGAGGCTGCAGAGGAGCCAGGAGTCAGAAAATGATAGTAGGCAATATATCATTAAAATAAAAGAGGATATGGGCATCCTACAACAGGAAAAGACAGACCAGGATACCAGATTTCTGGCCCTGCAGAAGGAGCACCAAGACAGTTTGGACTCCTTACTGCAGAACCAGAAAAAGTTGGAGCAACAGATCAATTTCAACAGGGCATGCGCGGAGCAGGTAGTCACCCTGCAAAGCCAGCTAGATAGAGAGAAAGAGGAGAGCAATAAACTGATTCTGAAAGACCTGGATACCCAGGCAGAGTTTGATGAGGAGCGCCAAAAAGCTGGTGCCTTTCAACGACAGAGGGACGACCTGGCAGCACAGATGCAGGCTCTCAGTCAGGAAAGAGACACTTTAGGCCAGGAAGTCTGCCACTTAAAAAAGGAAATTGAAGAAAATCACCTGGCCCTCCAGGGGCTGGGTGACCTCCAAAAAGAAAACCGGAACTTGGTAGAGCACACCAGAAGGGTGGAAGATGCTCTGGCAAGAAAGGAGCAGGCCAGTAGGGATGGGACTCAGGAGGTAAACCTCCTGCAGCAAAGACTGGCCCAGTTCTCCAGGACCAACCAGGAAGCACAGAGGGAAAATGAGGCCCTTTGTCAACACAATGATAGGCTCCAACAACAGGTAGCGATGCAGGAGAGACTGATAGAGTCTAGTAAGGCCTTGACCGAGGAACTGAAAGCACAAATACAGGCTCTTGCATTGCAACAGGGAGCAGGGGCGGATAGAGATGAGGTCCGCTGGGAAAGAGAGACTCCTGACCATAACCTCAGGAGCCCTAACACCAGGGGCCTTCATCTCTCCCAGTCCCTGGACTCTACCACCCCCATGTCCCCTGGCGCACATGAGCACAGGGCCACAGGGATGGCAGATTACTATCCAGCTAAAAGTATGGGGCTCATAGGCCAGTACCACTCAGGAATGGAGGGGTGGGCATCCGGGTATGGGCACCCAAGCACAGTGCAATTTAATGGGGAACCCCAGGAGAGTAGGCCCATTAAGGGCATCCTGAAAACCTCTGCCCAGTTAGGTCAGTGGGGGGGGTACCCATCAAATCCTGGCAGAAAGGAGAAATCTGAAGACTCCTCTGAACTGCGCAGGACACAGGAGACCAGGTCCCCACATTCGGCCAGCCATTCCCAGGCTCGCAGAATCCGGGAAAACCTGGAAGAGCAGACATGAACCTCTGGGAGCAGTGCCTCTGAGTCAGAGGATGAATGGACAAGGGTTACCCGAACCAAGAAGGCCAATAAGGCAAAAAGGGCCATGCTTAAGGACCCCTTAAAGCAGATTAAGGCGATCAGGAGCGTCATCACGCCTTACCATAAGAACGCTAAGTATTCTGTTTGGGAGCACTTAGAGTTGTTTGAGCAAATGATGGAGACTTTCCATTTGAAGGACAGCCAAAGCTGTATTCAATATGTAAAGTGGACCTTCTCCCCGGAATACTCCAGTTTCTTTGCGGGGCTGGAGGACCAAAATCATTTAAGATGGTCCACCTATAAGGCGGCCATCTTGAAACACTTTTCTGTTCACAGAAATCCTCAAGAGGCTCGCAAGGCAGCCTACAATTTGCAATGTGGGGAGGATCAGGCCCCACAAGAATTTGTGCAAGAACTGAAACGTGCTTTTGCGCAGACCACCAAAAGGGTGCGCACAGACAGTAGAGAATTCATTAACACATTTTTTCATGCCTTGCCCAAATACATAATGACCCAGCTCGTGAGGGATTTTCACGAGAAAAGATATTTAGACTGGGTCATTGAACAGGCGACCCGGATCTATGAGGTGCAGAAGCCAATAGAAAATAAAAATAATGCGCCCAAAATCCCCAAAGCCAACAACACCCCTGCTGCTGCCAAGGTGGCAGAGGTAAAGGTCACCCCCGTTTTAGAGTTGGAGATGGGGGGGCCTAAAAACCTACCTGCACCTAATAATGCTAGGCCCAGAAGGTCCTCGGGCCAGTCACAGACAGGGAGCCAGGGAGGCAGCCCCACAAATGGGGTCCCTCGCTCTCCTGATTATGTAAGTCCCCGTTACAAGGGAAATCGACCCATCCTGGGTTATGTGTGGACTCCTCCAGCCCAAGGGGGGGGATCCAGCCAAGCACCAAACCCAGGGAACTTCCCTCCTAACTTCCCACAGGAGGGCAGAAATTCTCCAAACCCTGGGCAGAACTTCTTCCCCAGGTATCCACCCAACTTCCAGCCCCAAAATCCTCCATCCTTCTTTCCCCAATTCCCTGAGCCCAGACAACCTAATCCGGGAGAGGGGAGGCCAAGGGTGGAGGGGTACCCAAATCTTCCCAACCCGGGGTACTACCAGAGAAGGGATAGCTACCCTTCCCGGGATCAGCCCAGGGGAGAAAACAGGGCCCCGTATCAGCCTGAGCGGGTTTCCCAGTTAGAGCGCCAGGTTCAAAACATGGCGCGGGATCTGGGTCACATACTGAGGGCTCAGCAGAACCCTCAGATCGGCATGCCGGCGCAGAATGCACCCAACTCTGGACCTGGTGCTCCAGAACAATGACGGGGGCAGCACCCCGATAACTCACCGGTTCCCAGGGAGGAGGCACAAGGGGAAGGGGGGTGTAAAGCCTTGGAGGAAGCTTCCTTCCTCACTTGTAAACAGCCCCTGGAAACCCAGGAACCGGAAACAAAATCTCCTGCCCCTGAAAGTCTGCCTCCTAAGGAGCAGAGGGGTGGTAGGAGAAACAAAAGACCCAAACAGACACAGTTTGAGGAGGAGGTACAGATCTTCCAATTTGAGGGAGAGGGATCCTCAGAGGATCCTGGGAAAAGGATCTTCTCCTTCAGAGAGGGGGGAACTCCTCCCAAAGAAAAATGGGTCCCTAGGGATGCAAATCCAGACTGGGGAGATGTGGAGACTGAGCTACCGCCGCCCACCATCTCATCCCAGAACCAACAGCAAGAAAATCCCCTGGTTCAAACCCATCCTGGTGACTGCCTCCAAAAAGGGGGGGGCGGCCCAGAACTGGAGCCAGGGGAACCCACAATGGCTCTGATCTCCAGTTGCCAACTTTTTCTTTCAGATTCCCAAGGCTCTCCACAGAATTCTGCCCAAATCTCTTCGCTAGCGATGTCCAAAACCAGAAAGTTAGCCCACCAGTTGTCCAAAAATGTGCATTATCTGTGCCTCCTTGAGGAGAAGGAGGGAAGATATTATGCCCCGGTACAAGTACAGGGGCAGGGTACGATTTCAGCGCTGGTGGACACGGGATCTCAAGCTACCCTTCTGTCCAGAAGGGCCTTTGATGAACTGAATGCAGGAAGGGGAGGGAATTACCAAATTCCTCTCACCTCTCTTCCTGGACAACTCCAGAACTTTGACGGGAAGGAAATTCCCGTCGAGGGGACGGCAGATTTGGACATTAAAATTGGGCGACACAAGTTGAAACACCCGGTCATAGTTGTGACTCCAGAGGGCACCCCTTGTTTACTAGGGAATGACCTCCTGAGAAGGTTGTCACCCCTAATAGATTGCGTAAACAAGGTCCTCTGGACCCAGACTAGCCGACCAATAAAATTAAAACAGAGTGTCAACCATGTTAGTTTAAACGGCACCTGCCACATGGTTGAACAAAAATCTGACCAAGTAGAATTTCACTTCCAGAATAGCCAAATTCCAGACGTGACAGTAATAGCAGTAGGACAACAGACTGGTGATGGAGGGTCCTCTCTATTTCTGAAAATCAACCTTCCTTCCAGTTTAAGGTGGTATTCCACGCTGGAAGGAAACACTCTGAAATTCTATACTAATCCACAATCAGAAACTCCCACTCCTATAGTCCAGAAAGATGTGAAATCAGCTCAGAGCCTGGCTGATATTCAGCAAATTGGAGAGCAGTTGTTCATCCCTGTTCAGTTAAATGATGGGAAGGACTCTGTTCTCGCTCGAGTGTGCGTGAACAATGGTAAGAGCTTCATCAGCGAAGCCATGTTCCGCCAACTCCCAAAAGATCCAGCCATTCCCACATTCAAACTGATAGACAAATGGGAAATGGACCTGGAAGCACCTAATTCCAAACATCTCCTGCCAAGCAGGTGTATGCTCAAAATCTCCATTGGCAACAAGAGCATAGTCCATAATTGTTGGGTCGTGCGAGACGTCACTGCCGCCTTTTACTTAGGCAGTGACATTCTCAATCGCTTTGCCATTAGTTTGGACCTAATAAACTTCAAAGCTTGGTCCCGATTAGCGGATAATCCCATGGGCTTTGATGATCCAGAAAAAGCATTTAGGTCAGCTCAATTGCTACCTTATGCAGTTGAAATTCAGGTTAAAGAGGAAGTCACCATCCCAGAGAGGACCCCACAATTCTCCCTGGAAGTGAAAGTTAAAAGAGGACAATATTTGCAAAACCCTGATGCTTACATACATCTAAATGCTTCTCTCCAACTGCAAGGGTTAGGGGTAAACCCAACTCCATTAGTCAACATGGAACATGACACCATTCTAATAGATGTGGATAACAGCGACTTAAAGAGTATTACTCTAGCCGCAGGCACCATTATTGGAATGGCGGTTGATGACCGACATTTCTCCATTGATCTTGGAAATGAACTGTTAGGACCAATCCCCAAGGACTGTTTTGACAGTGACAGTAACGACAACGCAACACCAGACAGGATCTTTACCCGGCATGGGGGGAACTTCCTGGTGTACACTTCTTGCCCTTATGGTAAGGAAGATGTGACTTGTGACTTCAGGAGGGATGAGGTGATTTTCCAAGTCCATGAGGGCTGCCTTTCCCACCTGAAGCCTCCGGTCCAAATCAGCACTCTGACCAGGGACTTCTCCACCCAGCTGGAGGAGGCCGCGGAGATAGCCAAACCAGAAGTCTTTCCAGGCTTCAGGCAGATGGTGGAAGAGAGAGTCAACCTAGCTGATGCCTGTGTGACTCTGGAACAAAAGCAAAAGTTGAAACAAGTTTTCTTGGATTTCCAAGATCTCTTTGCGGTAGACTCATATGACTGTGGTCGCACCGACATCCACACAACAACAATCCCCACGGACCCTGGCATGACTCCTGTGTTTGTGAAGCAATATCGCTTGCCTCTCGCATCAATGGAGTCCCTTACTGAAATAATTAAGAACCTTGAGTCCCGGGGAATAATCCGTCCAGTCCACAGCACCTTCAATAATCCGGTGCTGGGAATATTGAAGCCAAACGGCCAGTGGAGACTCTGTGCTGACCTCAGGGAGCTCAACAAACGGGTCCATACTTCCCGATGGCCTCTGCCCTACATTGACCAAGGGCTGGCCCAGATCCAGGGGTCACAGGTATTCACAGCAATAGACCTGACCAATGGATACTGGACCGTGCCTGTCAGTAGGGAGGACCAATACAAGCTGGCTTTTACCTTTGGGGGCCAGCAGTATACATGGACCCGGACTCCCTTCGGATACCTCAACTCCGGCAATGAATTCAACATTTTTCTACATAAGGCCATGCCCGACCTGGGTGCGAGGGGTAACCTGGCTTATGTAGATGATGTCCTCATCAAAAGTTCATCTGTGGAGGAACACATAGCGGAGATCCGTTATGTTCTGACGCAGTTGAGGGCCGCCGGAGCAAAACTTTCCTTTCAGAAAGCACAGTGGTGTAGAACCCGTGTTAATTTCTTGGGGCATGAGATTACTCCTCAGGGTCTCTGTCCCCAGGAAAAGAAAGTGGAAGCACTTCAGAAACTGAAAGACCCCACAACTCTGCGGGAACTAAGGAGCCTCCTTGGACTGACTAATTACAGCAGAAAGTTCATTGAGGGCTACGCAGAGATCACCAGACCCCTGATTCATCTCCTGAAGGGGGGGGTCAAGTGGGAATGGGGTCCAGAACAAGCCGAGGCAGTAAGACAACTCAAGAGAAGCCTCTCACAAGCGCCTTGCCTAGCTGTCAGAAACAAGGAGTTCTTCCTGGAGACAGGGTTCTCTAATACGTGCTTGACGGCAGTATTATACCAAAAGCATGACAAGGTCAATAAAGTAATCTCCTATGCGAGCAAAACTTTATCCTCTGTGGAGGAAAAATTCAACGATTGTGAGAAGGCACTCCTGGCGACGGTGTGGGCATTGAAGAATTACCGCCCGTTTATCCATGGAGAACACATCATAGTGGAGACTCCACACCAGCCTCTGCAATATCTCCAAAGTGACAGAATCCGGGCCGGAAATGTGAGTAATTCCCGAATTACTTCCTGGATTCTGTCAATGCAAGGTTTTCCTGTGGAGGTCAGATATGGCCAAAACAAGAAGAGTCCCCTCGCGCAAGGTCTGGCTGACTTGCATGATTGTGCCAGAGAAAACTGTCTCGAGGACGAAAGTCTAAAAATCAAGGACAACATGGAGGCATACCTTAATTCCCCACACAAAGTCTTTGAAGAGGACAAGTGTGAGGGAATGCCCACTGTCTATGTGGATGGATGCTCTTACCATGTTGACAACAACGGGGAGAAAGAACTGGTGGCCGGCGTAGGGAATGCATGGGTGAATGAGTCCCCAGAACCCTCCGCTGGATACAAAATTGGTCCCCGAAGTAGTCAGGTGGCAGAATTGATGGCTGTGCATCAGGCCATCCTCACTGCTGTCCAGCATCACCTCCACGAACTGGTCATAATCACAGATTCGGATTATGTATGGAACGGGTTCGTGGAGCACCTGGTTAATTGGAAAACCAGAGGCATGTTATGTGCTAACAACAAACCCTTGAAACATGGGAAGTTGATCCAAAACATTGATGATCTGGTCACCTCGAATGGGATGACCATCTATTGGAAAAAGATCAAGGGTCATTCCAAAGTAGAGGGACCAGACAAAACTGGAAATGACTTAGCTGATCAGCTGGCCAAAACCGGGGCCATCCAAGGGGATCTAATTGAGATTGAGTTCCTGTTGGGGGAAATCCAGGTCACTGCTATCACTAGGTCCCAGACAAATGCTCACAGTGACCTCTCAATTGCACAATGGAGCAAGGAGACCCCTGACGCTGATTTGATTACCGCTCAGAAGGGGGATCCAATTATTGGTAAATTTTACCAACACGTTGAGGACCCTGAGAACTTTCCCCTGACGGATACCGATTACATTGGGAAAGAGGACCTAAGAGTGTTGATGAAATGTCCAAAAATGCTGGTAAGGAAATCCAAAGCTGGCCACGATCAGTGGGTGGTTCCTACCTCATTCCGAAGCCTGATGTTAAGTCACGCCCATGATGCGGCCACCGCCGGTCATAGGGGGTTTCACACAACATTGGAAATCTTAAGAGAGGTTGCATACTGGCCACACATGGGGCAGGACCTCGACCAATACTTGAAGGGGTGTCTTGTGTGTGCACAATTTCAGCCATCATCCCTCACGCACCGTGCGCCTCTCCAAAAGCGGGGGATGACACTGCCATGGTCAGATTTACAAATCGACTTTGTAGGCCCCGTGATTCGCTCTGCTAGGGGGAATAAGTACATGTTGACTGTCACATGCTTGTTCACCAAGTGGGTGGAATGTCTCCCAGCCCCAAATTGCAAGGCAGAAACCGCAGCTGCCTTGATGATTAACCACATCTTTTCCCGTTTCGGTCTACCTCAAAGGATTGAGTCAGACAGGGGTAGCCATTTCACCAGTGAAGTAATGACAAAGATGTGGGAGATACTGGGGGTCAAAAGGAAGTTGCATATTGCTTATAGACCAGCTTCTTCTGGAGCAGTAGAGAGATATAACCGAACCATTGTGAGCATATTAAAGAAGTTTGTGGCAGATTCTGGGCTAAGTTGGGATATCCGATTACCTCTGGTCCTAATGGCCATCAGATCTACCCCTTCATCTGCAACCAAAATGTCACCATTTGAGTTGATGACTGGGCGCAAGATGGTGCTTCCGCAGCATTTGCTCTATAGGACCCAAGAGCAGACACTGATAAATGCCTCCACTACTCATGAGTATGTGGATAATTTAAGGAAACACCTTCAACATGCTTTTGCTTATGCTCAGCGGAATCTAGAAAGATCAGCTGATAGCATGAAGACCCACTTTGACCTGAAAACTTCCAGGAAGGAATATCAGGTGGGAGACCGGGTCTATCTATACAACTTCCAAAGGAACCAGGCGAAGCAGCGCAAATTTTTGCCTACATGGAAGGGACCCTTTGAGATCATTGACAAGATCTCCCCTGTGGCCTACAAAATCCACATCCCCAAAGGTCCTTTGGCAGAGGGGGAAGACAAGTGGGTCCACATAAACCAGCTGAAATGTTGCCATCCCAGGCACACTCTGCAACAACTGGAGGAATCCACTGGAATCCTAGCGGGTACTGTCTCAGACTAATTCAGTTCCAACCATAAAACATACCACATCTAGTCTCTAAAATATTGTGATTTGCATGAAACTGTCTCTTAGTTATACTGTTTTTTTTTCAAAATAAGAATGTAATGTTTCGTTATGATGAAATGCATATGCTGCCCCACTATCTCAACAGTGGTGGAAAATGTCTATGAATAGGTATTGCCGCTCTTCCTTTGTCGTCCTAGGAGAAAGAAAACCTGGAGACGGGACAAGGAGGACGATCCGGAGACCGGGAGCAGAGACGCAACGGGCCCGGGGTACCGCCCAATCTTCCCATCAGGACCGGCGAGGAGAACCGATCGATCAGTACCGGATGGAGGAAAAGATGCTGAACTGTGCCATCTATTGGAAGAAGATGAGGAAACATCCCAGGTCTTGCGAGTCCCATTCGTGAAATAGAATGGCCATCGCAAGAGGGGGGCTTGTGGGATGTATTTACCCACGCATCCGAGCCCTACCTCAAAACTGTGCAGTATTGACATGGAAAACATCATGATGGCCAGAGCTTCCCAGAAAATGCACAGGGAAATGCATGAAGAATAGGCTGCCACTCATTTTTGCCGATGTTATGGGCACAGAAGGACACTGCCTAAAACCACCATTGGACTACCCACACAGTAGTCTGAAACCATTGGGAGTGGCAATGCTGATTGCCAAAAGCAAACCCATAACTGTTGGGAATTCATTTTCTTAAATCCCAAAAAGGGGTGCAGTACCAGTACTCACCACTATCCAAAAGCCGGCGTTTTAAAACCACCAGATTTGTAGAAAACTGAATAAATGAACCCAAAGCAAGCCAAAGAAAGACTTACTGAGAGGTGGATCCAATGAAAGTTATATTCTGAAGTGACTTGAAGGTTTATAACAAGACTGGCTGAGCTGTGGATTTCAGCAGTTTAAGTAAATTTGGACTGAAAGACACTAAAAAAATCTAAATGTTTAAAAGAAATGAGTGACCTACTTTGAGTGTCACATAGGTTGCAATTGTTTAAATGTCATAGTTTTAAACTTAGAATCAGCATCCTAGCTGCATATGTAAAAATGTTTAGTTTTATTTGAATGCAGAAAACTGGGTAACAAAAAGTGACATTTTATCTGAAACCTGGCTTAAGGAACTGAATTCTGCCTGGCAACTACCCCCATCAGGAGTGAAACTTGAGTCACAGCTGTGTTCCCAGGCCTATCTGCCTTTTGCTGGCCACACTAAGGATATGCCATCTCTCTGATAATTGAATTAAGGGGAGACCCCACAGAATACAGGAGCTCTGAACAAAGCCCTGTCCTGACTCAGGCAAATGTTTTATTGGCGGGAGTCGTAAATGGAGCTTCCTCTTGGCAGAAGCTGGGAGGGGCAGGGTCTCTGAGCTTGGCAGAAACTGGAAAGACTGGTTTCTGTACCATGTGACATGAAACGACACACCTCTATAGCCAGAATATGGTTTTAGAAAAAGATGAATAACTCATAGAGCGGACTTGTGAAAATTTTATAAATGACACCATAATTCTTGTGATTTTTCTGCCCACATTTTAAGAGGTTTTTAGAACCGGTGGCATGTTCAGGGGGGTTTTAGCGGAAAAGAGGATATTACTCAAAATGTGTGCATGTGAAAAATCTGACACTTCATCAACTAATGTCCATACTCCTTGCGCACATGTGTGTAAATTTGGGGTAATGTCCGGGATTGCAAACCAGTTAAAAAGTGCAAAATATTGCTATTTCTGAATGCAAGCCCCCAGGAAGAGCAGAGTTTGAACAGGGTATACCTCCTGTAATGCATGATGGGTGCATATGATTTTAAAACAATATGTACCTCTGCAAATATGTATTTGGTTCAAATCTAGATTTGTGTGCAAGTTGACAGGAGGAGTGGACTTTCTGCAGGCTGTAAAATGACATCACTCTGACACAACTTAGCTCCCCCAATCAGGGGAGAAATGAAAGCTTGGCCAATGATAAGTGGAGAGGGGCTGGCTAGTGATGCTGCTCACACACACCCATTTTCAAAACACATAAAAGCAGAGAGACAGGACAGATAGGGACCTTCAAATCCATTTGCAGCTGGAAGCTCTGCCGGGAAAATCCATACTTTACCTCCATCAACCTTCAGAGACCCAGACCAGACCAGCAGAGTAGAGCTGACCTGTTAGCAGAACCAGAGAGAGCTGACCCAGATCACTGTGAAGTGCAGAGACCAGAGTCCCATCTAAAACCTGACCAGATCCATGGCGAGGCCCATTTCACTCAAGAATATAGTGTGAGTACCTAGAAAACTGTGCAGAACCAATCTCTTAGTTAAAATAATATAATTCAATCCTATTTTAATCTAAGTAGAACTGTCTCCTAACTGTCACCTGTCATTTGTAAAGCTGTCACCTGTCATTTTCTAGTTGCAAGCTGCACTTGTCTTTGTGAACTTTCAAATTTCAATCTGAAAAACGACCTTTATTTAATCGCTCATATCTCCGCGACCGTTTGTGTTAGAGACTTGCAGTAACTTTCATCTGGAAGCTGAGATCCTAGGCTTTCTTAGGACCCCAAAACGATAGTGATAGTCCTTGTAGTTCCTCTGTAATCTCGCTCGGCGCATTCGCAAATTTTACCGCGATTTGCAAATTTCTCCACGTGTGAAAACAGATGCTGCTTGCCTTCCATTTGCCAGAAATTCGTTTAACCTGCTAATTATCCCTGAATCATTGCTAGTGTGAGCCTGGACTAATATTAACTAGATACCACTCACCCTAAACCTCTAGAGGGAATTAAAAGCATTTTAACATATTTTTTCTCATTGCCAGCACATTTAAAAGCATTTGGGCCGGTGTTTTCAACGTCTGTAGTCTAAGTTGCTGGGTGAACTGAATTACATTTGGATTGCATTTCTGAGAACTGTGTGCCTTCCTTCCATTTCCTTGCATAGCATAAAAGGGGGGGGGGTGAATTGTACAAGAAAGTGATCACGTTGTCTTTGCTGAAATTCTATCAAGTTATTTTCTGTACTGCATTTCATTCCACATTGCATCCATTTGAAACCATAAAAGTATTGTTGCTATCTTATCCATTTCATGTCAACTCCTTAGTGATTATAAAGAAGTGTGCTAGTGCCAGATTCTCCGTTGTTAATCTTTATCATATCAGATTAAGTGTGCTATTCAATTATTAATTTATTATAAAGTCTGATATATATATATCTATTGTTTAAATTATCAAATAAACCTTTTAACTTGCAAAACAGAATTACTTCTTGGCTCAGTGGGGTCAGGGGGATTCTGAGAGAGGGGTGTTATATAGGGGTAGTCATCCAGAACGCATGAACTGGACATAAAGATATATCAATAAGGGTTTTCATTCAGTATTATAGACTAGGCGTTGACTTAGCTGTAGTGTTGAATTGAATCCTCTTACAGTTGCTAGGGGTCAAATAGGCCAGGATTCATATACCAGCACAAAGCCAGGCGAAAGAGCGGAATCGAAACTTAGCAAGAAGCAGCTCATGCCTGGGAATTCGAGGTCAACCCAAGGAAGGGAGGAGAGCGGCAACTTCGAAGAATCGAAACTTATGGGCATAGCAGCCTGCCCGTGAAGGTCGAGTTCAGGAGGCCCAGGCAGGTGGCGAGGCTGAAGAGAGAATCAAATACGCAAACAGAAGGAAAATGAAGCAGATTCACGGTGCACTAACACATGACCAGCCAGGCGCGGAGAGGTACCAACGTCTGATGTCACCCAAAACCAGAGGATGCCATAACTATTCCTGATAAGAAACTACAGTTTAGAGGCCATCCTCAGTCAACTAATTGACACATAGGTAGGGTTGAGTAACCCGGAAGGAGACTGCGCCCAATATTCAAAGATGAAATATATTTATTGTTATACAAAGTGCCCTTTTATGATGACACGTGTTTCGGTCTCCCATGAGACCTTTTTCAAATCAGGGCTATTATCCTATCATAGCACCATATATTGATAGCAAAGATGAATAAACATGAAAAGAGCAAAACATACAATGGTTCACATATGTGCATTTCAAGTGCAATCCATTTCGAAAATCAAAACAAATACAATGATGCAAAGTAGATAAATGATGGTGAAAATAAAAATAAAAATGAAAAGCCAGACTCAAAAAGGGTGGGGGAAGGGGATGGATAAATAAGGGGTGCAAAAGTAAATGAAAACAGCTAATTAGGTTTGTGCTAATTAATATGCATCCATTCAGACTTTGAATTAATGTTAAGCATTTTACCTTCGAAGTCCTCTAGTGCCCCTCTTCGTTTTGGCAAGTTTGTTCCACATTAAGTTGGGTTAGATCCCTACGGATAGGAAAATTTAGAATGTCATCTCTGTGACCAGTTTGTGGTACAAAAAATACGTGCTTCCATCACATTTAGACCGCGTTTTATTCGTCTTTCAGACTGTGGTGTTTAAACTTAACGTTTAGATTCTATTCTATAAATAGATGAACAATTAATGTTAGTGCCTCTAATGTTGCGCTGTAAATAGCAGACAATACGATAGATCTCCAGTTTTAGAATAAGTCATATTGCGGTACAGGCTCCGCCAATAGCTGACAGCACGCGTACTCATGCTGGATGCCTTTTTGACTAGTTCATATACGAGCCTTGAATTGTTAGACGGTCTCTGCGTCTGATCGAGTGCCGCAAAAATCTCGAGGGGGCGCCACGTAGTCGTCCTCTCTGTGTATATTAGTTAGCTAAATGTTGCTATGGTAATGAACCTCTGAGAAAGTCCTTTGTCTCTGTTTCGTTGAGGGATAACATGGCGGCCATGTTGTACTGTACTCGGTTTGCCTTAAATCCGAATACAGTATGCATGGTGCATGTTGTCATACTCTAAATATTAGCACCAAATGCTAGTCATTAATAATCAATTTAATTTTAAGATAAATTGTGCACCTTTACAGTTTTAAATTTGGAGTTAGTGATTACTATTTAAATTCTGCAATGCGTGCTGGAAAAATGAAGTAACAATCCTCAATGCCTATGTTCTCAGGCGTATTTCGCTGAAAATTGTGAAAGAACTAGATGTTATATGTTCATTAATGAATGTATTTGAATACGAGCGTTGCTGTTTTTAGCACAAAATACAGCATTTTATTTTCTGTTTCTACTTGGTGGGCAGCCACAGTCTGTGGGCTATTATAATGATAGTAACAAGTGTTAGAGGACAAATCTCAATCCCTTATTCAAAATAGTACATTTTATGATAACAGTGTAGTAATTATACTAGCTATATACTAGAACTTAATAATCAATTTAGTTTTAAGATAAATTGGGAATCTTAACAGTTTTAAATTATAATTTTGTGATTACTATTTTAATTTCTGCAATGCGTGCTGCAAGAGCGAGGTAACATTCCTCCGTGCCTATGTTTTCAGGCGTGTTACGGTGAGGTTTATGAAAGAACTGGGTGTTATATGGACATTAATGTTAGTGGACAGCCTCAGTCTGTGATGGAAGCACGTATTTTTTGCACCACAAACTGGTCACAGAGATGACATTCTAAATTTTCCTATCAGTAGGGATCTAACCCAACTTAATGTGGAACAAACTTGCCAAAACTAACGGGCACTAGAGGACTTTGAAGGTAAAATGCTTAACATTAATTCAAAGTCTGAATGGATGCATATTAATTAGCACAAACCTAATTAACTGTTTTCATTTACTTTTGCACCCCTTATTTATCCATCCCCTTCCCCCACTGGTTATGTGTCTGGCTTTTTATTTTTATTTTTACCATCATTTATCTCCTTTGCATCATTGTATTTGTTTTGATTTTCGAAATGGATAGCACTTGAAATGCACATATGTGAACCATTGTATGTTTTGCTCTTTTCATGTATATTCATCTTTGCTATCAATATATGGTGCTATGATAGGATAATAGCCCTGATTTGAAAAAGGTCTCATGGCAGACCGAAACACGTGTCATCATAAAAGGGCACTTAGTATAACAATAAATATATTTCATCTTTGAATATTGGGCGCAGTCTCCTTCCGGGTTACTCAACCATACCTACACTTTTTTGCAGTTTTTTTCTTGGCAAAACCCTAATACCCGGTGAGACGCGACCGTCTGCACACAATACAGTTACTTTCCAATATAAGGATAAACCAGTAAGAATATGTTGCCATGTTAGACCAAACCGCCATAGCCAAGAGTTTTTTGAAAAACAAATTGACACATAGCCCTAAAGTACTGATTGATGGAAGGGAGTCAGGGTGAATCCTGGGGCATAGCGCATCTGGGTGACCATTCTGCATGCTGCTAATTAAAGTCGAGATTTATGCCTAGGGGTGTAACCGACCCAATCACAATGGACCAAATAATCTAGGGTCCTATAGCTAGTAGAACCATTGAGATGTCCTACTTTTAGTGACGTCTGACACGAGTGATGTAGAGGGATGGGCGTAGACGCCCACCCGATAAGAGGTATCCAATCCTCACACTCCGTTACCATATACAGATATAGCACCTATACTTAAGTTACCTTTCCTAACCAGTAGAATTGCATGACAAACTTTTGAGTGTTACACGTCAATGATGATGAATTTTTGCTATTACTATTGCTGTCTGAATGAAGATTGGGGGAGTTGAAGCAAGATGGGCGATCGCATCACTGTGGATTTCCATGTTTCCCCGTTTTTTGTACTTGTCATTAAACAGACTGCCCTTTGCCAAACCATTGAGTTGTCCTCATTGATTGATGTTGGAGTAAGAGAATCCCGCACCCCATCCACCTCAAGGTGCAGCTAGCTCGTCTTAAAGTACTTGAGGGTGAGCTCTGATCCTATGGGCCCATCAGAGGTCACTCTGCCCTCCTGTACACTTGGTAGCATAGGATGGTTATGAACATCAATTATTGATTATTGATTAAAATAAGACACCTATTGACCGTCAACACGAAGTAACTCTAGGTCTTTGCCAATATCACAAGTCCTTCACCATTCGGCTGAGTAGACTGTGAAGCTTCCTGTGTACAATGATAGTTTAAATTGATCCAAAACTTCAGTGGGCCTGAAGGGACCCATTTTAAAAACATAACCCTTCCATTCCTATGGGCTGTGGATCAGGCGAAAGACTGAAGGAGGCGGTGACGGAGGCGGTGATCCCAAGGGTCCAGAGAGGAACGATGCGAGCGGTGAGTGAAACAAAAATTGAATGCTTTGGCAAATGTCATAGGTATTAGAACAAGTAAGCGAAAAGGTAACGGAGGGAGGTGGGGAAAAACAGGATAATCAGAAGTAGAGAAGACCATATATATATAAGGGGATAATGACTCGAGAATAATTAAATAAATAGCGGTACATGGGGTAGACACCCGAGAAGAGATAGGATACTGGGGTAGATACCCGAGAACAAACAGATTACCAGGGCACAACTGAGAAGAGAGAAGATACCAGGGCGGACACCTGAGAGAAAGAGAGAGGATACGCCTTATTCCTGCACTTTAATATAGCGGTCAGAAGAAACGTGAACTCCGAGCCCCACATAATAGAGGATGTTGTGAACGAGGTTCGTTTAAACACCCCATGTCGGGGTACTAATTAGAGGCAGAGGTATTTGTGTCCAGCTGGTGTCTGTCTAGTCTGTCAAGTGTCTGTCATACGTATTCTGTTGTGTGTCACATGTAAGGAATTTTGTGGTTGTTGTTTAGAACTGATTGCGATTTCACGCGATTCTATAGTTGAGAGGGAATTGCACGCAAATTGATGTTTTTGAGGAAAAAAGGCTCCTGACTGAGCTGACCGAGCGTGCCGTGCTGGGGGCTGCTCTAGATCTAAGCTCTGCCGCCGTGCCTCATCCAAGCCTCTTCTCTCAAGAACCCCTGCCTTCATGGTGAGACACTATCCATTGACTATACCTACCCAAATAATCTGCGTAACCAGAGCCTCCACAGGTTACCCCCATGAGCACCCGCCATATTGTCTTCAACGCACTCAATATCTAGTACCTTTGCTAGGGCAAGTATGAGCCCGCTACGAGCCTGTAGGTACCATTCCTATCTCTCTGTCCATTACCGTGACCAAGACAATCTATACTGTTGCCTTGAGATCTCTCCAGAGCACATCGCCTGCGCACACTCCTGTCTATATATGTATACATATTGTCCAAAAGACACTCACTCTCCTGCACGACCTGCCTATTTTTGATCGCCATATGCTATCTTTGAACTGTATTCTGCATAGAAGTTAGGCCTTAGCTTACAAATCGTATCCTGCTAGTGCCTTTTCCATTGCCTTATAATGCATCACATTTGATAGATATAGCAGCACTCTGCCCCCTGCCCTGAATTGTATCACATATGCCAGCGATAGTACAGTCTATACCCTGCATCTTGCCAATGTTTGCTCTACTGCATGTTCGTTAGCAGCACCACAGCCTATAATTTGCATCCTGCCTGTGTTCCGCGCCCTTACCCTGAATTGATTTCTAGCTCGCTTTACAGTTGCACCACAGTTTATAACTTGCCTCCGTACCTTCACGCACCGCTGAGTACCATCTTTGTATCAAGATCAGCTTGTCACAAACCTTTAGTCTGACTCGTGCTATCTTACCTACTGCTTTGGCATTGACTGCCTGATTATTTCTGCCTTAGTATGCACGTTGAGAACCATTTTGACCTATACTGTATAACCTGTACTGTACTACTACTACGCTTCCATTGAATACGTACATTTGGGCCGCTACAGTGTTCACACTCTATCTATCCTAATCTTTAGGCCATTTGTGTCACGATATGCCGCTGTGGGCACCTGCCACCATCCTCGTTACACACCTTGCCACTATGTCGCAATTAGTCAATGCATACTGTGCACCACCAATCAGTACCTCTGAGTTTCTCATTCACCACACCAGCACATACGCCCACATAATGATCCACAGTACATTACCACTGACTTACCACTTCTCCTCCCCACTAACAACCTCACATAATATTATAACTAACTCCCCTACTGACTACTCTACCAACCCTTATCTCAATGTACCTGCCTTGTGGCTTCAACATTTCGCCACGAAACCCACACCCAATCAAACATGCTCTCTCCAATTTAGGAATGCCAGACTCAGATCCAGACTGCCTCGCATACTGTGTGCCCAGCGCAACACACACCATCACCACACCAGTCCACGCCCAACCACGCAGACTCCACCTGACCACCCTGTGACCCCCCTAACAAAGAAGTAAAGGGAGCCCTCATCAATGCTAGATCCCTCACAGCCCACGCGCTTGACATCGTAGACCTTAGCACCCCCCAAAACCTTGACTTCATTGCCATCACAGAAACCTGGCTACATGCCACCTCAGCCCCACTCCTGGCTCTCACCATTCCAGATGGATATTCCATCCTTAGAAATGACCGCCAATCTAACCTCTCCAAAGGCGGCGGTGTCGCATTCATAGATAGGGACAACATCAACATGAGACTCATTCCCAACACTCAATTTAGCTCTGCCAAATCTCTATCAGTTAAACTCTCCCTATCACCGACCAACACCACATCACTACATCTTATTTACTGTTGGGTGTCCTGACCCACGTTTGAGCTATCATGCTGCAACATTTGGTGCTGTGGCCTTAGAAAATCCAAGATGATCAAAAAAAAAAGCCCACATGTGTGCCAGAATCCAGGAGAACCGCGCAGTTTGTGCGCACACCAAAATGGTTACCTAACTTGCCACCCACCAGTGTAAAGAAAGATCTTTGTTAACAAAATCCACTGTTACGGATGTCAAAAAGTTGCTGAAATTGTGGCTCATCGGACCACTTTAAAGATTCAACCCTTTTGTGGGGTTCCACATAACCATTTTACTGTAAGGAGCCCCATCAAAACAATGTTAAGCAAGGATTATTTACTTCCATGTAATATCTCTTGTTTGAAATGCTTGAATTCAAGACTGATCCAAAAAAATGCATGCAGTACCCGCTTTTGACTGAGGGCGGCGCTAGCGGTCTAAACTCTGACAGGGAAACTGCATGTCAGGAGTTGCAGGAGAGGCCTTTACATCAAAGGCTGGGAGTTAATTAAAATCTTAACCACATGCTGTTCCCAGAAGACAATCTGATTTAATTAACAGGCCAAAGGCTGGGAAACCTCTCACCTCCAGAGATTCACACCAGGAGTTAGAATCTCACATGACCTCTTGATTGATAGAAGGCAGACTGGCTGGGAGCCTCCTGGAGACCACACAATAGGCTCTCGCACTTGAATAGAATATGTTGATTTTGACTGTTTCCTGTCAACAAAGGCCTGCCTGCCAGAAGACACATGTGATCACTGACCCACCCAAGTCTTGGAGGCGGACTCCAGCACTCTGAGAACTGAAATGAAAGCAAAATATATATTTTACAGAAACACTAATTGCTCTTTGTAATCAAATGACAGGAATGTATAACTTTGAGAGCCTTCATTTAAAAAATGTACCTTCGATTCAAGCCCAAACTCCAATTTGTGTGATGTTCTGGGGCAAAACCCTGCTATTTATGTATACTACAGACTCTGTGTTTAAGCTAGAGACATGGGAATTTACTGGTGTATGTATGGACAGGCCGTGTATATGTGTATACTTTTTAATGAAAAACCAATATTGCAAAACCAGTTTAAAAATCGAAAATAAGTTGCCATTCCTGAATGCAAGCCCCCAGGAAGAGCAGAGTTTGAACAGAGTATACCTCATGTGATAGGTAATATGTACATGCAAAGACAAACCACTATGTAGTTGAGAAATGTGTATTTTGATCAAATATAGATTTGTGTGCAATTTGACAGGGGAGTGTCCTTTCTGCAGGCCACATAATGACATCGCTCTGACACTCCACTTCTTTCCCCCAATCAAGAGAGAAAGGAAAGCTTGACCAATGATAAATTGAGAGAGGGGCTGGCTAGTGATGCTGCACACACACCCACTTTCAAAAGACATAAAAAGAGCCACTGGAAGCTAGAGAGGACATTCAATTCCATTTGCTGCGGAGCACGCTGACCGACGACTTCACATCCAGAGATCCTACACTTAGACTTCCAAGCTAAACAGAGACTACAGAACTTTGAACCAAGAAGGCCCATTACAAGCAAAAGTATTTGTCAGCAGGCCCAAAAATCATTTGCAGACTATTCACAGCCGGACCCAGGTGTTGATTCCGGCCTGAAACCCTGTGCCAGAAAGATCCAGAAGCAGTGCTGTACCCACAGAAAGCAGAGCAGTATCCAGAACCAGAGGCCAGAGATCCAGAGTGACCCAGACCGCTGTTAGCAGAACCAGAGAGCTGATCCAGATCACTGTGAAGTGCCGAGACCAGAACCGGAGTCCAGTCCAAAACCTGGCCAGATCCGTGGGGAGGCCTATTTCAAAATATATTGTGAGTACCTAGCAGAACTGTGCAGAACCAATCTCTTAGTTAAAATAATATAATTCAATCTATTTTAATCTAACCAGAACTGCCTCCTGTCACCTGTCATTTGCAAATCTGTCACTTGTCATTTTCTAGCTGCAAGCTGTAACTTGTCGCTTTGAACTTTTAAAATTTCAAGTAAAAAAAACAACCTTCACAAAATCGTTCATAACTCCATAACCGTTTGGGCTTGGAACTTGGTTTAACTTTCCTCTGAAAGCTTAGAATCTCAGCTTTTCAACAAGCTTAGAACTACTCCTTATACTTTTGCCATAATCACGATTCTTGCACTCGCGAATTTTGCAGCGATTTGCGATTTGGCCCGATTTCTTTACTTGTAAAAAGATAGCTGCTTTTGCCTGACCTGCTAAATTTCATTTGCCTCTTAAGAACCATCCCTGAATCATTGCTAGAGTGAGCCTGAACTCATATTAACTAGATACCACTCACCCTGAACCTCCTGAAGGGAATTAAAAGCATTTTCAGCATATTTCTCACTGCATTGTCATCATATTCAAAGCCTTTTGCCTGTGTTTCAAAACTCCTATCTGTTGTCTAAGCTTGCTGGGGTGAACTGAATTACATTTGATTGCATTTCTAAGAACTGTGTGCTCTCCCCTTCATTTACTTACATTGCATAAGGGGGGGGAGTGGATTGCCAGAGAAAAGTGATTACATTGTTTTTTTGAAATCATATCAAGTTTTTTTTCTGTACTGCATTTTCATTCCACCTTGCATCCATTTGAAACCATAAAAGTATTGTTGCGATCTTATCCATCCTATAACCACTCATCATTGATTATAAAGAAGTGTGCTAGTGCCAGACTATCCATTATTGATTACTGCTCAGATTAAGTGTGATATTCAATTATTAATTTATTATAAAGTGTGATATATATATATATATTGTTTAAATTCTCATATAAACCTTTTAACTTGCAAAACAGAACTACTTCTTGGCTCAGTGGGGTCAGGGGGATTCCAAGAGAGGGGTGTTATATAGGGGTAGTCATCCAGAACTCATGAACTGGACATAAAGATATATCAATAAGGGTTTCCATTCAGTATCCCAGACTAGGCATTGACTTAGCTGTAGTGCTGGATTGAATCCTCTTACATTACAGACCACCAGGACCACTCACTTCCTTCGCGGAGGATATTACATCCATCCTCACTGATAACACCAAGCCCAATTCCCAAGTTCTGCTACTGGGTGACATCAACCTTGGCTTATCAGACCCTAAGGATCTCATGGCCACAGAGGTCGACAGTATCACCTCTAACGTAGGTTTTCAGCAACACATTCTCGAACCTACCCATAACAAGGACAGAACGCTCGATTGGATTGCAGATTTAAACTGCAACACATCGATAAGCTCCAATTCCGCCTGTGCCTGGTCCGACCACCACATCATCATCTTTCATATACCAGCCTACAAACCTTGTCACAAACCTAACATAGCTCCCCCTATTTCTAAAAGGAATAAAAAGGACATTACTAGGGACAAACTACTCCCCCTCATCTTACCCATTCTTAACAATGGCACAACGACCCCACAGTCCTAGTAGACACCTACAATCAAACACTGCTCAAAGCCATTAATACTATAGCATCCCTCAAACTACGGAAAGCTAAACAACGAGCTCACTTGAATTCATGGTTTACGCCGCAATTTAGAGCACTACGCAAAGAAAAACGTAAGGCTGAAGCGCTTTGGAAAAGTCTTCCTGTGTGACTAACAAAGACAACCTTTTCATCCCATCCCTTAACTACAAGGAAGCAATCATACAAGCAAAAAAAGAGACGTACAACCAGCGCATCTCACAAGCAGAATCCAACACGAACGAGTTATTCAAAATTCTCAAAGAACTAGAATCCCCTTCTCCCATCCTTGACACATGTAGCAAAGACAGTACATGGTGCAATAATATCCAAAATGCTCTCCTCACTAAAATAACCACCTTACAAGCCGAAATCAATGCCAAACAAAACTGCCTTCTTACCTCCTCTCAAACTAAACTCCCAGCACCTAAAACGACCACCCCCTCCTTCACCCACACCCCATTCAGCTTTGTACCTCTCACCATCCCAGAGGTTGAAAACATCATTAGCAATCTAAAACCTTCTAACTGCCAAGGCGACTCCTGCCCTGCCCCCATCATCAAGGAATCTGCACACGACCTTGCCTCTTTCATCACCTCCTTCCTCAACTCTTCATTTCACTCTGGAATTGTCCCCCAACAATCTGAAGGACGCATGGGTCATCCCCTTGCTGAAAAAACCTACTCTGGACCCCTCGATACAGTCCAACTACAGACCCATCACCACGGTCCCGTTCCTTCTAAAAATACTAGACAGAGCAGCCTACTTACACATCCAGAAGTGCCTGGAAACTAACAATTTACTTGGCACAAGACAATCTGGCTTTAGACCCAGGCACGGGACAGAAACAGCCCCTTTAGACCTCAAAAGTCAAATTGAGGATTTAAAAGACAATGGCAAACTGGCCCTCCTTCTACTCCTCGACCTCTCAGCTGCTTTCGATTTGGTCAATCACCAAATCCTCTGCCATCATTTGAAATCTGCTGCCCACTTCTCTGAAAAAGCCACTAACTGGATTAGTTCCTTCCTGGACAATAGACGTATGAGAGTATTTTCACCTACCTCTTCTGCAGATCCAATGCTGGTCCCCTGTGGAGTGCCACAAGGGTCTTGTGTATCCCCCACACTCTACAATGTATTTACCAAACCTTTGTTGGATGTGCTTGACTATCTGGGTGTTACCTCCACCAACTACGCTGATTACACCCAGATACTCATTCCTATCACGGGTGACTACATTGCTGATTCAAAAGCTTTGAATGACATCTACCAAGTTGTCCAAGCTTGGATGGCACAACACAAGCTCTGTCTCAATGATGACAAGACAGAGCTCCTCATTTTGGGCACCCAACAAAGACTCAACAAGCTTGACCCTTTGTTTAACACTTTCAATATCGATGGCAATTCCATCAAAGTATCCAAAGACACCAAAACTTTGGGAATCTATCTCGATGCTACTCTCTTCCTCAACAGACAAACTAATGCAGTCATGTAACCTTATCACAGCCTGCCGTCCATTCCTCTCTACCCAGAATTGCATTATTCTAGCTAGGACACTGGTTATGTCTAAACTCGATTATTGCAATGCACTTTATCAAGGCACCAACCAACGAAACCTCAACAAACTCCAGATCACTCAAAACAATGCTATTAGAATGGCCCTCAACATTCCCAGATCTGCACACATCCCTGTAACCAGGAAGAGTCTACACTGGCTCTCAGTTGCCTAAAGGATATCACTGAAATCCTTGACCCTCACACACAAATGTGTAAACAACCAGGGCCCCATTTACTTAGCCTCTCAGTTCTCTCAGTATATACCTTTGCGGTCACTCATATCCACCTAAGCACACTGCCTCACAATCCCCAGATACAAACTTCAGACAGCTGGAGGTGAAAGCTTCCCAGTCCTAGCTGCCAAACTGTGGAACACACTGCCACTCACCATTAGATCCTTGCCATCTCCTACCATATTAAAACACAAAGCCAAGCTCTGGCTATCCGCTACATTTGACCAACTGCCTTCACAGGCCATCTGATTCTCTCTGCCTTTCTTTATTTTGACTACTATTGCCCTGCCTATCTGCATTGCTATGTACTTTACTGCTCCTATGACCGTAACTGATTGATTGTAACTGCAATCCTTTGCCATGTATGTAACTGTTGCTCTAAGATATGCGCCGGTTGCCCTCGGGCCTGGTGCGCTATACAAATAAATAAAATAAAAAATACAAATGCAAATAAATTGGTGATACAAAGGTTTTGGTGGGAAAACATTGGATTGGAGCTTGCAGTGTTTGGTGCTTGCTCATATTCTTGACAGTGTTAAAGTTGCATGAAAGCATTGAAAAGTGTTGTATCAGAGGAAAATAGAACAGATTTAAGCATGGAAGAAACTACACCATTAGCACACTTATGAAAACAACTACCGAAACATGCACCCAAGCTTAATAAATATAGCACCGAGTGGGTTAAAGGTACCGCCCACAAGATGTTTATGCCCTGGCCACAAAATGGGTCCTTATCTAAAGCCGTCTTACAGCATATGAGGACTTACTTGCAGGCCACATATACAGGCAAGAAGCTAGAAAAACGCCTTGCTGTAATAGAACTTTGGAAAATGTTCGAACTGTCGAAGGAGGAAGAGCCACCTGCAGACTGGATATTAAATGTATGCACGAAGGGGGGTGAGACACCTACCGCACCACCTGCCCTGCCTGAAACAGCTATTGAGGGAAGTAAGCCTGAGAGACTCTACCCATTAATGGAGCTTGAAGCAGCTACAGGGTACAGCAAACCCACATATGAGTCACCTACATACAGTAATTATGAAAATTGAGGGAAGGATCAGGACAAGAATCTTACCTCTGCAGTCCCGAGGGACAAGGAGAGACGTGATGATGAAAGAAAGGATCAGGCACAGACAAGTGCATCTCTTGATAAGGAGGGAGAGGGAAAGAAATGGAAAGGAAGTGAAGGCAGAACTGATGAGACAGCATTCTCAAAAGACGAATGGACGGGAGGACAAATATTATTGAAACTCGATGGGAAGGGAAGTGATGACGTTAGACCTAAAGAGAGGTTAGATGAGGCACAAAGAAAGAAGAAAGAAAAGGAGTTAAGGGACGAAAGGATAAGAAGGAAAGATAGGCTGAGGCGAGAACAGCTATATCGCGAAGAGCAAGAAAAGCAGCTTGATCGCAAACATAGAGTAGCCTATGACCAAGACAGACAGATACAGCAAAGGTTGGAAGAAGAGAAAAGGGTACGGGAAAAAAGGATAAGGAGACGAAGAGATGAGGAAGTTCGAAGGGCAGATGAACGTAGAATTGAAAGGAGAAGGGAGGAAGATAAGGTCAGAGAAGAGACGAGGAAGCGCAAAGAATTTGATGATGATATTGAATGTAAGCGTAGACCGAGGGCACATGATCTCAAATATTTGGAGAGGGAAGTTAAAAAACCCGATCCAGTTGTAGACTGGGAAGACATTGAAGAATTCTATCCTGCGTACGAATCAGTACCAGGCACGACTAGGGCAAATATTGAAGATGACATCGACACCAGAAGCATCGGGAAAGCAATCGATAAAATATATGATGAAATGGGGCTAGAATAAATATCCCAAAGAGAGATGGAAGACGAGCGCTTGGAAAGCACTCAGCTCTATGACACTGAGGATGTCGCCCAAAGTAGTGGGAGTAGGAAACTGTCCCTGGACAGATTAGAAATCAGTAAAAACAATGATGACACAAGGAGTTGCGTGAATTGGGAACAATCAATGTCCGACTCCGAAGAGGAGATGGAGTGCGAGACAAATGAAGAAGGGAGACGGCGCGAAGAGCGGCTCCCAAGGGACAAAGGGGTGCGATGGTCAAATGCTAGCGAGTCCACACCAAAGACATCAGAGTCTGCTGCACAGTCTGACCGGCATGAAGGAACACCCCATGGTCAGAGGGGGGTGTCAGCACCGCCTATATAGACAGATTGAGGACATTGCCAGGCAGACAGCGATGCGGGAATATTAAACCTGCGATAGACAGGAGAGCTATGAGAGAAGAGAAAGAAGGCTGCGCATTCCAATTTCCGCTACTAGAAAAGGGGGGAACAAGACCACAATATATCCCATGGCCACACATGGATCGAGAAAACCTGAAAAACAAGCTTCCAATGCTGACATGGGGATCCGGGAAGTGGATACATGAGTTAGAAAAAATGATGTGGGGAGTTACGCTAGCTATAGGGGACATTAAAGGCCTCCTGATCGCCATACTTAGTGAGAGAGCAGACGATGTGTGGACACGGGCAGGGTACCCTGATGTAACCACAATTAACACTGCACACAATGGAGCACCATTTAACAATTGCAGAGCAGCAGTATGGAAAGTGCTACGTGTACTTTACCCAGACACTTCTGATATGGGAGCTATAATGACTCGAAAAATGAAGGGGTCAGAAGATCTGTTAATTTATATCCAGAAATTCCCAGGTGCGTGGATACTCGAAACGCATGAATCTTGGATGAAATCTATACCAGTGTTTTACCACATAGTGTGCCAAGGGTTGCCAGAACCAGTGCAGAAACAGCTCAAGAAATTTGTAAGGGTTGAGGCTAAACCTTGGGATGAAATACAGTTAACTATTGTGCATTACTGTAGATTGTTACAAGAAAAGAATTGAAAAAAGGAGGCAACTCGAAAGGGTGAGGAAGCGAAGCTGGTGCAAAAGATATGATCAAAGCATGCTCTTGAAGGAGCCATGCTAACTAACCCAGCTGAACAGAACATGCAATAGGTGGCTAATCCACAGAAGAACAACCACGGTAACATAGGACTGTACCCGAGGGGAAGAGGATTTAGAGGAAGAGGATGGCAGAGTAATCAAGGAGGTTTCCAAAGTAATCAAGGAGGCTTTCACAATTTGCAAATGGGCAACCCAGATATGTCAAATGGACAAATAATCCCACCCTCGCCAGTCTGCTGGCTGTGTGGAATGACAGGGCATTTGACACGCATGTGCAGAAGTCAAGGCACGTGGCAAAATAGCCAAGGAATGGGAACAGGCGTGGCAAATCACCCTGCAGTCTCACAGGGCGCTGCAGAGAATCACACGGTGCAGCAGCAAGTGCCAGGCGTGCAGCAGGGTGCGCAACAAGGGGTTCAACCACCGAACATGGGAAATTTGCCACAAGGGCAATCCCAACAGGCACCACCACAAACTTTTCAGGGCAGAAACTCCGGAAGGGGAGGCAACCCGGGGAATGGAGAAAATCCACAAGTGTACAGTGGACCAAGCTTATATATGAACTAGGAAAGCTCACTGGGAACCCTGATGTACTCTATCCTATCAGTGACACCAGACCCTAATAGGGAACCTAGGGTGAATGTCGTCATAGGGGGTAAAGAAAATTCCTTCCTAGTTGACACAGGTGCAACACGCTCGTGCATACGAGAAGGAAAGTTTTCCTTGTCCGGCGAGGCCATAGATACTCAGAGTTTTACTGGTGCTCACAGTCGAGTTCCCTTTACAGACGCACTCCCAGTCCCCGTAGGGTCTCCGTAGGAGAGTGCAAAATGAATGTACCTTTGTTGCATTCACGACAGACCCCAGTAAACATTTTGAGTCGAGACTTAAAGCCAAAATTGAACATGACAATCTCCTTCACGGAGGAGGGCATAGTATTCTCCACTCCAAGAATGCATTATTCAAACATGTGCAAAATGATTAGAGCATATTCAGGACACATAGCCATGAGAGCTATAGCGCTGGAGCCAGAAATGTTCACATATGGCACCCGTGTACTTATGGCGGGATTGCCAGGCCTTGCAGACAAGGTCATGAGAACCCCAGATGAGTTTTCATTCAGACCAAGAATACCTTTGCATGAAGAGGAGGGACACATATTTCCCTTGATAATACATTCTGCAGCAGTGTGAAGGAAAGTAGCACTATTCAAAGGCTACGATGGTGAAAGTAGAGAATGGTGCGCGGTTATTGCCATTGAAGAAGGGTATCAAGTGACTGACGTCCCCGATGACGATCTGTTTGAAGAGCAACCAGACTCAGAAGAGACAAGGGTTGAAGTCAGTCTCATATTTTTGGGTAAAAATGATCAAAAGAGAAGTGCCTCAGAGAATGATGTTGGTGCTGATACGTCCGGAATACTTTGATGACGACATGGCTCAGGTGCCTGTCGCAGTATGGACTACAGGACCCTATGACGTAGGCCTCCTGAAGGGGGTGGGAGAAGTGAAAATTAAACTGAAACCAGGAGCAATTTTACTGAGAGCCCGACAATATCCCATGTCCAGAGATGCAGATGAAGGGATCGCGAAAACAATTTCCGCCATGATGGACCAGGGCATCTTAGTGACGTCAGAGTCACCATGTAATATAGTGATGTATCCTGTCAAGAAATCAAAGGGAGGGTCTTGGCATTTAATCCAAGATTTAAGAGCATTAAACAATATTGTTGAAGCTGTGTTCCCTCTAGTCCCTAATCCGTTTCCAATTTTATGTAATATACCCGTTGAGGCAAAATATTTCATGGTGATTGAAAAATGCTTTTTTATCAGTCCTCTTGCACCGTGACTCAAAACATCTGACATCATTCACATTCAGACAAATGCGTCTGAAAAGCAGGAGGTTGCCACAGGGGTACTGTGAGTCCCCGTCCATTTTCAACAGAGTCCTAGAGATGGACTTAAGCAATATTGCATTAGAAAGTGTTGTCTTGCAGTATCTGGACAACATCTTAATCTGCAGCACCACAGAGGAGCAATGCAGGTGCGATTCTGTTCAGCTATTGACTATACTGGCTGAGAAAGGTTATACGGTTGACAAGGAAAAGTTACAATATTGTCAACAGGAGGTGCTATACATAGGCCAGCTAATCTCACATTAAGGTAAAAAGGTGACCCCAGAAAGGGCTGAAGCCATCTTGAACACGGCTAAGCCAAACACGATAAAGCAAATGCAGAGCTTTCTAGGCCTGTGCAACTATGTTAGAGCATAGGTCTTCGATTACAGCTCATATACCAAGCCCTTGCTCCAGGCTCTAAAGAAGGCCCAGGTGACAAAGGAAAAGATTGAATGGACTGAGGCAATGGAAAAAGGGTTTGCGGAACTCAAGCGATTTGTATGGCTCCAGTTCCCAGTTCCCGGGTTTCCTAATTATGCAGAGGAATTCTACCTGTTCTCGTTATGACAGCAGTGCTCACTCAAAGAACCTCGTTGGGGTACAAGCCCTTGGCATATTACAGTGGGAACCTGGACCCTGTAATGAGAGGTCAATTCCCAATGCGAACAAAGTTTAGCTGCCACAGCGTTCGCCATAGAAAAGGCGACAACCATTGTAATGGGATTTTCCATGACGTTATACGTCGAGCACTCATTATTCGCCATTTTAGAGAAACCAAAGGGCACATTGACATCTCAGAGAGCTTCTGCATATGAAGTGATCATATCTAATCCATCCATCAAAATAGTTTGATGTAAAACAGTGAACCCAGCCACGTTCATAGCTGAGCCAGTCACTGAAGGAGAGCTGATACATGACTGTGTAAACTATGAAGAATTCTATGATGAAATCCCCAGGGTAAAGGAAAATGCCCTGGCGGGAGGAGAGATCATTTTTATTGTTGGTTCTTCAAGAATCGATCAAGAAGACGAACAAATATATACAGGCGTTGCCGTAATGAAACACATAGCAAACAGAGAATTTCCAGTACTCATCAGGGCACAAATACCATCTCACTATTCGGCACAGGCTGCAGAATTATTGGCATTGATACTCGACATTGAAGTAACGGTGTACAGTGACTCCGCTTATGTGACGTCCATGGTGCACGCAGGACTAGCATGCTGGAAAAGGAGGGGCTACCTCCGAGCGGACGGCATGCCAGTGCAGCACGCAGCCTTATTGGACAGGCTGATTAAGGCACTACATCTCCCAGTGGGCATAGCGGTCATGAAATGCGCCGCCCACTCGAAGGGGACAGATTTTGTGTCACACATAAACCATGCAGCAGACATGGAAGCCAAGCGTATTGCATCCAAAAGTGAGACGATTATGGAAGTAGAAGTGGCGTGCACCCATGAGAGAATGATGGTGGCACGCACCGCACCTGAAGCCTATAGCAATTTGGCGCAGACACAAATAATGGAGCTTCAAGGGGAGGCACCGCAGGACGAGAAGAACCTGTGGAAACCTGTGGAAATGTCCAGGGTGTTCTTTAAACCCCTCTGACGTATTGTGGCGGCAAGACACCACTGGTAAACCAGTAATGCCTGTAGCCCTACTCAAAATTGCATTACCCAATGCAAATGTCAAAAGATAATCTAGCAGCAACACTCGCGGAAGACTGTTTCATACCGAATTTAGCTGAGCATGTTGCATTCTTTATGGTCAACTTCATAATCTGCCAACAGTTCACTGCTGGGCACACATTAAAGGAAGTGAGAGGAGTCATCCCCCGGCCAAATGGGCCTTTTCAGCACTTACATATCGACTATGTCGACATGATTCAAGTGTGTAACCGGTACAGATACTTAATTGTAGTTGTGTGTCCATTCTCTAGGTGGATAGAAGCAGGTCCATGTACACACCCAGCCTCTACCTGTGCGGCCAAATTCCTGGTGAGGGAAGTGATCCCTAGATGGGGGGTGTGTGAAGTGATGAGATCAAATAATGGGGCTCATTTTGTAGATGCAGTCTTTGAACAGATTAACTTGTTGCATGGACTAAAGCACAAGTTCTCGTCGGCTTATCATCCGGAAGGTATTGGTATTTGTGAGAGGCTCAACAGCTTGTTAAATGAAAGGATAGCCAAGTTGAAGCTTACTCTAAAGAAGGGATGGTTGCACTGCCTTTTATTGGCATTGTATGCTCTTCGGAACCAACCAGGCTCCGACCATCATTTTACGCCACACGAGTCACAGGAAGGAGAATGAATACACCCCTAACCCCTCGAGTCAGAGCTAGATGTGATGCCCAGTCAACCCAGAAGGTCCTGGGATCCGAAAGGCAAAAGTATCTGAACTGCATGACATCCAGCCTTACTGTAATTTCAGACCAACTGCAACGATGACGCAAAAGGTGCAGCTCAGCACAAAACACAGCAGGAGACACTGCAACAGACTCAGTTCAAGGTCTACGTGTTCCACTCATCTTCCCTCACGATGCTGTACTTGTGAAAAACCACATGAGGTAAAGGTGGGACGATCCGAGATTCAATGGTCCTTTCATCGTGGAGGACTGCACTCCATCAGCTGTGAAACTGCAGGGCAGGAGAGCATGGATTTTTCCCAATGACATTATGCCCTATATCGGAGAAAGCCCTCTAGCTGCACCCCACTACGAAGAAACTACAGACAACGGGGAAGAACCTCAGCACGTGCAGACGAGATCCATGACGAGGAAGAAGGAGCATGAACAGTAAAGCCAAGACAAAAAGAACCTTTTTTAAAATTGCAGCTTAAATAGGACATTTCCTCTAAGCAAAAAGGGGATAAGGACATAAAACGGACACTCTCTGCATACTAGTTGCAGGGTGAAGAAGAAAATTGTGCATGTAAGCCACAACACATTTGTTGACACAAACTTTTGAACCAAGTCACACTTAAGCATTGTTGAGAAAAAAGACTATAACAAACATTGATCAAGGGTTTTTACATTAAGAGCAAAATACAGTATCCTGAATCATCCAGTACCAAGACTTTGTTTGGAAGCACTTATGGTGTCCCCCAGTAGAGACATCACAAAGGACGTGCTTAACTACTTCCATTTAGTATTGGTATCATATCCGTTGCTGGTAGGGAGGGTCACCAGTGTCACAGACTTTATCCAAGATCCTGCCAAAAAGAAAATAATCTGGCAACTACTTACCATCATCGCGGAAGCCTGCATTGTACTGCCTGAATACAGTGATAAGGTCACAAATGCTTCCACCACAGGTGATTCGAGATGAACTCATCAATATGATTTTCGTTCGCATAATCGAAGACTGTCCAGCTATTATCGGGAGAACAACTGACACTGTCACCTTTGTTCGAGATCCAGCAAACACTGAACATTTGAGCCAGCTGTGGAGCAAACTTAGCTATTTAGTCGCACTCCACGCGTCCGGAAAGTGCAAGCATTGTTCACATCAAGGGAAGAGGCTGTAATCCTGAACCCAGGTAGGCAGGACAAATGTCCCTGTCACCTGAAGACAGCAGACTGGCACATAATGTCCTTTTTCGCCTAGTCACTGACTTTCCAGAAATGGTGGGGAGAGCTATCGAGGTTGACGTCCTCACATTAATCAGAGATCCAGCTAATGTCGCACAGATAGGAACGCTCCTCCATGGTAAAATGTTGCAAGTGAAGCTGTCTAACTTTCAGAGAGATTATCTGAAGAGATTCCAGTGAAACTTTCCGCCGAGGGACAGATCGAGGGAACAGAATCAAGAAACCTAATTGTTGTATTTGTTGACATTTTTTCCCCATTTCTTCACATCGACCAGCATCCAGCATGTCCTCAGGACTGAAGCAGATTCGGGGGGGTGGAATGGGAACTCACCTACTTTGAGCATGCACAGTAAAGGTGGCTTACTGAAGTGTTAGTCTAATCTATTTTTTCCATAGTTTAGAAAGGGAACTGTATCCTGTATCAAGAGACAAACGTCACCCGCAAGTGGGGGGTCACGTGTGAAGCACCAGACATTTTATGACACAAACTGTGAAAAGAGCGATATTAAGTGAGGGAAAACGATAACATTGACATTTTTGGTAAATGATCGAGATGGGGGCCCAGAACAGTAACCTGGTCCTCCCACAAGCAGAGTGGCACCTTCACTTCACTGGAAGAAAATGCTGCCATCTGACTTACCGCACTATTATGTATTTATGCATTGTGTTTATCATTATTTTGCTATCTTTGACGATCAGAACTGTATTTTTTATTGGTGCACGAAGCGTTCCAATTTCAGTGCACTCACCTGATGATGTTCGCATGAGTCCCACAAAAGCACCCAGACCCTATATAGTTATTCCAGTCCCGAGGAAATCTGATGGTAAGGTAAATGAACTGAAAATGAATGTAATTTGTAGTGATACTTACACTCGAGGTAAAGAATGGAGAGAAAAGCTGAAGACAGGGTCAGCACGGAATGAACTGACAACTACACGCACACACACTGAATGCACATGAAACAGTGTGGAATCTGATAAAATGAGGAGCCTGGGATTGTTATCATTAGAAGAATCATAAGACCCATTGGAGAGAATAAGTACTCTTTGTTGCAGAACCAATACCCATTGTTACCCATTGATAGAGAGTCATTATTTATTGTTACCCAGTATTATCCCTTTAGGCATGGGTGCATCATGGTTAGCTATTCATTATTGCATTCTGTTTAGTTTTGAATAAGTACATGGAGAAGTAGCATCCTTATAATTATCCACATATTAAAACTGCCACTTTATGAATTAGCCATTGACATGTTATGCATTTGAAGAGAGAAATAGGCCCTGTTTTGTATGAAGGTTTGGCTTTTAGAATGATATTTTTGCATTAGAATATAGCGCTTGCCATTAGGAGAGAAACATGCTAGACACTAGAGTTTGCAATAGCATGACACTTGCACTGTCGTATGTAGTGCTTTAGAGACACAGTATATTTGCAGCATGTCATGTAGAGATGATGTTTGGTATTATGCATTGTAGCACTTAGGCTGAGAGAAACATATTGTTTGCAGGATTGAGAACGAATGAGGCCTGGAAATGACACACACAGTGCATATTTGAAATGACGTGAAGAGCTATTTAGTATGATGGCATTGTTATGCTTAGTAGAGACACATTTAGAGATATGTTTGACACATATGCATGTATGTTGAGTGTGCATTTAGAATGAGTTTGTATTATGTAGCTAGTGCTTGCATTGTGAGAGAAATCGTAAACGCGAGAAAGCATTAGGCTGGCATTTGAATCCATTCTGATGAAGACAGTGTGGAGTGCCGCAGCACTGCAAAATGTTATGGTACACTGTGATAGAAAGTATTCGTAAACATTGGCAGAGAGAAACAGATAACATGACCCATTGTTCGCAGAGACAACACGAGGGTTGGGGCCATGAAGTGAGGAACATGGGGAGAGAGGAGGGAAGCCTTTTCACTCAAGGAGTAGCTTTGAAAATGTGCACTAAGAGAGCATTTCGTAATGCAGACAGAGCCAACAGTGGAAGCGAACAGAGAAATAGGGAATTAGATGGTGTTTTGCACTGCGCACACAGATGGCCATGAAAGAAGATATGATGTCCAATGTCACTTTGACACTTTGACACAGAACACGCAGTGAAAGTACATGCAAAACACAGACTGGCAGCCACGGCCTGAATATAGAATGCTGAGACAGAAAGAGACATTCTTAGAGTAAGTAACCATAGAAATGGGAGCGTTATTGGAAACTATAACCAGAGCTGGAGAGCGAGGAGAGTGGCTAGTTCGAGGTAGTTTCTGAAGTTCTTGGTAGTTGCTGAGAGTCTAATTGAAGGATGCAGCTAGAAACTGATGGAGTTCATTCGAGCTAGCTGCTGATGGAGTTTGGCTGGAGAATGCAATCCTGGGAATGAGGGAGAGATGTTTGTTGCAGCAGAATCCGATGGCTTTGGGGCAGAGAGCTTGGCAGAGCTTGGCAGAAGCAGTTTGTGTGACCAGATCCTGGGGGCCTGCCATGGCTGACTGACTGATTGAAGAGAGTAGCGGGAAGAGGAGAGACCTGGCTTGACAAATACAGAGCTGGAGAGGAGAGAGATGCAAATGGGAAGTATGGTTCATGGCTAGACAAACTGATTGATTACAATTTGAAGAGGTAACTTTGCTGATGGGTTGGAGAGGACATGACATCTGAAGGGGAGGTGCCCGTGCCAAATGAGTGGGGACAGAATGGTGTGCCATGGAGATTGGGGGGACGTGCATCCCTGTGCCCCCCCCCCAGAATTACGCCCATGATTAGAATGTGACACCATCTAGTTGTTGGTCAGACACTCACACAAACAGTTTTGAGTTTGGGAAAGGGGAGGTCAGACAGGGATTGTCTTAAGGAGAGTGAGTGTGAAGCATGGTGTGGATTGGTGTGGATTTGAAGAGAGGTTCAATTCTGTATGAACATACAATTCTGTATGTTGGATGTTTGACGCTTGCATGATAGGCTTGTATTTTAGACTGCATTAGAAACACACGCTTGCATTAGACTGTATTAGAATGCATGCATTATAGGCTTGCATTAGGAACCTGAAAGGCTTATAGTTATTGCATGGTAGATTTGAACCAGAAGCATAAAAGGTGCAAATTCGATCTTGGCTAGAGTTTTAGCATTGTTTGAATTATGCTTTGGTATTAGCATAAATACATGTATTCCGCTGTTATAATTGGATCGATTGATGTGTTTTTCTTTGTGTCTTGTGATTTGTGTCCACAGTAGTAAGAAAGGAGTATGATGGTATTGTGTTGGTATTATTTGTTCTGTATAGCATGGGTATGTTGTCAGGAGTAATCTAGGAGTAACACAGTGCACAAAGGGCCTGAGATACGGAGGTGGGGGCGGGTATAGGCCACACCCCTCCCCTAGGGGATTGTCAAAGATTGTCTGAGACCGGAGCATGCTTGCCCAGGGGTGGCAAGACAATGATGGGGGCTTTATTTTGCAGACTAACACCAGGGCAAATGTCAATGGCCACAGAACCTCAAGAGAATGCAACAGAGAGCATGAGACTGCCTACCGAACAACCAGTCCCAGAAAATAATGAGAGAGACCGAAAAGAATCAAGAGAAAGGCAAAAGCAGACTTAACAAAAGCCCTTGAGAAAACAGTAGCGGCTGCAGAAGAATTCACTGCAAAGACACAAATGTTAATAGATCATGTATTCCTGTTTATAGCTAGAGTGAAGAAACGGCATGAGGAACTGAAAAATAAAACAACAGAGACTGTATTGACAAGCACACACGTTCCAAAACAAGGGACAAGTACCAGGCCCATGATGCAGCCATACACTGGGCCAGTGACAGGCTGGTAGTTGATAAAGGCACTTATAGAGGGAAGGAAAAGAAAGCAGGAAGAGAAGGAGAGAATTGCAAAAGCTCCACGATGCCGATAAAGAGTCCTGCACCTTGGACCAGAATGCCCGAGAGTCCTCCAGCAAGGGAAAGCCGCACAGACTGGTTTAGGGATGTAGTAATAGCAAACTACAGGAACACACTAAGAATCAAGAGAGGCTTGCATGAAGATAACAATGAACTGAACGACTACCTGGACAGCACAGCACATCTAGGAAACAACATTTGGTACCAGCGCATGAAAGAAGTTGGAAGAAGAAATCAGAAGGAGAATGCTTCGTTTGTGCACTTCTACCATACAGCATGGGAAAATCCAAGATCTTCGGGCTGTACAAATTGATGTCCGACAGCACATTGTCTGTCACACGTAGCAATGTGCAACACCAGAGGACAGTTTATGGGGAGGGATGCCTCATTGATATGGGCAACTGAAACGGATTACCCCGATGAAGATGACTATGTCCAGGACATTAAGACGAGAAATGGAGCTCACACTAGGAATCACGTGATCAGGTATGAAAAGCCTGAAGTTAAAGGAGCAGGAATAAAATGGGAAATAAACCTGAAACTGAACGTCCAATTCAAAACTCCAGAAGACGCTCAAATTTGGAAGAACAGAGGCCAAATGCAGATTTGGGGAACAGTGGTTTCACCAAACGGATGGGAAGAATGAGTGGTGATCTGCCGAGCATGGATGGTCCTTGGAGCCTGCAAAGAAGCAAGAGAAAACTCACAGAGGTTGTGCAAACCTCTTTGGTCAAAACTCACAAAATTAATGAAATGGGTCGAAGACAGGGGAGGACCCTTGCAGATAGTGCCACTGGAAAGCCCAAAATTGTGCTTCAGGAACAATGGCATGAGGAAGATGGGAGAGAATCAGAACTGCGGACACATTTTTGAAGCTCCAGGAATGACTCACGGAACTGCAGTAATTATGGATCACTACTGGGCGTGTGGATCCAAAGCATACATAAGACTGCCAAAAAACTGGGGAGGCATATGCACAATAGTGAACGTCCACGTTCCAGCACTAGTGATCCCGAAAAGTGACCTGAATAATGACAGTTTCCCGAAAGAAGATTCTCCCCTGAGGAAGAGGAGATCTGTGGAACTGGTATCCCAAATGAAGAGAGAGAATTACTTCTCTTCCAAATCAGAAGAAGCATTCCATGCAATTCCATATGAACACAGGTTGTTCAGCCTCACCTCATCAGTGTTCACAACAATCTTCATGCCAAGAATCCAAGTTGGAGTAAATACCAAATGGTTGCAGATAACTAGATGGCAATTTCTGCAGACCATCAACTTGACAGTAAAGGGATTCAATACAATCAAGGAAAAATTAAGAGCAATTAGTGTCAGGGGTAAGACTGGCCTCAGGGGTAAGACTGGCCTTGGGCCCAGTACTATTGGGACTGTGGGGCCAGGGACCATGAAGAAACCCGGATCCAGAGGGTTTCCGTACTTTAAAGGGCTGTTGTGCCCTTTCTGCAGACTGATCCAGTGTTCAGCCCGCCGGAACTACAATTCCCAGCAGGGTTCACGGGCCCGTGAGCCAATGGGAAGCCGCGCTGGGTGTGGCGCACGCGCATGCGCAAGCTCCAAGGCACGGGGCTTGTGCTCGAGACACCGAGGAGAGAGGACGTAAGCCCAGCAGCTCCCCGGAATCCATACGCGAGGGGCCTTGAGCCACAGGAACCACGATCCGGCCCCTCGCTGACACAAGATAAGTGCTGCTCGGCCCAGGGAGAGTCTGGGATCCTAGGGGAAGCGCAGGGGGCATACCCCCACCCCTTCCAGAGCCCCTGCGCATCACGCAAAAGCTAAGTGGGCGGATTCACGGGGAAAGTCGTGTTTGCTAACTGAAGGAAGTGTGCATGGTTTCGAGTGCATTCGTCTCATGGGAAAAGCGCCGGAAAGGCGCGTGAGATGAAGGAGCACTAGCTTGGGGAACCCGGTCTGAGGAAAGACCGCGCTCTGACACCCGGTCTGAGGAAAGACCGTGTTTTTGGGCAAAAAGTAACATTGGGGCTTGATAACCCACGTGCAGCAGCGCACCCTAAGATTCCTGGAATTTTATATTAAAAACGCTGAATGCGTGTAGAGAGAGTGTGTGAGAGAGTTTTTGAGAGAGTGTGAGACCAGCAGAACGTAAGGCAAACGCTAATCCTTGCCCTTTGTTTTCTTTTAGTTTGAACCTGATTCGAACCTGAATCTCGGACTGCAAGGACGTGGCACAGGACTTGACAGCCTTTGCAGGACAGGACTCCAAGGACTAAAGCAAAGCTAAGTGTGCTAGTGCATGTGACTGTGTTCATGAAAACGCAAATGGGCTAATGTCAACAATTGTTTGTTGCTAATCTTGGCATGCTGCTGTAGAGCTCAAAGGGCACCTTCATGTTTGTTCAAGGGGTCTGGTGAGGGTGGCAGCACCTTTACATGTAGAGGTGTTACGGCAGTTCCATCAGCCAGTTTGAGGAAGGTGTGCAGACATCGTTTACCCTAAAACCCCCAGTCCTATCCATAACTTCTTCCCAACCCTCGATCCGGTTATCCTAAAATCCCTCTACCTATCCACTCATCGAGATCCTAACCCTCCTTCCCCGCTCTGGTTAAGGAGGTCTGTGTAAGCTCTGTCTTGCAGACACTGAAACCACTGAGGGGGTGGTTGGTACTGCGTCGCTCCTGCGCCTGGGACCTGAGCATCTCTGACAGAAGCACAAGCCAACGTAATATTCAGGCGCCTGAGTGGTGTGCCAACCCCCACCCCATTATGGAAGAAATCGCCAAGGTTTTGCAGGACCTGCAAAGCGAACTAGCGGCGTCCAGACAGGACTATGCCACGCTGTCAGCGCAGGTACGAAGTTTGGCCGCGCAAACAGCACCTTTGCCGGGTCACACACCAGTACAGGTGCAAGTCACCCCAGAGCCAATGATTCCTCTGGCTCCACCTGAGCGGTATGCAGGAGACCCGCAGAAATTCTCTACCTTTATTACGCAATGCCGCCTCCATTTCCTTACAAAACCGGCAGCATTCCGATCCAATCAGTCTAGGACTGCATTCGTCATCTCCTATCTCACAGGAGATGCAGCAGCATGGGCAAATCCCCTAGTCCAAAAGGACAATACTATCCTTTATGATTGGGACGAGTTTCTCAGTGAATTTGAGAAGATATTCAATCGTAGGGCTGCCACCCTGTGTAAGGATCGGGAATTGCTGACATTGAGGCAGGGAAATAAGGAACTAGTGACGTATTTCACTCAGTTCAATCGGTTGATAGCCGAAGCCGAATGGCCACGCGACAAATGCATGTCCCTATTTTATCAGGGATTGAGGGATGATTTGAAAGATCTTATTGCCCAAGTTGACCCCCAACCCCGAGAATGCTCGGATATGATTGATCTGGCGATGCGGTTGGATCATCGTCAGGCGGAGCGACGGAGGGATAGGAAGAAAGGAGAGTCACGTCCAGCAGCAAGGTTTGACCAATTTAAAGGGGCACGAGGGTCAATGGACAGGTCCGATGGAGACGAGCCGATGCAAATTGGGTTGGTTCGTGGTCCCCTATCAAAGGAAGAAAAAGAACGAAGGAGAAAGGATGGTGCATGCATGTACTGTGGGAAGTCCGGACACTTTGTTCGTGAATGCCCCACAAAGCCCAAGACTCAGGGAAACGCCTCGGCTCGTCGGTAGTGGGGGTCACCCGGTCAAGCCTGACTGATTGCAGGGCCCCGATAGAAGGTGGTTCCAATTTTGCCCCACACATTTTGGTAAGGGGGTGTCTTGGTTTTCAGGGTATATCAAAAGAGGTCACCATGTTGATTGACTCAGGGGCAACGGGTAATTTTATAGATATCCAGTTTGCGGCCAGGTTGGGTATCCCTATCCAGCAAAAGGCAAAACCTGAGCCCGTACGCGCTGTAGATGGTACACCTCTATGCTCGGGACCCATCACACATAACACTTATTTAGTGACCCTGAGTTGTGGTATTCGGCATTGGGAATACATTGCCTTTGACTTAATTGCTGCCCCGCAGTTCGGCCTTATCTTAGGGTTACCTTGGTTGAGAAAACACGATCCTCAGGTTTGTTGGACCACTGGTCTGATAACATTTAGCTCTTCTTATTGTCAGGAGCATTGTAAACAGCCGGTGGCTGCGGCCTTTCAAGTCGCAGGCGTCACTAGTGTTCAACCCGAAGCGCGCTTAGAAGAACTACCCACAGAGTATTCAGACTTTGTAGACGTCTTCAATAAGAAAGCCGCTGAAACTCTGCCCCCACACCGGCCATTTGATTGCCGGATCGATCTTGAGCCAGGGGCAACGTTACCGTGCAGTCGTATATACGCCTTGACCGAGGCTGAAAACAAACACCTTCGGGAGTATATAACAGCCAACTTACAAAATGGCTTTATTAGACACTCTAATTCTCCAGTATCGTCTCCCTTGTTCTTCGTACCGAAGAAGTCCGGAGAACTCAGGACTTGCATAGATTACCGCGGGGTGAATCGGATAACCATCAAAAACCGTTACCCACTTCCACTCATCCCCGTCCTTCTAGATCAGGTTAGGGACGCGGTTATCTATACTAAGCTGGATCTTCGTGGGGCTTACCATCTTGTACGGGTGCGCGAAGGTGACGAGTGGAAAACCGCCTTCCGAACAAAATTCGGATTGTATGAATATCAGGTTATGCCATTTGGTCTCTGTAACGCACCTGCTGCCTTCCAGCATTTCCTAGATGAGGTTCTTCGGGAATATTTGGATGTATGTTCCGTCGTATACATCGATGACATCCTCATTTATTCCCATAGCCTAGAAGATCACGTTCAGCATGTACGCGCTGTCTTACAAAAGTTAAGGGAATACCACCTATATGCCAAACTTGAGAAATGTGAATTCCACCGTACTACCGTGGAATTCTTGGGGTACTACCTTACTCCGACAGGCGTACAAATGGATACAAAAAAAGTGAAGGCCATTCTTGATTGGCCCCCGCCAGCCAATGTTAAAGACGTACAATCCTTTCTAGGATTTGCAAATTTCTATAGACGGTTTGTCAAGAATTTCTCTGAGCTGGTTACACCAATCACAAGACTTCTTCGCAAAGGCTGCCCGTTTATGTGGGACGCCTCAGCTGAGCAGGGATTTCAACGGCTCAAGAAGGCCTTTACCGATGCACCGGTATTGAAACATCCGGACTTGTCCCAACCATTTGTGGTGGAAACGGACGCTTCCAGCCATGCGCTGGGGGCTGTTCTGTCCCAACGTGATCCTCAGACGGGGCTCTTACACCCAGTAGCCTACTATTCAAGGAAACTGCTTCCAGCAGAAGTCAACTACGTCATTGCAGATAGGGAACTATTGGACATAAAGGCAGCCTTTGGCGACTGGCGGCACTACTTGATGGGGGCACGTCACACAGTGACGGTTATTACCGACCATCGCAATCTTCAGTTTATTAGGACTGCCAAGACCTTGAGTCCACGTCAACTGAGTTGGGTCCAATATTTCGCAGAATTTGATTTTATAATCACATACAGACCTGGAACGAACAATCGGAAAGCTGACATTTTGTCCCGCTATCCAGATAAGGTCTCTGAGGAAATAAAAACCGTGTCTCGGCCAATAGTCTCTCCGGTGCAGATAGTGGGTTTAACTACCAACATCTTTGAGAGCATCCAAAAAGAACTTTCCGTGCATGACCTTCATCAATGGTGCAAGCAGGACCCTCAGCACACCATTTTGGATGGGCTCCCATATCATGGGCAATCATTGTACTTGCCTACACCCCAGCTACAAGAACAGGCGATGTCATGGTGCCACGATTCCTCCCTAGCGGGTCATCCCGGTAAGGCAAAAACTCTAGAATTGGTGGGAAGACATTTTTGGTGGCCAAAGTGGCGGCTTGATGTCCAGCAATATGTACAACAGTGTGCAATATGCGCTCGGAACAAAGCCGATCACCAGAAACCGGCAGGCCTCCTACGTCCCCTGCCAACACCAACTACTCCATGGCATACAGTTACCATGGACCTAATAGTTGAATTTCCACAAGTGCAGGGCTTTACCTCCATACTGGTGGTAGTGGATGCCTTTTCTAAAATGGCCCATTTCATCCCCTGCAAAGGGGTTCCAACAGCTAAAGAAATCGCTGAATTATTCCTGCAAAACGTGGTTCGGCTTCATGGCCTTCCGTGCCGTATAATCACAGATAGGGGTCCACAGTTCACCTCCAAGTTCTGGCGCGAATTTTGTAATATCATTGGTATGGAAGTTCGGTTATCCTCGGGATATCATCCCGAGACGGACGGCCAAACCGAACGCGTGAACCAGGGGCTTGAGCAGTTCCTGCGTTGTTTAGCCGCAGGACGAGAGACAACATGGGTTCAACAGTCTTGGGTAGCAGAAATGGCATATAATAATGCTGTTCATTCTTCTACAAAACGATCCCCGTTCTTCTGCTTGTATGGAAGACATCCACGGATTTTACCTTCATCCGTCCCAACAGCAGAAACGGCACTGCCTACATTAGCAGGACAACGGATCGGAATAGAGCAGGTTTGGAGGGAGGTGCAGGATAATCTCGTAAAAGCCAAAAAAAGATACAAAACTTATGCCGATAAACATCGACATGCTAGCCCTGTATACCGTAAAAACGATTTGGTGTGGTTGTCCACTCGTAATTTACGATTAGAGGGACCCAAAAAGTTGCAACCTCGCTATCTAGGCCCATTTAACATTGAAAAAGTTATCAACCCAGTAGCGGTACGACTGGCCCTGCCGTCTCAGATGAAAATCCACCCAACTTTCCATACGTCACTGTTGAAGCCAGCCCCACCTGGGGTACGCACTCAAAAAGTACCCCCGGTGCTTGTACAGGGGGAACCAGAGTATGAAGTCCGAGCAATTTTGAACTCTAAAACAAAAAATGGCCAAATCCATTATTTAATAGACTGGGTGGGGTACGGGCCTGAAGACCGCTCCTGGGAACCCTCACACCATGTACATGCCCCACGATTGCTGCGCACCTTTCACAAAAACCACCCTGAGAAACCTGGGGGGCCTGCCTTCCATGGGAGGGGGAGTGCTGTCAGGGGTAAGACTGGCCTCAGGGGTAAGACTGGCCTTGGGCCCAGTACTATTGGGGCTGTGGGGCCAGGGACCATGAAGAAACCCGGATCCAGAGGGTTTCCGTACTTTAAAGGGCTGTTGTGCCCTTTCTGCAGACTGATCCAGCGTTCAGCCCGCCGGAACTACAATTCCCAGCAGGCTTCACGGGCCCGTGAGCCAATGGGAAGCCGCGCTGGGTGTGGCACGCGACGAACGCGCATGCGCAAGCTCCAAGGCACGGGGCTTGTGCTCGAGACACCGAGGAGAGAGGACGTAAGCCCAGCAGCTCCATACGCGAGGAGCCTTGAGCCACAGGAACCACGATCCGGCCCCTCGCTGACACAAGATAAGTGCTGCTCGGCCCAGGGAGAGTCTGGGATCCTAGGGGAAGAGCAGGGGGCATACCCCGACCCCTTCCAGAGCCCCTGCGCATCACGCAAAAGCTAAGTGGGCGGATTCACGGGGAAAGTCGTGTTTGCTAACTGAAGGAAGTGTGCATGGTTTCGAGTGCATTCGTCTCATGGGAAAAGCGCCGGAAAGGCGCGTGAGACGAAGGAGCACTAGCTTGGGGAACCCGGTCTGAGGAAAGACCGCGCTCTGACACCCGGTCTGAGGAAAGACCGTGTTTTTGGGCAAAAAGTAACATTGGGGCTTGATAACCCACGTGCAGCAGCGCACCCTAAGATTCCTGGAATTTTATATTAAAAACGCTGAATGCGTGTAGAGAGAGTGTGTGAGAGAGTTTTTGAGAGAGTGTGAGACCAGCAGAACGTAAGGCAAACGCTAATCCTTGCCCTTTGTTTTCTTTTAGTTTGAACCTGATTCGAACCTGAATCTCGGACTGCAAGGACGTGGCACAGGACTTGACAGCCTTTGCAGGACAGGACTCCAAGGACTAAAGCAAAGCTAAGTGTGCTAGTGCATGTGACTGTGTTCATGAAAACGCAAATGGGCTAATGTCAACAATTGTTTGTTGCTAATCTTGGCATGCTGCTGTAGAGCTCAAAGGGCACCTTCATGTTTGTTCAAGGGGTCTGGTGAGGGTGGCAGCACCTTTACATGTAGAGGTGTTACGGCAGTTCCATCAGCCAGTTTGAGGAAGGTGTGCAGACATCGTTTACCCTAAAATCCCCAGTCCTATCCATAACTTCTTCCCAACCCTCGATCCGGTTATCCTAAAATCCCTCTACCTATCCACTCATCGAGATCCTAACCCTCCTTCCCCGCTCTGGTTAAGGAGGTCTGTGTAAGCTCTGTCTTGCAGACACTGAAACCACTGAGGGGGTGGTTGGTACTGCGTCGCTCCTGCGCCTGGGACCTGAGCATCTCTGACAATTAGACTGATGAATCTCCAGAACCGATATGTACTTGACATGATCACAGCGATGGATGGAGGTGTTTGTGCAAAAATCGGAGAATCATGTTGCACATTTATACCTTTGCATGACGAAGAAAATGGAACTTTAACAGAAGCCATAGGTATGCTAACAAACCTGCAGAACCAGATGATCAATGAAACTGACGAAGTTGATGATGACAGTTGGTTTGGAACACTATTCTCATGGGTCCCACAATGGATGGCAGACATATGCAAGTTTCTGGGAGCCCTGCTATTGATGATACTACTAGGATTTTGTGTCATTAAGATAATAATCTCACAATGCCAGAAAACTGCAAACAAAGCCATAGGGATGAAGATCATGGTCAATGTCAAACCAGAATGGAAGCCCAGAGACCTGACTGAAGAAGAAATAAGAGACTTTGTGAAGGCCAGCAAGTATGCGCCAGAAGGAACAAAGTTCATGTATCCCAGGGAACAAAAGAAATATGAAGGAAAGTGGATCTATTGTAGCCCAAATGGACAGTGCCAGCTAATGACGTGGAGCAAAGACGAACATGTAAAACAAGCAGGAAGTTTGAAAGCAGTGATAAAAATATGGACTCCAAAGACACACTCTTTCACACCATCATGTACAAACCCAGACGATGAAGAATTGGTTACAGAAGAACCAAGTAAGACAAATCCAAAGGAGAAAGCAGAAGTGGTCGATGAACCGACCAGAGGGGGGGAGTGTAGAGGAGGTCTTAGATATGGCCTGCACTCCAGCCACCTATTTTGAAGTACCAGGAACGTACACACCGAGATATGTGATGTATGATGAGCAAATAAACCAGCAGAGAGCCACACTAGGGCTCTGGCCAGTGCCCATCAGAAGAGCAATACCTGTTGAAGTGCCAATAATCAGACAACCATTGGCAGTAAGGTACCCATTGAGACAAAAATACCAGCAGCTGACACAAAACGAAGACTACTTACAAACTGTCCCCGAAGAAACCCAAAGGGCCTTAAGTGAAGGCGAATGGTGACGACACAAGGGCCCGGACAGACTTAGAGATGAGCAAAATGACAACCAAAAGATGACAGGCAAAGACGAAATGTTATGAATAAAGATGTAATGGACTTTGAAGAAGAGGCAATGTTGAAATATAAAGAAACGTAACCATAAAGCAGGATGAAAATATGCAACTAGCTAACGCCTGTAAATAGGCTTGGAATGCAAGAAGCTAAGGAAACGGTACTGCTTGCTATGCTTAGTAGAAGAATAGAGCGGCAAGCGCCAACTATATATCTACCTCAATGAAGCACATTATATAAGTGCAAAGCCGCTTTATACAAAAGGAGAATTAACCCAGGTTGCTAGGGGTCAAACAGGCCAGGATTCGTATACCGGCACAAAGCCAGAAAAAAGAGCTGAATCGAAACTTAGCAAGAAGCAGCTCATGCCTGGGAATTCGAGGTCAACCCATGGAAGGGAGGAGAGCAGCAACTTCGAAGAATCAAAACATAAGGGCATAGCAGTCTGCCCCGTGAAGGTCGAGATAAGGAGGCCCAGGCAGGTGGCGAGGCGAAGGGAGAATCAAATATGCAAATAGAAGGAAAATGAAGCAGATTCACGGTGCACTAAGACGTGACCAGCCAGGCGCGGAGAGGTACCAACGTCTGATGTCACCCAAAACCAGAGGATGCCATAACTTTTCCTGATAAAAAGCTAAAGTTTCGAAGCCATCCTCAGCCAACTAATTGACACATAGACCTAAAGTACTAATTGATGGAAGGGAGGCAGGGTAAATCCTTGGCCATACCACATCTGGCTGACCATTCTGCATGCTGCTAATTAAAGTGGAGATTTATGCCTAGGGGTATAACCGACCCAATCACAATGGACCAAATAATCTAGGGTCCTATAGCGAGTAGAACCAATGAGACGTCGTACTTTTAGTGACGTCTGGCAAGAGTGATGTAGAGGGATGGGCGTAGACGCCCACCGGATTAGAGTTATCCAATCCTCACACTCCGTTACCATATACAGATTTAGCACCTATACTTAAGTTACCTTTCCTAACCAATAGAATTGCATGACAAACTTTTGAGTGTTGCCCGTCAATGATGATGAATTGTTGCTATGACTATTGCTTTCTGAATGAAGATTAGGGGAGTTGAAGTGAGACGGGCTATCGCATCACTGTTCATTTCCATCATTCCCCGTTTTTTGTACTTGTCATTAAACAGACTTCCCTCTGCCAAACCATTGAGTTGTCCTTGTTGATTGGTGTTGGAGTAAGAGAATTCCACACCCCATCCACCTCAAGGTGCAGCTATCTCATCTTAAAGTACTCGAGGGTGAGTGCTGATCCTATGGGCCCGTCAGAGGTCACTCTGCCCTCCTGTACAGTCCCACCAACTCTCCTCTGTCGTGATGAACTTGACAATTCGGACCTGCAGCAGGGCTTCACCGGGTAAATGAACGGTCCAGGAGTTGTAGCAGCCGTCCTCTTCCAGCTCGTCTTCGGTTCTCTCGTTCCAGTGGTCGAATCTGCTTTCCAGTCCAGGGGACTCACCTTTTAAACAGTTTTCTCCCATTCATTCCAACCTAGCTGCCACTCACCCAGCAGGATGGCTGTCCTTGCCGGACAGTCAGCCAGCCAATCACGGCAGAGTGCATTTGGATCTCCCAGGAGACTAAGCACAGGGAGTTTCGGGCACCTCCCTCACTTCCTGCCCACCCCAAACATTCAGATGCCAGAGGCGGTCTTCAGTCCTGAAGCCCACCAAAGGCATGGAAACAAAGGGACAAAACCTGGTTTGGCATGCAGAGACAAACAGTAGAAGGACCTTTCCAAAAAGAAAAGGCAAAAAAAGAAGACCGGGACCCATATAAACAAAGGGGCTTAAGGCGCCATCTTGAAAAACATGGCTCTCACGATTTTTAGCTACCGGTGTTCGCAGCCGGGAAAACCACAGCCACCAGCCATTTCGATAGAAAATTGTAGCATTTGGCGACGTTTAATTGCTGTTTCTCCCCTTGGTTCCCCTGGGGACATCTCTCACCTTGATGCTTGTTAAGATGCACTCTCCATCCTGCCGCTCTGAGGAGGGACGCGTTGTCGATGGCACCGTACTGCTCAGTTTCTTCACTGGTGAGGTCCAGAGTCAGACCAGCTGCAACTCCACTTCCAGGTAAGTCTTTAAGATGAGAACAAGTCTATATTGGTTTAAACACCCAATAACCTTCTCCCCTTTTTCTTGCAGATGTTGAAAGCTGTGGATGGATGTTGAGGCTGTGTTCGAGAAGGTAAGATGGGTGCGCCAAGCGACGCTGCGAGCATCCTTGCCAATGGCTAACCTGTGATATTGTTTGTCTTGTAGGTCAAGAAGAATCCAGGAGGAAAGGAACCCAAGTAGGCGGAAGATGTACTGGAGATGATGGCCTTCCTGACAAACTGGTAAGCAGCTTATTCGATGTTTGTTCATGCTGCCTTTTCCAGAGAAGATGCTGGAGGAGGACGATGATCATTGGATTACTTCGGTTGATGGAGGATGTCACTGAGCTAGTAAGGATGACAATGGTTCTTTGCTTTTCTCACCCGTGCAGGCCAGGATGCTGAGCAGGGTCCGGTGAGCGTCACGCTGCAAGAGCAGAATAACGCGAAGTGCGTGCCTCGATACGGGCGTGGCTTAAATAGCCAGCAGGCATCCCAGGTGCCTTTGGGGCGGCCCCTCCCTGGAGCTAGACCGCAGAGTGCCGTTCTCCATTAGTCCTCATGGGGGCAGCCATGCTTGCCCATTGTCCATTGACACTCCATCCTAGTATGTGCCTCCGATGCCAACAGCGCCAGGACTGGCTCCAAGGGATCCGAGGGGGGAGTCTTTAGGGCCCTGTTAACACACGAAGGGGATAAAGTCGTGACACCCTCCTTAATTAGGGCCAATGGAACTCTAACTGGATGACCATAGAGAAGCTCAAAGGTACTAAATCCAACTCCCTCCTGAGGGACTACTCTATAAGCAAATAGAAGGCATGGCAGTAGAAGGTCCAACTTTCTTCTAAGGGGTTCTTCTAAGGCACCTATCATGCTCTTCATAGTATGGTTAAACCTCTCTACAAACCCATTCATCTGGGGATGGTTGGCAGTTGAGAACTTGTAAGTCAGTCCACAGTTTTTCCACATGGCCTGCATGTAGTGGGACATAAAATTTGATCCCCTGTCAGAGATGACTTCCTTAGGAAAACTTACCCAGGTAAAGATACCAACTAGGGCGCCTTAACCACAGCCTGAGCTGTAACAGTCTTCATAGGTATGGCTTCAGGATACCTAGTAGCATGGTCTACTACAAACAATATAAATCAATTGCCTGAAAAGGTTGGAGGTTCTAAGGGGCCAACAATGTCGATTACTACCCTCTCAAAAGGGACTCCCACCACTGGAAGAGGCACTAAAGGTGCCACATTCTTGGCTCCACTTTTGACAAGTGTGACAGCTCCTACAGAATTTCTATACATCAGATCCCATTTTAGGCCAGTAGAAATATAGGGAAAGCCTTTCTTTGGTCTTCTTGAAGCACAAGTGACCAGCCAAATTAATCTCGTGGGCTAACTGTAAGAACTGGTATCTTGTCTCTGGAGGGACTTCAAGTCTTCTGTAGTCTCAGTTGGTTCACTGTCGAAGAGGCCATCTTCCCAGTACAACCTATGCTTCCCTGGCTCTTGCCTGTCCAGCTGGGAAGCTGCCTATTGGGGAAGACCTTCAAGAGTAGGGCACTCTCTTTGACCTCTGCTGAAGACTGCCCTACAGGGGCAACCTTCTGCCAGTAAAGACTGCAGCTCAGGATGGTCTTTAGGATCCAGATCTCCAACAGGGGTAAGGTCTACTTCCAGCTATGAATCTTCAGCAGCTGATTCAACATAACCTGGTTTTTCTTCACACTCAGCCTGAGCTGGTGGAGCAGTCACAGGTGTGACTGTGGACAGTCCTCTCAGTGATGTCCTTCTTGGTAGCACATGAGTGCTTTCTGGCATTTTCCTTGAGACCTTGGGTTTCCCCTTTGTCTCATTCTTCCTTGAAATAGCAGTTAGTAGCTCCTGCAGGCTAGGTGTTATAGATTCCTCTGTAAGATCCTGTGGAGAGACATCTAAGGTACTCTCCCTGGCCCTCCTTGTCTGCTCCTGTTTCCTTTTGCTGGGAGGCCTGCTGGTGCATGATACAACTCCAAGAGTTTTTAAGTCATTCCCCAACAGGACTCTCTCCAGGCACCTCAGTTTGTACACTAACAGGTATCTTGACAGTCGTGCTGTTGCACTAGATGAGAGCTGGTAGTCTAGGAAGCATTCGGGCAGGACCTCCAGCAAACTTAGTGAGGCTTTTGGGTGCCTTAGCAACATCCTCAGCCTGAAAAAAGATTCATCGACTACTGTAATGCTGGCCCTAGTGACTCTAATGGCAGGGGTCTCCTGACCATTTACAAGTACACTGTCCCTGTAATATTCTTTTGTGTCATCTGGAATTGAATTATAGACATCTAAATTCTGATGTTCCCACATACCCAGGGACACTAAAGAAACACTGGCAGAGACTCCCGTGGGGTCTTCAGCCAGTACTTGAAAGGTTCCACTTGCCATATGTATTCTTCCTCTGGTGAGAAAGCTAAGGAGACAGTGTGGACCCCTGAAGGTTTACCCTTGCATCTGGGATCCCCTTTCACGTGGTCAGTAGTACCACAAACATAACACTTTCCAAATGTTTTCATACATGGGTTTTCTGCTGACCTCCCTCTGGTTAGGTACCAGAGGTTTCACTAGACTGATTCAGTTTCTCTTGTGGCTTACTCTTTTTATGTTTGGGGCCCTCTTTTGGATTGGAGGTATTAGAATTATCTTTGCCATCTTTCTCGTGCTGCTTCCCATCATCCTTCTTCTGAGTTGCTCCAGAATCCTTGTGAGTAGCCCTGTTGGCAACCCACAAGGTAGCAGCCTTTGCTAACTTCTTTGGATCAATTTCCTTAGAGTCAGCCAAGTGCTGTCTCAACTCAGGAGAGCAGACATCGAAAATATATTCTAACACAAATAGGTTTCTCATTCCTTCAAAAGTGTTAAATCTGTAACCCTTTACCCAACCTTCTAAGTTTTTCAACCTTTCACACACCCAGGTAGCCCAAGGGGTACCATCATGCTTTTTGAGGGCACTAAACCTCTTAAGGTACTGGGAAGGAGTTTTCCCAAATCTAGCCATCAAAGCTAGCTTAACATTTTCATACTCCAATCTTTCAAGTTCCACCACCTCCATTACAGCATCAGTTGCAACCTGGGGGAGCCTAGACAAAAGCCAAGGAATCAACTGATTCCCTGTGAAACCCTGAATCCCATAGGTATATTCAAAAGCAGCCAGCCAATCCAAAATATCAAGTCTCACTTCATAAATACTCACAGCTTTTTTAGGCATGTGAGGCCTCTCAGGAATGGAAGACCTAGAAGACTCTGGGATAGAACCATTTTCAAGAGACAATTTCTTCATTTCAAGAGCATGATGCATTTCCATTTCTTTGAGTCTGATTTCTTGATATTTACTGTCATTTGCATTTGGATTCTTTTGAACTCTAACTCAAGTCTCATTTTTTCAAGAGAGACAAATTCGGGACTCAGTACTGCACCTGGTAGGGTCCCTGTGGTTATAGCTTGAGGACCTAAAGCAATTAGAGGTGCAGTGGGGCTCACATCCTGAGTTTTCTCTGACTTTTCTAACTAATCAATAACATTAGAGTTGTACTCTGAATCATTATCATCTTCATCAACATTATCCACATTTGCTGAGGGGATAGGGGTTATAGCTCTACATCCCAATCTTTGATGATTCAACAATTTCTCACTCAATTCATTTTTATTGCCTTTAACAGAGAGAGACCTGACTTTACACATCTCTTTCAGTTGATCTACTGTTAGAATGGTCAGGGATTCCTGTGTGAAGATATCCATATTTGGCATTATAAAACCATTGCTTTTCTTGTGGTGCTTAGCCTTGTGAAGGTTAATTGAACAAAAGTAAGATCAGCACTCTCAATGTAACAACTATACTTTATCCACACTGCTTCCCACCAGTGTTAGGCAGAATTGCATGCAGTACCCTCTGGGACCACCACATACAATTAGGACTACTGGTGTAAGAAAAAAAACAACATTTGATATAAGTCTGTACTACACAGTGGTGAGATAGCGAGCTGAGCAGCCAGGCTTATCTCAAGAGGGAATGTGAGCAGTACATGTGGTACGAAAGGTTGTACGAAAAAGAATCATATGTTGGGTCACAAGCTGATTAGGCCTGTAAGTTGGGAAAGTTCCACAAACTTTCACTGCGAGAGAAGCATTCTCTCAATCGGGTTGGCACAGTACCTTAGTATGAAGTAAAAAAGATGCAGCTGAAGACAATGGTTCCTGGCAGTTCCTGCAGATCTCACTGTTCCTGACCCTCAGTCGTGGGGACAAGAAGGTGGATGTTGGGGAACTCCTGCACTTCACGGGATCGTCAGAAAACGCTGACAAAATGGAGTCACTTCAGTTCGAGTAGCTGTTCTTCAAGCACACAAGCTGGTGTCCTTCCCCCCTGGTTAATCCTAACCAGTTTCGATAATGGTATCCAGGTGACCTATGAGTTGATTGGTCCCACCAACTCCAAGGGAGAAGTCGTCCTTGAAGGGGCTTCTCTGTCGAGATGAACTTGGCAATTCAGACCAGCAGCAGGGCTTCACTGGGCAAACCAATGGTCTAGGAGTTGCAGCAGCCGTCTTCTTCCAGCTCGTCTTTGGTTCTTTCGTTCCAGTGGTCGACTCTGCTTTCCAGTCCAGGAGACTCGCCTTTTAACCAGTTTTCTACCATTCATTCCAGCCTAACTGCCATTCGCACAGCAGGGTGGCTGTCCTTGCTGGACAGTCAGCCAGCCAGTCACACCAGAGTGCATTGGTTTTTCTAGGAGACTAAGCACAGGGCGTTTCAGGCACCTCCTTCACTTCCTGTCCACCCCAGAATCTCAGACGTCAGAGGCAGTCTTCCCTCCTGAAGCCCGCCAAAGGCATGGAAACAAAGGGACCAAACCTGATTTGGCGCGCAGAGACAAACACTAGAAGGACCTTTCCAAAAAGAAATGGCAAAAAAAGAAGACCGTGACCGGTTTAAACAAAGGGCTTAAGGTGCCATCTTGAAAAACATGGCTCCTGTGATTTTTAGCTACCGGTATTCGCGGTCAGGAAAAATCATGGTAGTTTGTTCTAAAACTACTGCCACCAGCCATTTTGATAGAAAAGGGTAGCATTTGACTGCTACATGAGTTTCTAGACACAGGGGATACTAGGTAACCCCTCCAGTGCTCTATATGAAGATAGTGTGTGCTGGGTCTAGGATTTTAAAAGACTAGTAAAGTCAATTTAACCTTACATTCTCCGGGAAACAGTAGTTTATCCCAGAGAAGGTATTTGAACCTTTGGGAAGTCAAAAAAGACAACCCTGTGTCCCTGCAACGAGGGTGCTCTGTAACACACATGACAAGATGCCTATTGAGTATTCTTAAAACTCTATAATCAAAGAACACCAGTGTAAAACATACAGCAAAATACATGAAGGAGCGGGATAAAAAGGCTCACACTCTTTCTAGGTAAAAAAAAAATCAAGTCCTCACAATCCTGCTAGGTTTCTGGGGGTCTCTAAGGTGAAGGGAATTAGCATATGAATGATAATTTTCCCTAACAAGGGTCATTGACAGGACAGGACACACATGTGCTCTCTATGGGCTATCTAAATCAGGGTATATATTGGAAATGAGAAGACTTTTCCCCCCACCAGTATTGCATCCGGGGCGACTGTGCCATTGGGCATTCCATTAAAGGGGTTCATGTTTCCTGTCTGCTGGTAGTTGTTGTGGGGCATATATTGTTGTATTGTTTTCTGTTGTGGCTGCTGTGGGGGAGGGTCTTGTATCTGTGGCAGCAACGGTGTTTATGCCTGGTGTATTTTAGGGGGTATGGAGGTCATTCTGGGGGATGGTCCTTGAGGGGTCCCTTGTGGCAGTGCACCTTAATTTTGTTGCCTGAAACTTTACCCCATTCACTGTCTGCTTCTACACTCTCCTGAAAAATGTCCCCTCAGTCCCAACATTGCAATGGCCACATTCCTCCTCCTCTAGGTCCCATTCTTCGAAATCCCCCTCCTCGAAATCCCCCTCCCCTTGATCCTTGGAACACACCTCTTCCCTATCTGCTGTCCTCCTTGCCACTGCTGGCCGGGGTACTGTGTGACCCCCACCCACTGTCCTTGTCCTCTTTCCAACCACACCACAGCTATTCTGGCATTTGCAAAAAGGGGGTATATCCTGCTACCTCTGATTGTGCTGGCGTCGATACTGTCGCTTCCACAGCGACCTTAGCTAATTTATTTTGTACTAGTTTCACTTCATCTGTTTGTCGCCTTTGAGTTGTTTCCCTGTCACGCTTCTTTATTCGTCTGCAATGGTGTACTATTATCTCTGTATTTCAGTCCACCCCTTTGCTTCAACCCCTACAATTCTGTCTAGTTACTTCTGCAGCTCTTTGGGCAGGCCCTGTTTAACAATGAAGTAGAAAAAGGGTATTGATTGAACTCATGAGTTATCCGTTTATGGTCTCCACATCTCCAGAACTTTAATAATTAATTGAGTGGCGTCTTCATTGTCGCCCATAGTACATTGCATGATTGACTGCAAGTCAGGTGTGTCAGGAAATGACCGTCATAGCGCATCCCATATTTTTGCTCGTCAAGTGTGTCATTTCCCCAAGTGACTCCTGTGTCCGCAGCCTGATCTCTGAAAGTGGCTTCCAATAGACTTTTGATGTCTCCTACTTCTAGAGGCACTACCACCGTCTGTTTTCAAATGAATAGATCAATTTCCCAGCACCTGCTGTGAGGGCCAGCAGCACTTTTATTAGATTGATTTTTGTCCATCTGTGCCCATGGCACATAATGAGGCCTGCCGGCGGGCCCCTATTGTATGTGAGGCATTTGCAGTCATGTTCTGTTCCCCTCTGTCTTCTTCCCATTTTCCTTCTTCCTTGCTCCTGCAATTGATATTGATATTGATATTCTATTTGTATCGTGCTCATACACAAGTGTTTCAGAGCACGACGAGTCAAGGGATGGGAACAACGGAGAACAAAAACAACAATCCTACTAGGCACAGTGACGTTGAGAACGTGCAAGGGGAGAGGGAAGGGCGAAAGTGCAGAGGGAGAGGAGAAGAGATGGAAAGTGCTGAGCAAAGGAATAAAAAAAAACAACAGGTGTCTTATAAGTGCAGAAAAAGGGGGGACTGTAGGGTTACAGATACAGACCCAAGTGCAAGGGTTGCCAGGAGGCAGTGCGTTGCAGGGTGAGCAAGTACCCGGGCCCATAATCAGAGGGTAACCAGGTACACAATGCCGAAGCAAAGCAGGTCAGCAGGGTAGAGATGATGATCTTGTATGCCGATGCGCTCTATGTGGTTAGTGTAAACTTAGAAGTTTCTAAAATGGTGAACATTGAATGCTCTAAATACAGAGTTACTGAGAACCTCATGACAATTGTGTAACTATTGAGAAGGAAGCTGCAACAAGTGCCTGTTCGCATGCGAATTGCCTTTGCATAACTGAATCGAGCATCCCGCTCTGTTAGGCCAATGGTTTGTGGCCCATAGTGCATTTTTGTGCCAGTATGGTGGTCATAATTGTGCAATTAGAATGTGAAAATATGTAGAATTCTTGTGTCTAATCTGGGGTGACAAGAACTGGGGCTGTGGAAATTACTTCCTTCAGATCATTGACATGTTGTACCATCTCTGTTGTTCATTCTAGTTTGTGGGTGCCTTTCTGTGCTTTTTTGAGTACCTGTAGAAGTGACCTTGTGGATGCTTCATAGTCTAGAAGAGGTGGTAAGTGCTGAGCAAAGGAATAAAAACAACAACAACAGGTGTCTGATAAGTGCATCAAAAGGGTGGGGGTCTGTAGGGTTACTGATACAGACCCAAGTGCAAGGATTGCCAGGAGGCAGTGAGAGTGTGTTGCAGGGTGAGCAAGTACCTGGGCTCAAAATCAGAGGGTAACCAGGTACACAATGCCTAAGCAGAACAGGTCAGCAGGGGAGAGGAGGAGAGAAGCCAGAAGCAAAGTGGAAGGTCTTGAGGTGCTTCTGGAACCAGAGATGGTTCTCCTCAAGTTTCATAGTGGCAGGGAGGCTGTTCCAGGGGGAGGTCCCAGCCAACGACACCCCAACTCGTTTCTTTGAGAAATGACTGACCCTAAGGGAGTTGGAGGTGGAGCAGTGCAAAGTTTGAGAGGGAAGTATTTACGGAGGGAGAGTTGAAGGTATTTTGGACCCAGGCCCCAGATATCCTTGTGAACAATGCAAAAGGTCTTGAATGTAATCCTTGCAGCCACTGGGAGCCAATGGAGAGATTTCAGGGCTGGTGAGATACGATCCCATGGCTTGAGGCCAAGGAAAGGTCTTGCCGTCCTGTTCCGGATGAGTTGAAAAGGTTGGAGAATAGAAGCAGGTAGATTAAGAAAGAGGCTTGTGCAGTAGTCCAACCTAGAGAGAACCAGGGCTCGAGAGACAGTGAGCTTCTATGGGAAGGAGAGGAAAGGCAGAATACCTTTTAGGTGGTGCAGTTTAAAGTTTTACTTTTTAGAGACATCAGAGATGTGAGGAGAAAAGGAAAGTGTGGAGTCGAAGATGACACTGAGGTTCTTAGCCTCGCAGGTGGGGGTAGGCGGAGGGCCAAGGGAGGCCAGTCAGAGAGTGGCAGGAAAGGAGCGTAAAGGTGTCCCAATCAGGAGGATCTCCATCGTGCTGGAATTCAGGGAGAGATCATTGGCAGCACGCCACTCCCTGAATAGCAGACAGGCAATCAGAGATGAGAGAAGGATAATAGGGGGCCGAGGGAGGCCTGAGATGAGTTGAGTGTCATCAATATAGCACTGAACATTGGAGCAGAAAATGGCTATGCGATGGGCCGAGAGTTGCCAGGTATTGGTTGAAAATCCAGGGTGAGAGGTTATACCCCTGCGGAACACCGCAGGTAGAGAGGGAGATAGAGGGGATCTGGGGGGTCAATCGGAGAGGAAAGAAGTCAGCCAGGCCAGAGCCTGATCAGTGATACCCAAGTTGTCACAGAGACGGTTGAGCAGGATGATATAATTGAATGTGTCAAATGCAGAAGAAAGATTGAATAGGATGAGGAGAGAGGGGATGTTAGAGTGAAGGTTGGAGAGCAGATCTTCACAGACGTTGAGGAGAGCAGCTTTCATGCTCCTGGCAGCTCTAAAGCCAGACTGATGGTCGTGGAGAAAACCAACAGAATCAGCAGAATCAGAGTGACGGTTAAGCTGCAAGATGGCCAGCTTTTCCAGGAGTTTGCCCCTCAAAGGAGTGATGGAGATCAGGCGATAGTTTCACGGGCAAGAAGGGTCAGCTGTGGGTTTCTTGAAAAGAAGGTTCACAAGGCAGTGCTTCAGAGAGGAGGGGAAGGCTCCTGAGGCGAAGGAGAGGTTGCAGAAATCAGCGAGGGCAGGAGGAAGGGTGTCAATGTGGTCACTGATGGTTTTGGAGGAACAGGGAAGATCCTATTTTGACAAGATTTTAATAGATCATACTTGTCTAGAGACCTTGTCAAGGGAGAAAAGAGGAAATGACAAGAAAGTAGGTGGGGGCCAAATCTCCTCCTTTACCTCCCATCCCATAGACATTCCACCATAGGGGTTTGTTCGGGTGTCTGTTCTGCCTCCTGATCCTCGTCACTCTCAAACTCAAAAAATTGACTCTACCCATCAACATTGTCATATCCTAGGCTGTCCACCTGCTCATTTCTTTCTCCCTCCTTTTCCAAAAGCATGTTTTTTATGGGTATTTTATCTACCTTGAATAGAAAGTACTGCCTCCTCTTATCTCTGTCTTCCACTGCTTACGATACTTCTCACGTCTTTCTCAATATAGCGGTAGGGCTTTACACAAATACTCTATTGAGGTTTCTCCTCCCCTGCTGGTGGTGGTTGTGCCCTTATTGCCCTTATGTTTGTACTAACACACTGCAAACAATGTTATAGTTCGTTAAAAAACATGATCAAATTTCGCCCTCTCCCTCCTGTCAAAAATTCTAAAAGTGTCCTTTTCTTCCCCCTCTCCCAATTCTTTCTCTCCACACTGTCTCTCACACACACCACACACTCAAATATGCCACATATCACACAATGCTCTCCTGGTCCTCCAGCATACACAATAAAAACACCAATAAAGCACGCTAAAATAACAAGCTAAAATTACAACTACTATTCCCAATCCCTCTAATTATGCGGGGCTCCTACATATTTCCTTTTTATTTGCGTTATACAGTATGAGTGGCGCCACCTTCTCCCCTCAATTGGGGAAACTACCTACCATTCAATTTTCCTTTCCTTGATATTCTCCTCAAGAAATGAATAATACCAAAAAATAAAACAATCCACATGCATGCAACACCTACAATTTCAATATTTGTGTGTTAAAACTCTCCGATAAATCTATCCCCTACTTGTTAGCCATTGCAACAACACCGGCCTGCACTTCTCCACGGAGTCGCACCTCGATCCAAAAAGCAGATGGCTCCTGTACGTCCACTGGGAATACATGTTTTTGGGACAGGTCGCTGTAGGTGGGCGTGGCCATTTCAAAGACACTGCCTGGACAACTCTGCAATTAAGGGAGTGCTGGGATCATGTCGGGGTCAACAAATGAAGACATGCCCACAATTGGTCACACCAGAAAATATACAACCTGCTAGGGATGAAAGTCCAAGAGCGTCTTACAATGATAGCAAGCTTTAATCACACCAAAATATAAGTATGCCAGCAAAGAACTTTTCTGTTCAAGAACATTCTGTCAAAAAATTGTACAAGCCTAATTTTATATAATAAGTGCATTGTCATAACTGATGCACACATATACAGTACGAAACCCACGTGGCTGGTTGGTGAGACCCTATACATGTGTTGCCTGCTCCATAGAGGATACCAGGCTGTTATTGGTCCCAGACTCGTCTGTCTGTCTGCCATCACGTGGGGTCTGCTGGGCTTGTCATCTTCAGGAACCAAGGTCGAGTTTGCAATTAGTTACTATGTAAAACAATGCTACTCTATAATTATGGCATGCACCTGGGAGGCTCGGGGACTTGCACAAGGGGGGCTTAAGATCATGCTGACCCACACATTCCTCACTCATTCAGTTATTGTACTCTCTTCCCCCAATGCTTCCACCCTCGCTTTGGACTATAATTTATTCCTCCCTGTACTTCGTATTACAAAGTTTGTCATTTTTAAATAAGGTGGAATGGTCATGTTCTTTTGGATTTTTTATGAGCATTGGGTTTATGGTTGGTGGTCTGGGGTAAAATAGCAGAATTCAGAGGTCTTGGACTGGGACAGTTGTGGGTGTCATAACTCATGTTGGGCTGGGTGTGGGTTGGAGGTCTGCTTTTGGCCTGGCTGCGATAAACATGCACTGTGAGGCACCTGGTACTGTTTTGCGGCCTTGCATGACACATTTCTTCTTGGGATAACATATATTAGCAACATTTATGGAACAAAGGAAAGTTTCTATGGGAGCTTGCAGCATGGGTCTCTGTCATCAGCGCTTGAGCCTATTCATATTTCTATGTTGGATCTGTATTTCCACGCAGCCATGAAGGGGTGCTTATTTGTATGTGCAGACTAAGTGTACCCAGTGTATATTTCATGCAATATTTTGTGCAGGGTTTCTTAGCATGCCCCACTCCTCCGTGGTACATTGCAAGTGTAGTGTTGGAATTCACCTTACTCTAAAGCACCTAGGAGTGTTGGAGAGGTTAACTTCCTTCCCAACTATGTTGTGAAAGGAAGATTGCACAGAGGTAGGCATATATTGCTTGATTTGCTTTGCGTGGGGGTGTGTTGTGGGTGTTCTACGGGCAAATCGATTTTCTTTGCAGATCAGGTTATTTTGCCCCTCAAATTCAATCAATATGTGCAGTGCGCAAAGTTGTTTTTTGGCAAGGGGGAATTTGCAGGATTTGTGTGCCTTTTCTATGAATCGTGCCCTAAATGTGCACTAAATAGGAGATGCCACACATTTAGGGCCCGATTCAGGGAAAAGTGCGCATAAATCCCACAACTCTCCATGCCGAGAACATCACTGCATGAGCCTCCGAGTATTCATTGGATTGTTCATGCAAAGTAACGGTATAATCATGTTGGAGCCGGAATGCCCATGACACTCCCCACGCAAATCAAAATCAGCCAGAAACAGCCACCTTGGCGTGCTCACCGGGCATGCTTACATGCACCCTCAAAGCAGTGTGTGGGTTCCCACGTAACTGTTACCAGCACCCCGACAACATGCGCACAATTTTTTGGAACTCAGGTAAAACTCAAAAAATCTGTCTAACAAACCCCTGTAAACCGTGTCTGAACCCTGATACACTGAGAACAAGCACCCTTAAGTTACATCGGAACCCAGGCTGTGTGCAAGCACACCTAAATCCGACACCCGATATTACCTCTGTGCAGTGATTCCTATGCACAAGTGTCTGTACGCCTGCCTTCGGGTGGCAAATAGTATGAGGGCTTTGCTTGGCCATTTCCCTCCCGGGAGGTTGAGCAGTTGGATACCTGAATACGCATTGTTCTGTGCAAAAGTGGGCATGCGATAGACTGCCTGCGGCTGTCCCTCTTAATGCCCACTTCTTCACATGTTCTTCCCCATTTTCGGTGTTCCTGGCCCTTCCCCACCCTCTGAGGAAGTCATGCTGAAGCTCTGCATGGTGTCTCACACAAGTCACTCGGTCACTCCTAGGGGCGTTCCGGGCTGATGCAAAATTCACACAAGTCCAGGGAAATCCTGCTCATTCAAATCCATGGATCAACAACCAGGAATCCGCACGCAGTTTGGTGCATAAATTCCCTATTTTCCATGCAAATAATTTCCTGAATCGGGCCGTTAGCGTGCAACATCAAGGTTCCGCATTGGAAGTGTATATGAGGATTCTAGTGATTATCTGGGGCTCCCCCCAGTCTGAGGGAAATCCAGTATATCTCCCATGGACAGCATCCCTCAACGGCTAGATCCTACTTCAATTTTAAAGACTGCTGATGTTGCATGAAACACTATGATAGTGTGGTGTCCACACACTGTGACATTGTCAGGTTCACATGTTGCCCTTTTACTGTGTACTATCCATACCCATGTGCAGCAGGGGCCAGATTACAGAAGCTTGGCACCGGTGCCATTGCAAAGTAGCACGGTATTAGCACAAGGATAAAGTCTGCCCCGTTTCTAAAAACACTGAGACATATTACAACATTATTGTACCATGACAAGAGCAATTTGGCATGGTATAGGAACAAGGGCAAACATAGCCATAGTGCAAACAATTTTCACTGCATTATTGCCACAGGGCAAAGTTTGCCGTAGTGCTAATATGGAATGGTTAAAGAAAAGGCATTGGAAATGTATCTTTTTTGCACTATGGCAATTTTTGCTGTGGTGCTTATACCATGCTTAGCTGCACTTGTCATTGTGCAATAGATTTCGATTAAGTGTTTTTAAACAGGGCGAACGTTGCCCTTTGTGCTAATACCGTGCCACTCTGCACTTCAACCAATGTAAAGTTTCTGCAAGATCAATGTTTTGGGGACATTACTCCTTTCCTCCATATCCAATTCCTCTTTCTTCTCTCCAATCTTATCATGTGTCTTCATCTCTCCCCCAATGACCTTTCTCTGTTTTTCCTCCTTTCTTTTTTCTTGCCTCATTGCTATTCCACCATACAGCTTGTTACTTCACCTCAACACTCCACTTTGCTCTCATTTCCTTCTCCTCCCACCTCTCAGCTGTGTGTTATCCTTTCTCTTTGCCTCTCACTTTTCCTGGTCTCCTTGTCAAATGAGAAATTATATTGTGCCTCCTTTTGCAATAAATATATGTATATTGGCCTATGCCAAGCTGCTTATAAGTCACTTGCGAAGAAATCCGTGTTGCAAGTTGCAAGGTCCTGACCTTAAAATCAACGTAAGCCGCCATTTTAGGATCATCCGCCATTTTAGGTTTGCTTTGTAAAGTCACCCTGTGAGTTAAAATGGTGGACGATGTCATTCCGAAATACAACATGGCCGTCTTGACCTCTGTATGTAGTTAATATGTAACTTGCCTGCAGGCCACTTGTTGAGGTCGTGAACTGAGACCTTGTCCTTCGTTGACCTGTGTGTAAAGGATTACTCGTGCAATGAAACTAATCTACGAGCATATGTTAAGAACAATGTATTCAAATACTGAACATAGAACACTTGTTTAACTACATTGTATTAATGTTTGAGAAGACCTGCATGGGAAATCCCAGAATACACAGTTGCCGTGTAGGCTTGTTGATATATGTATTAAAAGCAAACCAGTTACATGTGGATGTGCGAACTAGGCATGAACCCTAGATCAGTATTGTATTTGAGGAATATTAACCCGAAGTAGGGTTGGACATCGTGCTCGCAAATAATATAAAACAACCATGAATTCTAATGTACAGCATCTTTCATTGAACACACTGAACCACGCTGGAGTTCTCTGTGTTACACTAAGGGCCGATAGCTATCTGATTTTGCTCTGTTCTTCGTAACTGAATTCAGTATAAAATAAAGTACTTCGTATGTTCCTTTGTAACCCATGTTCGGTGTATTTCCTTTTGGGGTACTCAGCCTCGATATTTTGACTTTGTTTTCACATCCTCCTCTGCCTTTCTCTCTCTTTTCGACCCTTTTCCTTTGCCACTTTATATGTCCTCCTTTCACCCCACCATTGTCCACCTTAACATCTATTGTTACATTTAACACTCTTTTCCTCCTTAGAATCTATCACTTCTAACAACCTCCTTCTATCTTCTGTCTCAGCTCCTCTCGTCCACACGTCGTTCTCCCTCTTCCACTCTTGACTTGTCCCTTCACCTCTGATTCTCTCTGCCATCCTCTTCTCTCTTCCGCCTCTACTTTTTCCTCCTCCTCAGCTCATTTTTCCTCCAACTCCTACTCCTCCCTACCTCCCAACCCCTCCACTCCCATTCACTCTATGGTATCCCTCTTCTACCTTTGCAACACTCTCTCTTTGTTTTCCCTCCAAGCGGCACTGTGATGCTCCAACCTCATCCTCGCTATCTCACGTTATGGGTAAGCCACCCCCCTTTTTTCCCTGCATGAGGTTGTGCCTGTGGTACATAATTCTTCATGTGCGTTCAGATGTAATTGGTGGAGGGAATGCTGTGTGATAGGCCAGTACTTTTGTCGACCTCAGAATTAGCAGATGTGAGAAATCAGCAGTTCTCGCTGCTATTCTGCTTGCCAACATATGCTTTTAATTATAGATTTCAAGGGATTTATGTGTTTCTTTGTACCTTGAAAAACTTGCACTGGTCGTCTCCAATGTGTCTGCTAAATTGGGTTCAAGAACAGTGAGTGTGAGTGGAATCTAAGTGTAACTCCAGCAATATATTTTTTTTTATATTTCAAAACTGAAATGGGCTATGAAAGCATACACTTATTGCTCTAGCCAAGTGTATTAAACATTATTTACTAAAATAAAGGTTTAATCTAGTGGTAATATACTAGATATTAAAGCATCTATCGGTAATCTATCTTCAAATTGTTAGCCGAGACATAATTTAAACAATAACTATAAAGGGTTAATAAACCCATCAAGGACACATCTAAATAAATGAATCTGACACAACCACCTCAGTAAAATGTTCATACTTTAGCACTTCCGAGAACCTCTGAAAATAGGGACAAGTTGATAATCAAATTAACGACAAGAATAATTCAGGATCATCTGTGGCATGATCATATCATTAAATTGTGTCAGAATAATTCTAAATGTTTCAGTCAAATGCATCTCTGACTGACTCAATCTTATTAAGATCATTAAGAACTTACATGATGCCAGATATGAAAGTTGGTTGGCATGGCTATCATCTCCAAAGAGAACTTTCTCTGCAGGACGGTATCCGTAACTCACTCACCGGGCTCTCTGCACTGTGCATCATTGATAATGTTGTCTATCTGGCACGTCTTCACCTACTTTCATCTTCCTTTTATAACTATCCAGTCCCCAGTGTGATTCCCATTCATGGATACCCTGTGTGATTAAGAACCTACTTGATATCCTCCTGCTAAATATAAAAGGTGGTTGTCATGGCTATCATCTCTAAAGAGCGGTTTCTCAGCAGGACTGTATCCATAACTCGCTCACTCCACCATCTGCACAGGGTATCATTGAAAATGTTGTCTATCTGGCATGTCTTAACCTACTTTCCTTTTCCCTTTATAACTCTCTACTCCTCAGCTTGATTCGCATGCATGGATTCCCTGTGCGCTCTGACCATATGTTCTGGTTGCATGGTGTTATAGCGGTTGTACGTGACTGATATAGGTTGGAGACAGATCTTCTATCAAACCTCCATCTGAAGCTTGTTAAACAATAGGGCGATCATTGATCTTTCTAAATTTATCGAGGCCTCTGTACAAAGTGGGTCATACACTTGTTCTGTTTGGCTCGTCACTCTAGTATGGATAGTATGGATAGACATCCTATGCCCAGACTGTCCATAATGTAGTGGATCTTTGTGTTTTTACCAAATCACAGATTATTTCACAGCATATGCTTACCCTTTCTCCCTCAAAATGCAGGTAGACCCTGCATACATGCTGTTGTCCTCCTTACACCCTGCCCCCTTCCAAAATTGCCCCACTCAAACCGACCCTCTACTTTTTGTGGGGAAAACGTGGGACAACTTGTGTGAGGGAAAAGTGATCTATAAATATTGTTCATTAAATAGACTGGTTATCATTGTGGTACATGTCCATTTCCTGATCTCTAGTAAAACACCATCAAACTTCATGCACATAATGTACACAATCAGGCATCCTGGTCTCAGCCACGAGGCTACCTGTCTAAGCACTTGAATACCCCTCCTTCTGGATAATTACCCTATGGAGTCTTTCAACTCTTAATCCAATTAGCCATTTAAAGTGAATACTGGTTTGACTTTTAATCTGATAGCCCCTCTCCACATTCACATGGTTCACTTCCGCTTTGCAGAAAATAAAATCCTGGACCAAAAATTCAGAGCAGTCCTGACATTTCAATACAGACCACCCACAGTCGATGCTGATGATCACTAGTTCTCTGTTTGCCATAAGAATATTCCTCTGCTAGGAAAGCTACGGCTGAGTGCATAAGGAAATCTTTCCCATCTCCAAACAATTCTCGTCACCCATATACCTGTCAAATGTTGTTCCCGCTCTCTGAGGAATTGCCGTCTGGCATAGGTGTGAAAGCCCTAGCTTTTTTGATTTGTATAAACAATCAAACGTTGCAGGTAATTCCATCTCAGGAGGCCTGGTTTGCTAACCAGACCTCCCTTTCATTGAACTCCATGCCAAACGCATAGTAAACACCTATGCTCTGTTGCCTCAGTATCCTGAGCTGCAACTCCAGTCGGACAGCATGGCTCAGATCACCAAAAGCACAATGAACAGAAAAACGGTACCACTTGTTTGACCCTTGTGAGGTCAGGTAACACCTCTCTTCAGTAGGGCAGCTCCCAGCTTGAGTGTCCCGGGGAACAAGTTTCAAAGTGCTCACCCAAACCAAAAGAAGCAGTCTGACACTAAAGCCTTGCATACCAAAGACTCTTGAAGGGATGATTTAGAGAAGATTATGTTTTTAGGGATTCAGGCAGAGTAGAACTCCGGGGAGAAATATTCTTCTATCTTGGTTTTCTGTGGGCTCCTCTTTACCTCCTGTCTCCTACACTTCCTGCACAAACAAAGCAATGTGGGTATGTTGCCAAAAAGGAAAAGTCACTTGCTATCTCCAAAGGGATTGGCACATTAAAGCAAGATTGCTTGTGTCCTATCCTGGGTGGCCTTTTGCCTATTTTAAGCAGGGGTTTCCCATTACTTCCTTTATGCATTTTGTACCTTCAGGACTTCAAGAAAAATCAGTTTGGACCATACTGGGTGTGAAAACCATTTGGGAGTCCTCCAGCTGTGAAGTGAAGGTCGGTGTTCCAAGGCAGAAACAAGCTCTGCTCCTTTACCATCCCCAGGACATATTGGGGGTGACCTGCTGATGAAGCAAGACCTGCCTTTTTGCTACACTGGTTCCCAGGACCGGACAGGAGGTGAAGGACCCCTTTAGCTGTTTTCCAGTCACCCTTCCCCATGGTTGGGTGTACAAGAACAAGGAACCATCTTGTCGCTGAACCCATGAATTGGGAATCTCAGCAAGTTGAGAGCGAGATCAGCCAGGATCTGCATGTTCATCCCTTTCACACATTTGAACCTACAGGACCCTTGGTTCCTCTGGTGTTGTCTTTGACACTCTCACGATCTTTGAACCAAAGTTTTGCACATTAAAATCAGTTTTTCTTCACGCCGTGCCAGATAAAGGTGTTGTTGCCTTTGCATCGACAAGCTGCACTTTCTGCATTTAAGCTTTATTTCGACTCTTCAGCATCTTCATCGCTGATCAAGTCAATGTTCAAACAGACCATGAATTTCTCATCAAACAGTACCACTTGAATACTGTATTGAACTGCCACATCTTGAACTGCACATCCAGTCAACAACATACTCACCATCAAACTATCCCTGCTTGTACTCACGATCTGCATTTTTCGAACGCTGCTTCAAAGCACAAACATTTCAGCTTGACCCCGACTCTGCGCTTGCTCCTCATCTGGAACACCATGACTGCTGCATTTTAGCTTGGTTTGAAGCACTCACACAGCACCCAAAAGTCTGGTTTGATTCTTTTCAACTGTCAAGAAGAGCAAGACGATATTATTGACTGATAACTGCCCCGGTCCATCTTTGTGCCCTAGAAACTGGTTAGGTCACTTGTCATCTCTTTTTACACACAAGAACATATCATTTTACAAACATTGTGGGTATTCATTTCCTTTCTCCCTCTTTCATAACCCGAGGGCTGCATATTTTTTATCTTTGCCTATCTGTATGGATTATTGTAGTGTATACTATTCAGTTATTCTTGCATATAGTGTGTTTATTTAAAGTATGTATATTGTTATAGACCCTTGATTGGGCATTCCTTTATTTTGGAATGATTTAAATTGCTGTGTGGACTGCTATTGGTGTACTTCCACACCCCTCTTCAGAGTATAGTCGGCCCTTGTCCCACGTTGCCACAAAAGGCAAAGGAGGTAATACCTCTTGTCTGTGCTTGTTTCATCTTTATGACTGGCATCACTTCTGTTTTTTAGAAGTGTGAAGGCTGAGTAGGCAGTCAGCCACTACTCATTCTGTAGTCAGACATCATCTCATTACAGTGATTCTACTACAGCCCAGTGACCAATTCACCAACCAATACACCAGGCAGACATGCATCAAAATGTCATCTGCTGTCAGTGTGAGGAGAAGAAGGCAACATAACTGTTTGGAGGCAGCCAGTGGCTACAAGTGACTGCACTAACTTTTAGTGACAGTACCAAATACTAGTTAGCAATTGTGAAGAATGTTTTATAATTCTTTTGAGGAAGAAGGAGATTATATTATATAGAGTGATCATAAATCAGTGTGCTAGGTTTCAGTGGCCTGAACAAAACCTAGATAATATTTTTTTTTTGTTGAAAATTTGGTTTTATTGGAATTTTACAGTTATGACATAATTCAAAAAATAATGCAAACATCCATATATATCAAGGTGAGGTCACAACTTTCCCCTCCCCCACCCCACCTCCCACACCCGCCCCCCCATCCCACGCCATGGTTTAATGGTAGATAACAACAACAGGGTCCAGCACATCATCTGAGGATACAATGCGAGCATAGGGTTGCTTCCGAGAGAGAAACGGTGCTAAAAAAATAAGGTCCAACATATAAGAGTCACATGTCCTGCAACAATCGATCTCCTCCCACTCCAAAGGGGTTTCCCGATAGTGTTGTTCCCATCAAGAGAACCGTCTGAGATGATTACTCGTGCCTCAGGCTGTTTTCCCGTATTTGTCAAAAAATGGCAGCCATAGGGCCTCGATGTTGGATTTGAATTCATCGATCAGGTGGGTCAAATACTCCATATCGTAGATTGCTCGTGTTTTCGCTACCCACTCCCCCTCCCCCGGAGGTCGGGGTGATTTCCATTTCTGGGCCCAGCAGCATCTAGCCGCGACTAGCATGACCTGCAACTTGTGGTCATGTTTCACCTTGGGGCCCCCCTCAACCTCAATACCGAACAACACCAGCCAGGGGGACAGAGTTCTCACCAATCCGTCCACTCCCCTTATCCATGACAGGACCTCACTGCAATAGGTTTGTGCCACCTGGCACTTCCACCACATATGGACATAGTCTCCCTTTTCAACATGGCATTTCCAGCAGTGGGGGTCGTAGCCTTTTCTCATTCTGGCTATCCTTTGTGGGGGGTAGTGCCATCTGTGTATCAACTTCAGGGACTGGTGGCGGTATTGGGGTGCAGTTGTGGAGTGGTGTGCCTGCCTACAGATCTTGGTCCATCTCTTTTCCGTTATAGGAGTGCCTAGGTCCTTCCCCCATTGTACTTGCGAAGATGGGGGGTCCCGTGGGGTAGAGAACAGCAAGAAGCTATAAAGCCGCGATATCACCCCCTTGGTACCTTTGTCCGTTATGAGGAATTTCTCAAAATCGGTTAGGTCCCGCCTAAGTGTGTCTCCCCATCTGATCTCGGTAAGGGCACACTTGAGCTGTAGATATCGAAAGGGGGAGAGGTCAGGTAGGCCCAGGGCGTCCTTCAAGTCACCTAGAGAAATAAACACCCCATCCACCCAAAGCTGTCCGGCCCTACAAAGACCAAGTGGTTCGTTGATCCCTTCCCAAAGTGGTGGAGCCCAGATGCAGCTCAAAGGTGAGGGCCACATTGTGAGCCATCTCAGGTAACCCCCTTCCTTCCAAATGGACCACACCACTCCCAACACTGGGCGTTTCAGAACCCTTCTTGGAATAGATGTCTTGGGGACCCATAGCCATTCGTCCAATGTGACCGGCGAGAAGAGTGTGTTATCTAACATTACCCATTCTTTCTTTGGGCCAGTCATCAAGTGGTCGACAAGGACGCGCAATCGTGACGCCTTATAATAGGTGTCAAGATCGGGGAAACCCACCCCACCCTCATCTTTGGGTCTCGTAAGAGTGTCGTAAGCAATTCTATGGGATTTACCGGCCCATAGATAACGGAGAAGGGCCCGCTTGATCTCCAGGAGAAATGGGTTTGGTATCTGGGTTGGCAGCATTTGAAACAGGTACAAGAATTTGGGGAGGATTACCATTTTGATGGAGTTGAGGTGAGCCACCCATGAGAGGCCGGATTTTGACCAGCGTCCCAGGTTTTGTTTGATCGACCTCCATAGGGGCGGGTAGTTTACTTTGAAGAGATCCCCTAGGTCTGATGGAATTTGGATCCCCAGGTGGGAGAGTCCCTCTGTACGTTTACAAAACGGAAGGTTATCGATGTATTGTCTCTCAGTCTCGTTGAGCTGGCCTGCCGGGAATGCCACTGATTTATCTACATTGACCCTGTAGCCTGCCAGGGAACCATATCGCTCCAGACTATTCAACACCTCTGGGACAGATTGGAATGGTTTAGAGAGGCACAGGAGGACATTGTCGGCAAACAGGGTTATTTTGTAGTTAGTTCCTCCCATCTTAACACCCTGGATCTGATTGTTAGTCCTGATTGCTATAGCCCAAAGTTCCATCACCAGGGCGTAAATGAGGGGGGGCAATGGGCATCCCTGTCTTGTGCCTCTCTCTAAAGGAAAGGGCTCTGACTCTCGTCCATTGGCCACCATTTTAGCGGAAGGGCGGGAGTAGAGGGCCGTCATCCATCCCCACCACCTGGGTCCCATCCCCAAGGACGATAGAACCCCCTCCATGAAGGCCCAGCTCACCCTGTCGAACGCCTTCTCCGCGTCTAGAGACAGGAGAAGGGCACCATCGGATTTCACTTCATTTGAGCTCAATATGTGCAGGGTTTTGCGCATATTATCCGCTCCTTTTCTATTTACTACGAAGCCTACCTGATCGGGGTGTATCAGCCGGTGGAGACACCGTTCTAGACGTGTCACCAGGATCCTGGTGAAGATCTTGGCGTCTGTGTTCAGGAGCGAGATGGGCCTATATGAGCCACACTCCGCTGGATCTCTGCCCGGCTTAGGGATAACTGTGATTATGGCCTGCAGGAATGTTGGTGGAATGGTTTCTAAGGTTTTGATATGGTTAAATAATTTGGTCATATTCTCCTCCGTTATCTCCTTGTCCAGTGTCTCTCTCTCCAGGTCTGTGAGCTTGGGTAGGGCGTGGTCATCAAGATATTTTCGAATTTCATCCAGTGATTCCCCCTCTTGTTTGGTATAGAGGGCCCTATGAAAGGCCGCAAATGATTCTGCTATATGTTCAGTTTTTATCAGGCTGTTACCCGCCCCGTCCCGCCCCGTCCTTGACCTGTTCTATGTGTCTGTCCGCCCTATTTCCCCTCAGCCTGTGTGCCAGAAGAGTCCCAACCCTGTCGCCCCTCTTGTAGTATCTCTGCTTCGTGTATCACATTTTTTTAACTACCTCTCCAATCAGGATTGTATGCAGAGCCTGTCTCTCTTTCCCTTGGTGAGCTGTGCCCTCATGGCCCTCCGGGAGTCTGGATTCTATCAGGGCTCTCTCTCGCTTCTTGCTCGCGCCCTCTGCAATGAGGAGACCCCTGAAGGTGGCCTTCGCTGCCTCCCAGACTGAGACCATTGGGACCTCCCCTGTGTCGTTCAATAGGAAGAAGGCCTTCATTTCGTTTCTAAGGAATTCCCTAAACACCTGGTCCCTCATGAGGGTATCGTTACAGCGCCACCTACGTGATTTCACGGTGGCTTGCAACCACCATTCCATAACAAGGAGCTCATGCTCTGGCCAGGTCACAGACTCAACCGTAGGGTCTCCAACCGCTCCCCCTCCCTCCTCCGAGACCAGCAGTAAGTCAATTCTAGTGTAAGTTTGGTGGGTGGGGAGAAGAACGTGTAACGCCCGGGGGTTTGCCAGCAATTGCGCCATACGTCAACCCAGTAGTATTCTTGCAGGAGGTCCCTCAAGGTGAGATTATCTTTTGTTGGGGGCTCTTGGTCCCGTCCCATAATAATATTTTAAGGCAAAAAGCTGTGCCTCACGTTAAGCAGCTTGCTTTCAAGGAACCAAAAACCTGCACACATCTGATTCAATCCTGTTTAGTTTCTTTCTCTACTTGCTGGTTCCTGGCTAGTGCATCATAGTGCCAAGAAACCAATGAGTGCATGGTCTCTAAAGGCACACCATACATTTTATGGTGAGGATATTCTGTCATTCATCCTGAAGATCTGCGTTATTGTCACGAGACAGGGAAAGCCCCCAGGATCTGTTCCCAGGCACATCTTCACCCCTCTACTTCGACTCCCTTTAAGGGCTTGTGAGATGACTAAGATCGATCTGTCATCCATTATTTCTATCTATCTTCCTATCAAGGTATTAACTTCATATTTTAAACCATGCAGGAATATAGAAGTGTGAGGAATTTTGCCATCCGCACGGCGGGTGTGCGCTCAGCTGGGCTTTTTTGAAATATTTAATTAAATAGAATGATGGTAGACCAACCTCATGAAAATATGTGGGGCTAACCCATACACATTTTCCTATGCTCGCAGCATGACAAACGTATACACATGTGTACTCTGGGTGGACACAGCCTAGTGACATAGTCTGCCCTGACATATTTAGCTGAAATATGAAAGCAGGAGTACACAATGAATCTCCAGAAGGGGGAGGACCAGACCTTCCCCCTGACATGGCCAGCCTGATTAATCAACAAAGGCTCCATGGATCTGCCCTGCTCTTCTGTTGGACCCTGCAGCTGGTGGCAGCGATTAGCATACCAACTGAAGGGTACTTCAAATAGGCCGACATGTGCCCCGGCTGCAGAAGTTAACAAAGGAGACAGAAAACACCAACATTCTTTCATATGCAACTCTATAAATCTGAAGCCAGCTACCACCCTCAATATCAAAGATGGCAAACTATCATGTTTGGGACTATGTGTTTACCCATTCATAAGGTAAAAGAATGAGGTTTGCGGCAGCCAGAGAGGCTGCCTCACTGGAGCTTCAATGCAGACTTGTCGATTTAAACAGATACCACAGAGAGCTTCAATTAACCAGAAAGACCTGTTGATCCAAAACAGACGGGAAGATGGGTGGGACTTAGTATCACATGTTTTCACTCCTTAACGTTTTCTATTGCAAAGTACTCTAGTTATTACCTCATCATTACAGGAGATTGTTGGTGGGGACCCCAGGATTGGTTCACTGAGGTAGGCTTAGCCTGCACCAATCACTGTGGCCCATTTGTCTTCAAAGGAGTCCTCTTTTGGCAGATCCCCTGAAGACTTTGCAATGAGTAGCAAGTATCATTGGACCCTGGCTGAAGGTACAGTCTGCCTTTCATCTTCCGCCAGTGAAGGAAGGCCAAGACCTCCAAAGAGGGAAACAAGATCCCAATCCATAAACAAATCCTAGGGAAAAGAGGGAGATACTAAATCGAGAAGACCCTTCAGGAGCTCCCGAACCCGTACCCAGCCAGCACACTGTGTACGCTGCAAGGCTCTGCAGCAAGCTACCTAGATGGGAAGTGCCAGAAAGTCTCTGAATCCGAAACCAAGGACAAGGCAACTGCCTACAACACACTCCTCAGCTTTGGGCTGTCCAACTTAAAAGATGACACAAGCCCAGTGAAGATGCTCGGAGAAGTGCTTTGATGAGCATCTACTGATGTCCACCTTAAAGGATATTTTTGCATCGAGCTGCAACCGACTGCAACACTGACCGCTGTTATGCCACAGTCACATAAAGACATCCGAGCTGTCTCAACCATTTCTTCAGAACCGTCGACCAGCACTGAGACACTGATTCCTGACCCAGAGCAATTGGTAGGCCAGCCAGCAGACTTTCATCCAGCTTGGCTCGACTTATCATCTTGCTGCGTGATACCCACTACTGACTCCCTTCTTAAACTCTGTCACAGAAGCCTGCAAAGTACACTGAAGAAGACTCAACCCTGTTGAGTGCTAAGAACACCTACAGCACAAGGTACATTGTGTTTCTGTTTCCCTGGACCTTCCTGGAAGGCCCAAAGAGACATTGTAAGACCCATTGTTCCCTTTGTGCTGAAGCCAAGTAACCTCAAACTCTTGCGAGTATTTACCATGCCGACTACCCTCCTGTCAGTATCCAGAGTGAGCTTTGAAACTGTCTGTCCTCTGTATTCCTTTAAAGGGTTGGTTGTATTTTGTAATGTGCTAGAACTGTCTGTTGTGATAAAAAATAAAGTAGATATTTGCATACAACCTTGACTGGATTGTCCCTTTTATTTTTGGGTAATAATTGAATTATCGCTGTGTTGCAACTAACCCACGATCCACAACCTTTCGGAGATAAGCCTGCCGTTCTGTCCACGTTACCATCATTGAAAAAGGAGGTTTATAATTTACTTGTGTTTGCAATCTGTTCGGATCCCTTCTGGTGTACTAGAGGTTTAGGACTGATTGACGTGTTAGAATATAATAATTAATAATAATAATAATAATAATAATAATAATAATAATAATAATAATAATAATAATAATAATAATAATAATTAGAAACATCCCTGGACCAGTGGTGCCCCGGAAGTTGATTCATGAAAAGAAGACTGTAACATCATATGACCACCCCATGGCCCACACAAGCCTTCGTGTTCCCTATAAATCCTGTGCAAGGATCGTAGTGGCTTCATCTAGGGCTAGGCAGCAGGGTCGGACTGCAGAATAAAATCCATTCAGGCAGCAATTAAAAAGTCGATCACACATTTTAATGCATTTCTATCCAGAACAGAGTACTGTCCACGGGTTCAATAAATATATTGCAAATAATGCATTTGAAAACATATTTACTTATGAAACTGCCACACTCTGTCCAAAAAGTGTTCCATTCTGTCAAAAAACAAATGTTGCATCTAGAATCATGGCCTGGCACTTTGAGCATTGTCCTATAATGATGATTATGGGCCTCATTATGAGCATGCAGGTAATGAAAAAAGGAAGGCGGAATGGTATTACCGGCATCGTTAATGGGTCTGGGCCATTATGAGCCGACAACCCGCCAATACCGCCACCACCCATACTGTGCCTCTTCTTACCGGCATGCGCGCGTACACGTGCCCCTTTGCGACGGAAATACCGGGATGCTGCTAATAGGAGGACATCACAAGTTACGCAGGCATGCACTTACCAGCATCCCGAAGGCAGTAATTAGGGCCTGCACAACGGCTGGAGTACAGGCATCGCGGACCATCCCTAAATAGCAACCTGCAGTGTGGGCAACTGCCACAGGTGCACACAATCACCACAGGTGGAGTCAATGGAGCATGTCCCAGTACAAAAGGAGTACACCCACACACGACACCCCACCGCTACTAAAGGTGGTGTCTGTGCTCCACTTCCTAGCTACAGGCACCTACCAGCACACAGTGGGCCAGCTGCATGGTATAACACAACCACTCTTTTCACGCATACTGATCCAAGTGCTTGATGCCCTCCTGAAGCACGCTAGCACCCACATATCCCTACCACAGAATGCCCAGGAGCTTACCGACACTAAAATAGGCTTCCATGCACTGACAGGCATGCCCAATTGCATTGGTGCCCTCGACTGCACCCATGTCGAATTGGTTGTCCCTCATGCCATAGAGGCGGTGTACCGCAATCGCAAGCAATACCACTCCATCAATGTGCAGATGGTCTGTGACTCCTGCAAGATCATCGCACATTGTTGCACCCGATATCCCGGACCTACACATGATGCCATGGAGCCGCGTAACTCCATGCTACCCCGTTACATGGAGCGACATGCTGGACGACGTGCCTGGCTGCTCGGTAAATTGCCTGACTGGGCCATGACAGTGCGTCGGGGTTGTGAGGTGGGGGGATGCATACGCCACCTGGGTGGGATTGGGGGGGATGCATACTCCACCTGGGTGAGATTCGGGGGGGATGCATACTCCACCTAGGTGGGATTGGGGTGGATGCATACTCCATCTGGGTGGGATTGGGCGGTGAGTGGACAGTGCACTCAGAGCTAAACACTGTTGTCCTGAACATCCCAACCTGAACATGACACGTCAATTGCATACATAACACCAATGCCGTACATCAATGACAACATGCATGACGCACAGGCAGGCCACCATGGGTATGTAAAGCGATGAATGACTGAACATGATTACAACTGTGCCAATGCTGCTAGTGTGATTAGGTACAGAGTAGCATACACTCAATTATGGGTGGCAAGACATCGTTCTGCATCTACAGTACATCCGCATCAGCATGTAAGTGAACACCCTGCATCATCTGTAGAATGCAATCCACACTAGCAGACCATAGTGCAGTACACAACGTATCAAATGAACCTGTGTACATACATATAGGTACATGTGTATGTCAACACCAAATAGCTGCAGCCACGGCTGTGAATTCTAAAGGTGTCAGCTCAGATTGACTCACACATACCTCTTTGTGCTCCCATGCAGGTGATGGAGGCTATCCCTTGAAGCTGTGGCTACTTACCCCTGTGCGGAACCTGCATAACAGGCACGAAGAGTAGTACAATCGTGGACATACCTGTACCTGTATCGTGAATGAGCAGACCTTTGGCCTGTTGAAGGCATGGTTCCACTGCCTAAGCAGTTCTGGTGGAGCACTCCTTTATGGCCCTGAGAAGGTGGCAAAGATCACCATGGTCTGTGGCATGCCGGCCAACATGTGCATCCGGAGAAATGTACCACTACCATCTGACATTGACATGCATGCACTGGGTGAGGATGATGAGGATGATGATGGAGGAGAAGCAGCACCCCTGCCAGTACGTGATGCACAAGATGGCTGTGCTGTACGCCAATCACTTATTGACGATTACTTCTGAACCACAGGGACGTTGATGGATATGTGTCAGTGCTACACTGAGCACTGGGACCGTGTGGACATGGACACAGGGTTTGTGGGGAGTTGGGCACTGTGTGCTGTCGTGAATTGAATGGACACACTCAAAATGAACAATATCCAGGCATTAAATGATTTTGAACACAACAGGTGTATTAAGAATATTTACAAAAAAGTGCTTCCCACCTCCACCACTCACACGCCCTGCTCCCTCCCCCAAAACACCCAAACACCCAATACCCCCATAAACACCCCATTTCCCCCAAATACCCCTTACCCCCAATAAACACCCAATACCCCCCAAACACCCTATACCCCCAATGAACACCCCATACACATCAATGAACACCCACTTAATGCCCTCCACACCACCAACACCACCTCCCCCCTCATCCATTGTCATCCCACACTATTTCTGGGCTTTTTTAGTGTCCAGGTGCAGCATTTCTGTCTGCCTTGCACTGCGCCTCGTCATCCGCACAGGGCTGGAGGGAGCGGAGCATGCAGGTGTGGACAATGGGGTGGATGCCGATGTGACCTGCACCGCCGGTGCAGGTTGTTGGCGCTGCATGTGTTGGAGCATGCTGATTAGGACCTGTGTGACGGCCCCCAAACTGTCAAGGATCATGATAGCAATTGAATTTATGGCTGCAATGGTCCCACCATTGGCCTCATGGATATCTCTGCGTGATTCTTTGCCATCAGCCACATATTGACGGACTAGCTCAATCATCGAGTCCTGCCGGACCTCTACCCTTGACAGGCATGCCTCAATATCAGTAGGTGCTGTGGAGGTAGAGGGTGCAGCGGCTGGGTGGGCCATTGCAGGGCTGGTCTTTGGGGTGGTAGTGAGATCTGGACTGTGCAGTAGAACCGCAGAAGCCAGCATGGGGCTGGACAGTGTGCCCTGAATGGTGTGTTGTGGGGTGGGCCGGGGGCTTGGGGTGCGGGGACATTCCACATGGATTGTGCAATCCGGGTCTTGGAACTCCTCTTCTTCCACATCCGCATCGCTGAGTGGGGCTGTGGCTGCTGCCTCCCCCAGTGAACTGCTGTGGTTTCCTCATGTGCCTGCCTGGCCTGTGCATATGCCCTGAGTTGCACTTTGGGCCGCGGTGCTTCCCTGGAGGTAGAATGGCCAGTGCTATGTGGTCTGGCCCTGGATGTAAATGGCATGAGTTGGTGCTGTACAGTATTTCATTTCTCATGCATTCCAATCTTATAGGCGTGTCACACAGGGTAGTTTCAAGGGGGGGTGCATATTGGCATAAACTGTGGCGTCTCCATATGGCACAGATGAGTACCAGGTGGCATGGTACTGTATTGAGGTTTGTGTGATGTATGACATGCAAATGGTCCCTGTGTGTTGGGTGTCTGTTGGTAATGTTGGTTGGCACACAGCATGCATTTCATTGTGGCAGGGTTTGGGCCTCCATCTGGACATGGATCTGTATATGTGTGTATGATGGGCCATGCATTGGCTTGGCATGGCTCACTTTTACATCAGTTGTACTACATCATGGTTTGGCCTACTGGGGTTTGCAGGGTCACTCACCTCCATCTCCCCGATGTCGCAGCACCCGTCTCCATTTCACCGAAGCCCTCTATTTGGATGATGGTCGTGCTGCAGGTTTCTTCCCAGCGCATCAGTTTGACTGGGGAGTGGGCACCCACGCCTGTGGCCATGGCCTCCCTGCGATTTCTGGCCAGGATGTTCCAGACCCTGTGATGGAGGTCATCCCATCTTTTACAGTCTTTGACTGTGCGGGGGTGATGCCAACCGCAGAAACGTTGCGCGCTACCTCCTCCCATATTTCTTTTTCCCTTATTTGTGCTTCCCTTTTTAGGTTGGAGGCAAAAACCTCATCTGCATGGGCTGCAAGAATGTCAGCCAGCATGTTTAGCTCCTCATCGGAGAAGCGCTTCTTGCACAGGCGGGGGGTTGTTTTACGGGTAACTTTCGACATGCTGGGGTGGTATGGCACTGCTCTCTCCTCTGTATAAATGCTGGATTGGGAGGATGGCAATGGATTGTGTTTTTAATGATGGCCGCCGGTGCATTTCCCACTCCGACGCGATGGCGTTACTTCCGGGTCCGATATTACGAGCCCGGTATTACCGGGTCGTTATTAAGGGGTTGCTCCTTGGCGGAGGCAGTATCGGCGGGTCCCGTGATGCCGCTATCGGCGGGTTGGAGGGCCTTTAGCGGCATGGCGGTATCGCCATTAACGGCATGGGGGTTCGTGCATGCTTGCGCACTCGTAATCAGCCGCTATTATCGGCGTCAAAGGAGCACAGACCTGCTACTTCCTCCATGCCGGTAATGACTCCGTTTTAAGCGGGATTCTCGTAATGAGGCCCAATGTGTGTTATTTATATAGCCCTTTTGCCTAAGCGCTTTACATAGAACATTTTTACACGCAGTAGCGCCGAACCAAATTTGCTAGTCATTTATTAACCTCAGAAGGAATAAAGGCTGAGTTGCCCTTGCTGGGAATCGAACTTGCGACCTGCACATATCACACACAGATCGCAGCAGCAAGCACTCAACCCACTCAACTGAGATGATATAGGCCAGACCGAGCCTGGTAGGCAGCACTTTACAGAAACAAAATTATGAAAATCATTATAAACCCTTAGGTTATCCAATCCCCCATGTCCTTAGAATACATGTGGTAGTGAAGCTGGGACTAGTAAGACATGGGCAGAGAAGGGGAGTGTTGACACAGTCACACATGCGGGAGCTAACAGGTCAGTCGCCTTGAATGTCAGTGACTGGATAAGTGTGACTTTTCCAGCAGCGTGTCATGTTTTGCTTCTACTTCAGGACTGCGCAACACCCATGAACGAGTACGATGTGGGTGTGTAGGCCAGGCAGGCATGTCATGTATATTCTTGTCTTTGTCCGAGCTCATGTCAACTTGCAATTTTCGGGGAGTTGTAAACGTGTAATTTTCGGTGTGCCGGAGCCACAGACAGCAGCAATTAGTCTGCGCTGCTGTGGTTTCTGCTCTCGAGGGACAGTTCTGAGTAAATGCTGATCACACATGTCACTGAAGGCTGTGCTTTGTGCAGGGTTACTCATCCGTCAGAAGTGGTTACTGCACAATTAGTGCACTATAAATCTTGTTTTGATTCGCTTTACATAGGCAACGATGTTTCTTACAGGAGGCAAACCCAAAATAATACAGCAGTTTACCCTCCTCTATCATTTGCATTGTATCTTCACATAAGCACACACAAACAATTCCACGCACAAGACCTCCACGCAAACACGACACACAATGGACACCATGCAACACCACGAACATTCCATGCCACAGACACATAAGTACACACACACACACACACACACAGACAAGCGCGCGCCTGCACCAAACAAATTTTGCTCGCTCCGCCCCCATCATGGGTGGCAGAGGACCACACCCAAATTTGGTTTTCATCCCAGAATGCACTAATCACTGACAAACACAAAGCATTCCCAATCAACACACCACATCAATTGTATGTACATTGTAGGTCACTCTGCAAAGTTAATCATTCATTTTGTTATTGTAATCTGCAATGTTATCATGTCATCTTAACACTACGGTCAAACAATTCCCACTCAATGTACAGTGCAATGAACTCATAATAATCGCATGGATGCTATGTAAATTTAAGATAACATAAGATGACATAACATAATTTAGCATATATTCTCACAGTTATAGGTTGAACTTCAGATTACGGAACCAGGGCATCTCAATTCTAAAATGGAATCCACAGTTGATCAAATTGTGTGAAGCTGGATATATCGCTAATGTATGCTAACCAGGTGTTAGGATGGACATGTGCCAACATATTCACGAATTACGTACATGCCAGCACACACGCACGCCTACAAAGACAGACCAGCTCACTCACAAAAGGTACCACTAGATTACATACAATCACAATCTCACCTATCAACACACACACAACACACTCACAAACCCACACAGCACTAGCACGCAAGATAGCTCAGCATCTTCAGCATGACTTGGGACACGTTGGAGTGATCTTTGCTGCTTGTTTATGGCACCTACTTATACTTGTCTTTTAGCATTGAGTAGAGTTAGTGAATGAATGTGAGTGTAACTGGCACTGAACACTGCAGACAGGTTGTTCCAGCAATGTCTGGCTCTGGGGCAGGGTGGGTGTGGGGTGGTGGTCAGAGAGTGGGGAGGAGCTAGCGAGGAGATGGAAATCAGGCTTTACACAATGCAGACTTGTTCAGAGGTTCTTTGACAGGGAGTAGCGCTGGAATAGCTTCTGCAGGCATCTTGGGTTCCACTTACAGAGAGAGACCTTGGTGTGTGGAGCAGAGGACTATGAATTAAATTGCAAACTTCTATGAGTGCCAGCTGTTAGAATGAAAAGGCAGCTTTAGCATGCCCCTGCTTTTTTCATGTTTCCACCTGATTTAATTACAGGTTCTTGCTTCATTGATACAGTCTAATGGTCCCTGCATGCATTATGTGAGGGTATTCGCTTGGTGAGTTCTTCGGAAGAGAAATCGTCTTTGGGAGCTGTGCTCTTTCTCAGAGCGTTCGGCCTGATCCAGAAATGACGCCAATTTATTGACTTGTTCTGCCAGGCTTCAGGTTGCTTCGTAGGATGCTGGAAATGTTAGTAGTTTGGTCTTGTCTTCTGTACCACACAGTATAAATACCTCTGAATGGGCCATGGAGTATTGCCAGGTTTTTGCTATCGAGTGGGGAACCAATTCTAGACAGTGATGTTTTCCCAGATCTCAACATCACTACCCAGGTGGAGATGGATCTGCACGCTAACCATGTGCATCTAGAAATGCAAGTGATGCTGATAAATGTCTTGGCTCACTGGGATGATATGTATGTCCAACAGAAAGGTGATTGAGAATATCCCTGGAGTACACTGCTTGATATCCTTCTCCCGGATAATTCAGCTCATCCAATCGCCATGTGATGATTAGTAAATTAAAGGACATATTTGGGTCATTCATGGGCATTAATGTTCGTAAAATGGGTTTCATGTAGATAGTTAAAATATGATTTGGTCATACCGACAAGGCTGCTGATTTTTATACTAAATAGGTAGATACGCATAGCCCAACACAGTCTTTTGCAGTTCCTGTGTTGCATCATTTATCTGCTCAGTATTTTCAATTAAATGTCATGGTCTAAAGTGTCATTGTTCATAGACAAATTGGTATTAGCATAATTGACCTAAAACATTTGACCTAAAACATTTGATCAAATTATTTTGACCTTTTGTTTTGCTCAAATTCGATTAAATATATACATGGGGTGGGTAAGGGTATAGATTAGGTTGAGAGGAAGTGGGGGAAGGGTCGCAGGGGTCTCCCCATGGCACTTTAGACCAAATAAAAGGTCAAATAAATGAGATCAAATGTGATTAGGTCAAATGTTTTTGGTAAAATAGACCCAAACCATACAAGTTGTGTCATCTTAGTCCTGCATGGTGTCTTTATTTTAGTGTGATGAGTGGGTCTACTTTCACATTTGCCAGTACAATTTTCGAACTCCTTCATAGTGTCAAACAATTGACCCTTCAGACATGAAAGAGTTTGTCTAGTTTTCACTTTCAAATATCTTGTGGAAGATTGAGTTGGTATAAGACAGGTATGTCGGTTAGCAAGGAGTCATTTATTTTTTGTAAAGTGTGGATATTGCATACCACATGGGTCAATGCCCTGAAGAGGGAAATGTTTAAAAGTTTTGTGATGGTGGGTGAAAGTATTCGACTCTTCAAAACAACTTTTGTTAGTTTCCAGTTTATTTTAGTGTGATTTTTATTTATCATCATTGTTTTAAAGATTTTCAACAATTCAAGAAATAAATGCAAAAAAAGGCTACATTTGTAAGCAGAACAAATATATACAAGGTTTATGTAGATGGCTACCTAGGATCTTCTAGAATACCAGCATGGAGCAATAATTTATTATCAGCAAGAGTCGATGTAAACTCTAAGCATGTCATTATTTTCTTGTAACAATCTATTGTTGTATACAGGTGTATGTGCTGGCTATTAAATAGTGCAAACATGGATTTTAAGCAACACTGAGCTATGTAAAGGTATGGTCTGAGTTATGGATAAGTAAGAAGGATAGTCCATTATCATGGACCTATTGACATACCAATCATGGACTAACCATTCTCCAGGAAAGTCTCCTCACTCATGTATTATGACTGTCTAAATTCCTAAACTTTCTCATCTAACCTTGGAAACCTCCACATCACCAGAATACATTCAGACACCAATGAAAAAGTTAATCACACATTATAATGCATTTCTATCCAGATCAGACAGAGTGCTAACCACAGGGGACGGGGTGGGGGGGTTTGAATAAATATATTGCAAATAATGAAATAATGCATTTGAAAACATATTTGCTTAGTAAACATTGCTTAAAATTAGCGGAGTAACTTATTAAACTGACACACTCTGGCCAAAAAAGTGGCCAAAAAGTGGTCCACTCTGTCCCAAAAAATCTGTCCCATCTAGAATCATGGTCTGGCACTTTGGGCATTTTCCTATAGTGACGATAATGTTGTGTTATTTATATTGCACTTAAACCTAAGTGCTTTACATAGAACAGTTTTAAACAAAGTATCACCCAACCGCAGTTGGTAATCATTCATTCACCTCAGAAGGATGAAAGGCTGAGCTAGACTTGCCAGTATTCTGTTTCTTTGCCCCTCAAGCCAGTGTTAGTTTTACAACCTTCCCTGTCACCAGCTATCTGTTATATTTAAAGCGCTGTCGGGCCAAACATGTACTTGTGTGTTAATGTGTGATTTGTCAAGCCAATGCGTTAGTTCTTGCTGATCTTCGACACCTCTCTGTTTTCCACTGTATTGGGTTAACCAAGCCATACTATCCTTGGTAACGTCTATTGTTATTTTTAATTAATTGTTTTTGGTTATTACAAACCTTTACTCCTGCCAAATGGATTGCGTGAGGCTCAGATTTCTGATATCTGTAGTGCTGGTTTTGGAAGACTGAAGGCTTTAAGGACAATGCTCCCTCTGCTTCCTCCAGAAAACCGCACAGCAATGGTGACATCCATTATAATGGGCTCTTTGGACTACTGCAATGGCATTTATCTGGGATAGCCTGGGTACCATATTCAGCGGTTACAAGTCCTTCAGAACTCTGCAGCACGCTTAAGGTGGCCCGGCTGACTCCCTCTTTAGCCCTGTTACACCATTTGCACTGGCTAACGGTGGCTGCTCGCATTGAGTTTAAAATTCTTTGTATTGTCCATCGAGCTGTGCACAATGTGGTCCCTCACGTCCTAAAAAATAAATTGGAAAGGTACTGTCCGACGAGAAACTTGCACTCTTATTCTCATTTGCTCCTTAAGATACCCAAAAGTGTCTGGGTGGTCGCTCTTTCTCAGTCTTGGCGCCTCCAGATACTAATGAGAACACTGGCTGATTACTTTCCCTTCAGGAGAGCCCTGAAGACCCATCTGTTCAGTCTCTTTCTTCCTCTCTGCTAGAGCAGGTGGCAACTGATTACTTAGAGCCTGCCCCCCCACCCCCTCTCAGCGCCTAGACGCCCTATTGGCCTTAGTTCACATTTTATACATTTTACAATAATAATAATAATAATAATTTGCAAAATAATCTTTTAAGAAACATAGAAAAAACATACAATATTATACATTATGTTACAAATAAAACCAACAAATATAATCCAATTACAACGCACACAATTACACAAGTACCTATATAATAATACAAACAAACAAAACTCCTAAATAGAATTAATATGAGTTAACAGATTCAACAATAAAAACTTTACTTTACCCTGTGACCCCGAAATGTCCCGTCCTTGGTAAGACAGTACATCTTTACGAACAAGCAATCATAAGAGCATTCATCTAAAACAATAGGCACACTGTGGATAAAAATCTCAGCACTGTCAAATTTAATGCAACCGATTTTGTGTGCGTAATGTCCCACCATAAATGATCTAAAAACAACCAATTAGCGCTCAATACAAATCTATTAAAATGAGACAATCCGCTGCCCTCTAAGAGCATGACAATCAATCAACCTATGTAATAGCGTTTCCTTAGAATGCACCACATTGTAAAAACGGCAGAACATCAAGGCATCTCTCACAAGCCGTCTTACAGATATAATCTCCCTAGGCGGCAAGATATTCAATCGAAAACGCATGAAGTTATGACACATTTTCTTAGTAGGCAAACGTTTTACATAGGGCTCTGCATAGCCCAATGTTTTTTGGGAGGAGATGATCTATCTGTGAATATAACTTGAAGTCTATAGCAGCATCATTAGTGCAGGCCCAATCAATATTTTGAATCGTCCTTTTAGCTTTAGCTGGGAATTGCAGGAGAGTTTCCAGCGTTACTCCCAATTTCGGCAGTAATTGTGAACATTCTTCATGTAACAAAAGCCTCCTGTGTTACTGCTTCCCTAACACCTTAACTCAATAGCGCATATAAGGATACCTCTGAGCTCACGTACAATTTTCAATAGAGCGACAATCTCCTCCATTCTACCAAACTCTGAAGTGATTGCAAGCCTAATTTGTATGGACTTGCTGGCAACGGCACCCATTTAGGTAGACAGTACAGAACAGACCACCGAATCAGGGCTTCAAATTTATTCATCTCCCTCACTGACTATGCAGGAAAAACCTCGGAGCCATAACATAATCGAGGGATTGCCTTTGCTTGATAGAACTTCATGGATGGCATCTTTGAAAATGTGCCATTTTTCTCATGTATCTTTTGAATTTGTGGAATTTGTTTGAGCACTTTTTTCCTTCAGGCAGTTCCCATAAAAATACTTCTTAGGAGACTAAATAATTGGGAACCCCAAATAATGTATGCTCAACTTCCCTGTCAGTTTCATATTGTTAAGAAATCAATGAAAACCAATCGGGCAGGAGCGATTGCTCGGGCTTATAACCATTGTCTTCTGTGGATTAACGCACAAATGGTTATCAATTATATACTGGTTAAAAGTGACCATTAAATATTTGGAGCCCAATCTGAGTATAGTCTATCAATATAAAGTCATCCGCATATGCTGCCCAACAGATTCTTAAACCATCTATCTTCAGAGCTACAACTGAAGCATCTGCTAAAGCATCACCGACATCAGCCACATATAGCTTCAACAAACCGGGATCAAGTATGCATCTTTGGCGGGGTCCATTCTAAGTACAGAATGTTTTAGATAGCAACCCATCTTTATTCAACCGTATCTGAATTTGATATTCCTCATGCAAATCGATCAAAATGGACGGAAATCCCCAAGGTAGTCCAAGCTTATTCAATTTAGTCTATAGGATATTCCTATCCACCAAATCAAATGCAGGGGATAAGTCGATACAGGCTACATAGATTCCAGAGAAACTATCCTTCCAAGCTTGCTGTTGTAAGGCACTTAGCAAGCAAACTCCCACCACAGTCAGTGCCTATTTTTTTCCTAAATCCTATTTGTCGGGGGGACAAGATGTTATTACTGGCACTCCATTCTTCTACATGTTTTAGCACCAAAGTAGCAAAACATTTTTGATCTGCGCCTAACAGGGCTACCGGTCAATAATTCAGGGGAGATCTCCTATCCCCCTTCTTAAAAATTGGTCCAACAACGTTGAATCCCAAGATCTTGGGGAGGATCTGGTTTCCGCAATATCATTAAATAAAACAAATAGAGCTTTGAACCATAGATCCATGTTACTTTTAAATGTCACGAGTTGGTTAGGACCAGCCGCTAGGGAGGAGCTAATCCTACCAATCAAAGTCATGATAGTCTTTATAGTAAATTTCAAATCCTATGTACTGTAATCTGTGAACAGCCCAATTTTGACATAGCACTCCCCCTGCCCATAAAGATTCAGAAAATGACCGCACCAGACCCCTTCAGCTATGGGATTACCTTGCACAGATGACTAATTCCCCTCTAGGGCATTTATAAAAAGCCAAAAACTTCTGGCGTTGCCATCTTTCAGAACAGTCATCATATTCTCCCCATCTCTTTGATACATAATAGCTCGATGAGATTTTGTCCAGTTTTTTAATCTTTGGTCTACTTACATTATTGCTTTATACTTTAAATCCATGTTACCAGGCATTTTGTTAATTGTTAAAGAGAGGGGCTACTAACATATCTTTTTTCATTGCAGTTGCCCATTCTTTTTTATCATGTATTTTGAAAATCTTACTAAAACATAAGGGGGGGCTATTAGAACTCACTGCTCCCCCAAACAAACAACAATTGAAATCTGTAAAGACCCCACCCGAGGAAAAAGTTCCTGTAATAAAATATGTCAAGTCAGACACTTTACAAGACGAGAATAATTAACCGTCCTTATGGTATTACAACACGTACTTCCACGAATGGAGGTGGTCAGCCTCAGCCACCCAGTCCCCACCAGATCAGCGAACAGGCAACACCTCTCAGAGGCACATAGGAGGCGCCTTGTGGATGCATGACACCAGTGCCTTATGTTCTGGTTCCGGAACAAAGGGGTCGTGGCCAGGATAACACTAAGAAACAAAGTGTTTACAACTAGAATAGGGCATGTAGAATGTCTCAAACAGTCCAAAGAGCTCCAATGAATCCAGGGAGTAAGCAGCGGTGTGTAAATGTCTGAATCAAGGATACCTCCCAATTCACTCCGGCAAAACCTCTGACAGTGATGGTGGTGCTAACCCAGCCAACAGCACTCAGAGGTACTTGGGATTCCCACTGAGACCTACTCTGTTTTAGAATGCCTTGTTGGTAGGCTTTCTGGTAGGCTTTCTCTCTCTCCATTCTCTTAACATGGCTACTATCTACCAGCCCCCTGGTCAACTCACCTCATTTTTTTTTCTGAGTGGGCGGATCTCTCCTCCTCCCTCCAGGCCTCTACCACTCAACCTCTCCTCCTCGGTGACCTCAATATCCATCTAGACTCTCCTTGTTCCTCCTCGCTACTCCACTTAAACTTAAGTGTAGGGTGGCTGAGAGGACATGGAGGGCTTCTTGTTCATCCTCTGACAAACTGGAATGTCGCCTGTTCCAAAGGAAATACTGACTCACTGTCCTCAGCAAGAAGAGAGTCCACATTCAAGCCTGTGTATCGGCGGCTTCTAAAAACTTGGCCAAACTCTTTAATATGAGCAAGGAGCTGGCCAACCCTGCTGCAGTCTCTACTCCTCCTGTTGCCTCCAGACACTTTGCAATGCCCATGCCTCTCACTTTATCTCAAAAACTCAGGACATCTTGTCATCCCTCTCATCACCTACCCATTCTCTCCCCTGACGAGGTTGCTAGACATGTCCGATCTATGAAAGCCTTGTCAAAACATTTGTATCCCTGTTCCTCTAAAACCATCAAGGACCACGTTGATACCCTTGATCTGGTCCTTGCCAATTTCTGCAACCACTCCTTTGCCTCAGAAACCTTCCCCTCTGAAGAACTCCCTTGAGCATCCACTGCTCCAGAATCCCAGAGCTGATCCCTCTTGTCCGGCTAACTATCGCCCAATTTCTGTTACTCTTTTTCTTGGCAAACTCCTGGAAAAGCTGGCCATCTCTCAGCTTAATCTTCATTCCAATTCTGTCGGCTGTCTCCACGACTACCAGTCTGGCTTAAGAGATGCTAGAAGCATTGAAACTGCTCTCCTGAACATCTAAGAAGATCTGCTCTCCAACCTTGATTCAAACATTACCTTGGTCCTCATCCTTCTTGATCTCTCTTCTGCCTTCGACATGGTCAACCATACCATCCTGCTCAATCGTCTCTGTGATAACCTAGGTATCACCGACCAGGCTCTGGCCTGGCTGACCTCTTTCCTCACTGATCGATCCTCCCAGCTCCAACTTGGGTCCTTCCTATCATCTATCTTCCTCTCTACCTGCGGCATGCGCAGGGTTCTAACATCTCGCCCTGGCTTGCAACTCTTGCCCGCTGTATTGCCTTCTTCTGCTCAAATTTCCAGTGCTATGCTGATGACACTCAACTCTTTTTCAGGCTGCCCTCGGCCTCCTCTTCTCCTTCTCTCATCTCTAATTGTCTAACTGCCATTCAAGATTGGTGTGCCACCAACAATCTTGGTTTAAAGGCCAGCAAGATTGAGATCCTCCTCATTGGCACACCTCCACCCACCTTTCCCTGCACTCTTTGGCCGGCCTCCCTTGGTCCTCCTCCTACACCCACCTGTGAGGCTAAGAACCTTGGGTACCTCTTTGACTCCACACTTTCCTTCTCTGCCCATATTTCCAAAGTCTCTAAAAAGTCAAACTTCCTACTGCACCTCCTCAGAGGGACTCTGCCTTTCCTTTCCTTCCCCCATAAGCTCACTGTCTCCCAAGCTCTGGTTCTCTCTAGGTTGGACTATTGTGTCAGTCTCTTTCTAAACCTACCCGCCTCTACTCTCCGCCCTCTTCAAATAATCCAGAACAGAACTGTGAGACTTGTCCTTGGCCTCAAGGCCTGTAATCGTATCTCTCCTGCTCTGAAATTTCTCTGCTGGCTCCCAGTGGATGCAAGGATTAAATTCAAAACCCTTTGCATTGTCCACAATGCTTTCTGGGGCCTGGGTCCAAAACACCTTCAGCTACCCCTCTGAAAATACCTCCCTTCTCGAGCTCTTCGCTCCTCTACCTCTAACTCCCTCAGGGTCAGCCGTTTTTCAAAGAAACGAGCTGGGGGTAGATCTTTGTCTTTGGCTGGGGCCTCCCTCTGGAACAGCCTCCCTGCCACTCTGAAAATTGAGGAGAACAATCTCTGTTTCCGGAAACACCTCAAGACCTTCCTCCTTGCTTCTGCCTTCACCTTCTCTCTGCCCTGCCGATCTGCTCTCTCTTGGCACTGTGCACCTGGCCACCCTCTGTCTTCTGGGCCCAGGTACCTGCTCACCCCGCCAACATCCCGCACTTCCTCCGGGCCTCCCCCTGAACTGGGGGCTGTATCTGTACCCATACAGTCCACCCCGTTTTCTTCCTGCAATTATCAGACATACCCTGTCTGCTGCCTTTCACCCAGCAATTGCCCTTGCTGGCTGCACTACCATGATTTATTCATCTATTTATGTATTAATTTTTATCTGTTACACTCCTTTGCTCTGCACTGTCCACTCCCCCCTTGCACTTTCCCCTCTCCCTCTCCCATGCACTTGCACGTCCTCAATGTCACTGGGCCTAGTAAGATCTTTGTTTTTTTTTTTCTCCCCTGCTTGGTCGCGCTCTGAAACACTTGTGTATGAGCGCGATATGAATAAAATATCAATATCAATGCAGAAACTTTTGACCCCAGGCATCTTTTTCTATCTCCAATAGGTACGTATTAATCACGTAAAAAAATAGGCATATCTGTCGAGCAACCCAGCTGCTTCCTATATGTCTTTTTTTGTGTTTACCTTCTGGACATTTTGAGGATTAAATAATCATCTTTGGTTTTTGCTCGATCTTCCAAAACAAACTTCCAATATGAGTAACTGAAAACACATTTGGCCTGCTGCGATCCGGCCTGGCTCTCACAACTCCAACATGAAGGAAGCTTGAAACACTGACCCATTCATACCTCAAGGTTAATGGCATGTACAACGTCCTTTCATCGCCTGCTTTTTCATCCCCAGGCTTTTAAACGTGCACATTACATCGAATGTGCTCATCACATTTTTTAAGGGGGGGTGGGAAAGAACAAATAAAGGTTTGGGCGGGTGGGCAATAGCAAAAAATAAGTGTGGGTGGGGTTTTGGGTGGGACGGAACCCCCCAACCCCAAAATAAAAAAAATAAAAAAATGAGCACAATCGATGGAATGTGCACGTTTAAAAGCCTGGGGATGAAAAAGCAGGCGACAAAATGACATGGAACCAATGGCAAAAGGTCAAGCCCTCCCCATGCACTGATGCGGAAAAGGCAACTGAGAAGCACACGTGGCGGTCCTCTCCTGCTCGCCCGGGTACCTTGGGACTTCCACCGCGACCTGGGAGCAGTCTGCGACTCTTGCCCCAGTGAAGCAACGACACATGAGATAGAGAGAGGGAGAAAGAGAGAGAGAGAGATAGAGAGAGAGAGAGAGAGAGAGAGAGAGAGAGAGAGAGAGAGAGAGAGAGAGAGAGAGAGAGAGAGAGAGAGAGAGAGAGAGAGAGAGAGAGAGAGGGAGGAAGGGACAGCGATCAAGCTGCTTTTATGGAGATGCTGCTGATGTAGTTTTAAGATGGGGGCCCCCATGGATAATAGCCCAACCCATGGAAGTACCCCACGTAAAACCATGGGATTACATACAGTAGAAGAAAGGCTAGTGTATACGCCTCTCAGGCGATCCACATGTTCCATAACTGCTTTCCCTCTGATGTAGCCAGTAACTCAATGAATTGATAAATCACAGACCCCTAGGGATAGAAAAGGCTAACGCTTGCACCAGATAGCGTTGATCGTTGGGGAGCAGAAGCAAGAATCGGGAGGCAGGATGTCTTGAAATGAGTTCTGCTCTGCAGGGGCACAGGGGTAAATAGCGGATGAAATTCCTACTCAGCCCCACACTACTGCTAAACCAGCAGTGGCCCGGGCATAAAGATTAAACAGTCATATCCTAACAGGTATACCTCCTTCGCACCTTTAAGGAAAGATGGCCTTAAGGTGGTCTGTATTCTTCACGAGGGATGTGAGCTTGGACAGAAGTAGACTAAACAGCAATAGTACTTTAGTACCAACATATAAGAATGTCTAACCAGCATTCCACAAAAATGGGATACTACAAACGAATCAGAAACACTATAACCCATCCCTGTTCGGCAAGAAACAGAATATATAGACTTTATAATTAAGGGCGAAGTCTTGCACTGAAGAGGGCAGTGCACAGGCGATGATTTCAGCTGCAACATCAAGTTCACTGAAGATGCATTTCAATGAGTTAGGGAGTGGTGGCTTTGTTGTCGCTAGGGTCCTTTAGTTGAATGGTATTGTATTTCATACAAAATGTTTAAAAAAACAAAGTAGTAAACAATACAAAATCACAATAAATAATAAAAAAATGTATAAACACACAGCAACATCATTAATGAAACTTTGTTCTGAAGATTTCAAACTTATCATTCAAAAAAACCTCGCAGTTACTGGTTTGATTTTCACATGAGCCAGAATATGTTGTTGGCCTAAATCATTACTCACAGCAAAGTTGGATGGCACACTAGTTAAACCTAGGCATTTCTTAAAGAACTCATTCTCAGCCTCTTCAATCGTGGCATAGACCTCATGGCCCCAAATGGATCAACCATGAAGCCAATCGCCCTTGGCCTGCCCGTATAGATTTGCAGTTCGACTTCAAGTGATTGTTTCCTCTAATAATATGTGGCTTGGCCGATGGTTCCCTTAGTCTGTGTCATGGCCAGAGATTGCTTATGTGTAAGGCCATAACTTCTTAGATACTCTGTGAAGAACACTCGCAGGTAAGTACATTGTTTTACTATTTCTAAACTCACTCCATTGAGTGAGAAGATATACGAGCCACTCTTCCTCCCACCAACAGCAAGGCATTTGCATTTTACGATGTTTATGGTTAGGTCCCATTGCTTCTTGAAGTCAACATTGATCTTAATTATTTCATCAAGATGTCTTCCAACCAGTTCCTTTTCTGAAACATTAGTGTATGATAGTGTATAATAGCATATTCAAGAGGGTACCAAGACACAGTCCTGCTGGACACCGCGGGTGACTGGGAAGTCTGCTGTGCATTCTGCCAATCTGACACACCTAACATAAGTTACAGTGCCATGGTGAAGGAGTATAAGTAAAGGGGATTGGGGATAACCAAAGCTTGAAAAAGACTCCCAACACATTGCCCGTTTCGCCGTGTTAGAAACAAGTTAAGGTCCATAACGGCGATACCCAGAAAGTAGACACCCTGTTGTCTGTGCTCCTCTTCCGCCGTGGATGTATTTTCACCCGATATAACAGAAAGCAAGCAGGGGGAGCTAGCTTTCCTGTCATGCACCCACACTGTGGAATGCCCTACCTCCATGCCTCCAAGAAGATCCATCATACCTAACTATTAGAACACGGCTGATAACCTGGCTGTTTAACAAATAAGACCAAGGTTCTCTTTATCTATGCGTGCTTATGCTCCGTCTGTCTATGATACCAATTATGCACTAGCGCTGTGATACCTATGGGTCTGGGTGTTGTAAATAAATTAAATAAATAAAAAAAGATAAAAGAAATATACACAAGTGATTTATACACATAATAATAATTTGCCATCAGGAAGTATATACTTAGATACTTTCGATCTGTTCCTTAGTGCCAATACCTTTCCTTAATCTCCCTTTAGTGAGGGCAAGGCTATTCTATTGTTTTCTGCCATCCAGATTGGCAGTCTTACATGAATCAATCTCCCAAACATGTATGGGGTAGAGTCAAGAAGGGAAATAATATTGTCCCACTTTTAATAGTTGGGGATAAGTGGAGCCATGTGCTGACTATCTGAAATCTGACCAGTATACCAGATATTATTAAAGGCATACAATAACAACTGCATCCAGAACTCACTGTGCGCCTTATATAGATCAATGAGGTCACCATCTGGCCCAGGACTCATATGCACATGGTGCAGATTAATTGCACAAATCACCTCTTCCATTTTAAACCCCTCATCCTCATTTAGGATTAACTCGTCTCTTGACGGGTCCAGGGACATCATTTCACCAAAATGCCAGGGGTAGCGGAAGTGACATCACACATCCGTTGACCTCTGATGACTTCACAGGAATTGATGTCATTTGACCCCACCCCCAAGTGACATCACAGGAAGTGGTGGAACCCGACCATTCACACCTTGACAAAACAGGAAGTGGCATCACAAAGCATTGTTTCTAAGTACACTACGAAAAATATGGAAACGATATTTCTGTAAAGGGATATACATTTCATACAAGAATGGATCACCTTATGTATCATTAATATAAGTGTGTATAGGCCCATATTACCAAATTACTGTGAATGCAAGCAGACGTCCGAGGACAAACGATAATGATGTGTTATTATGTAGCACTTATGCTTAAGCGCTTCATATAGAACTCATATGCATACTATATCACCCAACCTGTGTTGGTACTCATTTATCAACCTCATGAAAGGCTGATTTGACCTTGCTGGGAGTTGAACTTGCAAAGTGCAGATCACACACACATTGCAGCAGCCAGCACTCAACCCACTGAGCTATCTTACCGGCTATAGCTATCAGAAAACCAGCCACTCCAGGAACAAAGAGCGACATGCTGCTGGCCACAGCACATGAGCCTCAATTTAGGGGTAGCAAGGAAGACTACAGGGGTAGTAAGGGAGACCTCAGGGTCTACATTTTAGGAAGGGCTAACTGGTGATTGAAGGGGTCACTTCAGAAACTGGGCTAGGCAAACTGGGAGGCTGCGCTCACTCTGTTCTACCCCAATGGTTGTCTGGCATGGGGCCCACATATCAAATGGTAGTGGCCCCGCATTACACATAAGCGTGCACACTCAAGCACATTTACTCATTCATTCATTCATTTAAACATCCCATTCACCATACACTCGCTCATTTACATGCGCACCGGGCTCCCACACATCATACACTGATTCACACACACTCATTCACACATACATTACACACTGCTTGCGCACATGTATACATAATGAGCTAACATGCAACACCCTTTAAAATTGCAAGTTTCAAAAAAGGCTTACCTCGCGTCTCTGCCTAGCAAAAAGCAAGTGTGCACATCAGCGTCTTCCCTTCGGATGTGAAAGAACATGTAACATTGCTATATGTTTGCTCCCGTCCATCGGGAGGGGGCTGATGTGTGCATTTGATTTCTGTTAGGCAGAGAGGCGAGGGAAGCCTTTCCTGAAACTAGCAGCAAGTTTTGCTTCGTTTGTGCAAATATATTTTTCGGCACAAACACATTAACACTTTATCGCCGCCGGTTTCAAGAAAGGCTTCTTTCCCTTCTCCGATGTACACAAAGCAATGTGCCGCAGCTCAGATTTGGGGTGGGGACTGGGGCGGAGTTCTGAAGCTTGATTTGCTCAATGGCGTTACACGCCGTATCTCCTTGTCACAGAAGCGGTCAATGTGTACCTCACCGATTGTATCATAAAAACAACTGGCACTAAGTTCAAAGTGTTCGGTGGTGACCAGACGTGATTGTGCTTGGCACAATAAAACACCACAAATAATTACATATTACGAAAATTCCGGGCTATGGGGCGGCACTTAGTGAGATTTGTGTGTTCACCCTTCTTAAAGATCGGAACAATAAAGGAGGAGGCGGAAAACTCCCATACATCACCATTTTTTAAAATTATTTAAATAGGATGTCTGCCCACAAATCGGGATCCTTATCTGTTAGCGCAATGCCCACTTATGTCTGTCATTGCCCCTCGGGCCGCAGCACAGGACCCCGAAAACAAGCAGTATCAGTCACCTGATGTCTTTGTTATACTGATATTGGCTGAATGTGCCAGTCCACTGTCCTCTAGCTATCCTCCACGTTTATAGCCGTGCCCATCCACCAGTAGCCTGGACGCCTGTCAGTGTCCAGTGCCTTCTAATGTCCCGTGGCAATGCCCCATGTCCGTCTCAGTGGCAGTCAACTGCTCCCGATACCTCGATCTGGCTCTGGTGACCCAAAGCTCCTCAGGCATCGCACACTTGATTATAAGTGGCCAGCCATTGCCCCTTTAACAGCCTGCCACTTATCTCCTGAGAGCTGGCGCATCCACACCTGCAGAAGCTAGCTGATCAAATTGTTCCCCCCTGCACGAATTGAAGGGCTGGAAAGGGGGCATTTAAAATGTCGCCACCTTGCAGAGCTGTGATTTCTAATGTGAGCTAGGCATTCACATCAAGGTCAGCAACTGAACCTTCCAGAACATATCAATCTGCCTGGCGCATCATCTCCCCACCTCTAACCATTTGTGCTGTACACACGCCCATGGCGGTTGGCCGTGCACAATGCATGATTACTATCCGCGCAATGTGAACGAGCACTCCTCTAGATCATCCTGCAAGTTCTGTACCTGTACTGCTCAGGTCACCCAATCCAGCGCCAACGCACCCAAAGCAACGCTGCCTCCCTATTCGACAAGGACATTCAATCCTTACCTGCACCGGTCCTGCCGCACTATGGGATGCTCACTCCGTTGCCCGCACACAGTCCTCAGTGTGGTTGGCTGCTGCAGTGTGGCATCTCTATGCTCTTCTGATCCGCTCTTCCCTGCATCAGCCGTGGGCCTGCATGAGCTATGGTTGCTAAGCAACCATAGCTCGAGTAATAGACCTGATGGCACCGTCGCACCTCATTGCTTCCTCTGGCCAGGCCTGGGGTGGCATCAGGAGCTTGCTCGTTTTTTTATAAATAGTTTGTAACAAACTATTTATAAAAAAATGCAAGCTCCAGCCTCCAGGCCAGAGATCGCAGAATCATGCCAGAGGTTGCTGGGGAAACAGCAGAGGTCGCTCTTGCGACTTCTGGCGACCCCCAATTGACGTCCCTGGATGGGTCATTACTGTATTGTTGTGTTGTATTGTATTGTTTATTTATATAGGGCCTATACACATGAAAGTGTTTCAAAGTGCTCAAGGAGGGTGAGATCAAGGAGAAAACAGTTGCTCAGAGCCCTTCAAATTCTGTGACCGTAATAGTCTGCACAGGCAGAGTACGTGTGTAAAATAAATTTAACAGTTGAGACACAGCAAATAGGCCTGACAAGGATTCTGCAGTTTTACCAGTGCAATTAAGGGGAGAAGACAAGGGAGAACAGACAGATGATCATCAGGCACATTGCATTTGGGTCGTACAAGTGCATAGAAGGTCACAGGGAGGGGGTGGTCAAATTGCACCCAGTCGGTGGAGACTGGGTAAGTGCAGAGAGAGACTCTCTCTTGGGTTATTCTAAGTGCAGTGAAGATGGGTGTGAGTAAGGCCCTGAGGCAAGTGAGAGAGAGTACTGGCAGGGGTGCCCGGGACCAGTGAGACTCTGAGGTACACCAGACGGCCCATCAGCAATCTGCAAGGAAGAGGAGGGAGAGATGGAGAGAGCAGTGGGCTAGGTTAACAGGGTGGAGTGAGAGCGAAGGTAGAGAGGAAAAGGAAGGTCTTGAGGAGCTTCCGGAACTTAAGAAAGTCACACTCCCGACAGAGGACAGTAGGGAGGCTATTCCAGAGGGAGGCATCTGCTGAGGATAAGGATCTCCCTCCAAATCTCTGCTTGGAGAGCCGGCTCACTCGCAAAAGGTTGGAGGTAGACGAGTATTTAGGTAGGAAGTGTTGCAGGTGGTAGGTCCCAGGCCCTACAAAGCCTTGTGGACAATGCAGAGGGTCTTCAACTTGATCCTTGCCATCACAGGAAGCCATTGAAGAGGTTTCAGTGCTGGAGAAATGCGGTGCCTGGGCTTCAGGCCAAGGAAAAGTCTTGCGGTTCTGTATGAATTGCAGAGGGTGCAGGGAAGAAGAAGGTAGGTTGAGGAAGAGACTGTTGCAATAGTCCAGTGTAGAGAGAACAAACAGTGAGCCACGGGGGAAAGTGAGAAAAGGAAGAGCACCTCTGAGGAGGTGTAGCTGATACTTAGACCATTTAGAGATGACAGAAATGTGAGAGGAGAAGGAGAGGGTGGAGTTGAAGATGACCCTGAGGTTTTTAGCCTCGCTGTTCGGTGCAGGTGCAGGGCCAAAGGAGGCCGGCCAGAGCAAAAGTGGGAAAGCCTGAGCAGCGGTCCCAATGAGAACGATCTCAGTCTTACTGGCATTGAGGCAGAGATCGTTTGTAGCACACCATGATTGAATAGCGGAACAACAATCAGAAATAAGCAAGGAAGAGGAGGCAGCTGAGGGTAGCCTGAAAGATAGTTGCGTGTCATCTGCGTTATACTGGAAGTTAGAGGGGAAAGTGGCAATCACACGTGCCAATGCGGCCATATAGACATTGAAGAACCAAGAGGAGAGGTTATATTCCTGGGGAACACCACAGGTTCGGAGAGCAATAGTCGAGAGAAAGGCTCCAATTTCCACCTGGGATGGGCGGTCTGAGAGAAACGAGATTAACCACACCAGAGCCTGACCTCTGATTCCCAGGGTGTCACAGAGACGTGCAATCAGGATGTTGTGGTTAACCATGTGAAAGGCAGAGGGGAGGTCAAGGAGAACGAGGACAGAGGGAGTGTTATTGTCAAGATTTGAGAACAGGTCTTAACGGGTGTTCAGAAGAGCTGTTTCCATGCCCCTGAATACTCTAAAGCCAGACTGATGGTCATGGAAGCAACCAATAGATTCAGTGTGGAGGGTCAGCTGAATGATTTCCAACTTCTCCAGGAGTTTGCCCAAGAAAGGAGTGATGGAGATAGGGTGGTAGTTTGCCAGAATGGAGGGGTCAGCAGAAGGTTTCTTGAGCAGAGGGTGCACAAGGGAGTGCTTAAGGGCAGTTGGGAAAACTACAGTTGAAAAGGAGAGATTGCAGAGATCTGCCAAGGCTGGGGTGAGGGTATCAATATTGTCCTTAATGGTTTTAGAGGGGCAGGGGTCCACCTATTTGGATGAGGCCTTCAGAGACCAGACTTGTCTGGTGGCCTCATCAGATGTGGTGGGTGCGAGAGAGGAGAGGGTAAGACGAGGGGGCATAAAAGGAGGCTCTGGTGTTGGTGTATGCTGTGGGGTGGAAGAGAGGGAGTAAAGGATGTCTTGGGTTTTTGTGATGAAGTGTGCAGCCAGGGCTGAGCAAAGGTCCTGGGTGGTTGTGACAGAAGAAGAGGCTGCTGCAGGATTGGGCAGTTCCTTGCAGAAATTGTAAAGCTCGGCCATGTTGTTTGATTCCACAGAGAAGCAGGCTTGAATATAGACAGTTTTCTTGGAGTGGATGCATACTCAATATTGCCTTTGAAGGAGGTGGCAGGCCAGTTTGTCAGATGGTCGGCACAATGAGTTCCATTTCCACATAGCTGCCCTACATTTGCGTTTAAGGGCAGCCAGATCAGAGTCATAGCAAGAGTTGCACTTTTTGGAAGGCTTCAGTCGGACCCTCATGGCAGAGGCAAGAGTGTCAAGAGTGTTGGAGCGGTTGAGGTTAGCGAGGGCTGTGTCAGGGTGGAAGTCAGCTTTAGGAATGGTAGGAGGAGAGTAGGTGGAGACAAAGGGGGGCCACTTATTCGATGGGGGCAGTGCCGGGTTTGTTGCTGCAAGACGAGAGTTTCAGGTATCTTGAGAGAAGAGAGTGGTCAGTCTAAGAGGGAGAAGTAGTGAGAGGCGTAGAGAGGGATGTCAGTAGAGATGAGAACATACCAGGTGTGGCACAGAGAGGATTGTGTAGCCTTCAGGGAGGAGTGTGTCAAACCTTGTGATGGAGCTTTCCTTGAACCAGGTCTCTGTGATGGCGAGCACACCAAGATCCGTGAGTTTGAGAAGGTTGCAGATGTCGGACTAGTGTTTGACGGCCGAGAGAGTGTTGAGAATGGCAATGTGGAGCAGCTTGCCATCTTTGAAGGTTTTCCTTGGGGGGGGCACAGGGAACAGTGTTCCTCCCCGAGGGTGGCAAGAGGGCCATGGGTATAGCAGAGGATGGCGAAGGAGCCAAGGCTGACAAGGGACCCAGTACAGTACAGCAAGGCAGGGGCTCCTGTACAGACGAGGAGGAGGACATAGAAGACAAGGGAGCAGGGGAGTTGAGGTTAGAAAGGCGAGGGAGGAGCTTGTTGAAGAGAAGAAGATTGGGTTTACGACCCTGGACCATGTTGGTAACATTGAGATAAACAAAGATGACTTTGGTAATGGCAAAGAGATCGAGGAGAACCTACCAGCGACTGCAATCATTAATGGAAGAAGAGGTGATAGGAGAGAGAAAGCCGACTATTTCGTTAACAAAGAAGAGGATGTCAGTGATAGTGTCTCTGACGGAAGCCGTGACATAGGTGTCTGCAATAGGAAGGTCTGGGTTGGAGCCCAATATGTCCTTCTTAAGTTTCTTCCAGCCAGATTTAGTGATAAGAGAGCACATGGGGCCTGGTTGCAGAGGCTAACAAATGAGACAGGAAAGCCCAACACCCTTTCATAAGCATTGCATCAACCTGATACCAGCTCCCGCCCTCAGTATCTATTGACAGTGAAATGTAATTTCTTGGACTGCGTGTTTACAGTAGTCATCCCCGCAGGGAGAGGCCATTCAGAAGGTACGAGTATGTGGATTGGTGGAGCCAAAAACTCTGTTCTCACCACAGCTTCAAGGGAGACCTTCCGCTTTAATCGGAAACCACAGAGACCTCCAGCAACCAGAGGGAACCTTTGATCCACAACAAACAAGAAAAAATGTTCACGCAATTACCTTTTCTGTTGCAAAGAACTCTGGTTATGGCCTCATGCATACAGGAGATTGTTTGGGGGGTGCACGATTGGTTCATTAATGAAGGCTTAGCCTACTCCAACCCCTGTGTTCCAATACGCTTTAAAAGAGGGCCATGCCCCTCTTTTGGCAGATAATCTGAAGACTTTGTAAGGAGTACATCATTGGACCCTGGCTGAAGGTAGAGTCTGCCTTACATCTTCCACAAGTGAAGGAAGACTAGGACACCCATTAGGGAAGCAAGGTTCCGCCTCTCTAACATCTCCCAGGGAACAGAGGGAGATAGTGAATCCAGAGGACCATCCGGAAGCTCCAGAAGCCGTACCCAGGCAGCACACAGCATGCCCTGTTAGGCTCTGCAGCAAGATTCCTAGGTGAGAATTGCCAGAGTCTCTGATCCAAACCAAGGACAAGGCAGATGTCTGCAACACACTCCTCAACTTTGGTGCGTCCACCTTAAAAGACGACACAAGCCAAGTGAACAAACTAGGAGGAGTTAATCGACAAGCATCTTCCGAAATGCACCTTAAAGGACATTTTTGAGCCAGTCGAAACCGTCGAGCTGCAACCGACTGCACCGCTGACTGTTGTTATGCAGCAGTTGCGTCTGAGACGCCTCGGCCAGTGCTTCAGAACGGCAGACCAGCACTGAGGCAATGATTCCTGACCGCGAGTCACTATATAGGCCAGCCTGCAGCCGTCCATCTAGCTTCTCTCGCCGCACTGCCTGCTGCATAATGCCAGCAGCTGTCTCCCTTCTTGAACTCTGTCGCAGAAGCTGCAAAGTGCCCTGCAACTAACTCAACCCCGTTGAGCACAAAAAACTCCTACAGCACAAGGTACATTGTGGTTCTGTCCCGCTGGACCTTCTCCGAAGGCCCCTAGTGACATTGTATGACCCATTGCTCCCATTGTGTTGAAACCAAGTGCCCTTGAACTATTGTGATTAATTGCTATACCAACAACCCTCGTGTCAATATCCAGAGTACATCAATTTTTGTTATTATAACTGTCTGTTCTCTGCATTCCTTTACAGTGTGGGTTGCATTTTGTAGTGTACTAGACCTGTCTGTTGTGATAATAAAAAAGTAGTGATATTTAAACATCCATGACTGGACAGTTCCATTTATGATTGACTAATAATTGTATTTTCACTGTGTTGCAAATAACCAACAATCCACAACCTTTCAAAGATAAGCCTGCCATACCATCCATGTTACCATAATTTGCTTGTGTTTCCAATCTGTTTGGATCCCTTCTGGTGTACTAGAGGTGTGGGGCTGATTGATGGTTTAGAAACCGATATTCATCACTGAACCACTGGTGCCCCGGAAGTTGCTTCATCACATGGACCATTCAACTGGTAGTCCTGTGGACAGGTGCCATGGTTGATTTGCAATTGGGATTCTTTTCTTTGAAATGTGTATATCTAGTTTCATAGTTATAGCACTAAACACCTGGAATCCTTGATTTTGACAAAATAAAAGTGGGTCAAAATAACTGAATAGACATAAAACAATATGCCCTATCCCCCATAAAGCAAATTAATTAATAAAAACTGATTTATGATCAGTTGTGCTGGGAAAGGCAGCACCACATAGTACCCTGGGCAATCCGATGGTCTTAGCCCAAGCTGCTAGGACTAAGTACACTTGTGTACAGGTGCGTTATAAATGACTTATCATATCATATCATATATCATGCCATTATGAGATCTTGAGGATGTAATAGTCATTCAGATCTCTTTGCATTATTAAAGGCATGGTCTAGTAAACATTTTTATTGTCCCTACGGGTCGGCCATGTTTTTTTAAGCTTAAGTGGCTCGATTTTAGAAAACTTTCCTATGGACCTTACCCGAGTTTTCGTCCAATAAACGCACGCGAAAACAAGCACCAGGGAGCCGCCATTTTCTGATAATCCTATCTTTTCCCCCATCGCCCTGGATGACCTGCTTTTGCGGCACTAAATCAAATCCCCCGCCCCTGAGCCTGTCATCAGCAGACTCGTACCGCCCATTTCCCAACGCCAAAGCACGTCTTGTGTCAACATTCGCTGCGCTTCAGCTAATGACGTGTCGCCATGGAAATGGCAGGACGCCTCTTTCCTCAATAAGTATAAACAGAACGTTTCACAACACACAGCAGCAGATTTTTGATTCCATTCCTCTCTCTGTGTTACTTTGAGTATTCTGTGACTCGTTTCAGTGCTCTGGTCAGCTACCTTCGCCGCTTGTAGCCCGTGTGAACAGATACCAGTACCACCGCAATAAATTATTTAGTTTGTTTAACACACAATGGCTACAATAATGCCCTACATGTACGAGCCCGAGTATACCGAGGAGGAACTACTGGAAAGGGAAGCACGCGAAAACGATTGGGATTCGGACGGCAGTTGGCAGGACGAATCAACAGATGAAGAGCCTGGGCCTAGTCGAATGGACGGCGTCTCCACCTGGTGCACATGCAATCGGTGCGAGCTAATGCCAACTGAGGACGAGAACTGCTGCTGCCGAGACAACTCGGGATGCCTGGCCTACATTTCGGAAGGCGAGCCACGACCGCAATGCATCACCGAGCTGCCAGACTTCAGGGCAGCCTGCCTCACACGGGCCGTGTTGAGAATAATGATGGTGCTTATTGTAAGCGATATTCAATCAACACTACAGCTAAGTCAATGCCTAGTCTGGGATGTTGAGGAAAACCCTTATTGATGTATTTTTATATCCAGTTCAGTACTATGGATGACAACCCTTGTATAACACCCCCCTCTTAGAATCCCCCTGACCCCACTGAGCCAAGAAGTAGGTTTGTTTTGCAAATTAAAAGGTTTATTTGGACAATTCAACAATATATATCTATCACACTTTATAAATAAATTGATAACTGATATCCCACTTCAGAATACGACCGTGATCAACAATGGGTAATGTTACAGGGGTACACTGATTTGGTTACTTAGGAGTAGTGTAGAGGATGAGGTAGCTGAAAATGCTTGATGGTTTCAAGGAAATGCAAGGTGGAATAAAATGCAGTACAGAAATAACTTGTTATGATTTTAGCAAAATGTAATATGATCACTTTTTCTTTTGCCAATTCACTCCCCCCCTATGCAATATAAGAAATGGAAGGAGAGCACACAGTCTTCAAGAATCCCACAAATCACACTTTATAATGCAATACACAGTTACAGTTCCCCCAGCAAGCTTAGAGAAAACAGGGATGAGTTTTAAACACAGGCAAATTACTTTAATGTGGTTTGCAAGGAAGTGAAAAGGTGCTAAAATTGCTTTAATTCCCTCTAGAGGTTCAGGGTAGGTGATGGCTACTTTATATTAGTTCAGCTCACTTTAACAATACTCTATGAATGATTAGCAGATGGCAAACGAATTTTAGCAAAGAGAAGCAAAAAGCTGCTGATTTCTACAGATGAAGAAATCGGGCCAAATCTCAAATCGTGGTAAATTTCGTGAGTGCGAAAAGTACTTTCAGATGAAAGTTAAATCTTGTTCCTAGCACAAACGGTTCCGGAGATACGGATGATTTAATAAAGGTAGATTTTCGGATTTAAAGTAAAACTCAAAATGACAGGTGACAGCTTGCAGCTGCAGAATTGACAGGTGACAGTTGTGCAGCTTTAAAAATGACAGATGAAACGATTTCTAGGAGGCTGTTCTACTTAGGTTAAAATAGTTTGGATTAGATTATTTTAACTAAGAGATTGGGTTCGGCACAGTTCTGGCGGTACTCACAATATATTTTGGGCAGGAATGGGCCTCGCCACGGATCTGGTCAGGTTTTGGACTGGACTCCGGTTCTGGTCTCGGCACTTCACAACGATCTGGGTCAGCTCTCTGGATACAGCGGCCTGTGGTTCTCTGCATCTCTGGTCTGCTTCCGGTCCGGATTAAGTGGATTCTGGATGTAATACTGCTTTCTGGGTACTGGCAAATGTTCTTGGCAAAAGTTCAAACAGCTCGCCCGGCTGTTGAATAGTTGCTTGGTTTTGAGGCCTGCTGAAGAGGATTCAGCTGGTGGATTCAGGCCTCTCTGCTACAAATTCTGGAGTTAATTTCTGCTACAGGTTCTGGAGATTGATGGATTTGAAGTCTGGATCTCTGGATGTGAAGTCGTCGGTCAGCATGCTCCGCAGCAAATGGAATTGAATGTCTCTACCTGTCCCAGCAGTCTCTTTTTATGTGTTTTGAAAATGGGTGTGTGCCTGGGCCTAGCTAAGCCTGCCCCTCTCTACTTGTCATTGGCCCAGCTTTCCTCTCTCCCTTGATTGGGGGAGGAAATGGAGTGTCAAAGTGATGCTGTAGGTTTTATGGTCAGAGGATCCTCCCCTGGTCAAATTGCACACAAATCTATTTCTGATCCAAATACATATTTATCTATGTACCATTTTTCTCATATTATAGGTCCAGTTTACATATTTTCTGTAGCACCAAACCATCCGATCCCTGTCTTTGTACGATGTTGTGTCCACTGATGACAGAATTCTCCCCTTTTCATCCAGATAACGATCTCTAAACCTTTCCAGATTTTACACAAATGTGCACCAGGGATATGGGTTACAGATGATAAAGTGTCAGATTTTTAACATGCATACATTTGGAGTGGGACCCTATTTTCTGCTTGCAACCCCCCAGAATACACCACATGGTCCTAACACCTCTTAAAACGTGCACAGAAAAATCACAAGAATAATGATTTTACTTATATAATTCTGACAAGTCCGTACTATGAATTATCCATCTTTTAAAAGTATGCCCTGGTCAAAAAGGGGTGTGGCTTCCCACATCACATGGTGGAATAACTGGTTTATCCACTTCCCCCAAGCCAGCTTGTTCACAGCGGGACAGCTGCCCCCCAGTTTCTCCCAAGAGGAAGCTATTTTACGACGCCCCCAATATACCATTTGCCTGAGTCAAGGAAGTTGCATTGTTCTGTCCCTTCCAGTTCCCAGGTGCTCCACCCCTAATCTAATCAGCTAAATGTCACTTTTTGTTCCCAGTTTAAATCAAACTTACAATGTTTACATATACATTAAATAATTACTCCCTTCAAGTCATTTCATAATATAGTTTTACATTGCATCCACCTCTTAGCAAGTCTTTCCTTGGCCTGGTCTTGTTTCATTTGTTCAGTTTTACACAAAAGTCTGGTGGTTTTAAAACGCCGGCTTTCTGATAGTGTGAGTACCGGTATTGCAACCATTTTTGAGATTAAGAAAATAAATTCCCCACAGTTCTGAGTTGCTTTTTGGCAATCAGCATTGCCATTCCCAATGGTTTCAGTCTACTGTGTGTGTAGCCCAATGGTGGTTTTAGGCAGTGCCCTCCTGTGCTCACAACATAGGCAAAAATGGGTGGCAGCCTATTCTTCATGTTTTCCCTGTGCACTCTCTGGGGAGTTCTGGCCATCATGATGTTTTCCATGCCAGTACTGCACAGTTTTATGGTAGGGCTTCGATGCATGGGTAAAAACATCCCACAAGCTCCCCCTCTTGCGATGGCCATTCTGTCCTTTCACTGATGCAACTCGCAAGATCTGGGATGTTCGCCTCCTCTTCTTCCAATTCCATGGATGGCACAGTTCAGCATCTTTTCCTCCCTCCAGTCGATCAATCAGTTCTCCTTGCTGGTCCTGATGGGAGGATTGGGCGGTACCCCTGGCCCCTCGGGTCTCTGCTCCCGGTCCCCGGTCGTCCTTCTTGGTCATTCTGCATGGTTTCCTCTCTCCTAGGATGATAAAGCAAAGTGGCAATACCTATTCCTAGACATTTCTTCCCCACCATTGATATAGTGGGGTGGCATATACATTTTATAGTCAAAAAATTTGCGTTCTTATTTTAACAAAAAACAAGATACAATTATAAGACATTTTTTTTTTCCAAATCATAATATTTTAGAGACTTTATGTGTGATATTTTGGGGTTGGAATAGAATTACTCTGGAGCGGTCCCCTCTGGTATTGCAGAGGACTCCTCCAGTTGTTGCAGAGTGTGCTTGGGATGGCAACACTTTAGCTGATTTATATGTACCCACTTGTCTTGCCTCTCTGCCGAACTGCCTTTGGGGATGCGGATCTTGAATGCAACAGGGAAGATTTTATCTATAATTTCAAACAGTCCCTTCCATGTAGGCAAGAATTTTCGCTGTTTGGCCTGGTTCCTTTGGAAATTGTATAGATAGACCCGATCACCCACCTTATATTCCTTTCGGGTAGTTTTTAAATCATAGTGGGTCTTCATGCTCTCGGCTGATCTTTCTAGATTCCGCTGAGCATAGGCAAAAGCATGTTGAAGGTGTTTCCTTAAATTCTCCACATACTCATGAGTTGTGGAGGCATTTATCAGTGTCTGCTCTTGGGCCCTGTAGAGCAAATGCTGGGGAAGCACCATCTAGCGCCCCGTCATCAACTCAAATGGTGACATTTTGGTTGCAGATGAAGGGGTAGATCTGATGGCCATTAGGACCAGAGGTAGTCGGATATCCCAACATGGCCCAGAATCTGCCACAAACTTTTTTAATATGCTCACAATTGTCCGGTTGTAGCGTTCCACTGCTCCAGAAGAAGCTGGCCTGTAAGCAATATGTAGCTTCCTTTTGACCCCCAGTATCGCCCACATTTTTGTCATTACTTCACTGGTGAAGTGGCTACCTCTGTCTGACTGAATCCTTTGAGGTAGACCAAAACGGGAAAAGATGTGGTTAATCATGAGGGCAGCTGCTGTTTCTGCCTTGCAGTTTGGGGCTGGGAGACATTCCACCCACTTGGTAAACAAGCATGTAACGGTCAACATGTACTTGTTTCCTCTAGACGAGTGGATTACAGGGCCTACAAAGTCGATTTGCAAATCTGACCATGGCAGTGTCATCCCCCTCTTTTGGAGAGGCGCACGGTGTGTGAGGGATGATGGCTGAAATTGTGCACACACAAGACACCCCTTCAAGTATTGGTCGAGGTCTTGCCCCATGTGTGGCCAGTATGCAACCTCTCTTAAGATTTCCAATGTTGTATGAAACCCCCTATGACCGGCGGTGGCCGCATCATGGCCGTGACTTAACATCAGGCTTCGGAATGAGGTAGGAACCACCCACTGATCTGGGCCAGCTTTGGATTTCCTTACCAGCAAACCGTCTTGGGTTCGGAACATTTTTGGACATTTCATCAACACTCTTAGGTCCTCTTTCCCAATGTAATCGGTATCCGTCAGTTGAAAGTACTCAGGGTCCTCAAGGTGTTGGTAAAATTTACCAATAATTGGATCCCCCTTCTGAGCTGTAATTAAATCAGCATCAGGGGTCTCTTTACTCCATTGGGCAGTTGAAAGATCATTGTGAGCATTTGTCTGGAACCTAGTGATAGCACTGACCTGGATTTCCCCCAACAGGGACTCTATTTCGATTAGATCCCCTTGGATGGCCCCGGTTTTGGCCAGCTGATCAGCTAAGTCATTTCCAGTTTTGTCTGGTCCCTCTACTTTGGAATGACCCTTGATCTTCTTCCAGTAGATGGTCATCCCATTCAAGGTGACCAGATCATCAATGCGTTGGATTAACTTCCCATGTTTCAGGGGTTTGTTATTAGCACATAACATGCCTCTGGTTTTCCAATTAACCAGGTGCTCCACGAACCCGTTCCGTACATAATCTGAATCGGTGATTATGACCAGTTTGTGGAGTTGATGTTGGACAGCAGTGAGGATGGACTGATGCACAGCCATCAACTCTGCCACCTGACTACTTCGGGGACCAATTTTCTATCCAGCGGAGGGTTCTGGAATCTTCTTCACCCAGGCATTCCCTACGCCGGCCACCAGTTCTTTCTCCCCGTTGTTGTCAACATGGTACGAGCATCCATCCACATAGACGGTGGGCATTCCCTCACACTTGTCTTCTTCAAAGACTTTGTGTGGGGAATTAAGGTATGCCTCCATGTTGTCCTCGAGACAGTTTTCTCTGGCACAATCATGCAAGTCAGACAGACCTTGCGCGAGGGGACTCTTCTTGTTTTGGCCATATCTGACCTCCACAGGAAAGCCTTGCATTGACAGAATCCAGGAAGTAATTCGGGAATTACTCACATTTCCGGCCCGGATTCTTTCACTTTGGAGATATTGCAGAGGCTGGTGTGGAGTCTCCACTATGATGTGTTCCCCCTGGATAAACGGGCGGTAATTCTTCAATGCCCACATCGTTGCCAGGAGTGCCTTCTCACAATCGTTGAATTTTTCCTCCACACAGGATAAAGTTTTGCTCGCATAGGAGATTACTTTATTGACCTTGTCATGCTTTTGGTATAATACTGCCGTCAAGCACGTATTAGAGAACCCTGTCTCCAGGAAGAATTCCTTGTTTCTGACAGGGTAATCTAGGCAAGGCACTTGTGAGAGGCTTCTCTTGAGTTGTCTTACTGCCTCGGATTGTTCTGGACCCCAGTCCCACTTGACCCCCCCCCTTCAAGAGATGAATCAGGGGTCTAGTGATCTCTGCGTAGCCTTCAATGAACTTTCTGCTGTAATTAGTTAGTCCAAGGAGGCTCCTTAGTTCCCGCATAGTTGTGGGGTCTTTCAGTTTTTGGAGTGCTTCCACTTTCTTTTCTTGGGGACAGAGACCCTGAGGAGTAATCTCATGCCCCAAGAAATTAACACGGGTTCTACACCACTGTGCTTTCTGGAAGGAAAGTTTTGCTCCGGCGGCCCTCAACTGTGTCAGAACATAACAGATCTCCACTATGTGTTCTTCCACAGATGAACTTTTGATGAGGACATCATCTACATAAGCCAGGTTACCCCTCTCACCCAGGTCGGGCATGGCCTTATGTCGGAAAATGCTGAATTCATTGCCGGAGTTGAGGTATCCGAAGGGAGTCTGGGTCCATGTGTACTGCTGGCCCCCAAAGGTAAAAGCCAGTTTGTATTGGTCCTCCCTACTGACAGGCACGGTCCAGTATCCATTGGTCAGGTCTATTGCTGTGAATACCTGTGACCCCTGGTTCTGGGCCAGCCCTTGGTCAATGTAGGGCAGAGGCCATCGGGAAGTATGGACCCGTTTGTTGAGCTCTCTAAGGTCGGCGCAGAGTCTCCACTTGCCGTTTGGCTTCAATATTCCCAACACCGGATTATTGAAAGTGCTGTGGACTGGACGGATTATTCCCCGGGACTCAAGGTTCTTAATTATTTCAGTAAGGGACTCCATGGATGCGAGAGGCAAGCGATATTGCTTCACAAACACTGGAGTCATGCCAGGGTCCGTGGGAATTGTTGTGGTGTGGATGTCAGTGCGACCACAGTCATATGAGTCTACCGCAAAGAGATCTTGAAAATCCAAGAAAACATGTTTCAACTTTTGATTCTGTTCTAGAGTCACACAGGCATCAGCTAGGTTGACTCTTTCTTCCACCATCTGCCTGAAGCCTGGAAAGACTTCTGGTTTGGCTATCTCAGCGGCCTCCTCCAGCTGGGTGGAGAAGTCCCTGGTCGGAGTGCTGATTTGGACTGGCGGCTTCAGGTGGGGAAGGCAGCCTTCATGGACCTGAAAAATCACCTCATCCCTCCTGAAGTCACAAGTCACATCTTCCTTACCATAAGGGCAGGAAGTGTACACCAGGAAGTTCCCCCCATGCCGGGTGAAGATCCTGTCTGGTGTTGTATTGTCATCGCTGTCACTGTCAAAACAGTCTTTGTGGATCGGTCCTAACAGTTAATTCCCTAAATCAATGGAAAAATGTCGGTCATCAACTGCCATTCCGATAATGGTGCCTGCGGCTAGAGTAATACTCTTTAAGTCGCTGTTATCCACCTCTATTGAAATGGTGTCATGTTCTATGTTGACTAATGGAGTTGGGTTTACCCCCAACCCTTGCTGTTGGAGAGAAGCATTTAGATGTATATAAGCATCAGGGTTTTTCAATTTGTGTCCTCTTTTAACTTTCACTTCCAGGGAGAATTGTCGGGTCCTTTCTGGGATGGTGACTTCCTCTTTGAGCTGAATTTCAACTGCATAAGGTAGCAATTGAGCTGACCTAAATGCTTTTTCTGAATCATCAAAGCCCATGGGATTATCCACTAATCGGGACCAAGCTTTGAAGTTTATTAGGTCCAAACTAATGGCAAAGCGATTGAGAATGTCACTGCCTAAGTGAAAGGCCGCAGTGACGTCTCGCATGACCCAACAATTATGGACTATGCTCTTGTTGCCAATGGAGATTTTGAGGATACACCTGCTTGGCAGGAGATGTTTGGAATTAGGTGCTTCCAGGTCCATTTCCCACTTGTCTATCAGTTTGAATGTGGGAATGGCTGGATCTTTTGGGAGTTGGCGGAACATGGCTTCGCTGATGAAGCTCTTACCGTTGTTCACACACACTCGAGCGAGAACAGAGTGCTTCCCATCATTTAACTGAACAGGGATGAACTACTGCTCTCCAATTTGCTGAATATCAGCCAGGCTCTGAGCTGATTTCACCTCTTTCTGGACTATAGGAGTGGGAGTGTCTGATTGTGGATTGATAAAGAATTTCAGAGTGTTTCCTTCCAGTGTGGAATACCACCTTAAACTGGAAGGAAGGTTGATTTTCAGAAATAGAGAGGACCCCCCATCACCAGTCTGTTGTCCTACTGCTATTACTGTCACATCTGGAATTTGGTTGTTCTGGAAGTGAAATTCTACTTGGTCAGATTTTTGTTCAACCATGTGGCAGGTGCCGTTTAAACTAACATGGTTGACACTCTGTTTTAATTTTATTGGTCGGCTAGTCTGGGTCCAGAGGACCTTGTTTACACAATCTATTAGGGGTGACAACCTTCTCAGGAGGTCGTTCCCTAGTAAACAAGGGGGTGCCCTCTGGAGTCACAACTATGACCGGGTGTTTCACCTTGTGTCGCCCAATTTTGATGTCCAAATCTGCAGTCCCCTCGACAGGAATTTCCTTCCCGTCAAAGTTCTGCAGTTCTCCAGGAAGAGAGGTGAGATGAATACAGTCATTCTCCCCCCTTCCTGCATTTAGTTCCTCAAAGGCCCTTTTGGACAGAAGTGTAGCTTGGGATCCAGTGTCCACCAGTGCCAAAATTGTACCTGCCCCTGTACTTGTACCGGGGCATAGTATCTTCCCTCTTTCTCCTCAAGGGGGCACAGATAATGCACATTTTTGGACAACTGGTGGGCTAACCTTCTGGTTTTGGACATTGCTAGCGAAGAGATTTGGGCAGAATTCTGTGGAGAGCTTTAGGAATCTGAAAAAAAAAGTTGGCAACTGGGGATCAGAGCCATTGTGGGTTCCCCTGGTTCCAGTTCGGGGCCGCCTCCCCCCCTTTTTGGAGGCAGTCACCAGGATGGATTTGAACCAGGGGATTTTGGTATTGTAGGTTCTGGGATGAGATGATGGGCGGCGGTAGCTCAGTCTCCACATCTCCCCAGTCTGAATTGACATCCCTTGGGACCCATTTTTCCTTGGGAGGAGTTCCCTCATCTCTGAAGGAGAAGATCCTTTTCCCAGGATCTTCTGAGGATCCCTCTCCCTCAAATTGGAAGACCTGTACCTCCTCCACAAAGTGGGTCTGTTTGGGTCCTTTGTTTCTCCTACCCGCCCTCTGCTCCTTGGGAGGCAGGCTTTCAGGGGCAGGAGATTTTGTTTCCGGTTCCTGGTTTTCCAGGGGCTGTTTAAAAGTTGGGAAGGAAGCTTCCTCCAAGGCTTTACACCCCCCTTCCCCTTGTGCCTCCTCCCTGGAACCGGTGGGTTATCGGGGTGCTGCCCCCGTCATTGTTCTGGAGAACCAGGTCCAGAGTGTGGGGCATTCTGCGGTGGCATGCTCATCTTAGGGTTCTGATGAGCCCTCAGAATGTGACCCAGATCCCGTGCCATATTTTGGACCTGGCGCTCAAGTTGTGAAACCCGCTCAGGCTGATACGGGGCTCTATTTTCTCCTCTGGGCTGATCCCGGGAAAGGGAGCTATCCCTTCTTTGGTAATACCCTTTGTGAAGATTCGGGTGCCCCTCCACCCTTGGCCTCCCCTCTTCCGGATTAGGTTGTCTGGGCTCAGGGAATTGGGGAAAGAAGGATGGATGATTTTGGGGTTGGAAATTGGGTGGATACCTGGGGAAAAAGTTCTGCCGAGGATTTGGTGAATTTCTGCCCTCCTGGGGGACGTTAGGAGGGAAGTTCCCTGGGCCAGGTGCTTGGCTGGATCCCCCCCTTGGGCTGGAGGAGTCCACACATAACCCAGGATGGGTCGGTTTCCCTTGTAGCGGGGACTTACATAGTCAGAGGAGCGGGGGACCCCAATTGTGGGACTACCTCCTCGACTCCCTGTCTGTGACTGGCCCGAGGGCCTTCTGGGCTGTTAATTATTTGGTGCAGGCAGGTTTTTAGACCCCCCCATCTCCAAATCTAAAACGGGGGCAACATTTACCTCTGCCACCTTGGCAGCAGCAGCAGTGATGTTGGTTTTGGGGTTTTTCGGTGCGTTATTTTTATTTTCGATGGGCTTCTGCACCTCATAGATCCGGGTAGCCTGTTCAATGACCCATTCTAAAGATCTTTTCTCATGAAAATCTCTCACGAGCTGGGTCATTATGTATTTGGGTAAGGCATGGAAAAACGTATTGATAAATTCTCTGCTATCCGTGTGCACCCTTCGGGTGGTCTGCGCAAAAGCACGCTTTAATTCTTGCACAAACTCTTGTGGGGCCTGATCCTCCCCAAATTGCAAATTGTAGGCTGCCTTGCGAGCCTCTTGAGGATTTCTGTGCACAGAAAAATGTTTCAAGATGGCCGCCTTATAGGTGGACCATCTTAAATGATTTTGGTCCTCCAGCCCCGCAAAGAAACTGGAGTATTCTGGTGAGAAGGTCCACTTTACATATTGAACACAGCTTTGGCTGTCCTTCAAATGGAAAGTCTCCATCATTTGCTCATAGAGCTCCAAGTGTTCCCAAACAGAATACTTGGCGTTCTTATGATAAGGCGTGATGACACTCCTTATTGCCTTTATTTGTTTCAATGGGTCCTTAAGCAAGGCCCTTTTTGCCTTATTGGCCTTTTTGGTTCGGGTAACCCTGGTCCATTCATCCTCCGACTCAGAAGCGCTGCTCGCAGAGGTGCCCGTCTGATCTTCCAGGTTTTCCCGGATTCTGCGAGCCTTGGAATGGCTGGCAGAATGTGGGGACCTGGTCTCCTGTGTCCTGTGACGCTCAGAGGAGTCTTCAGATCCCTCCTTGCTACCAGGATTTGCTGGGTATCCCCCCACTGACCTAACTGGGCAGAGGTTTTCAGGATGCCCTTAGTGGGCCTACTCTCCTGGGGTTCATTACTAAATTGCACTCTGCTTGGGTGCCCATACCCGGATGCCTGCCCATCCATTCCTGGGAGGTACTGGCCTATGAGCCCCATACTTCTAGCTGGATAGTAATCTGCCATCCCCGTGGTCCTGGGCTCATGTGCGCGAGGGGACATGGGGGTGGCAGAGTCCAGGGACTGGGAGAGATGAAGGCCTCTGGTACTAGGGCTCCTGAGGTTATGCTCAGGAGTTTCTCTTTCCCAGCGAACCTCATCTCTATCCGCCCCTGCTTCCTGTTGCAATGCAAGAGCCTGCGCTTTCAGTTCCTCAGTTAAGGCTTTACTAGACTCTATCAGTCTCTCCTGCATGGCTACCTGTTGCTGGAGCCTATCATTGTGCTGACAGAGAGCCTCATTTTCTCTCTGTGCCTCCTGATTGGTCCTGGAGTACTGGGCCAGTCTCTGCTGCAGGAGGGTTACCTCCTCAGTCCCATCCCTACTGGCCTGCTCTTTTCTTGCCAGAGCCTCCTCCACCCTCCTGGTGTGATCTAGCAAGCCCTGATGCTCTTTTTGGAGGTCACCCAGCCCCTGGAGGGCCACGTGATTTTCTTCAATTTTTCTTTTTAAATGCCAGACTTCCTGGCCTAAGGTATCCCTTTCCTGACCAAGAGCCTGCATTTGTGACGCCAGGTCATCCCTCTGCCTTTGAAAGGCACCAGCTTTCTGGCGTTCTTCATCAAACTCTGCCTGGGTATCCAGGTCTTTCAAAATCAATTTATTGCTTTCCTCTTTCTCTCTGTCTAGTTGGATTTGCAGGGTGGCTACCTGCTCTGTGCATGCCCTGTTGAAATTGATCTGTTGCTCCAGCTTTTTCTGGCTCTGCAGTAAGGAGTCCAAACTGTCTTGGTGCTCCTTCTGCAAAGCCAGAATTCTGGTATCCTGGTCTGTCTTTTCCTGTTGTAGGATGCCCATATCCTCTTTTATTTTACTGATATACTGCCTACTATCATTTTCTGACTCCTGGCTCCTCTGCAGCCTCTGCTCAGAAGAGACCAGGTCAGATTGGGCCTTTTCTAATGCCATCTGTTGCCTATTTGCCAGATCTTGGCCTTCCGCACATTTGTCCTGCATGGCTCCCACATATAGATACAAATATGCCGCTATCCTGGCAATCTTATTGTGTTCATCTTTGGCCTTAGAAGCCATATATAATTCACTCAGGGCCACATGGAATGGACCCAGATCTCTCCATTTATCCGACCCTGTTTCAGTGACCAGTTGCGCGATTGCCTGCAACCAGACCGTTTGGTCCTGATGAGTCCACTCACCTCTCACAAATAGCTTATGTAAGAAGTGCTCTCTGGCTATTTTCATATCTACCAAGGTCGTCATTCTGGAATTTGAGTTCCTTCCTGACTTACAGAAGTTTGTATTTTATTTTGGAAAACAGACTGTTTCCTTAGAGCAATCCTTTGAGGGATGCTTTCACAGTGTAAAACAGAGTGGTGATCTAACCGGATATGTGTATCTGGTCAGTTGGCACACTGTATTAATCTGCAAAAGTGGTAAATCTAACCCAGAATATCCCGGCTCCGAGCCCCCACTTTTGTAAGCGATATTCAATCAACACTATAGCTAAGTCAATGCCTAGTCTGGGATGTTGAGGAAATCCCTTATTGATGTATTTTTATATCCAGTTCAGTACTCTGGATGACAACCATTGTATAACACCCCCCTCTTAGAATCCCCCTGACCCCACTGAGCCAAGAAGTAGGTTTGTTTTGCAAATTTAAAAGGTTTATTTGGACAATTCAACAATATATATCTATCACACTTTATAAATAAATTGATAACTGATATCCCACTTCAGAATACGACCGTGATCAACAATGGATAATGTTACAGGGGTACACTGATTTGGTTACTTAGGAGTAGTGTAGAGGATGTGGTAGCTGAAAATGCTTGATGGTTTCAAGGAAATGCAAGGTGGAATAAAATGCAGTACAGAAATAACTTGTTATGATTTTAGCAAAAGTTAATATGATCACTTTTTCTTTTGCCAATTCATTCCCCCCCTATGCAATACAAGAAATGGAAGGAGAGCACACAGTCTTCAAGAATCCCACAAATCACACTTTATAATGCAATACACAGTTACAGTTCCCCCAGCAAGCTTAGAGAAAATAGGGATGAGTTTTAAACACAGGCAAATTACTCTAATGTGGTTTGTAAGGAAGTGAAAAGGTGCTAAAATTGCTTTTAATTCCCTCTAGAGGTTCAGGGTAGGTGGTGGCTACTTTATATTAGTTCAGGCTCACTTTAACAATACTCTATGAATGATTAGCAGATGGCAAACGAATTTTAGCAAAGAGAAGCAAAAAGCTGCTGATTTCTACAGATGAAGAAATCGGGCCAAATCTCAAATTGCGGTTAATTTCGCGAGTGCGAAAAGTACTTTCAGATGAAAATTAAATCTCGTTCCTAGCACAAACGGTTCCGGAGATACGGATGATTTCATAAAGGTAGATTTTCGGATTTAAAGTAAAACTCAAAATGACAGGTGACAGCTTGCAGCTGCAGAATTGACAGGTGACAGTTGTGCAGCTTTAAAAATGACAGATGACACGATTTCTAGGAGGCTGTTCTACTTAGGTTAAAATAGTTTGGATTAGATTATTTTAACTAAGAGATTGGGTTCGGCACAGTTCTGGCGGTACTCACAATATATTTTGGGCAGGAATGGGCCTCGCCACGGATCTGGTCAGGTTTTGGACTGGACTCCGGTTCTGGTCTCGGCACTTCACAGCGATGTGGGTCAGCTCTCTGGATACAGCGGCCTGTGGTCCTCTGGATCTCTGGTCTGCTTCCGGTCTGGATCAAGTGGATTCTGGATGTAACACTGCTTTCTGGGTACTGGCAAAAGTTCTTGGCAAAAGTTCAAACAGCTCGCCTGGCTGTTGAATAGTTGGTTGGTTTTGAGGCCTGCTGAAGAGAATTCAGCTGGTGGATTCAGGCCTCTCTGCTACAAATTCTGGAGTTAATTTCTGCTAAAGGTTCTGGAGATTGATGGATTTGAAGTCTGGATCTCTGGATGTGAAGTCGTCGGTCAGCATGCTCCGCAGCAAATGGAATTGAAATGTCTCTACCTGTCCCAGCAGTCTCTTTTTATGTGTTTTGAAAATGGGTGTGTGCCTGGGCCTAGCTAAGCCTGCCCCTCTCTACTTGTCATTGGCCCAGCTTTTCTCTCTCCCTTGATTGGGGGAGGAAATGGAGTGTCAGAGTGATGCTGTAGGTTTTATGGTCAGAGGATCCTCCCCTGGTCAAATTGCACACACATCTATTTCTGGTCCAAATACATATCTATCTATGTACCATTTTTTCTCATATTATAGGTCCAGTTTACATATTTTCTGTAGCACCAAATCATCCGATCCCTGTCTTTGTACCATGTCGTGTCCACTGATGACAGAATTCTCCCCTTTTCATCCAGAACGACCTCTAAACCTTTCCAGATTTTACACAAATGTGCACGAGGGATATGGGTTACAGATGATAAAGTGTCAGATTTTTAACATGCATACATTTGGAGTGAGACCCTATTTTCCGTTAGCAACCCCCCAGAATACACCACAGGGTCCTAACACCTCTTAAAACGTGCACAGAAAAATCACAAGAATAATGATATTACTTATATAATTCTGACAAGTCCCTACTATGAATTATCCATCTTTTAAAAGTATGCCCTGGTCAAAAAGGGGTGTGGCTTCCCACATCACATGGTGGAATAACTGGTTTATCCACTTCCCCCAAGCCAGCTTGTTCACAGCGGCACAGCTGCCCCTAGTTTCTCCCAAGAGGAAGCTATTTTACGACACCCCCAATATAACATTTGCATGAGTTTAGGAAGTTGCATTGTTCTGTCCCTTTCAGTTCCCAGGTGCTCCACCCCTAATCTAATCAGAGAGGTGTCAACTCCTTTTGGCAAGGGGCAGCAGGATGCAGCTAGGCCTGGGAAGAGTGGCTGAGCAGGTTTCAACTCCTGTCGGGGGTAGTTGTCAGGCAGAATCCAGTTTCATTAAGCCAGGTTTCTGCTAAATGTCACTTTATGTTCCCAGTTTAAATCAAACTTACAATTTTTACATATACATTAAATAATTACTTCCTTCAAGTCATTTCAGAATATATTTTTACATTGTATCCACCTCTTAGCAAGTCTTTCCTTGGCCTGGTTTTGTTTCATTTGTTCAGTTTTACACAAAAGTCTGGTGGTTTTAAAACGCCGGCTTTCTGATAGTGGTGAGTACCGGTATTGCAAACATTTTTGGGATTAAGAAAATGAATTCCCCACAGTTCTGAGTTCCTTTTGGCAATCAGCATTGCCATTCCCAATGGTTTCAGGGTACTGTGTGTGTAGCCCAACCGTGGTTTTAGGCAGTGCCCTCCTGTGCTCACAACATAGGCAAAAATGGGTGGCAGCCTATTCTTCATGTTTTCCCTGTGCACTCTCTGGGGAGTTGTGGCCATTATGATGTTTTTTCCATGCCAGTACTGCACAGTTTAATGGTAGGGCTTGGATGCATGGGTAAAAACATCCCACATTATGCACGAACTTCGCGCAACTGTTCGTCCTCGTAATCCGAGTAACAAGTAAGTATACTCTGCTTGTCATGCCACTCCTATTTCATGTTCTTCTACTATATCCAAAATTACATCTACATATCATTTTAACGCATGTAAGTCATTCAATAGTGTGCATTGTCTAGATAGCATTTGTCCATGCTGAATACCATTAGATACAAGAATTGTCATTGACAACAAACGTTTATTAAACTTATCTTGGTCATTTTAAAAACAATTTGTTTCATTCCTTTTCACAGGTGGTACAGGCTGGTGGCCTATCTTTCCTGTACATGGTGGCTCCACGGGAGGCTTGGACACCGCGTTCGAAGAGTTATACCCGCCTGTGCCGTTCGTGCCATTAGAGAAACGTTCCCGAGTGACAGCGGTCAGTACAGGGGATTTTCTCTCGCTGTGCTACAACCTGAATTGTACAATGTTTAAAGTCTTGTATTTTTGTGTCATCAAAATAAGATACAAAATAAAACACCACATATATTTTAACAGCGGTTGTTTCGATTTTTTCAATGAAACAAGTGCGTCTCCATTCAAGGATGGACGTCAGACATCTGTGCTCCGAATGGGTGAAGGTCTGGTCGCTGTGAAGCAGGGTGGTCACTATCTATCTAAGCTAACATAACATATTCTCGATAATGCATGCACTAAATAACACTTGTTCAAAGTCTTTCAGTGAGTTATGTCTCTATAAAAGTCACACATATGTCTATACTAACAATTACCATTGTATTATACAGGCCTTAGGGTCTTGACCACTATAATACACCGGTTGAAGTGTGGGTCTGTGCTCACAAGAATCTCCAGTATGTGGCAGTTGTTATTGATAAGCAACGATATACTATCATTGATTTAAAGACGATATACTATATATTGATATAAAGGCGGTTCGCGCCAGTGGATGCGCGCTGGCATGGGGGGCTGTCAGGGGCGCGAAAGGCCAAGGTGCCAAACTACATGTACACGTCAAAAGGTATCCCACGCCAAGGGGCCATCGGTCACATGGCCTCCTCAGACCCCGTGTCTCCAGCCAGGCCTCCCCTTGAAGCAGGCCGCCCCCCTGCAATCCACATAAGTGTGTCTCCATTCAGCAGTCTTCCTGTGCCTTATCTGCACGCCCCAGGCCCATCCATCCCACCCCCCTCTATCAAAGGCGGTTCGCGCCAGTGAAATCTCCACAACATCACAGGCTGAAACAACGTTGACGCAGGATGACAGTCTAATGAAAGAGAGTAAATGGATTGTATTTGACAGTTGTTTGATGGAAATTATAAGTATGATGAAATGTGTGCATTCCATTAGAGGGAAAGTATGTGGGAAGCCATTGATTAATGTGACTCGTCAAATAAAAGGCAGTAACGTCAAAATAAATGCCGCCTGTAGATTAAATCATGGGTTCTCATGGTCTGCACAACCGATGCTGGGGAAACTGCCAGCAGGCAATCTACTGTGTGCAGCTGCATCACTTTTTAGTGGCTCCAGTTTTAGAAAGTTAGAGGCTTTCTTTCAGTTTGTGGGACTCCATTTCATTTCTAAAGCGGTGTACTACATATACCAACGTGATTATCTGTTTCCGGCCATTAGTGATGCTTGGAAAATTGAACAATTGTCTCTAGCAAGTATATTCGAAGGCAAACGATCCAGGCTAGCCGGCGATGGACAGTGCGACAGACCTGGATTTTCTGCCAAGTACTGCACCTACCACTTTCAGGACATGGATAGTAAGAAAATTGTGAGTTCGGTGGTCGTGCAGGTAACACAATGTACATCGTCAGTTGCCATGGAGAAACTAGGATTTATAAAATCAGTGGAATATCTACAATCAAGGGGAATGCACATCGACCTCATAGCCACGGATAGACACGTTTCAATTGCCAAGACAATGAGAGAGCAGTTCCCACATATTAAACATCAATTTGACGTATGGCATCTTGCTAAATCAATCAATAAGAAAATCTCGGCTGCAGGGAAAAACAAAAGGTTTTGAAAGTATTTTGCAGTGGTCACATTCTATCACCAACCATCTTTGGTGGAGCTAAAAAACTTGTGAGGGGTCAGTGGAAATACTACTTGAAAAATGGCGGTCACTGATGCACCACTGTACCAACGTTCACCGCTGGACAGCAAATCAACATTTCCACCAATGTGAACATGGCCCTTTGTCCCCAGAGGAGGCACGGAAGAAGAAGTGGTTGATTCCATCTTCACCGACACACAAAGCCGTTGAGAAGATTGTTTTCGACAAAACTCTATCAAGAGATTTGAGAGGACTGACAGAATTCTGTCACACAGGAGATATGGAGGTGTTCCACAATATGTGCCTAAAGTACAGGCCAAAGAGCTTGCATTTTAGCTTTCGGGGCATGAAACATCGCACTCTACTAGCTGTCTTGGCCCATAACAGCAATGTCGGACGTGAACAATCTAGGACTAGGGGTAAAGTAAGGATGCCTCGCTACACTAAGGTGTTTTCAAAACGAAGTAAGCAATGGGTGATCAAACCAGTCTATGATGAAATGCAGTTCGACTTCGTGAAAGGCCTTATTGTTGCTGTGTTAGAGAAGCACAGATATGGAATTTTGGACGTTTCTGTGCAGAGCAGTGATCCATTGCCACCGAACATTGCGACTGTGCCATGCCCACCCGAAGCACAGCTGATTGTGAAGTACAAATCCCGGTTTAAATAATTGCAATACGATTGTCTTTTTGTAAATAAATGTTATTGTACAGTGTACTTGTAAACCTAACCCCTACCTTCACCTGCATGGGTGGCGAACAAGCTGGGTGTCATCTTTGAATTCTCTCTATTCACCTCACATATGTTTATGTATATATTTTTCTCATGTCTCATCTCATGTAAATGTAAATGCTGCGCACTGTTAACGGAGGGGAGGCTTGCGTATTGCAAATAATAAAACAAACAAACAAACAATAAATCTCACTTTTAACTCAACTCCTGTGGTACTTTATACTTTCCCTGACCTTCCGCCAAAAAGTAAATGTCTCAATTTGGGCTGCAAAGCTCGCAAGCTGGCCGTGGCATTTGGGAGAGAAGCCAGTTTGCATTTGCACATTGAGGCGCACTACATAGACGGATTCTAAACTTCAAGTTCTCACAGATGCCTATACTACGTGATGTTGCAAATAAAGAATGCGAAGGACAGCACCCAGATGAGGCCCACAAGTCGCACTGGAAGTATAAGGGTCTATTGTTTTTTGACCTTGAGACAGGGACCATGCCGAAAGGACTACATTTGAAGGGGGTGCGCAATAACGTAAGAGGCGATAAGGCATAAAATTCAGAAACTAGACCGAGTTTCATTTTAGTTCAGTATATGAAAAATCGTTGTCAAGAGCACGGTCCGTTATACAGACTGCATTACGAAGAGACACAATGGAAATTTCAAATATAATGTAAGTAAATCTTTACACGCTTTTATACCGGAATGAAGATTTAATGAATGGATGCATGAATAAATGAATGAATGAAGAGCTAGGAAAAGCAAGTAAAACGTGTTCGTAGTGGGCACATGGGCATGCAGGTCCACTGGTCTCACCGATCTCGGTCCTTGGCCCAGCCACTTTTCCCTGCACTGCCTACCTGCACTACGGGACTGTCTCTGTATCCTTCAGCCCCTTCTCCCGGCATTTACCTTGCACTTGCCACCAGCTGGCCCTATTATTTAATTTGTATTCAACTAACCATGTACAGCCCTTCCCTATGCGCGATCAGAAAGATACCTGGCCTAGTAGGATCGTTGTCTGTCTGCCCTTGTTCCCCACCTGCCTCGTCACGCCTAGAAACACTTGAGTATAGGCGCGTTACAAATGCCATATCATATATCATATCATTCCTCACGCATGTAGACTAACTGTCATTTATCATTATGTGTTGGCCTCGATTTATTTAGTTACTTTTCGCATTGATTTTAGAGCCGAACATACTCCATTGAACTATCCTTGCAAGCAAATAGTTTCTGATCGGCTGTAATAAATAAAATAAGTAACAGTAATGAAGATCGGCTGGCGAGACTAATTATAATGTTTTTGTTTTCATAACAGGTATTTGCTCCCCTTCTGCTACTGCCATCGGTTTGAGACACCAGCAGATGGCTTTTACAGTAGACACCTGCAGCTTCGTGTGAACAACTGGAGCACACTAACAACTTTATGGGATGATCGCCAAGGGCCCACATGCCCTTACGCTGTACTAGTGGCTAGAAGCAACATATCAACCTTTACGATGGACTGGTGCCTAGTTGATGGAACAGCCTTGCGGTTCACCGTGCTTCCAAAGTGCTTCTTTTAACGAAAAGCAACACCCTGTGTACCATGGCGGATACAGATAAAATAAAATAAATGGCTTTCAGAGTTCATATAGCAATTGCTGAAAATTCTCTAAACATTTAATGTAAAATAAATGTACTTTACCAAATGTACCGAGTTGCTGTTTGATTTTAAAGTACAGTTTCATATTCCGAATTGTGGCGTGCTGTGTTATGAGATGGTCTGTGTTGGTTTCCGGGTTCTCTGTGGAGTCGCGTAGAAGACGACTGGGCGCGTTTGCCTACGCAGCACAGTAACGTCACGGAGAGAGGCGGGGAATATGAATGTTTTGATAATGTCAGGCTCAGGGGCGGGGGAATTGATTTAGTGCCGCAAAAGCAGGTCAGCCAGGGCGATGGGGGAAAATATAGGATTATCAGAAAATGGCGGCTCCCTGGTGCTTGTTTACGCGTGCATTTAATGGACGAAAACTCGGGTAAGGTCCATAGGAAAGTTTTCTAAAATCGAGCCACTTAGGCTTAAAAAAACAAGGCCGACCCATAGGGACAATAAAACATTTTACTAGACCATGCCTTTAAGCCACTGCATGGCTTTATTCATCAGGGATATAGTCACTTCCTTAAAATCCTGAGGTAGTGGTGGCACAGCTATCCTCACTACCACCAGCAATGCTACCTCTGGAGGTAAGTGCAAGGGCCTTGTAAGGCAGACCGAGTGGTCAGAACCACTTCAAATACCTTTAAACCTTGTTCTAGGTGCTTGAAAGCATCAGGATTTGCTTCTAGGCACTTGAAATTGGTTGGGCGATTTTCAAGATTTTTCAAATCAGTTATTCCTACTGGATCACAGGCGTCGAGTCATTCAAGGTGGCTGATTTTATACAGCGACTCAGTGCAGTTCTGCAGCATTGAACAGTTTGCATTGGATGAATAGCAAGCAGGCTGTTGGAGTACTGTATTGTATTGTATTGTATTGTATTGTATTGTATTGTATTTGGCTATTTATATAGCGCTCTTTCCTCATTTGTCTGACCTCAATGCGCTTTGTGATTGGAACGCCCTTGGTGACGAGAGTCAATGTGGTGGAAAATCTGTAAGAGTCTAGATTAATCGATTCTTGTGTGCATTTTCTACGGTTTAGGATTTAGGTGGCTGGCTAAACTCCACTAAGCAGCCCAAAGGTCAGGCACGTGGGTGGGTGCTGTTGAGGTTTTGATAGAGTGCTATTGCTGAAGATTTGATATGTGCCCAGCTATACCAAATGTATTTTGTTGGTAGTCGCTGTATGCTAGTGGTAGAGATGTTGAGGTACGTCAGGGGTTTCAGTATGGATGGCTAGGTGCGCTGATAGACCGGAATGGCCATAGCCATTCCTGCATGGATGTAATGCCGTGCCTGTGGCCTGTGTCCACTTACGTGGTGTAAGGAATACATACATACCATATGCTTTACTGTAGTTCAGCTGCAGCATTCTTTCTTTGTCCAATGTGGACTGCATTGTCTCATTGTTTGTGGTCTCTGTGGAGCGAAAGTCTGAGCAGCGATGGCGAGTGAATCTATTGTGGTGTGCCTCAGTGAATGCTGCTGGCTTCTCTGTGGCATTTATTGGGCCGGACTGTTGTTGTGTATGGGGGCGTTGGTCTGTCAAGGTGATCCACTACGAATGCTGCCGGCATCTGTGTTGTGATTGTTGTATAGTAATGTTAGGTTAAACAATGTCGTTTAGAGAGGTGTAGCAGTTCAAGAGGATGTTGGGAAAAGCCAGGTTTTTAGGGCCTTTCTGAATTTCAGGTGATTTTCAGTAGAGCGAATGTGTTGAGGTAGGGAGTTCCAGATAATCGCCGCTTGGACAGAAAATAAGGATCCACCCAGCCTGGAGGAGTTGTGAAGTGGGACCACTAGGCAATATGCTGTGCGCGATCTGGAACTTCTTGAGGGCTGGCAGGGCCGGATTTTGTCTTGAAGGAATTCTGCACTGGTTTTGTGGATGGCACGGTGGGTGATGCTTTAAAGGTAGTGCGTCGGCAATTCAGAAGCCAATGGAGGACTATTAGTGTAGGGCTGATGTGTTCTCTGGGAGGCAGGTTGATTAGCAGGCGGAGCGCCTAGGTGGAGCGCATAGGTCAGGCAGTTTGTGTAATCTAGGCGGGACAGGATGATGGAATTGATTGCCGAGAAGCAGCGAGGATAGGTGAGGTAAGGGAAAACACACCAGAGAATCTGTAGATGGAAGAAACAGGTTATGGATGTGGTGTGTTGGGTGATGGATTAGTCCATGTCCAATGTGCATCCAAGGTTTTTACCATGTTCGAAGTTGCCGGTGCTGGTCCTATGGATTGAGGCCACGGAATTGGTTGGGGAAAGAGGGCTGTTTTCCGCAAACTAGGAGTTCAGTTTTCCCGGGACTGCGGACAAGGTTGCGTCGTCATCCAGTGGTCAATATCCGAGAGGCATGATGACAGACTGCCGGAGCCTTGTGATTTTGGGATTTTAAGAATTATCTGGGTGTCATCTGTGTAGTTGTAGCAAGTAGGATTGTGAGAGCGGATGATTGCGGGTAGGGATTTTAGGTAGAGGTTGAAGATTAGGGAAGATAGGGATGCTCCTTGTGGGACACCTTTACTCACTGGTTGTGAGATTGATCTCAACAGGTGGAGGTGCATGATTTGTGAGCGTTTTGAGATGAAAGAGGAGTACCATGAGAGGGCTGTGTTTCTGATTGCTACTGTTTGTAGTCTCTCTAATAGGATAGTGTGATCAATGGTATTGAAGGATGTAGAGAGGTTGAGTAGGATGAGTACAGCCGTCTGCATCAGCTGTTCTTTCTAGGTTGTCCCAGATGGAGACTAGGGTGGATTCTGTTCCTCTGAGAGGTCTGAAGCCCAACTGTGCAGGGTCTAGGAATTTGGTGCCCTCAGTGAATAGGGCAAGCTGCTTGTATGCTGCATGGTCCATAGGTTTGTCCATGAAGTGTGTGTTGGAGATTGGTCAGTAGTTCTGAGGGAGGAGCGGGTGGAGTGTCTGTTTTTGAGCATGGGTGAGTGGTTGAAGATAGAGCATACGATCCTACCTGCACAGGTTGATGTTAGGATGTTTTTGAGGAGTGCGGGCAGGCATGGGTCCTCAGGGGAGCCTGAAGGGCCGCTATCTGCTACATGCAAGTGGAACTCCTGGTGTGAGATGGAGAGAAAGAGTCAAAGATTTGTATCGAGGGTGGGTTTTGGCAAAGGTCAGCCTGTGGGCGAGTAGGGGGCGAAGGCATGTGTTCCAATTTAGAGATGATGGCGGAGTGTCTGTCAATAATGAGAGTGTGGAAGTGTAATTATAAGCTGTCACATAGGGCTTGGGAGACGGGAGTGCGGTGGCTCGAGCAAGCCGGGGATTTGAATTCAGATATGATTCTAGGCATCTCCTTGCTTGGGTTTCGAGAATTTAGGATTCTGTTTCCATAAAATGTTTTCTTGGTTTTTCTGATTTCCAGTCTGTATGCTCTGGTTGATCTTGCTATTAGTCGAGTTGGCTCATAAAGAACCAACACTGCAATGTGGTCCTTCAGTGGCAATCCGCTTAAACATTGGTCCAAAGGCAGTTGTTGAGCAATTACCTTGATAGCTTGACAGAGCATTAAAAACAGTGAATGGCAAATGCAGCACCGGGTGCTTGCCGTTGCTCAAAAATTGTCTTGCGATGGTCAAGCCAGCTTGAAAATAGTCCAAAGCTCGGAAACAGAGTCCAGAGATGTTTCTATGTCTGGATTCTGGGATACCTCATCCAGGGTCTCCTGGGGCAAGGTAAATCCTTGATTCTGTATTTCCCAGTCAGGAAGATTTTAGACACCACTTGCCGGGTCTGTCACCTCCATTGAGCTGTGTTCTGTGTGCCAGTGGTCTCATTTTGTAGTAGGCCTTGTCAATTTATCAGGTCACTCCAAATTTTACAAAGGGATGTTTAAGAGGAGGGTTTTAGCCTTTTTTGGAGCTGTTAATTCCACATCTATGCAAAGGTATATCCAGAAAACTGTTCCCCCAATAAAGGTCCAGATGAAATGCTTCTTTTTCAGTCATCTGAAGATGATTCAACAGAGTGGGTCTCACTACCTTAAAAACACTATCTTCTACCGTGGATTTGTTTCCTACTGGACTTCTGAAATTAGCACAGATCTGGCTGCTGTTTCAGAATCTTCATCTTGGTAACGACATACTCAAGAGTGCTTTGCTGACAGAAATTGGGGAGGTGTTGCAGGAAGTTTGGGAGCCGTAGAAGAATCGAAGATGTTGGGAGCATTCTGTGGACTGGCGTCTCTATCCAGGCTACTCTAACTCCACTCCTGTCTTGTCTGCTGACATCCAAAATCCCTGTTAAGTACCACCTTGTGTTATTTCCTTTGGTCTGGCAGATCCTGTCCCTTTGGATCACTGGCCTGCTTCCCGCCCCCTTAGGGCAGTTACTCAGAAGACAAAGGCTTTTGCTTGGGCAGAGCCCAAATGGCCTATTTGGAGTGAATCTCAGTTCCAGACAGTGAAACACAAACGCGGCCCATAGAGAACTGTCACTGGAAACCAAGCTGACATCAAAATGACACAAAATGGTCTTAACCACTATAATTGTAGATTCACAACGACCACTATGTCATGGCTTATATTTAGTTGTTAATAAAGTTGCACCAGGCACTGGGAGTACACGATTATATATCATTTGGATATGGGAGGCCCACAATTAAAAAGTGAAAACCCTGGCTGTTGGAACTTTGGGTTTCAGCCGGTTGTTGTAAGGAATGCACATGCCACTTTGTACTGCCATGTTACCAAACCACAAGGCAGAGCCACAGGTGTGTCAGTAGGCAGAACCAGCAGAGTTACATGCTTGCATTATCACTTTCAAAGGCAGATATATTTGCATGATTCTTTTAATAAATATCAGAAAGCAAACAACCTTCACAGATGGCATTCTGTCACACTGGAACACAAGAGGAGAGTCTGGAGAAAGGAGGAGGGATAGAGGGAGAAGAGATATTGTTGTCAAGAATGAACGTTAATTTGTTCTGCCATGCAAACAAACCACAAGGTAGTCTCAGGCAGGTGTCAGTAGGCAGACCCAGCAGCTTTACATGCTTGCACTATGCTTTCCTGAATGGAGCATTATAAATGGGGGTCCGAAAGCAGACCTCCCTTTCAGAGACAGATCTATTTGCATGATTCCTTTATTAAATATCAAAAAGGAATGAAAAGAGAAAAGACTAATGTAAGTATAAGAGAGTGAAGAGTGCACACACACTGCATGCCAATGTAGTGCGTCAGAGAAAAGAGTGGAAGTATAAGCATATTGCAGTGTGCCAAAGAAGTGATGACAAGACAGAGGAGAGAGGAGACCTCAAGAATGGCAGGAGAAAAGCAGATAGGTATAAGATGCTTGCAACTTGATGAGGAGGCAGAGAAGGAGGGGACACTCAGAGTTAGGGTCAAGGTCCCTAAACATGGATGCCAGAGTGACAGCCATGGTCTCTTAAAAAATAGTCAAAACGATCCACCCCTGGTGGAGATTCAATAGAATAGAATGTTCTGTGCCTGAATGGGCCTTGTTGGCTAGTTTTGATTTCATTGATGTTCTTGTGCCAGTGATATCTACTGTCCCAATGGGCTCCATTCTATAACTAATTTCGTTCAAACTTCAGGTGGAATGACATCTTGGCCTGGTCATACATTTGGAGTCAAGATCCATCAGTATACATATGATAGCCAAACGTAGGATTTATCTTCTGAATACAGTGATCTTAGGGCCACATTACCAGTATGGAGGCGCAGGAAAGAATGGCATTAATGCAGTGGTAACTATTTTACCACTGCATTACAGCACCACCGTACTACACTTTGGTGGTGAAGTAGAGGAACATCCTCCAGCAAAATGCTGGATGGAATTTCCCAACCTTACTGACAAAAACAATAAAATCAGTGCAATTTCAGCCGGCAGTAATTCAATCAAATCCCCATGGAGTCCTATGGACTCCACAAATGGGGATTAACACCATCATACCACCACTAGTAATCCGGCGGTAATTCCACCTGCACCAAGTGGTGTTAACGGTAATGCCATTTGACGGCATTCCAGCAGATTTACCACTGGAATACTGCCAAACATGTAATGAGGCCCTCATCTGTTTCTAATTTATCTGCAGTTGAGAAGTGGATAATGTCTGCCAACTGAAAATGTAACAGCCTAAAATTAGAATTTAGTCTCTTTGCATCTCCTGAGAAAGAATCTAAATATTTGCTCTGTCTATTCCAATTTGTTTTATCTATCCCAACTTGCCAAAGATGACATTATTCCTATCATTGCTACTGTTTTCTAAATATCATGGTGTCTGGCTAGATGCCTGGCACTTACTCATAACCTGCATTCAGAATGAAGCAGAGACAGCAAATATGCAACTTTCTCTTCGCTGAAAATGTAACCTTTTCTCCTAATTGAACTTGTTTCACTAAGTAACACAAGCTTTAATTTGTTCCCAGACCGATCAGGGTAATCCCATCTATCAAGAAGCATCAACAGTGTTCTTCAATCTCTCTGCACGCAGCCAGTCGTCTCATTACCTAGTAGCAAAAACACAATCATATAACTCTAATCCTAGCTGATGTACATTGGCTACCATTAGAATCCCAGAGTCCTCCTAAATTGGTCTGTATTGCTTGGAAGGCTCGTCTTTTACATCAACCACTTTATCTAACTGATCATTTTCCGATAGCAGATGGTCGGTCCAGGTTCACCCAGAGCAATGTCATAATATTCGCATAGTGTTTAATTCTTTAATTTCTAAGCAAACCTTTTTTTTTCTGTAGCTCTTCGCAGACTTTGAAATTCATTGCCTCCCACCGTGTGCCTAACACCAGCATGTGTTACTGTTTTGCAAAGGTTTGAAAAACTTCTTGTTCTCCAAATAACTCTGTATTGTATTGTACTTGCATTATCTCCTTGTTCTGTAATCCTATCACTTTGGTCTAAATTTCCTCAAAATTAAATGTTAAAAAAAATAAATAAGGCAAGAAAGTAGAAGTAGCAAAGCCAGGGGGTGTACGAGAGAATCTGTGAAATCAGAGCTGGGCAAGCCACCTAAGGTATCCAAACCAATAGGGGCATACCAAAGCGAGCTTAAGAGACCCGAGTGGGACAAGTCAAGATAACCACACAAGAAAGAATCTTGAAAACCCTTAACAAGCTCGGATGAATTGTGATCCCACCCAAAGTACCATAGTCAACCAGGAATTGTGCAAATGTTAAGAAGAATCTCTGGGTTTGGATAACATTATATGTCTTGCCCTGATGGCAGTTTCGATCCTGACTGATCCAAGGAGTTTGAGGGGTGTTGAGATCAAGACAAGAGCATAGGAAAATAAAAGGGAAATAGAAAGAAAAAGACACAGTTATAGGCAAAGACAAAGGCAACAAAAGAGACAAAGAATTGTGCTTGAGCATTTATTTATATCTTCCCTGCAAACTTAAGTGATTTAAAGGATGTTCGCCTGATTGTGGATCCGCTGGAAGAAGGTGAAATAGAACCGGAAGCAGGCACTGGATATAGGGCAATGCACATAGGACCACCATTTTCTATGGACTTTGAGTTACTCTTGCATCCTTACTTTTTCCAAACAAGACCCCTTTTTAGGTAATCTCACTATCACTGGAGGGCTTCCTCTCACTCTTCCCTGAGGAATACTAGTAAAGATAGTTAACCAAATCTGGTGTGTTGCTGGTTCTGTGTTATCTGCCTTACAACAGTAAGACATTAATTAACCTAATGAGCAAAATTATAGTGGACACATATTTGAAGGTATGTGTGTCTGTGTTCTATAGTTTGTCAAATAAATATTCCATGTTAAGTTAAAACAAAGATGACATTTTAATGTTGCTTATCATTTCATTTTGACAGAGGGGATAGGGAGCTAACTGACGTCAGCAGGCTTAAAACAGTTCCATGTTTCCGTTGTTAATTACCTGGTTGAGTGCAATTGAAATGGCTAAAATCCTTTGTTGTAATTCTTGGATAGGAAGTCCTGGATTATGGCTCTGGCTGAGCACTGTGATTGTTTTTAACATTTATTGGTTGTGTTGACAACTTTTTATCCTCAGCATGTACACATCCAAGACATCCCTAAGGGTACTTCTCTGAAGGAAAGCTTAAAAAGGACACTGTACTTTCATTGGCCAGAAACCTGGCCTAGATAGGTGTGTGAGCTCTAGATGATAGTGGTAGTGAGGTTCCAAGGCAAAGCACCCAGGCCCTTGCTCGTATATCTGGTCCTGGGAACAGTGCTACTAAACAGCAAAATTGCATTGGCAATTGTGAAAGAATTCCATAGCTAAATTTGATTTCCTTTGTGTGAAAGCAGATTGTTTTGGTCAATCATAATGTTTGCTACATTCGGTAAATTAAGCCTGAGCTAAGGGAAACCAAGACCATATCTGTCATAGTTTTGAATTAAATATCTAGTTTAAAGACTGTATTCATATCCTGTGTGCTTGCCTGAGAAGAAGTCTGGTAAAGCTTTGATTTGGTAACCCGCTTATGATTGAATCACCAGCAAAATAGGGGAATCTACACCTAATCCTTTGGCATTCACTGGGGTGGGCCTTTCAGCAATGCAAATGAAATATGCCCCACAGACCTACTATGGAAGCTCTGCCACATCATTCTTGCACAGAATCACATTTGAAAATGAAAGCACTGCTGGGATGCTTGAATACAAGCCTTTTCAGCAGACCCGAGTAGATGTAGAGTGGCACTAAGTCCCATTGGCCAAGCAGAACTAGGTGGGATCTAAGCCCTGACAAGTCTTTGCTGATTTCACTTCATGGGCTGACACAAATAATGAGCCTCAGATGTCTTAGTATGAGTAACAGCACAAAAGCCAACACACTACCATTACTGATATCTATCTGCTATCAAGAAACCTCAATTGGAGTACCTTGGTACACTGTGGAACCATATACTTATCCAATCTGCCACGCTAGGTCACAATCTGTACCAAGTGCTATGTGTCATGGATGAGAATGTAACTGAGGTGTATTCACATGAACGTGTGGCTTTTAGCAATATGAACAATCTAATATGTAAATATAAGAATAAAATCAGGAAAAATGCATTGAGGCCACTAATATCCTAGTAAAGCATTAACAATATTTATTTTAGCTACTTTCAGTTGGAATCCCAATCTGCTGTTCACCTCATGATCAGACTCACTCATTTTTCTGGTTTCCCAAGAGCTCTCTCGTCTTCATGTGTGCTTGAGTTTAAATACTGAGCAAACTCTACCCAGGCAGACTCATCTGACATACCAATTTTTGATGATAGAGCCTGTTATGTGCTCCCTTCATTTTCTCATTCCCACAAGGGCCATACTCCTGGTTTCTATTGGCCCAATGTATTCTGATGTCATAAGGGGATGAGAAAGCAATAAAATAGGCCTCCCATCAGGAATGAAGAATCAAAATGTTATTGCAATTATTTTGTTATATCATTTTCTTCATGAACTTGTGTTATTGATCATAATTATACATACAGATTTGTAAGAATATTCTGAATCCAGAGATATCTTTTATGTTTGTGTCACTGCATGCATAACAGTGTTATTCAAATATGACTATATATATATCTATATGTTCAATGAAAAAACGTTGTTAAAGGGACATTATGGTTAAATTGCGCTACTAAAAACCTATTAAATTCAGTGAAAAAACTTTGTCAAGGGGACGTTATGGTTCCAAGTAAAACCGAAAAACCCTTGAAATTCGCCAGTTATGGTAAGCTAAGCAACCATAACTCGCGCCACCACCGTGCACTGCTAAGACTAACACGCAGGACATCAAAGATGATATCACAAATGTCATTGATGACATCACTGATGACATCACATGTCTGGCTCACTTTCTTTTGCTGAAATATATCTAGGCCACATGGTTTTCTTCAGTAACAGTCAGAAACTAAAAGTTTAGTTGGTGGGTAACAGGAGACAGACACGGGGCATGAGCGGGGGGTGGGGGGAACTGGAGACAGACACAGGGCATGAGCGAGGGGGGAACAGGAGACAGACACAGGGCATGAGCGGAGGGTGGGGGGAACAACAGACACGGGGCATGAGCGGGGGGTGGGGAGAACAGACATGGGGCCTGAACGGGGGTAGGGGCAACAGGTGACAGGCACAGGGCATGAGCGGGGAGTGGGAGGAACAGGAGACAGACATGGGGCATGAGCAGGGTGTGAGGAGAACAGGAGACAGACACGGGGCATGAGCAGGGGGATGGGGCAACAAGAGAGAGACACGGGGCATGAGCGGGTGGGGGGAACAGGAGACAGACACAGGGCATGAGTGGGTGGGGGGAACAGGAGACAGACACGGGGCATGAGCGGGGGGGTGGGGGGCAACAGGAGATAGTCACGGGGCATGAGCAGGGGGTGGGGGGAACAGGACACAGACACGGGGCATGAGCGGAGGGTGGGGAGAACAGGAGACAGGCACGGGGCATGAGCGGGGGGCGTGGGGAGACAGACACAGCACATGAGGGGAACAGGAGACAGATACGTGGCATGGGCGGGGGGTGGGGAGAACAGGAGACAGACACGGGGCATGAGCGGGGGGTGGGGGAAGGGGAGAGAGACACACGGGGCATGAGCGGGGGGTGGGCGGGAGGGAGAGAGACACACGGGGCATGAGTGGGGGGTGGGCGAGAGGGGGAGAGACACACAGGGCATGAGCAAGGGGGAGAGATACACGGGGCATGAGTGGGGGCGGGGGGGAGGGAGAGAAACACACAGGGCATGAGCGGGGGGTGGGGGGAAGGGGAGAGAGACACACAGGGCATGAGCAGGGTGGGCGGGAGGGGGAGAGACACACGGCACATGTGCGGGGTGGGCGGGAGGGGGAGAGACACACAGGGCATGAGCGGGGGGTGGGCGGGAGGGGGAGAGACACACGGGGCATGAGCGGGGATGGGCAGTCGGGGGAGAGACAAACGGGACATGAGCGGGGTGGGCGGGAGGGGGAGAGACACACGGGGCATGAGCAGAGGGTGGGCGGGAGGGGGAGAGACACACGGGGCATGAGCGTGGGGTGGGCGGGAGGGGGAGAGGCACATGGGGCATGAGTGGGGGGTGGGCAGGAGGGGGAGAGACACATGGGGCATGAGCAGGGGGTGGGCGGGCGGGGGAGAGACACACGGAGCATGAGTGGGGGGTGGGCAGGAGGGGGAGCACCACACGGGGCATGAGCGGGGGGTGGTCGGGAGGGGGAGAGACACACGGGGCTTGAGCGGGGGGTGGTCAGGAGGGGGAGAGACACACGGGGCATGAGCGGGGGTGGGGGGAGGGGGAGAGACACACGGGGCATGAGCGGGGGATGGGGGAAGGGGAGAGAGACACACAGGGCATGACCTGGGGGTGGACGGGAGGGGGAGAGACACACGGGGCATGAGCGGGGATGGGGGAGGGAGAGAGACACAGTGGGGAAAAGGGGGGGTGGGGGTGAGGGAGAGAAACACATGGGGCTTGAGCGGGGGTGGAGGGGAGGGAGAGAGACACACGGGGCATGAGCGGGGGTGGGTGGAGGGAGAGAGACACACAGGGCATGAGCAGGGGGTGGGGGGAAGGGGAGAGAGACACGAGGCATGAGCGGGGGTGGGCGGGAGGGGGAGAGACACATGGGGCATGAGTGTGGGTGGGGGGAGGGTGTAGAGACACACGGGGCATGAGCGGGGGTGCGGGGGAGGGAGAGAGACACACGGAGCATGAGCGGGGGTGGGGGGAAGGGGTGAGAGACACACGGGGCATGAGCGGGGGGTGGGGGGAGGGAGAGAGACACACGGGGCATGAGAGAGGGTGTAGGGGAGGGAGAGAGACACAAGGGGCATGAGCAGGGGTGGGGGGAGGGAGAGAGACACACAGGGAATGAGCGGGTGGTGGGGGGAAGGGGAGAGAGACACACGGGGCATGAGTGGGGGTTGGGGGAGGGAGAGAGACACACGGGGCATGAGCGGGGGGTGTGGAGGAGGGAGAGATACACATGGCGTTCGTGTGCAGGCGGCAAATCCCACTCCTCAGCCCTCCGCTGGCCACCATGTGCCGATGGCGTGAGCGGGGGGCTGGAGGAACAGGGGAGACACAGAGCATGAGTGGGGGTGGGGGGACAACAAGGACACACGGGGCATGAGCGGGGGTGGGAGGAACAGGAGACAGACACAAGACTTACTGTGCAGGCAGCGAGGAACAAAGATGGCGGGCGTCTCTGAAGCCAGACGCACTTCACGCTTTCACCGCATCCAATGAGAGAGCATGTCAGATGTCCGCGGACATCATGCAAGTTGCTTGCCCAATCATCGTCCTGTCCGCGGAGTGAACAGGGAAGTGTGTCCGCGAAGCGAACACAGATATCACTAATTTTTTTTCACTTACATTTTTGTCATTTTTTAAAAACTACTGAACGGATTTACACCAAGCCGCCGCTCCTGCTGCAAATTTGGTGTAAATCCGTCCAGCGGTTTGGGCTCTAGGCATGAGCAAAGTTTTTTTCCTATTATGTCTATGGGGAAAAAAAAGTTTTGGGACCCCCCTATAACTTTGTCCCCCCCTGGACGAATCCTCACCAAACGTTGCAAAAAAATTCAGAGTGACCCAAATAATTTTTTGAATCACTTGTATATCTTTGCCCAACTGGAAAAACAAAACATTTTGTTTATAAACAGGCCTTAATATGTAATATTACACTGTAGGTCCACAATTGTTGAATGAAATCCCCGGCAACGCCGGTTATATAAGATAGCTTTGTATAAACTGTAATAAATCCTCTTTAAATGCAATTCTCCTTTTGTTGCTAAATGCAGATCTATTTTGCTTTCTCAACTGGACACTTGGTTAAACAACTAAAGCCAATACGTATTACCAATTTAATTTTGTGCAGCACTTTATAATCTAACATTGTGTTTCTTTCTGGATTGTGTGTGCATAAACTGAACTTGTTTTATCACCAGAATCCATCTGCTGCGAAATAACATTCTGTTGACCAAAACTACAATTTCAATAGGCAGATCGATGATACAGACACATTACTCACGAGGCCTAATGCTCTGCGAAGGTTAGAAGTTAGGGTCTGCATACATATCTGCTTCTTTTGAAGTTATTTCTATCTAAAGGTCGACTAGACAAACATCAGTCCATTCCCAGGGTGGATTTCAAAATTAGCATATAAATATAAGACCAGAGAAGCTCTGATACTTTTATTTTTACATATTTTGAAAACAGGCCTATTTTCTCAACACACATGGGCAATTACATATTTCATTTCTTGATCAAAGTGAATGTGATGGGGTCTGGACATTCCTGTTTTCAAAGGAGCTGGTGGAAGGTGAACTAAAGTTAGATTAACAAAATAGCTGGCTGCCTCTGCTGCTGTTTTTTTTTTTTATAGTGAACAGTAATTAATGCACATGGTATTTCAGCATACAATGTTCTTCTGTCCTTATGTCATTTACTAGAGTGCATTACATGCATCAAATAATACTAGACACAATAAAAATGGATGCCTGTCATGAAAGCTTAGAAGAAATTATATTGAGGTGTGGGTGAGAATGGAAGGCACAGAAACACTTCCTTTCTTTCTTTTTCAGTAACTCTGGACCACTGTGCAGTACATATGAAAGCCTGAGAGCACGGCATCAATCTCCCACGTACGAGGACTCCACTAAAACCGAGAAAGCTTTTGGGTAGTTGAATAATGCTTTTAGAGCCTACAAGTGATGTGTACATGCTTTACACTGTAACATGGCTGAGTTGTACCAAATGGTATGGCCCCACTCCATGCTGTAAAACATTACAATAGATAGCATTATGTCCAGCATCCTCCAGGAGTGTGAGGAGTGTGGCAGCAATGGGTATGAGACAAACAACGCAGCAAGAGTGTGTGATCATGCAGGCAACATGACAAACATTGTCTTCAGGAATTTGTTTTATCAACTTAATTTGAACAAAATTACAGCCGTTACTCTGTGAAACTCTGAGTTGCTCCTGTAGAGAGCGAATCACTTCACAAAGGACGTCACTGTGTGTGACACTTTCATACTTCTAGTAACTTTAACTAGTTAGTTAGGTGTAAGTCAAAGTTACAGAGAATTGACTAGCCCTCTTCAGGGGTAAGTCAAGGGCTAGTCACAGTTATACATAGTAGTGTATTTGTGAATCGCCCCATGGGCCTTCATTTAAATATATTAACAATGTATCTAAGTAGGAGGGGTGCCATATTATTGTTACCCCGGGCACACTTATGAAAACTGACAGAAATTAGAATTTAATTGAACACAGTAAACAAATATGCATGTCTCAGTAAAAGAGGCCTGGAGGGTAAGACTAGTTTAAGAAGAGAAGGCCAATGCATGTATGGACGATATCTGATTTGAACACATGTGTTATGATAAATAAGAGTTGAAGAGAGTAAACTTGATTGACGTTTTCTGCATGCAGCTTACATGCATTTCCGTGTTGTTTTTGACATACCAGTTTAACTTCTTTTGCCATCTTCAGCATCTCCTGTTTTGTATGGCATACCACTTCCTCCAAATATTTTCAAATGTATGTATACACTCCAACCATCTTAATACCATCCCCGTTGACTTCCGGGTCACAGCGGACCCAGGTATTGGGCTATTTATGAGGTGTCTTGGCTAGGCATATGCCCTGCCTCTGCTCTGCCTCACGTGCGGCTGAATAGAGGGCTTTCACTGCTCTAAATCTGGCACATTCGCAAGTTATACAATTTCTACTTGAAGCTTGAAATCTCAGCAATATATAGTAGGTGTCTGCTGCCCCAAAAGTCCACTCGATCCATGAAACTCATGAACTGGCCTTTGTCCTCCATTTGCTTAACGCGCTTCATAGTGCGCTAGGGGATTGTCAATTCTAGTGGGCAATTAATTTAGAATTTGAAACAAATTATTTAAAAAAAAGTTTACTTGACATAAATCCACAAGAGTATCTTTCTTTCAAATGTCCAGTGGCTGGTGGTGGTGACCTCTTTAACTTTTGAGGCACACACTTTCGGCACAACCTGAGCAAGGGAGTTAAGAGAGCAAACCCTAATGTAAGCTGTGTTAAAAAATGATACGTGAAAGGACCATTAATGCGACTAACTGTATCAAAGAACTATAGGTTTGCTAACTTAAATCTGATTCACAACGCCTACAACTGGAGCACCCCTGAAGATGTCTGGAGCACGGGAGTAAACCTGGGTGAACTGATTTGGCTTGATTTGGAAACACCTGAATAGTGTGGGTTTCAGTGGAATCAGACTCTTGATTGGTCAAGGCATTTTGATGAGCCGCTCAGACATTTAATAAACACAACTTGCATTGTTCAATTTGAAATTAGTTTTACTGGCAGAATCAGAGGGAATAGCTTTCATTTGAGGTCTCGGTGTAACGTGAATACGCGTTTAAATGATGCTTAAGTTGAAGACAAGGTAGGAAATAAAAAAACAAAAAGATTTACAGGGTAATTCATAGAATTTCGCAGAAAAGTGTCGCAAGCGGCTGGCGCAGAGTGTCTGCGTGCGATTGTCTGCGCCAGGCACGTGCGCTAAAACCGATTTCCGCGCACAGCGTATTCATGGATTTTAGGCTCCCAAACCAGCCGTGGCGCAGAGTATCGCAGCGACCCTGCAGCAGCGCCAGTAACGCCCCCAAGAACGCCCTCGCGCAAGGAAAAGCCATCAAAATCGCTAAATCATCGCAAAGGGCTGCGCTAACCCTGGACCAGTTTACAGGGCTGCCAAACAAGGAACGCAAAGCGGGTAACGTGCATATCAGGGGTACGCGTGAAGTTATACACGCGATTAGCCAGGGTGCCAGGGTACGTGTATTTCAGGGGTGCGCGGGAAGTTCAACACGCGATAGTCCAGGGAACGTGTATTACAGGGGTACGCGGGAAGTTCAACACGCGATTGTCCAGGGAACGTGTATTACAGGGGTACGCGGGAAGTTCAACACGCGATTGTCCAGGGAACGTGTATTACAGGGGTACGCGGGAAGTCTTACATGCGATTAGCCAGGGCACGTGTAATACAGGGGTATGCGGGAATTATCACACGCGATTTGGCAGGGTACGTGAATTACAGGGTTGCGTGGGAATTATCACACGCCATTTTGCTGGGTACGTGTATTACAGGGGTGCGTGGGAATTATCACACGCGATTAGGCTGGGTGGGTCCTCACAGGTGTTCCCTGTACACCCTCCACGGCCCCTGCAGGCAGCCCACAAAACAGGGGACTACCCTGCACACCTGCTCATGTCCCCCTGCACCCCCACCCCCCAGCCACCAGGGGCACCCACCACCAGGCCCCCACCCATGTCTCCTACCACCCCCACCCCCCAGCAGTGCAGGGGCAGCCTCCACCAGGCCCCCACTCATGTCTCCCACCACCCCCACCCCCCAGCCACCAGGGGCAGCCTCCACCAGGCCCCCACTCATGCCCGACTCATGTCTCCCACCACCCCCACCCCCAGCACTGTGGGGCACCTGCCAGCAGGCCCCAACCCATGTCACCCACCACCCCCACCCCCCCAGTCACCAGGGGCACCCTCCACCAGGCCCCCACCCATGTCTCCCACCACCCCCACCCCCCCAGTCACCAGGGGCACCCTCCACCAGGCCCCCACTCATGTCTCCCACCACCCCCCCCCCCAGCAGTGCAGGGGCAGCCTCCACCAGGCACCCACTCATGTCCCCTATCACCCCCACCCCCCCAGTCACCAGGGACACCCTCCACCAGGCCCCCACTCATGTCTCCCACCACCCCCACCCCCCAGTCACCAGGGGCACCCTCCACCAGGCCCCCACTCATGTCTCCCACCACCCCCACCCCCCCCAGTCACCAGGGGCAGCCTCCACCAGGCCCCCACTCATGCCCGACTCATGTCTCCCACCACCCCCACCCCCCAGCACTGTGGGGCACCTGCCAGCAGGCCCCAACCCATGTCACCCACCACCCCCACCCCCCAGCAGTGCAGGGGCATCCTCCACCAGGCCCACACTCATGTCCCCTATCACCCCCACCCCCCAGCAGTGCAGGGGCAGCCTCCACCAGGCCCCCACTCATGTCTCCCAGCGTGCTACGTGTATTCCAGGGGTGCGCGGGAAGTTCCACTCGCGAATAGCCTGGGCGCGTGTATTTCAGGGGTGCGCGGGAAGTTCCACACGCGAATAGCCTGGGCGCGTGTATTTCAGGGGTGCGCGGGAAGTTCCACACGCGAATAGCCTGGGCGCGTGTATTTCAGGGGTGCGCGGGAAGTTCCACACACGAATAGCCTGGGCGCGTGTATTTCAGGGGTGCGCGGGAAGTTCCACACGCGAATAGCCTGGGCGCATGCATTTCAGGGGTGCGCGGGAAGTTTTACACGCGATTTCAGCAGAGTACGTGTATTTCAGGGGTGCGCGGGAATTCTCACACGCGATTTGGCTTGGTACGTGTATTACAGGGGTGCGTGGGAATTATCACACGCCATTTTGCTGGGTACGTGTATTACAGGGGTGCGTGGGAATTATCACACGCGATTAGGCTGGGTGGGTCCTCACAGGTGTTCCCTGTACACCCTCCACGGCCCCTGCAGGCAGCCCACAAAACAGGGGACTACCCTGCACACCTGCTCATGTCCCCCTGCACCCCCACCCCCCAGCCACCAGGGGCACCCACCACCAGGCCCCCACCCATGTCTCCTACCACCCCCACCCCTCAGCAGTGCAGGGGCAGCCTCCACCAGACCCCCACTCATGTCTCCCACCACCCCCACCCCCCAGCCACCAGGGGCAGCCTCCACCAGGCCCCCACTCATGCCCGACTCATGTCTCCCACCACCCCCACCCCCCAGCACTGTGGGGCACCTGCCAGCAGGCCCCAACCCATGTCACCCACCACCCCCACCCCCCCAGTCACCAGGGGCACCCTCCACCAGGCCCCCACCCATGTCTCCCACCACCCCCACCCCCCCAGTCACCAGGGGCACCCTCCACCAGGCCCCCACTCATGTCTCCCACCACCCCCACCCCCCCAGTCACCAGGGGCACCCTCCACCAGGCCCCCACTCATGTCTCCCACCACCCCCACCCCCCCAGTCACCAGGGACAGCCTCCACCAGGCCCCCACTCATGCCCGAATCATGTCTCCCACCACCCCCACCCCCCAGCACTGTGGGGCACCTGCCAGCAGGTCCCAACCCATGTCACCCACCACCCCCACCCCCCAGCAGTGCAGGGGCATCTTCCACCAGGCCCACACTCATGTCCCCTATCACCCCCACCCCCCAGCAGTGCAGGGGCAGCCTCCACCAGGCCCCCACTCATGTCTCCCAGCGTGCTACGTGTATTCCAGGGGTGCGCGGGAAGTTCCACTCGCGAATAGCCTGGGCGCGTGTATTTCAGGGGTGCGCGGGAAGTTCCACACGCGAATAGCCTGGGCGCGTGTATTTCAGGGGTGCGCGGGAAGTTCCACACGCGAATAGCCTGGGCGCGTGTATTTCAGGGGTGCGCGGGAAGTTCCACACGCGAATAGCCTGGGCGCGTGTATTTCAGGGGTGCGCGGGAAGTTCCACACACGAATAGCCTGGGCGCATGCATTTCAGGGGTGCGCGGGAAGTTTTACACGCGATTTCAGCAGGGTACGTGTATTTCAGGGGTGCGCGGGAATTCTCACACGCGATTTGGCTTGGTACGTGTATTACAGGGGTGCGTGGGAAGTTACACACGCGATTAGGCTGGGTGGGTCCTCACAGGTGTTCCCTGTACACCCTCCACGGCCCCTGCAGGCAGCCCACAAAACAGGGGACTACCCTGCACACCTGCTCATGTCTCCCACCACCCCCACCCCCCAGCAGTGCAGGGGCAGCCCCCACCAGGCCCCCACTCATGTCCCCTATCACCCCCACCCCCCCAGTCACCAGGGGCACCCTCCACCAGGCCCCCACTCATGTCTCCCACCACCCCCACCCCCAGCAGTGCAGGGGCAGCCCCCACCAGGCCCCCACTCATGTCCCCTATCACCCCCACCCCCCCAGTCACCAGGGGCACCCTCCACCAGGCCCCCACTCATGTCTCCCACCACCCCCACCCCCCAGCAGTGCAGGGGCAGCCTCCACCAGGCACCCACTCATGTCCCCTATCACCCCCACCCCCCCAGTCACCAGGGGCACCCTCCACCAGGCCCACACTCATGTCTCCCACCACCCCCACCCCCCCAGTCACCAGGGGCAGCCTCCACCAGGCACCCACTCATGTCCCCTATCACGCCCACCCCCCCCAGTCACCAGGGGCACCCTCCACCAGGCCCCCACTCATGTCTCCCACCACCCCCACCCCCCAGTCACCAGGGGCAGCCCCCACCAGGCCCCCACTCATGTCCCCTATCACCCCCACCCCCCAGTCACCAGGGGCACCCTCCACCAGGCCCCCACTCATGTCTCCCACCACCCCCACCCCCCAGCAGTGCAGGGGCAGCCTCCACCAGGCACCCACTCATGTCCCCTATCACCCCCACCCCCCAGTCACCAGGGGCACCCTCCACCAGGCCCCCACTCATGTCTCCCACCACCCCCACCCCCCCAGTCACCAGGGGCAGCCTCCACCAGGCACCCACTCATGTCCCCTATTACCCCCACCCCCCCAGTCACCAGGGGCACCCTCCACCAGGCCCCCACTCATGTCTCCCACCACCCCCACCCCCCAGCAGTGCAGGGGCAGCCTCCACCAGGCACCCACTCATGTCCCCTATCACCCCCACCCCCCCAGTCACCAGGGGCACCCTCCACCAGGCCCCCACTCATGTCTCCCACCACCCCCACCCCCGCAGTCACCAGGGGCAGCCTCCACCAGGCACCCACTCATGTCCCCTATCACCCCCACCCCCCCCAGTCACCAGGGGCACCCTCCACCAGGCCCCCACTCATGTCTCCCACCACCCCCACCCCCCCAGTCACCAGGGGCAGCCTCCACCAGGCACCCACTCATGTCCCCTATCACCCCCACCCCCCCGCCACCAGGGGCACCCTCCACCAGGCCCCCACTCATGTCTCCCACCACCCCCACCCCCCAGCAGTGCAGGGGCAGCCTCCACCAGGCACCCACCCATGTCACCCACCACCCCCACCCCCCAGCAGTGCAGGGGCAGCCTCCACCAGGCACCCACTCATGTCCCCTATCACCCCCACCCCCCCAGTCACCAGGGGCACCCTCCACCAGGCCCCCACTCATGTCTCCCACCACCCCCACCCCCCCAGTCACCAGGGGCAGCCTCCACCAGGCACCCACTCATGTCCCCTATCACCCCCACCCCCCCGCCACCAGGGGCACCCTCCACCAGGCCCCCACTCATGTCTCCCACCACCCCCACCCCCCAGCAGTGCAGGGGCAGCCTCCACCAGGCACCCACCCATGTCACCCACCACCCCCACCCCCCAGCAGTGCAGGGGCAGCCTCCACCAGGCACCCACTCATGTCCCCTATCACCCCCACCCCCCCAGTCACCAGGGGCACCCTCCACCAGGCCCCCACTCATGTCTCCCACCACCCCCACCCCCCCAGTCACCAGGGGCAGCCTCCACCAGGCACCCACTCATGTCCCCTATCACCCCCACCCCCCCGCCACCAGGGGCACCCTCCACCAGGCCCCCACTCATGTCTCCCACCACCCCCACCCCCCAGCAGTGCTGGGGCAGCCTCCACCAGGCACCCACCCATGTCACCCACCACCCCCACCCCCCAGCAGTGCAGGGGCAGCCTCCACCAGGCACCCACTCATGTCCCCTATCACCCCCACCCCCCCAGTCACCAGGGGCACCCTCCACCAGGCCCCCACTCATGTCTCCCACCACCCCCACCCCCCCAGTCACCAGGGGCAGCCTCCACCAGGCACCCACTCATGTCCCCTATCACCCCCACCCCCCCGCCACCAGGGGCACCCTCCACCAGGCCCCCACTCATGTCTCCCACCACCCCCACCCCCCAGGAGTGCTGGGGCAGCCTCCACCAGGCACCCACCCATGTCACCCACCACCCCCACCCCCCAGCAGTGCAGGGGCAGCCTCCACCAGGCACCCACCCATGTCACCCACCACCCCCACCCCCCAGCAGTGCAGGGGCAGCAGGCAGCCAGGCAGCAGCAGGTGGGAGCGTGCTCGGGCTCTGGGGGGCAGTAGTTCGGCCTTCCGGGCAGGAGCGTGGTATTCCGTGTGCGTACGCGTGGCCAGCTTGGTACGGAGTGATTTGGCACGTGAAAATCCTGCACGTCAGCGTGAAAACTGAGGAAAGGCCCTCAGCGCGTAAGCGCGTCTGTGACGTGACCCGCACAGGTGTTTCCCACACAGCACGTGATGACAGAGCACACGTGGAAAGACTGCACGTCAGAGTGTAATCGCGTGTGATTGGTGGAAATAGCCCTACACGCAGAAGTGACAAAGCGTGTGATTGGTGGAAATGGCCCTACACGCAGAAGTGACAAAGCGTGTAATTGGTGGAAATGGCCCTACACGCAGAAGTGTTAAAGCATGTAATTGGTGGAAATTGCCCTAGCGCGTACACGCCGCGTAAGTGACGCTGGACGTGTGGGCCTGTATAGAAGGTACGTGTAGAACACGTTTTCCTTGTACGTGCTTTTCGTGGAGAGCGAGTGGGTGAATTCTGTACTTCTTGTCGTTTCACACGCGATTTACTTCACGGCGTTTCAAGTTCGTATTCCCTGTTACCTCTGACAGCTTTTTCTCTTTTTTCTCTTTTACTGGTTTACCTGGGCCTGTTCCCTCAAACAGTGTTCCCTTCTACTATTGTCCTGTCTCCTCAGACAGCGTACAAATCTTCTTTTGGCGGGGGTGTTGCCAACCAAACGTGCTCCTTTTACACGCTCGTTTACCAGGCAGACGGTGAGTCACGCACGTATCTAACATCTGTGCTTGCCCCGTGTGTAGCCTACCCCTTCAGAGGTCATTCTAGGCTGCGTGTGACACGCATACGTTCATTCTTGTGTTACTGGGTGCCACAGCGTAGTGCAGGTTTTTCTTTCTGCACACGTGGTCTAGGAGGGGTTGCGTGCACGTCATCTCCCTTTTTTGGGCCTCCTGTGCGTTGCGTGACCCGTCATCTTTCCCCAGGGGTTACAATCAGCCTTGCTAGAGCACTAGGGTACAATTACCATCTGGTACCCAACCCCTTTGACTCCCAATTGCCCAGGACAATAGTCTACATCCACTCCCATACGCACATTAACATCAGTGCCATGGCTGGGAGGCGAGGATTCCCTAAGGGTGGCAAAGGTGGAAGAGCCACAAGTGGTGGCCGTGGTGGATCCGGTAGGGGACGTGGTCGTAACTTGCAGGGTGAGCCTGTCCCCCCATGTGTGGAGGACCAGTCACGGGCACCCATAATCCCCCCCCTCCCCCCTCCCGTTGAGGCTGATGTGGCTGACACCATCCATGCTCAGCCCTTGTTGGACCAGCCCATTGTGGCACCAGACCTGGCTGACTCCATGGCTGACTTCCAGGTCAGCAGGGCTACGACACGTGCGCTGGTGCACGTTGATGCCATCATGCCACGTGGATCTGGGGCAGCAAGGTCATCTGCTGCACCAAGGAGGCAGGGCGGAGAGGCTGCAGGGGCAGCTGCGGCTCCATCCACCCCAGCCCTCACACACCCAGCCAGGACAGTGTCGGTCCTAGTCCATGCTGCTGACATTCCCCCTGACACCATCACACTAGAGCCAATGCCTGCACCAACTCCCATGCTGAGTGTGCAATCCCACACTCCTGATACAGAGTCCACCAGGGCTCCTGCCCCTAGTGTCCAGAGCGGCGCAGGACACTCAGGATCACCACCACCTTCCAAGCGGAAGAGGAAGAGTGCTCGTCCGGCACAGGCTGATGCCCCAGACACGGCTACACAGTCCGGCCCGTCCAGGAAGCCCAGCTTCACGGATGACGAACTGAATGCACTTGTCGAGTATGTGTCCGGACATGACAACAAGATGGTCATTGTTGCAGGATCCAAGACCACACCTGCACAACGCCAGGCACACTGGCAGACCGTTGCGGACATCGTAAGTGCCCTTGGAATCGTGAGGCGCACAGACAATGATTGCTATAAGCGCTGGAATGACCTAAAGCGCAGGGCAAAGAGTAAGCTGGCCTCAAGTCATGCCGCAACTCTAGTGACTGGAGGTGGGTCTCCAGTAGTAGACATGGAACTCACTCCACATGAGTCAGTCGCTGGGACCTACGTCACGGAGGAACAGATCCAAGGCGTGGGAGATCTGGCTGATTACGAGGCATTGTCCGGTGAGTGCACATGCATGTGTGTGTCATCCATGTGCATGGTGTGTGTGTGAGGGCTTCTGTGTGTGTGCCAGGTGAGAGTGTGTGCGCCTGAGTCGTATGGGTCAGCCATGTGCTTCATGCAATACTTCCTGCGCAGCTGCATTTGGCCATAGCAGTATCCCTTCTGCCAACATTAGATATCTAGCCCAATTGCACGCCAGTTGCCCTTGAAGTGTCACCTTGCCACAACATTGTTGCTTATTTTTCACTGTTCATTCAGTCAGATTGTTTGCATTCCCCCACTTTTACTAGCCATGTCGCTGTCCACTAGTCACATGTCTGACATGGCAATGGTGAAGTGGAGTGACTTTGTTACCTGGATATCATTTGTACACACATGTCCCTGTGCAATTGGACCATTTCAGACTGGCAGCTCCAGGTGAAAAATCTGACCTGTTAGAATTAGAAAAGCAATTACATGCGGGAACTGGACTGAATGAATAGGTGCTGCCCTCCTCTCCATCTTCACTCAATAGCAATGGTACATGCCATCTGTGTGATGGCATGTGTGTTTAACCTGGCAATCACAGGCCAATGTGTGATTCCACTGCCAGGCAGCATGCAGAAAATGTGTTCATTTTCCATCTTGGTGTCATCAGTGTGTGCCATTTGCCTGCACTTCATACGCAGTGAGGGTGCATGCATGGGAGGGTTTTAGTCATGTGGGACATGTGTCAATCAAGTACTGGTTCTCTTGCTTCTCAGCCCTCATTGTGTGCCATGGTGCTAATGCCTGTTTCCATTTCTTTGTTTTCATGTCTTTGCAGGGGAAGACGCACCTGATACTGCTGGGGTTGTGGAGATGGTGCAGACCCAGGAGGGGTCCGAGGGCCGACTAACCACCAGTGAGGGACGTGGTGTGGTGGTGGGGGAGAACCCACAAGTGCTGCAGGTCGTGCTCTCAAGGGGTGTCTCTGGCTGCACCTCCCCCGAGCTGTACTCAGGTGTTGATTCGGATGAGACCTACATGCCGTCGCAGGTGAGTGTTCCAGGGAGGGATTCTGTTCTGTCTCACCCACCTGCACCAGGGTCAGAACCCTCCATGGGGATTTCAGTGTTGGCAGCTACGCCTTCGGTGGTTACGGATGCAGGGTCACACTCCGCGACATCTGATCCTGTTCCTGGGCCAGCAGATCAGAGGGGGAATGCAGTCTTGCAGCCTCAGGCAGTGCCGGCACAGCAAGGCACAGTTCGCCTTGCCCCAGACAGGTGTGGTGCCTGCCGACGTGGTGGCCGTACGCCACCCGGCAATACCGCATGGGAGCAATCCATTTACGGTATGGCAACCCAACAGGCTGCATAATCCGAGAGGATGGCTCAGGCCATGGATAGGGTGGCCACTTCCATTGTCCCCCCAGAAAGGCTGATGGAGCGACTAGAGCAGGCAACCGACTCCATCTGCCAGTCACACAGGGAGGACATGTTGGGGTCCAACAGGGACAGGCGGGCGGCACTGGCGACTCTGCAGGAGGCCATCTCCATTGAGTCCCAGGGCCACAGGGAAGCCCTGAGGCAGGAGCTCCTTCACCTCAGGACGACTCTTGTTGAGCTTGAGGCTTCAACACACCAAAGGACAGAACAGCAGCTGGAGCGTCTCACCCGTACGCTCTCAGCTGAGATGCAGGCAACGAGGGCGGAGGTCCGGGCATCCCGTGAGTTGTTGCATGGGGACCTCCGCACACTCATCCTCCAGAACCAGACCTACCACAAATGCATGCTTGCAGCCATGGAGGAGCAGACTAGGGCCTTGCGTGGGCTGCCTCCCATAGTGCAACCACCTCTGGATGCAGCTGCACAGGGTGATAATAGCGACAGCAGTGATACTCCCACAACAGGGTAGCCGTGTGGGCCATGAGCCCATGGAGGTGTTTTATTTTGCCAGGATCCACGCAGGTGGGTTCTGGTGTGCATCCTGTCCTCGGACCTCCTGGGTGGCCTCCCCAACCCCCCCGGGCCCATCAATGGCCATTTTTGATTGTTTCTTATTTTTATTTTTATTGTTATTTCTTTTATTCCCTATTTTTTTGGGACGATTTGTTGGCTTCCGTGGTTCCTGTGGGCATACGCTGCATTGTGGCTGGGCACATGCAGGCTTGTAATGTATTTGGTTCAGATGCTTGGGTTTGAGTCACACACACCCCTCCTGCTTCCCGTTTCCATGGGCTTGCAAAGGGTGTGCCCAAGTGACAGTGAATTACACAGTGACGTTGGACTCCCATGAGCTGTGTGGGCAGTCTGTAGTCAATACTGTGTATACATTCCTAGTGCATATTGCTGTTGTGTTGTACACTGCATGTTGCATTGATGTGTAACTCATCTTCTGTGTCTACCTCCCAATTTGCAGGTCCCTTCCTCATGTCTACACAAGGACCTCTAGTCTGGAGATGGGGTCCATGTTGGCAGCAGTGCACCTACAACTCTACATGGCGCCAACACTGCACAGTTGGTAGTGGTGGGAGTGCAGGCATTTCCAGGTGGTGAGACTACTAATATGTAACATTTGTGATGTCATGTTAATGGTACTACGTGCTCAAGTATGTTGTTGGTCCGGCATTGCTGTGAGCATTTCAGGTGTTGCAGGTTTCTAATAGGGACACTGTACATAGTGAGACTAGTGTCATGTTGTGGGGATTACTTTGTTTACCTGCAATTAGCATGACATGGCACGGTGTGTCGTGTGGCGGTGCTGGGGTTGGGTTGGCTGACATGGCACTGTCCTCTTGTTGCATTTTGCAAGTGGGTAATCATTTTAGCTGCTTGAATGTGTAACTTCACAAAACTGCATTGGTGGTGTCTGTGTGGGTAGGGATGCACACATTGTGACACTTCCAGGTGAACAATCTCAGGCTGATATGGTATTCACGGTTCATTCTCCAGACATTCAGGATCAGTGTCAGGTTGAGTCATCATTGATTGTCAGATGGAATGTGCCAGGGCAGTGTGCACTCCACAGGGGTGTGATTTCTATGTGAAGTAATTAGCCACTAGCTGTGTACGGGCTGCCTCCCCCCGTGCCCTTTCCCCTCCCATGCGCAGCGGCTGTGCATGTGGTTGGGGATGTGGGGCCACCACCATGTCCACGGCCAGGCCCCGGCGTGTTGCAACGTTGTGCAGGACACATGCTGCCACTATGATCCTGCACACTACTGGTGGAGCGTATAACAGCTGCCCGCCAGAACGGTCAAGGGAGCGAAAGCGTGACTTTAGCACTCCGAATGTGCGCTCCACTATGCCCCGCGTCGTAATGTGGGCTGTGTTATATCTTACCTCGGGTGGCGTGGTGGGGTTCCGAATTGGCGTCATCATGTGGGGGCTGAGAGGGTAGGCACTGTCCCCTGTGGAGGTGGTGATTGGTATCATTGGTGGGGTTGTGACCTTGCTCAGTATCCAACATGCATGCATGTGCAGTGGCATACATACTCACCAAGCAGCCATGTATCGCCATGCCGCCCAGCTTCTAGGTCCCGGCTTAGGGCGGACATTCGGTAAATGAAGCTGTCGTGGGTGGAGCCGGGATAGTTGGCATATACTGAGGTGATGATTCCCTTGGCATTACATGCTACCTGCACGTTGATGGAATGCCAGTGCTTGCGGTTCCTATAGATGTGCTCAGATGCCCTGGGGGGACGTAGAGCCACATGGGTGCAGTCGATGGCACCTAGCACTTTGGGGAATCGTGCCACACCGTAAAAATCCAGGGCGGCAGCATGCCTTTCTGCAGGTGTTCTGGGCAGGTATATGTGCCTGCGGACTGATGGGCGTGCAGTCATGATGTTCAAGACCTGGTGTAGGCAGCGTGACTGGGTGGCCTGTGACACCCCACCCACTATGGCACTTGTCCGCTGAAATGATCCAGTGGCTAAGAAGTGCAGTACATTGAGGACCTTCTCCAGGGGGCTGAGTGCTTGGGAGCACAGGGTGGGTGATGTGAGGTCATCCTCCCACTCACTCACCAGGTCCAGTATAATGTGTGGTGGAAACATGTACCTCCCATACACCTGGTCATCAGGCATCCCGAAAAGGCTGGTTCTGGGTGTGAATATTCTGGCCCTGACTATCCTCCTCCTCCTCCTTTGGTAGCCCACTGCCACTGCTGCTAGGAACGGTATGTTCATCCTGGCGTCTGAGCTTGTTATTGTTAAAGTGCACAAATTTATGCTTTGCGCGTGTTCTAGGCGAGCGTGTGACCCGCGCACCCCTGGAATCCAGTTCCCAGTCCAATAGCGTGTGGAAATTCACACGCACCACGGGATACAGCGTGTGACCCGCGCACCCCTGGAATCCAGTTCCCAGTCCAATAGCGTGTGGAAATTCACACGCATCACGGGATACAGCGTGTGACCCGCGCACCCCTGGAATCCAGTTCCCAGTCCAATAGCGTGTGGAAATTCACACGCACCACGGGATACAGGTACGCTGACGTACTTGCGTGTGTAAGTGCCCGCGCACCCATTAAATACACGTACATAGGCCAATCGCGTGTACGCGCACTTTTGTCCAATTACACGCGATGACACTCTGACGTGCAGTATTTCCACGTGTGCCCCGTCATCACGTGCTGAGTGGGGAACACCCGTGCGGGTCACGTCACAGACGCGCTTACGCGCTGAGGGACTCTGGTCCAATAGAATCGCGTATGCGTGCTGACGCGCTTACGCGCTAAGGGCCTTTCCTCGGATTTCACGCTGACGTGCAGGATTTTCACGTGCCAAATCACTCCGTATCAAGCTGGCCACGCGAAAACACACGGAAGACCACGCTCCTGCCCAGAAGGCCGAGTTACTGCCCCCCAGTGCCCCGAGCAGCCTCCCACGTGCCATCTGCTGCTGCCTGCCTGCCTGCCTGCCTGCCTGCTGCCACCGTGCCCTGCCATTTGGTGCCTGCACATCAGCCATCTGCAGGGGTCCAGTTGCTGTGTCCACCCCTGCTGGAACTGAAGACTCCCGACTGGGATTACATCACTCCACAGCCCAGCCCCAGGACCCAGTTGCCCACCCACACCTGCCTCTGGGGTTGCCATGTCGGGCACTTCCACATCTGGCACCAGTGGCAACCCCAGGCCAGAAGGGCAGAGGGGCACCAGCTTCACTGCCACCGAAGTTGGTGTCCTGGTGGATCATGTCCTGGGGCAGTATGATGCCCTCTTTGGATCGTCCCGCGCCAGCAAGGAAGGACGGCAGAGGATCTGGGCCGACTGTGTGGTTGCCATCAACGCGGAGGGGGTGGCAACCCGCGACGTCCTGAAGATCAAGAAGCGCTGGGAGGACTTGAGGTCCAGGACCCTTGTGAAGGCCCGGCGCCTCGTGGAGGGGGGCCGGGGCCGCATGAGTTCCATCCAGATGAGGGTCCTGGAACGCGTACGCCCAGCGCTCCACGCCCAGATCCTTGAGAGGGAGGCCCGTCTGGAGTTGAGCGGTAAGTGTCCAAGCATTACTGTGTGAGACAGGGCATGTTGCGGTGTGCTGGTTCTATGATACTTGCCTGTATGTGTGCCATAGGCCAATTATGCATGTATGTGTGCAGGGACATCATGGTAATGCATGTGCGACCAGTGATGTGTGACCCACATGGTTGTTGCATGTGTTCAAATGCCGCATGGGGAGCCCTATGCAGATTTTGAACATGAGAGCATGCCAGTCTCTGTACCTGGACATGGGTGGGGGTGAGGGATGGGTGCTGATGCCAGGTACATATATGGTAGCCATGTCTGTGTGCCTGACCTGCGTGTCTGTGACTTGTGCATGCCATGTATGCATGACACATGTGTGTGACAATGCACAGATTCAGTGAAGCAGCCAAATTACCCTTGTATCCGCTCTGTTTGGTGTGTTTGGGGCCAGATGGATGTGACTGAGGTGAAGTGTGTGCATGTGATAGGCATGAGCCATGATGCATGTGAGTTACATATCATTGGATGTTTCAAGAGTCCATTGGACATGCATGGAAATGTCCATGGCATGCACCATGCCTGTTACTGTGTGTGTTTTGCCTGGACTGACCCATGTGTTGTGGAGGGACATGATGGAAGTGTACTTTGACAGTGGTGCTCATCTGCTATTGCTTCCTGTCTAGGGGACCATTGTACAGTGCCCTGATGCTTGTGTTCTTTGTCTCCCTCTACGCAGCGGCTAGTGAAGAAGAGGGCGGAGACGGCGCTGTGGAGCAAGGCGACGGGGATGCCCCCACGGCTGCAGCGGAAGGGGTGGGTGAGCCCCCACAGGGGCCTGCTACGGTGGGAGACGGTGAGGAGCCATCCAGGTTGGTGGTTTGCACAGAGGAGGAGGAGGCCGCCACTGGGGCACACATGGGGCCTGGTGGGGGCATCCCTGCTGGTGCAAGTGGTGCAGTCCAGGGCCAGGGGCAGGAGGCAGCACAGGTCACCGTGGAGGGGCCTGTGCATGTCGCTGTCCCTGACCCTGTGAGTGCACCACCATGCACCAGCAGGGATGCCCCGTCCCAGGCCCGTCCGCAGGTAGAGGGGATGTCCATGTCACCTGACTCCCCTCCACCTGCGGACGTGGGAACCCCTGGCCGTGCGGAGAAGGTCCTGATTGGGGTTGCGATGCACACGGCTGTGATTCGTGATGCCGTGCGTGCTTCCCGGGAGGAGCACGCACGTCATCACGAAGTGCACCGTGCCGACGTGGCCCAATTGGGATCGGCCATGTTCGGGGGTTTCCTGCATGTGTTGGCCAATGTGGCGGCCCTCTCCTCCTCTGTGCAGGCTATCCACCAGTCGTTCTCCTTGCCGTCTTCCAGCCCAGATGCCACCAGGGCCCCCTGTGGACCTGCCCCGACCAATGCAGCCAGCTCGGTGGGGATCCCATCCCTGCCACAGTTGGGAGTCGGAGGTCCAGCAGGGGTGGACAACACAGCAACTGGACCCCAGCAGATGGAAGATGTGACAGCATCATCAGGCAGGGCACGTGCACGACGGCGTCGGTGGTTTCCATCAGCCTGGATGCCGTCGTGCTGGCAGAGGCAGTGGCGTCGGAGGCAGCAGCGGGCTCGACGTGGGAGGCATCATGGCTCGGGGCCATCAAGATCAGAGGGGCAGGCATCGGCCGGATGGCAGGGCAACCCTGGGATGGTGGTGTCTTCCGTGTGGGAGCAGTTGGTCCAGCGGATAGGTGCGGAGCGGCAGCGGGCGGAAGAGGAGCGGCTCGCCATGGTCAGGGCGGAGTTCTCCATGCGTCGGGCGTGGAGGCGGGCTGAGTGCCTCGAGGAAGCTCGCAGGGAGTTTGAGCTGAACATGGGGTTATCCCTGCGAGACCTCGGGGCCAGGACAGGGTCCCGCCTCCTTGACATCGACATGGAGTTCGATGATGCCCTGGCCAGCAACATCAACAAGTGAGCCGCAGGACTTGCCCGCTGCCTTTGTATATAGTTATATAGTTAGTCAGTGTTAGGTTTCCTTTATTTGTTTTTATTATTTTGGACCGCTCGGACAATGGCCACTTTTTTGTATATATTTTTTTCATTAGGTAGTAGTAGGTTTCCTTTATGGTGTTGGGCTCATGGACCCTGGTACATTCCTGTATTTAGTTTGTTTTTTGAAGGAACATTTTCTTTTTTTCATTATTGTGTTCACCATGTGGAAATGGTTTTTCATTCTTTTGCTTCTACTTGATATTGCTTTGGTCAACATTTGTTTTTGTATTCCTTTTTCGTTTTTTGATTTTTACTTTGGTTCTCCAACATGGACCATTTATTTTGTTATCCACATAGTTGTATGTTTGATTTGTTTACTTATTTTTAATCTTTAATACATTTTTTATTTTTACTTCCACTTGTGTTATTTTGTCTTTGGTTTCATACATGTCATGATATGGGTTTTGACATTCACTTGCAGCCATTGTGTATGTGTGTGTGACGGACATGTGTTCATTTACATACTTGCCATTGGGGTTGTGTCATGTAATTGCATTCACTATGTGGGTGGATGCAATCCTTGCCTGGGTGTTTGTGCTGGGTATGCTGCCCATTACTGCCATGATTGTGTATCGTCAGGACCTGGGGGCAGGGGGACATGGGTGGGGGCCTGGTGGAGGCTGCCCCTGGTGACTGGGGGGTGGGGGTGGTGGGAGACATGAGTGGGGGCCTGGTGGAGGGTGCCCCTGGTGACTGGGGGGGTGGGGGTGATAAGGGACATGAGTGGGGGCCTGGTGGAGGGTGCCCCTGCACTGCTGGGGGGTGGGGGTGGTGGGAGACATGAGTGGGGGCCTGGTGGAGGGTGCCCCTGGTGACTGGGGAGGTGGGGGTGATAGGGGACATGAGTGGGGGCCTGGTGGAGGGTGCCCCTGGTGACTGGGGGGGTGGGGGT